>NC_054398.1:13404100-14092433 GCF_017976425.1 Toxotes jaculatrix
TTATTATTATCATCCATCAATATGCATGACTGAATCATACTCCTAAAGCTAATATTCACATTTTGTGTTACAGATGCAAATCAGGAGCACCGCAACATACAGTATTATCTTTAGTGAAACTGTCTTTGCAGCTATCTGGTTTTATAATCCTCCTTTGAAAAATACCACACAGCTTTACCATTACTTCACCACCCAGAACAAGTTGGATAAAAATCAAACACACACACGAAAACAAAACACATGATGGAAAGAGAGACTGTGTTACAGTAACTGAGATTGTGACCTAACATGACACATAATCGGCATGCAGTTCATGTTTTTTTTTTTTCCTCTCTCTCCTTTTCACCCAAACAATTTGAATGACACTGACCTTTTCTTCTAAGCAAGCCAAGAAAATACAGCCGCAGACTGAAGTGATTGCCTGTTTGATTACCTGATTGATTACCTGTTGTTGATTTGGTTATTGCTCATTTGATCTATTGCTATTCTCTAGAAAACCAGCATTTTGGATTAATTCACCTTAGTTGCCATGGCTAATTATTTAATTAGATTTGAAGCTATTAGTTTGATATTTTGTTTTCATTATGTGTCTTTACAGTGCACCTCCCTTGTGCTTATTTCACTGAAGAATTCTTTTGTTTGAGTGCTGATGTATTGACAAAGGACAATGGAACTATTTGAGAACAGCATTTAGAAACAGAGGGATGATGAATGGACTTCAGTGCAAGTTGATTGGAAATGAAAAGCATCAATACGGCTGACAATTTCTCATATTTTGAAGTCAGTGGCAATACATTTTCTATGGAGAGAATTCAATATATATTATCAAATGAAGAATAGATATTGATAACAGAAAGCATGCTCTAATTGTGTGGAAGCAAATGTTTTGATGTTCCATAAGAAAGATTTCATTTTCTTTGTTGATGAGAGCAAAAACAAAGAAAATTCAATTTAATTTCCCCAGAAATTTCAATCATACTTCTGTGATTCATTCGAAACGTCCATTACACAGTAATGAAGCACAGATAAGAAGCGACTGACAAGAATTGACTGCTACAGTAAAGACTATTGAGCACACTCATTATCTTGATGACCTGACCCTCAGTTTGCCCCCAACCACACCCAATCAGCACACACACACACACACACACACACACACACACACACACACACACACACACACACACACACACACACACACACACACACACACGTGCCCCAGAACAACCACACTGTTACTAGGCAACTGCTGCAACCAACTCCGCATCCATCCCAATCACACTGCCCCAAGGGTTGACACAGATGACAGTATTGGTGTATGTGTGTGTGTGTATCTGTGTGTGCGTGCTGATTTATTCTTACCTTTAATTTCCTCAAATTGCTTAATTTGAAGAATCAAGTTCCATTAGGGGAATCAGGCATCTTAGTCTCATATTTCAGTTCCCACTTTAAGTAAGCCTTACATTTGAACGGCTCTGCTACCTGCTCTATTTCTGGGCTCAGAAGTAAGACGTGATGTTTTTAGATATTGTTAGATAGTTTCCCCTAAGCATGCGTTGAGACCAAAGAAAGCCTTGTGTTAAGAGAAGGGGTTGCAGTGGTGTTTGTGTTGTTTCAGGTGCCTGTGAAACATGAAATAAGACCCAAAAAGTCTGTGAGACAAGATTTTTATTCCTCTGTAAAGTTATAACTGCAGGAATTATTTTTATCTTTCGTCAAGAAGACTGCAAGGTTAACAGAAGTAGGGGGCTGGGTTTTTTCACTCAGGGCTCAAAGTCCGTCTGAACAAATCCCAAGCAGTTGTGTCTATCACTGCTAAGAAAAATTACATATTTTTTTACAAAACATAACATACAAACTGCATTTAAGAGTGGCTGAATCTCCTGTATAACCATCTCCTTCTATGTCTTGATGTTTTTGAAGGTCAGGTGAATTTGAGTGTGGTATTTTTCATTTTTTTTTAATAGGTATTGAATAACACATGACATTATAACTTGTTTGGAGGGTGCACTGGGCTTATTTTGACAGAGAAGCAGAGGCAGAGACACACACGACATGAAAGATCTGAGGCAAATGGTCATCAGGGTGCAAGCTGGTCAGAGGAGAGAAGTGGGCCAATGTGAGTCCTCCAGCAACACTATGATAAACATAAACTGAGAGAACAGCCCAGTCCCAATCAATACACTACAAAGGCAGAGACATACTGTACACAGACAAATACACAAAGATAAGCGCACACACACACGACACACACACACACACACACACACACACACACACACACACACACACACACACACACACACACACACACACACACACACACACACACAGATAAAGAGATTTTCGTTTAAAGTGACTCAAAGGACAAATAGAAGGCACAGCTGCCTTCAGAACCACTTAGAATCTTTCCAGTTATCCAGGTCGGAATATCAGAACATGGCATGTAAATAAAGCTGATCAGGTTATATTTACATTTTAGTATTAGCTCTTGTGTGCGGTTTAAAGGAGTAAAAACCCAGTTTGGTCAGGATACTCTGTGCGTTTTCTTATAGATATACAGCCCTCTAAAAGGCTGTGATAAGGTTCTTGTGCTGTTTGAGCCCTCTTTCTAAAATCTCCTTTCTAAAAATGGATTTTATGAAATCACATCTCTGTATATCCACACTTGACCTTAAAATGACAGATAAGCAATGTAGAACATGCTATGTGGAACAGCCAGCCTCTTTAAGATGCTCAGAGGAGCTGTTCAGTAACACAAAGCACGGTCAGCCTCTGTCCAAATGCAGACTCACTCAGTGGCTATGTGAGGACATTTCACATGTCTATTAGCCGGTTCGCTTACACCTGCCAGGTGCTGTGAGGTTGCAGTCTGCTTTCGGTGTGTCGGCCTCAGCAGACCTCTTTGCTGAATGCAAGCGGTGGTGACCTGGTGTTCGCCTTGCCTCTTTGATTGTTCTCCAGGCCCCTCACTGCTGTTTGTTGTTTTTCAGGTCCAGGTAATGAGACTTGTACTAATACTGCCTTACGGTCTCTGTTGAGATTAAAGTGGAAACACAAATGTAAGCAGATAGTATGTTCCAAATTATACAATTAATGATACCGTGTGATCCCACAGTGTTTTAGTCACTTGTCATCTAATACATATTAAAGAGCACTGATACTTACCATCTGAATGATGTTGAATAAATGACACTGAATAAATAAAGATGCAGCCATTTATTTTCTTTTTGGAGATAACATCCACACAGATTTGATCTGCATGAAAACGATGGAGTCTGAGCAATGTTTGCTTATCTCTCCTCTACTCTCATTGCCTATTTCCTAAGAGAGATAAATAACTGGGCATTTCTCCAATCCATCAGTAGTATGAACTAAAGTGACAGTCTCAGAGGGGGCAAAAAGACCGTCTGACAAACAAACACACTGTGAAGAAAAAATTAAACCAGAACTAACATTGTAAGAGGACTGGAGAGGGGATAGGGGGTGGACGGTGACACAGAGCAGGGCTAATTTGGAATGCAATCGAGTACTCAAGGGCCTGCGTCTCTCTGCAGCCTGGCAGGCTAATCGCAACACAAACGCCAGCACAAGGTTTCAGAGAGTGCTGCGAACTTCAGGTGAACTCAGTGGCTCTCACTGGGGAACGGGCCAGGGAAGAGGGACAAGAACACAGGTGGATGCGGAGGTGTCTTGTAATGCTCACATCAGCTTTAGACACACACAGTCAGCACTCACTGGAACACATGTCTACCTCATGGCTCTCAAGCGAGTCCATGAGTAAAGTAAGACAGTAAAGCACGCACCATAAGGCCTATATTGGTTAACATGTAGTTATTTGCTGTGATAAAGTTAAACTTTTCATTTCAAACGAGCAAATACAGTTAATTATAGCAAGATTGAGAAGCTTTCGCATGCAGTGGTGGGAGAATCTCTGGCACGTGACATATGCTGTAGTGTCTTCCCCATACTGATGCCTCGGATGGAAGAAACGAAGCAGACCTAAGACGTTAGCTGCCAGCAGTGTGAATGTGGCCGAGATGTGAGTCAAGCCAGCAGCACGTTTGGCACTAGGCACCAGCGAGACTCCACAAGGTCGCCAGCACTCAACCCACATCACATCAGTAAGGATGAGATTACAGAGAATCTGCTCCCTAAAGGGGGAAACATACATACATGCACATATGCAGACATGCAGGAGCGTAGCCACATGCTGCAGACACTCAGACCAGCCCGAGACAGATCAAGGGGACACGCTCACACGTGCAGTTGCTGTGCGTCCACAAGGACACAGCCATCGATGTGAAGAGACACTTAATAGATCATACAAGCTTCAACAGACACAAAGACACTGCTGCCGCGCTCTCTGACTATCATCAGAGCAGCAATAAATGTCATCCATGTCTGTGGATGTCGGCCATTATAGTGCAGGATAATGAGCGGTATTGGTGATTGACCTGATTTTCCCCATATCCAAAGCACTCTGCCTCTCAGTACCACCACACATGAACATACATAAAAAGACATTAAATCTTGTTTACATTTAAAGAGAGCACAGACAATGCCACAATGAGAGACTGAATGGCTGGATGGAAGTGGAGGCTGATAAAAGAGAGCAGAGCAGAGAGGAAAAGAAAGAGGTCAATCCACCACTCCAGTGGAGTACTGCTAAAACTGTCTCTTAGTGCATGTGGTCTATGTGTGCTTGTGTGTGTGTGTGTGGTTGTGTGTGGCCGTGTGTTTATGTATATGTCTGTTAGCACCTACATTTAAAACATGAAGAAGTAATGAGATTAGTAAGACTTTCGGAGAAACTGCAGAGGGAGAGATAAAAGACTTGATTTGAGAACGTGCTGTGACAGACACAAACCACATTTGGAGCAGATTGTGCGTTTCTGAACGCACAACAAACAAAACATCATTGAAAAAAATACTGCTCAACACTGTGGAATATATGCAGTGTTTGCAGTGACAAAATAGACCTACTTATCGGGTACGTATTTGCAGTGCTCCAGCACAAATGCCAAAGTTGTTTTCTGCAGAGCTGTGCACATTTAAGGAGGTCTTCTCACCCTGCTTTCTTCTTAGACACATATCGCAGCTCCCAACTGCCTCCGTCAGCACACATATCAGCACACACATCACCACACACACAGACACAAATCTCCAAGGGCATTCTCACACATGCATGCAAAGGCACATGCACTGTCATGGCATATGAACACAGACGTACACACACACACCACCCACACACGCCGGCAAATACCCCTTGGCACCTGAATTCAGGTTGCTATAACTGTATGGGCCATTTTTAGCTCTTTAATAATACTTGAATAGTTGTTACCTGAGATAACCCCAGGGAAAGGAAAAACAATTCCACTCTCCCACAAGCCCTGGAGTTTAATCCTCTCTTGCATCCTAGGGAAATAATGCTTCCTCTAATAATTCCTTTGGTCTTTCAGTTCAACATTGATGTCCTTTTGTGTTGGCTGAGGCCATTAGTTCTGACACATGTAAAATTGATTATCATATTAACAGCTAAAATCATTTGGCTCATTTTTACTGAGGCCTAGGGGATAGACAAGGGTCATAATGGCTTTGAGCAGTTGGATCCATAGCTTGTCCCCTTTGCTTTAGTTGGAGATGTGGCCATGTGACCACAAGACCCCGCAGTGCAGTTTTTGTCTTTCCGTCGGTTTTGTTCAGCCTGGCTGTTTAACCCTGAAGTTGCATGTTAGCTAGGTCGGTCTCTGCTAGAGGAGTGGGGCTCATGCTGTGTACAGTGGTACACAGGAGCAACGCATTCACCACACAGCACTACTGTCTTTGTTCAGGTTCAAAGGTCACCAGCCAGTGTTATTTAGGGGAGCTGAGGGTTTGGTCAGAGCCACAAAGAGAGAGAGAGGAGAGAGGAGAACAAGAGGAAGTGGTTTCTGTGCCACCGTTCGATAAATGAGCAGAACACAAATTACTTTAAGCGTGTTACCGTGAGGCAATTCAAAGGGCAATGCTGGGCCAGCACTCTTATCTAAAAGGGCCGATTAGTGAGTAGAGTTCAAAATGTTTTCAGAGAGAACACATCCTCATAAATGTGCAAGCACACACACATATTTACACCTATCTGAGTGATATCATTTAGTTTCAAATTAGTTTAAATGCAATTCTTTTTTTCTGTACACCAAATGAAAACCAAGTAATGTTTTTTTTCTTATTTTGTTTTGTGACCAAATACCAGCAAAACCTAAGATACTAGAAACTAAGAAGACCAACCATTGTCTTTAGATCCTCCACACGACATGCTGTTGATATTTACCTTTGCAAAATATAAGAAAATATGCAACTATTTAGACTGTGAACAGTCCTTGATTATGTTAAAAGAGGAACAGTCAATAGTTTGTAAATTGAGAAATGTTCATCAGCTAGTTGCTAAATTTGATTAATTTCCTCTTGAGGCTTTCAGAGAAGCCATGATAAACTAATATGATTTGAACTGATTGTTTTTGAGTGTGTTTGATAATGCAGCTCAGTTTGATGTCATTGTCATTAAACTTAATAGAAGGTTAAAGAAAAAAACGTTTACTTAGGAGAGGAGAGGTCTATGACGTCAAAGGGTAGTCGGTGGCATACATAGCCTTATCTGTAGCCTGTGTCCCATGGTTACCATATGCCGAACTCCCCTGGGAACCTGGGCCGGAGAAAGCAGGGTGACGCACTAGACACACACACACACTACAGGACAGCTGGCACCCAACACAAATGCACACAAACGCAAACGCACCTATACCCACGCCAGTGCAATTCCACTATACCCGAATACACAACGTGTCGCTCACAAAAGGGGTGGTGTTTCTAATTCCATCCTGGGTTAGAGAGAACACAGAAGGCTAATATCTGCAGAATCTCCAACTGGGAGAGGTAACACACCTCTATCCCCATGAGATCATCCTGACGGAGAGAGATAGATAGAAAGAGGGAGACAGAGAGAGAGAGAGAGAGAGAGAGAGAGATACATACAGAGAGAGGCAGAGAGAGTGAGAGAAAGAAAAAGGTCTAAGACAGAGACAGACAGAAGGGAAAATAGGAGGAAGAGAAAGCAGCACATTATCTCTGTGTAGAGTCCTGGGAGGAACAGCCTGTTTGTAGAGTGATACCTATCAGCTCCCTGGCTGTCTCAGGAGATATTACTGCACTGTGGTGTACTTTACCCAGATAAAACATCCCTGCGTCTCCGATAGAAAGACTCAGACAGATAATGGCAAGGTGAAAGGGAAAGAGGCAGAAAGACTGTCCGACAGATTGACAGACAAAAGACGGACGGAATAGCTGATCACTCCCTTTTAAAAATGCATGTAACAGCATAATGGATAAGATTATTCAGACCATATCATTTGGCAAATCCTTGTGTCAAGCCTTTTCGCAAAATGGCAGAGCAGGCATTGACAGCAGTATGTCCCAGAAGAAATCAAACACACAAGTGTGTAATATGAAGTCTGAAAACAGTTTCAACATGTGTGGAAAGCAAACAAGATGTGTACATGTTAGTACAGTACATATATGGACTATGTTGTGTACCTTTATGTTTATTTATATGTATATCTACACCATATCAAGTTTTGGACCAGCTTTACAGAAGTGTGCAGCCGTCAGGGGGAATCTTATTATCAACAAATCAAAAATGCATCAAGTTTTCCATATGAAAAGTCATTTTTGATGAGAAAAAGACTTCTGGGCATAAACTTGGAAGTTGGTTTTCACCTTGAGATTTAGTGATCTTCCAGACTATACCCCCCCCCCCCCCCCCCCCGTCTGGTCTGTCTGTCACAGTCTGTCGTGCTGCTCCTGGGGCCCCAGATTGAATAACTAATGATTAATATCAACACAGCCACTGACACAGGGACTGATTTACCACACCCATTGATCCAGACCTTGTCACAAAAAAAAAAGGTGCAGATTGAACCACAGGCAAGACTTTGGGATATAAATTACACAACCAAAATTCTGTGTGCATTGGTAAAAATGCTACTCAAGACAGAACTTTTCTGTCCCTGTTCTGAGCATTAGCAATCAAATCCTTTATTTAGCCAGGTGTGATATGAAAAATAAAGCCGAAGTCCTGGATTGGGTATGTACTCACACCTGGTTGCTGCCCAGTATGAATATAATGTCAATTTGTTGGACGATGAGCAGCTTCATTTGCTGGTGGGGATTAACTGCTTTTCTCCAGGGTGTTTGCAAAGGAGTTGCTGAGCAAAGATAGAGCACTTTACTCATACTTCTCTCCGCCGGATTTTCTAAATACAGAAATATGAAGCAGAGACTTTTTTGGATACAAGTTAGCTTTCCTAAACATCAGGATAATGCCACTCTGAGGTGACATGTCGCTATTCCTAAAAGATTTATCATAACTGGGACTGAGAGTTGACTTGTGGTAAAATTAAAAATTGGATTTCCAAATTAATATAAAACAAGACTTGGCAAGTGTAGTTCAGTCTAGCTATATGATTAAAAAGCAAGCTGCTACAATATGTACGCCCACAAATATGATGGAAGAGTAATGTCTGTGGCTACAGATCCAATTGTTGAAAACAAATTATTGCTCACCTTTCATCTCTGCAGATAAGACTGACTCTGTCTTGTCCTTTCCCTTTCTTCTCTCTGCCTGTCTTTTCTTATCAAGTATTTTCTGCACCGGTGTATGAGGTAGAAAATTATTTGTCTATTTTGAATATCTCTAACTTGTATTCAGAGATGAGCCCTTCAGTCAGGTCAAACTGTCTTGCCACAACAGTTACTCAAAGCTGTAATATAAAGTACACAACTGAAAACAAAGTCATTGTTGGATGAAAATGCAGCGGCAACTTTGCTATTCTTTGCTTTAAAATGGTCTCCTTTAAGGTTTTTCCAAACTTGACCTAAATCACAAAGATTTATTTCCTGTACTGTGGCTATTTTAGGAGATCATTCTTAGCTTATCAGGCTAATCTCCCCATTATTAGATTTTTATCAAGGAGCACTTCGTGAGGACATGAGTATGTTTAGGTGTTACCGATTATTCATCAGCCTCAAGTGTTGTCTGCCAGCCCTAACTGTACTTAGAGTTAGCTGCCTAACACTATCATGTTAACATGATGGCATTAGCCTGACATGCTAAAAGGCTACAGGTGCTGAAGTTAATCTGCACCAAAGTAGTAGCAGGGGCCAACATCTCCGTAAATAAAGTCAAGCCACAACTATGGCTAAAAAATAATAGGTAATATTCCATAGAACACAGTTCACATGCTGTTGCTAAATACTTGAAGTTTTTATGTGGAAGATGTTTGAAAATAGCTACCTGTTCACATATTCAGCAGCAGAGACTTTGCAGCGGACTTACAATGAATGCCAGTGCAGCAACATTGGCATTCATTGTTTCTGGCCCCACTATAATATAAATATAATATCAGATTCAGATCCAGACAACTTTATTTATACCAAGAAGGTCAATTCTTTTGCAGCTTTCCCAGTCCATACACACTACTTCAAAACTCACAGGCAAGGTAGCTGTATATGTCATAGGCAACAGATCAGCATACTAGGATCAGGATGAGGAAGCAACGAGCACTACTAAATAAAACATTTTGTTTTAGTTCTTATGAATAAATAAATAATAAAGATTAAACTACAATAAGAAAAAAATCAGTATTCACTCTGCTTGTATCTCTGTTTTGGGCTCCACCAGTTGCTGAGGATCTATCTGCCTCTTTAACTGACAAATGCTCCATTATTTTCACCAGTAAATTTGTGGTGTCTGCTGTTTTGTGCTGGACAGGTAGGGTAGAGTGGAGTTTTTTTTTTTTTTTTTTGCTGAAAACAGCTGTCTGCTGCATCTGGAAACAAGGCTGCTGAGAGTAGTGAAAAGTAAGTAGTAAAAAGTACGAGATCATGCACCACTGATTTGAAAGGAAAAAGCTGGAGAAAACAGCCTAAAGGAGCTCATTTTACCACATCTGATTAATGACAATTTGTCGTGCATTTTCTTTTAGAGTTTGCTTGCTGCACGCATCATCTCTCACATGAGCATTTCTATAATGAGGCGTCAGTCAGGCAGTTAGTCAGTCTCTAGCAGTCCAGAAGTTTATTGAACACTTTGTTTGATTTGGGCAGTTAATTTCATGAGCATTGTGTCTATTGCGTAGGCTGTATATACTGTGGAGCGTTCTACCTCCCTGGGTTTTGGAGTTACAGTTTCTACCAAGCTCAGAAATATATGACTTAAGCTGTGAGAAAATTATATATACATTTTCAGGTCCCAAGAGAATTTTAATGAAGTTGATGTTATTGTCTAAGCCATACACTATCTCTCCATTTTGAAGTGTATGAAAAGCATCTTTGTTACGCTTGATTGTCTGGTATTTTGTTTTTTTGTTTTGTTTTTTAACTGATCACATTATGAAAAGTGAGAATCATATTGATGGTAAACTAAGTGTGAGGGTAGAAGGGTGTGTCAAGTTGCAGGATGAAATGCTGATACGGGAAGGAGAATTTGAAAAGGTTTGCTTTTATCTCATGCTATTATCTCTGCCTCAACTGTAGTAATCCCATGCATGGCACTTGAAAAATACACACACACACACATGCACACGCACTTACACATAACAGAAACTTAAAACTGAAGAGTCCACAGAGAGAAGAGGAAGTGCCTAAAAAGAGGTTAAATGACATTACAGAGACAACGCAATTAAATTATGAAAGATATTCTTAACTAAGTCTGAAACTCAATGATCTGTAATGGGAGTCCTGTGGCTTATAAAAGCCTTTCCCTGGAATAATCAGTCTCCCTCTCATTTTCCCTTTTCTCTTTCAACCACTCTCTCTTACACTCACTCACACACATACACGCACACACCCGAGATTGAGACGCCACCGGTTGCGCTTAGATCTCTGCATGCGGTCATCAGCCAACTACAGCAGCACGTGACAGCGCCCTGCTTTTGCGTTTGAATTTCGGTGGCCAGGCAGGTAGACATTTAGCTTGAAATTTATCAGGAAATGCCACATTTATCCATTAAGGCAACTCACTCTGAATCTCTGTTCAAGCACCCTTACATGAACAGCGGAATTTATGAGTTCTTAAGTACAGGCTGTACTTGTCCCCCTCTGTAGCAAACCACATTGCAGGCTTTATAAGTGCAAAGAAAACTGTGTCAACATACTGAAATTCACTGCTGTGATGCTACAGAAAACATCTGAACTTGTTTCCCTTTGCTCCTTAATCTATCATGGTGTAGCACTGCAAATTCAATTTTTCTTGATTTCGTCTTTGCAACATTTGCCAGTAACTGCTTTGATGAAGGTTATAAAGCATAAATTGCTGTGTGCAAATGGATTATTATTCTTAATCTTACTTTATTTTGGGACCCCCTTTGAAAACGAGATGATCCATTTAAAAGGGTTTATCCTGATATATTAATTGTTAGTGTTTACCATGTGAGTCTTTTACACGCACATAATTTTAAACATATTTGTAATCAAGGCAACGCTCTGAAAGACAGCCTTTGGAATCATGAGTGAATGCTCATTTCTTAGTCTGTTCTCTTTCTAACACACACACACACACACACACACACAGAGAAGTGCTTTCACGCCAGCATGAACAGCCCTGACACAAGCCATGTTCTCTGGATCATTAGCCTCATGTATGCTGTAGATCTCACGGTGCACTGAGCCAGGGTCAAGTCAGCCTCTCAGTCTGTGTGTGTATGTGTGTGTTTTTGTGTGTGCAGTTGTCCTTCCGTCTGTCTTCTTGTTTATGTCTACATTTTCTGTCTTTCTGTCCATCCAGCTGACCTGCAGATGAAAGCAAACTTCTTACGCTTCATCTCCCTTTGATGCTTCTACAGTATCTGTTATCACAGAACGCTCTGTTTGTGTGTGTGTGTGTGTGTGTGTGTGTGTGTGTATATACTATATACGTGTGTGTTGTGTCAGCATCAGTGCACAGTGCACACAGTGTGCATAGCAACAGAAAATGTCGATCCCTGTGTATTTTCTGCTTGCTCCATAAGTTCCTTAATACAGCATCAATGGATTCAGCGTTTAATCTCCAGCTCTCAGTCCCTGCTCTCCTGTGCTCTTTCACCTGCACTTACACACACACACACACACACACACACACTCTTATACCCCTCATATCTATCTCTCACTCCCCGTCTATTTAACTCTGAATAGGGTGACAGCAAAATACTGCCATTCTGTTGTAGTATTTGATGAAGAACAGCTACAAGGCTGAAATGGGTGGTTTTGTGTAGGTGTGCGCGCCTGTGTGGATGAGAGTGTGACTATAGATGTGGGAATGTGTATGTGTGTGAGCGGGAGAGACAGATTAGTAAGATTAGCAAGACATCTTTATAGTGTGTGTGCTACTGTGGTGCCATCTTCTGGTAGGGAAGCACAACAGCCTTGACTTAATTATACAGCGAGCAAGAAAACTGACTGGGACTAAGCACATTTGCATTCAGAACACTTAAATAGGGCATTCAAATAATGCGACAAAGGAAAAAGAAACTCAAAGAGTAAAAAAAAAAAGAAACAAAACATTTAATATAGTGACAGACATCATAAAACCTTTCAAATAATTGCTGAAATTAGGTTTAACACTTAGCATACTGGTTAAGATGACATGAAATTTATAGTGAATGTACATTATGCAAAGACAGTACTGTAGAACCTGTAGAATATAGCAGCTTGCAGCATCTTTTAGTGCACGCACACACACACACACACACAACCATTATCTCGCTCTCACACAAACATAATGTAGTTATAATATAAAGCAATCTTAATCATTTACACTGGTAAAAGAGGTGTGTTAATTTGTTTCAAGGGCTTTTCAGTCATCTCAGTGAAGCATCCATTACAGGCAATGCAGTTACAAAGACCATCTCTTCCTTTTCCATGACAAAGTTTGAAGTGACAGACTTTGTGACGCTAATATCCAGAGTGGATTGGAATTGGAGGACTGCCAAGGTCTGAGTGTGGGGAGAGGATAATTCATTCAGCTCTGGCTCAAACATGCACAAGCTCTCTCTCTCACACACACACACGCACACACTTTCTGCAGTTTTCTTTTTTGCAGACACTGCTGCAGAAAAACATACAAAAACAGATGCACACACGCACACACACACACACACCCATCATGAATTAACACAGGCTGTAGGAAATATTAGCTTTTAGATAGAAAGAGATGGTGTGTAGACATGTATGTTGCATTTTCTGCTTTTTTTTTTCAAATCCTATAAAGGATGACCAGCTTGACATTTCCTTCTATCTACACAGACTGCTAAGAGCATCCTCATATGTACAGTCAGTGATACTGTGATAACATTACAACGCTGAAATGGAGTTTATTTTGGTGTTACCATACAGCTGACATCATTAAGAGACAGAAACATGACTGAAAGCTGAAATGTAGATAACACACTGTACATCATTTATCTGCCTAACATGACATTCATTCTCTCTTGTCATAGATCTATAAGACCCAAATCACTTTTAGAGTGTCAGAAATACACCCATTAAAATACTATGTACAGTAAGGGCCACTTCATCTAAGCCCCTTGGCGATGCATGGAGCTCGGTTAGAGTGCCCTTAACATTGCCCTACCACTGGATAGTTTTCTAAGTGGCCCATTCATGTACTCTACAGAGGCAGCTGCTGAACCACTGCACTTTGGTGTTTTAAAACATTCAAGTAATGCCAGGAATCAAGAGTATTCACATGCACACATACCGCTCTGGTGGATTTGCTACCAAAAGAAAATTGTGGAAAATGGATGAAAGCAAAATATTTGTTTACCTGAACTGCTTTGAACTCAGTAAGAAACATCTTTCTTTTTTCACTGTAACAAAAAACTTGCAGTGGGTCCCTTCTTTTCCTGTTAGCTACTTCAGCAATTCATTTCCCGTTCCCAAAGATATGAACAGTATCAACTTTTCCTCTTTGTAATTACCATCAGTGACTCACAGGATCAGTGTGGTGTCTGTTAATGATGTGTTTAAACCTTACATCACAGCGTTTCCCCTTCCGTTCATCTATCCTCAGATCAGTTTCTTATTGATCTGTGGTTTACGCAAGTATGAACAACATAGAAACCAGGTGTCCTGAGTGCACCATTGGATTTACAGAAGTTAGAGGCTCTAGGCTTGATTTTGTTTTGTTCTCTGTTGAGTCTGGCTAAGCAGTCTCCAGGTTGGGGTAATATTTGAAGACCTTGTAGATCCACTGCGTGTAGAAGGGCACATTGATGAAGATGCCAGGCTGGTTGGCCCGAGCACAGCCTCTGCCATGGACACTCACTCCGACAATAACCCTGATCTCACCATCCTGACACACAAGAGGGCCGCCATAATCCCTCTGCAGAAGGAGAAATAGATAGCACATTTTTCTGCGTCAGTGGTTAAGAAATGGCTCTCATCACTGTTTGCAATTTTGAAAGCAAAATGCATTTTTACGCTCTCAGTGACAGACACTACCACCAGTTTTTGTGAACATGGACAGCTCTCTTTCAAAGCTAAACCACAAAACCAAGGCTTTAATCGCTGATGAAATTGAGTGCAACAGTCTCCAGCGGCTCTATTTACAACGGACTGAATGCTAAGCCCACGGATTCAAAGAACATTTGTTTGAGATTTAGATCAAACTGAGCTTTGAAAGCTCTATGTAGAACCAAGGCGCTAATATCCCCATAAATTCACACTGGCAACAATTACTTTATCCAAAGGTCTAAAGGCTTGTTCATGTTTACCAACACGGACTGAGTGCACCATATGAATTCTAGTGTGGATTTTTCCTTCTGATCTCTGAAAAAAGTCATTTGGTAAAACACCTCGCTAGAAAAATAAATATGTAAATGAGTAACAGTTTACCTCACACACTCCCTCATTCCTCTTGCCTCCTGCACAGATTTTGTTGTTGGTGATGTGGAAGTTTCCTCTGTGCATCTCTCTGCACCTTTCGTTACTGACAATGGGCAGGTCAACCGCCTTTAGTACGTCATCATGGCCAGTTCCTGAAAGAGTTTGACATTGCACTTTACCGCTTCTGTTCTGCTGTAGCATATGCAATACAAATGTCTCCATTGTACTGTAGAACTCCTTCCTTTTCGGCTTGCATATGATCTTGTAATATAAACATAATATAATGATATATAGTTTTTAGCATTTAGCATGACTGTGCCATAATATACTTGCTATATATGTTGCTCCACTTTATATCATAAAAACAAAAAAAAGAAAATAAATCAGGATTGCTGCAGGAAAAATGCAATATAAATGCAATATATTGCAAATCTAGGGGACCTGGAGAGTATGCATGTAGAGTGAATGTAGAATATAGAATATCTGTACCTTTAGTCTCGCCCCATCCATACATTTTACATATTGTTCCTTGTGGGATGGAGCACCCGGCCACAGGCAGCTGAATCGTATGGACATTGTCTGCAGGAAGGGCAGGCCTGGACATATTTAATGAACACAGAAAATACAAAGCATGATCAACATGGCACACAAACATATAAATATATCTTTGAGATTATTTTTCCAGGCACTCACTTAGACAGCCTTATGAGGGCTAAACTAGAGCCCTCGGGGCCACATATCACATGAGCTATGCTGACTTCCTGTCTCTTGGACAAGTCAGGAGCGCCCTCTCGAATATCAGAGACTGCAAGCCACACCCGATACTCACTGAGGTCTGGAACACTGGAGAGGCAGAAGACAGAGTTAATACTTTATAAAATATCCCACATTTATTACTCTCTACTGAGAAGCTAGTTCAGACTGATCGGGGCACACAGTAGCAACTGAAAAGAGTCAGTTATGCTTGAATATAGAGAGAAACATATGAACTGAACGAAATAAATCTTGAATTTAATACACTGAGGGCATAAAAGAAAAATGCACCGACATTTCAAGGTCCAAGCGAAAGGAAGGAATTCACATTAACAGACAAGCGAGCATTACCATGAGGAGAAGCACTGTCTGTCAGTGAGCACCCATTCCTCTCGTATTAGTGAACCCCCACACCAGTGCATTGACCTGGAAAAAGCAGAAAAACACAAACGGCACATGAAAGACTAATCTGAGACATCAGCAGTTGTGAAATACTGAACATAAACTTATGCTGTCATTGCTGGGGAGTATACATTGGGAACTGACAGGAATCCAGTTGTTTCTCCAACATGCTAAATACAATTTTAGTCCGTAGACGCATACATCACAAAATGACCTAGATCACATCTCAAGCTTTACAGATATATACTTTATATTACACAAAGTATATATATTATATGCTTTTATCTAAACGAGTCCATGCTTTTACAGTGTGTAATTGGCTTCTTTTATAATTAGGTGAGTTCTGTTTCTCAAAAATGTATATGCATCAAAGCGACTTAAACCATAAAGCAATCCCTACATTTGCTTTCAAATGTTTGCATGTGTGCTGCAGAGTGTTGGGGAGCATTGTAGAAAGGCCTCTGAAACAACAGCTGAAACAACAGAGAACATAAATGAAAAGAAAGAAAAATTCCACTGAATTTTTTATGAATTCAAGGGTAGTCTGGACAGGAAGACATCCTGTTCTTCTTCAGTGGTAAAAGAAGATGTGTAGAATATTAAAGGCGATGCTGTACCCTTTCTGTATGCTGACCATCCAGCTGCCTTCTGATATGCTCACTGGGCCTCCTCCCACAATCCTGGTTCTCTTATGGACAAAACACCCCACAGAGGACAGCTCTCCTAGAAGCAGAAACACGCACCCAGATAATTCAATATGACTCATGTCGTGTAATGTATATTTAATTTAAGATATAAATATGCATTCCCAGACATGCTGCAGTTAATGGTGACAGGTTTACACACTTGCAATACAAGAGGAACTTGAGTTACCTAATTATCCACCACAATCACCATTATATATGAAACATATGCTGATGAGGCCATTAGTTAAGGTAATTATTGGTTATGTTCACGTAACACGTGTGTAATTTGAACTGTGTGTAACCAGAGATTTAGTGGTTCATCCTCTGTTCTCAAATTATTATGTGGAGATGAACGAGTCACCCACACCTATATATACACATACACAGAAACAGATGCCACCGTGACAACTTAATGTCCTGCATCATGTACCGTAATAGCTGCACATAAAAAAGGGGACTCCATCAGGTTCTGAAAACACCACCACTTGCCTTGGAGGCTATCAAATACAGATCAGCAGCTGAGCCACTTTCAAACACAGACACACAGAGGAGCTGACACTCACCCAGTGGAATGGCGTTCTGTGAAGCATCACCTGCAGAGAGCAGAGGAGACAAACAAGGGAGTATTAAGTGCTACAAGATAAGAGGTGACCTCACACAGGGGTATAAATTTCACAGTGGCGGTTTAGCCACGGCCACTGGGGCCAGTGTATTTGTCAGACAGGTCACAATAATTGTTTTTTTTTATTAATCTGTAGGGCTTTGATTGAATATAACAAGCCTCATGTGGCTGCAAGTTGTAGCTATTTAAGATTTATGCTGACCATTTTCAAGTGCAAGATCAACGGTTTTACATTTTTTAAAAATGTACTTCTCCTATAGTTCCAGGCCAACAAATTAGTTGTAATGTGAAGTATATGTAATGTGTAGTAAATAGGCTAAAACATGCAAAATCACTGGTGTGGTCCTAACAGCCGATAAAATTTTTTGTAAAAATAAAAGATTTTTCGTTGTCAGAAACACTGTGGATACCTGCGTAGTTTTCATATAAACACAATAGCACTAACACATCATCATTGAAGACCCAGGCAAACACACACAGCCATGATGCCTCTTGCTTTTGGTCCATGTGGGAATCGTTAGAAAGAACCCTCCCCTGTCTTCCTGATGAGTTGTGAATCTCCTCTGACACACACTGACCTGCGAGTGTAGACAGATGTACACACTGCAAATAAAGTGCGGGTGTGTGTGTGAGCGAGACAGACAACCAGACAAAGTGCAAACAAATCCACACTATCTGTGTCTTACATCCATAAGTATGAGAAACTTTCAATTTGCCACAGTCTCACAGATTGTTTCCCCTGACGGTGTGTCTCCGTGTGAGATTGTGCGTGTCTGTGAAGGTACCGCATGCACACACATCCATGTACTCACATGGTTTTACAGTACAGTAGTCCCAGGGTATGGCAGAGTTGTTGGTGTAACACCAAGGACCATGTTTGTCTTTATCAGGGTTTCTGCAGTAGTTCCCCTCCAGGCCAGCCATCAGCATGCCCCTCTCACCACTGGACAAACATACAAACACAAAAGATCCAATAACTAATCTTTCATAAACACTCAGTAAGCCATGAAGACAATTTTCAAAACAAAAGGAAGTTTTTTTTCTCCCTTTAAGCACATAATTCAGCTGTTGATGAAAGTAAAAGGGATTTGCTGGAGATTTGTAACTATTAGTAAAAGCTGAACGAATTTAATCGAGATAGGATCTGGACAGTCAAACAACACAGCTGTGTAGGCTCTCTCCCTCCAGACAAGATAAGGAGGTGATCTGCAAAGGAATTAGTCACTGAGACAATATGCACCCACCTACACTCACATACCTAATGCATGCTCATGTAGACATATCCCACACATGAGGGTATTCTCATAAGAATTTTAAAACCACAAACAGAACTCTTTCCCACACTGAATTCCTCGGCTGATAAGGTGAAGAATTGTAAGAGAAAAGGGAGACACGAGAGAGGGGATGCTGGGTACCAAATCAAAGTGATCCAGAGTTTGAAATCTGTGTTTGTGTGTGTTGTATTTCTAGCAGCTAGCATAACAGCCGTGCTTTCGCTCTGACTCCCTAACCCTGACTTTTGACCCTGGGCAGGAGCCAAGCGGTGGAGCTGATTGGCTTTGAGGTGTTCTTACAAAGGAGGGGTTTGGGGTCAAAGGTGAGGAGTGAAGTGTATATCCCCCAGCCAAGTTATCACTGGGAGTCATTCCTGCTGAGTTAGGTCATCTTCAGGGATACACTTCTTCAGCCATTAGGAGATGCTGGAGAGGCTAGTCACGGCACCCGCAGGAGCTGTTTTCTCCTCTGAGAAACAAGAGGCCCTGCTTGATCCGCTAACAACAATAAGACTTAACTAGAGGTCAATAATAGGGCACCTCCCTGCACTAACCACCACATATCAGGTTCGCACACATGGTTCTTGAAAACACATTCTCCTGCACACTCAGGCTGTCATGGACAAGCCTGTATCACAGAGAGCTCATTTCTCCTGTTGAAATCCATAAAATTTGCATGTTTTCTGCTCATTATCAGCAGTTTGCTTTGATCCCACTGAGCTCCTAAAAAACCTCTACACTTGAACGTAGACTCTGGTGGGTTACATGTACAAGAGCTGTGTGACATTTTGATCTCTATTTTAGGTAGGCACACTTGTCTGAAGTTTATTAATGGTGTAGGTCTGTTTTGTACATCATAGTGGAGTTTGGGAAAGTTATTAGGTTAAGAAGTAGCAGGGATCCAGTGGGCTGACCTGTTACTGTGGTCTGTCCAGGGAGCACAGGGCAGGTTTGATCTAGTCCTTGACTGCTGTCCTTGATAATTCTCTCCAAAGCTTTCATAGCAGTCTGGATTTGGACAATAAAAAAAGAGGACATATTAGACAGGAATTCTAGACACATATTCCATGTCTTTACGAACAAACAACAGTTTTGAACAAAAACCATGCACAGCAAGCAGTACTCAAGATTGCTAATCTTCTATAAACCTGCATCAGCTAAACAGTCTTTGTGCATTCTTTGCCACACAGAATTGTTGTACTATATCAGTTTAAGCAGAAGAATCCAAACAACCCGTAGTTTCTTATCCATCACGGCTGTCATTGGATCTAGAGCTGGGAACACAAAGAAGTCATCCGCAATGATATCTTAGAAAAACATGGGCCATGAATAAGGTTTTGAAGCTCTCTGTCACTCTGCATCTCATTTCTATATGGGAACATATTCAACCCTCAAGGGTAGACCACAGTACAACCTCAGAGGGGGTTTATAATCCCAATGCAAGGCCACACAATCACAAAGAAATACTCTTAAGATCCCTTGGGAAATTTGAATTTGTGTACTCAGCCATAGATCTGCGTCTTTTGCTTCCAAAGCTCTTGCTACCCCAGAAAGAATCTCATCCAGCACTAATCCTTCAACTCCATCTTTTACTGTCCAGTGAGACCTGACGATCTTGAGCTGCTGTCAGATTTGGTTTATGTGAGGCGTGGTGGTCAGTCCTTCCCACAGTCCTATAGGGCTACAGTTCTCCACAGGGACGCAGTAAACGTGCTTACAAAACAATACGTGTGGTTATGGGGTCTCGTGTGAACTCCGCGGTCCACAAAATATGAAAATGCCAAAAATTTCTCTGCTGCTGATGTAGGGAAAATCAGCTTTTCCCTTGCTGTTTTGAGTATTAGATAAAGCTGTTGAGTCTCTCACCACTGCCAGGCTTGTTTTGGGTGCCGCACTGAGGGATGTTGGTGCAGAGCATTGTGCGGACCCTTGGGTCCGTCGTGAAGCACCAGGGGAATTCTTGGCCATCTGGATTCCGACAGTAGTTTTCTCTCAGGTCCCTGGAAAACACAGAGAAAGTCCTCCCGTAATCTGCTTGGATAAGTGCATGCAGGTGGGTGAGTGAGTGGATGGCTGTCTTATGTGAGTGTCTGACTCACTTGCAGGGGTAGGCTTGAGGTGAGAATGTGTGGTTGTGGGGATACTGAGAGTCCCAGCGTTGGCAGGGGAGTCCAGTGGGTGTCACGTCCACCGTCCCCCTATAGCCCTCTCCTCTGCCCTGGTAACACTCGGTTGTTTCCACCACATTACTTTTGGGAGGTGTTTCTGTGGAAGAGCAAAAAATATTAAGGGGTTGGGTTAGTTTGGTCAAGATAAAGTACAATGTGTGAAATATAGTTTTTCAGCCTTTTCCAACAACCCAAGCTTACAGTTTTACAAGGTAATAAAAAAATAAACAAAAAATATATAGTACATAGTGTATAGTAGTCAAGGCTCTAGATCTTGTGGTGTTATAGTTGAAACATAAAAGACTAAGGCGTATTCTATAAATGTCAAAAGACAATTTATGCTTAAGCTAAATGAGAAAACCTTAAAATGAAAATAGGCCTTTAAGATTATTGAAACTACACACACTGAACTATCTACACTAAATGACTTCTTTCCTACAGCACACACAAATCTGGAACAGCTGAGTAAATACAGGACAACACATTAAACAACAGGTAGCCTATGATTATAGTTGTGTCGTTGAAGGCCACCCCCATATGCCACATCAGGATAAAATTTCACATGTGACTTTACCAAATAAGGAAATGAAATCCATCAGAAATTGTTTGGCTCGCTAATTTATCCTGCAATTTGAACAGAAAAGACAAAGAAATGGGTAAAAGCCAGATTTAGTTGAAATGGTGGATGGAGAGATGTAGAAAACAATGACTGTAAACTACATAAAGAGGTTGGACGTAAGTGAACTTCATAGAAGCGAAGCAAACTTCAGATGAACTGTGGCGCTGCGCTGAAACCTTGATGAAGTAGATTATAAAATAACACTCCATTTGCCTGCCATTTGTAGATAGTTTTCAATTATTATTTCTCCTACTCAGACCCGTGGTGCGGAGGTCCCAGTTCCAGCTGTAGCAGTCACACAATGCAGGCTCAACAGCCTCAATGTTATGGCCACCTGCTTTCCTCAGAATAGCCCCCCCTACTGTATATTGAAGCTAATATGGCCAACATTATTTTTACAGGAATTCTTCTCATTACGCACAAGTTACACAAGTTCGTTAGCCTGAACATTGTGCATATTTGTATCCCAGCAATGTTCAAAGCTGCAGATCTTCAAGAGTATTAAAACAGACTTTTTCTGCCCATACAATATGTCTAAAAATAGATATGCACTAGTTGTGACAGAAAACAAAAGAGCAGGCCTTGACAAAAGAACACTTTGTCTCTCTGTCTCTTGCTCTCTCCTCTGTGCCTTGTTTTGATTAAGGCTAACTAGGTCGTAAACTTGGTCTGTTCCCAACAAACTCCCATATCAGAGAGAGAGAGAGAGAGAGAGAGAGAGAGAGAGAGATGGAGAGAGTGCACAGGGTGGGAGACAGTTTTTAGAGGGGAAAAAGAAGGGGGAACAGTGAATCACTGGGTCCACATGGAGAGCTGCCATCTAGTAAACATGGTGCCAGGACTGCTGATGATTCTAGCAGGCAAACAGGCCAGTCACAGTCTCAGGAGAAAGAAGCTGAGCCCAACAATAACACCACTGCTCTTTCTGTTTTATGTTCTTGAGGACCACAGTGACTGTCTCTGAGACTCGTCACTGATTGCAGGGTTAACTAAGAACATACAGTTATCCGTACAAGTGTATAGACACACAAAACACAAAGCCAGACATGACACGTACCCCTAGCTCTTGAACATCAGTCATACTGCTTACGCTAAGTGTGTGAGGTGTAATGAAAGCGATCTGCTTGTGGTGCGTATGACCCTTGTGTAGTGTCTGTGTGTGAGTAACAGGAAGTAAATGTGTAGCAGTAACTGAGCCCCATGCAGTTTGACCACCACACGTAAGAGCTGGCATAGAACAATAAACAGCAGGTCAATGGCGCAGGGGGAAAATAAACACTCTGGCTATTAGAGAAGACATAACAGAGAGCCAAACCTAAGGAGGGAACTCTGCGTGTGTGTGTATGTATGTGTGTATTCAATAGTATCAGCCAATGAGAGGGAGGGGAGTAGTCAAATGAAAGGTATGGCAAGTTGTAAATTTTGGTGCAGTCAATCACAGTTCATGGGCCTGTACAGAACACTATACACACTCACGCACAGACATGTATAGCCCTCCTTTAAACATGCATGACTAATGCTAATGCATTCAACCACACACAAACAAACATGCTTACCACAGACTTTGATGCTGCAGTACTCCCAAGGCGTGTTTGGGTCTGTGGTAAAGCACCAGGGTCTGTGGCGTCCATCCGGGTTCCTACAGTAGTTATCATCCAGGCCCTTGTCAGGGTACCTAATACAAACCATGCAGCATAATATAACCTCAGTGTTTAGACAAAAGCTATGTAAGAGTGAAAAGCTTAGCAGAAAATCCCATTGTTGCACGACCCACAGCACCGCTCTCTGACTTCAAGTTAAGTAATAGTGGCACAAAACATTAATTGTCACATCATTCTTAAAGCCCAGAGGTACCTGAAAGGAGATTCTTATTTCCATTTTCCTACTGAATCCTTATGAGAACAGAATAGAAGCAGAGAGACAGCTCACCTTTACACGCAACCAAAGCATTAGTAACTGGAATGGTGCAAGAATTCCATCTGTGAATCTGCTCAGAGCTCAGGGGAGTGAAGGAAGATAATAAGCTGCGCCTCTGCAGGTGTTCTACAGTAAGTCATCCCCAAGTCCCACATCCCTCCAGGCCTGCAGCCTCCAGGCGTGCAGTATCAGGCTGTGGGACCCTCTCATTACATTAGTGCTATGAGAAGTCTGGGACCTCGTTTACACAAACACTGGGATGATTAAGGATGTGTTAACGAGTCCCCACTAATCCAGACCACCTGCCGTCCGACTAGTTGGAACACTCTCTTGATACAGACGCACGCAGCCGGCGTACACACACACACACACACACACACGCATGCACACACACACACACACACAAAGAGCATGTAAGGAATACTAATGCAGACTAAAATGTATGGCCTCCCTAAAATAGGTATAAGCTTTTCTCAGGGCTGGACACAAGTCTGCTTTATAATCTACAGAGAGTTTAAAGGAATTTAGGCCAATTAAGTCAGAATGAAGAGTTTTCCCAGCACAGCACTGCTAGAAACACAAAATTACACACTGGATTCTGATGGCATTCCTTCAGGGAAAGGCACACTGGCTGACTCCAAATCACTTCATCTCCAGAATTAGTGCACCACAACCACATGAAACTGTTGTATGAACGTATTATTACATAAAGTATTTCTCATGCTTTTTGCTATTACTTTATATGTATCTGTGTGCGTGGGCTTAAGTGTGATTGAGCAAGCACAGTTTAGTGTGATGCAGATGCATGTGTGCATGCACAAGTGTGTGTGCTTGAGTGTGTCACCTCTTCGGGTGGTACAGGTGTTTGTGTGGTTCATCCAGGTCCCAGCGCTGGCATTCTTTTCCACTCTCTGTGTGGTCCATGGGTCCCCTGTAATCTTCCCCATTACAGTTCATACACTCCACTATGGAGCAATGACACACACACACACACACAGCACAACAGTTAAGAGAAATTCAGACACAAACTAACAGCAGTTCAGATTTTCACAATGAGAAATATCATACATTTTAAGCCATGATTTTCTGACCTAAAATAGTTATGTAGCATTTTGCAATAAAACTTTCACACATACTTAATAGATCTCCCTTAAGTTCAGACATTATATACACATACACATAATGTATGGAAGCACATATTATCTCTTACACTAATGAAGGAAAGGCTCTCTTTGATGTTGAGAAGGCACCATTTGTTGCATGGTGAGTAGTACACACCGTCTTGTGTAAACAACAGAGAGCATGCAGATCAGAAACAGATGTTTCTGAGTCCACTGCTGTCATGACAGAGCACATTTAATACCAATGGCTGCATGTGTATGTGTGCTTGCGCACGCCATGTTTGCGTGTCTTTGTGTATGTTTCCTATTAGGGCCGTCTAATTTCTGGAGAAACCCTTCCAGTCATTTTTCTTCTGAACAAGCGGAGGCCTTCTATCAAAATAAAAAGTCATTATCTCTGTTGTACAACTTGTGATAACCCAGTGGGATGCCATATGTGATCCCGAGAGCAAGAAGGATTCCCGTCCTGTCTTATCGAACCACAGCCTGGTTCCTCATTAACGTGATCCAGTGTCATACATGCAGAGGAAACAGCCCCTCTGACAGCACGAATCCTCAGGGATTAGATAACAGAGGTCATTATCATCCCTTTCTTCAGGGAGACATCAGTGCCTGACAGTAATATTGTGTGATGTAACATAGAGGCTGAAACACCGGTGGGAAAGTGCTTTTCTCTCATCACAGCCAGCTAAATATCAGAGTTTTATTTATACAGACTCATAACTCGAAGTCAACGGTTTCCATCCATGTGGACCACGGGGACGTAAAACAGCTAATAATGTATGTAGAGGAGACGACAGAGGGATTAATATCCTCTTTCACCGCAACACCAGCCTCTTTAGGTTCAAACCATTTACAAAACCTGAACCTGATGGAATGAGAGAGGACAGCATAAACTGAACCACACACCTGGAAATGGCTGCAGCTGGCCTCAGTGAATAAAGAAAACCTGTGCACCCACACACATATACACACGCAGCGGTAGAGCGGAGCACAGTTAGAGCCAGTGTTGTTTCGTCCAAGGTACAGTGTGATTGCCTAATTTGCTGCAGCTCATTTCAGGCTATCAGGCCTCAATTGGTGAGGCAATTTGCAATGTGGAATGGGCATTATCTTAAGATGAATGCCTGTGCAGACATATTTTGTGTGTGTGCGTGTGCGTGTGTGTGTGTGAATAGCCTACCCTGTGAGCATTGTGGTATGCCACACTCCTGGTGTCTGTAGCTTGGCCTAGGGTCAGTGGTAAAGCACCATGGGCCGATGGTGGAGTTGTCTGGGTTGCGACAGTAGTTTTCGCTGAGGTCCTTCTTCCTGTACCTCTTAGATGTGAATCTGTCAGAAGCAGAGCTGCAGTTACACAAACAGACACATGTACCAGGACCGGTTGCCAAATATTTTAACTAGCATGCAGAACAACCTCTTTTTGAAAAAAAAAAAAAACAAAACACCCAAGGCCACATTTTTGTTGTTCTTTTTATCTCTGACAGAATGATGAATCCTTTACTCGTTTTATGAGAGAGTTGCTCCTTAACTCTGCCGGCTGAAACCTGCCCGTAAACATGACCAGTGGAAATTAACAAGTGCAAAAGTAATTGATGTCTGTGCTTAAGGATCAAACTGATGATGACATGATGTTGTTAATAAGGGAAAACACATTAATATATAGAAGCAATGTTAGTTTTCCATGAGGCAGGTTCTGGACGTGGTCTAAACACACTGACAAATGACTCACATCTTCTACATCAGGCAAGCACATGACTGTGGCCCCCATTTGTGATGATGGACATACTGTAAGTCTTTGAGTCAAGCCATATTTTTCCCTGTGACGATGAAAAGATTAAGTTCTGAAGGAGGCGTTCAGTGGAGTGGGTAATGACAGGGACAGAAACGAGAAGGTCTTTACAGGGCAATCAAAAAAGGGGAGAAACCTTTCACTGATAAAAATGCAATGTGTGTGTGTGTGTGTCTGTATATTTGAGTGTTTTTGTGTGTATGTCAGAGTTTCCCATGCCTGTAAGTCGACTGTTAAAACATACAAAGTGCCTGGGTTTAATTACCTGATCTAGAGAGACATTATTAGCAGTCTGATAAAGTAGGTTCACTGGAGGTACAATTGTAAACGGCCCTCTTTGATTCATTTGCTGCAGTGACAACTAACTACAAAGCCTTTCAAAATCATTTAATACCTCTGCGGAGAGGGGAGTGGAGAAGGAAGGAGGTAGCATGAGATTAGCTGAAGATAATAAAGGTCTAAGATGAGGTGTATGTTTTGTGTATAAGATTCTCTAACAGTTCCAAAAATCTGGCACATGATAAACTTTATTCTTATTTTACTGCTGTTTTCTCATCAGTGTTGTTTTTTCAGCTTTGTACTTCTTTTACACAAAATATTGCACTGTGAACGTTGCCACAATAGAACAGAGTTCTTTGTTGTTTTAACATAATAATTTCAATTTTATAATCCCAGAGAAGACATTGCTTCACTTACATCTTATGTTTTTAAACTCCACTTAATTGGTTCTTTTTTCTATGAGGACCTGCACTGTATCAGACATTATGCCTGCGTATTGAAATATGAGCTTTATCTGGGAATTTAGCTGGGGGACGAACCTAAGGCTTAACCAAAGACTGCATATTAGATATGATCCTAATCCTGGTAAAACACACACACGTGCACACACACACACACACACACACACACAGACACACACGTGCGCCTTGATAAACGGTAGAGCCACAGCAGGAAATGATCTGTGACTGTGTAAGTTACAACAAGGTCAGTTTTGATGAATGACTGCTCCCAAGAGCCTAATCAAACCTTAATATATCATAGTCATATACACATACAAACACATACAGACTTGCCTCTGGCTACTAGCTAATTGCATCACTAACAGGCCCACACTAACAGTAAGAACAGTAAGTAACAGTAACAGTAAGAAGCAGCTTTAACGTTATTTTTGTTTGACATTGTGGTGAATCTTACTTGTGTTCATGAGGAAAAGGAGAAGCCCAGGCCTGGCACCGGATCCCACTCACAGTCACTGACCTCCGCCCCCTGTAGCTCTGACCTGTACCCACAATGCACTCTCTTACATAGTCTGAAAGAGAGAAAGAAAGAGCGAGGATGAGGAGAGATACAGACCGAGAGACCGAATGACAGTACAAGAGAGTGAGTAGGTGTGATGAGCCAACAACCTGAGAGCAGTGTTTGTGTACACAGAGCCAGTGTAGATGATGAAGAAAACAGACAGAAGGAGATGTTCAGCTATAATACTGAGCTTAACAAGGACGTGACAATGCCAAAAGCCAAATCTGTTTTCCTAATCTTCTGCAAAGCATTTGGATCAAGTGAAATAGGCTACACAGCTTGCGTGTTCACTGTTGTGGTCAGTCCAGAGTCAAGTGGGGCGGGAGTTTCCATTGTTTACACAAACGCTGCTTAATGACAGAAAATTAACCATAATGTGCTGCGACGCAATAAACACGACAATGGTCCTTGCCCTTCCTCGTCTTCCTCTTGAGGACTGCCATCATTACAAAGCTAAATCACACTGAAGAAAATATATACATACATATATATGTATGTATAAAATTAGCCAACATATTTTAAAGCAACAAGGAGCATACGCGCTGAAGCAGTGTTGCTGAACAGAAGTGAGACTCTGTAAAGAAGCTTTTCTGATGGGAGGACATGGGGACGGGGGGAGACACTGATTTGGTGTCAGCTGGTAGAGAGACAAGGTGGAACAGTAGAGGGCACCTTTCTTTTGATAGAGTTGGTAGTTGAAGTCCTGTTGGCTCTGAATTCCTGTTGAGTTCTTGTCGTATGACAGCCACTGGCATTTCCTGTTTTTATGATCATAGAGGAATGCTCTGGAGAATAATGAGGAAAGGAAAGGAGGCAGAGAGAAAGGGGAAAGAGTGAAGTACATAATGGTCAGTTTTCTTTAACTTCTTTCGGGCAAAAAGCAACCCAAGGCGATTAAAACAGCAGTTACATGAGTATGCAAAGCATTTAGGAGGCCTGCCAGACCAGCCAGACAACACTGAATCACACCTTTGAAAAGCATAATTAAGGAACTTGAGGAACCACCACTTTACTCTCTCTCTGTATTCACAGCCATTCACATTGTAGGAGAGTTACTTTACCATGCAGCTGAATGGGAAATGTCATAAGGGCAGACATACCTGCAGGTGAAGGGGAGCCTTTTGTTGCGGCTGCAGGATTTGGCACACCTGGCCATGCTCAGCTTCCTGGTTTTGCTCAGGTAGGAGGAATCAGGGGAAACAACAACCAATCGGATGCCATCAGTCTTCTGATAGTCCTGGAGCGCATTTCGTCTGCCCTCTGATACACAGATACACAGCATGGTCATTCAGCAGTGTTTTAGTTTACATTTTATACATTTTAGCTGGCACTTACCTGTACAAAGCATAAATTAGAGAAAAGATGTCCTGGAGTAGACTATGAAATTGCCTAGTATATGGTTTGTTTTTATTGTATTTTAATTAATATTATTATTATTATTGTTATTATTATTATTATTCATTTTTAAACATGCACACTATCAGACTATTCTCCATGGTCTGAGAGGCACTGTGGATGATCTGCTAATGAGCCCAGTCCAGAGAACACTGGGCAACAGCATTACAATATGTGAATTAGTCTGTATTAGCTGTTATTAATCTGCAGGACCTAATAGGATGCACAGTCATTTATCACTGCCCCCCCCCAGTGAAACTAAGGCTCGCACACACACACACACCGTGAGGGGAATCAGTGGCGTGCCTGTATGTTGCCTCAGAGCTTTCATCAACACAGAAAAACTTAACCATCATAGGGTGTTTCTGTGTAAAAGGATTCTTGGATCTATCGCGTATAGAACAGAGAGACATCAGAGCCGGTGTTTTCAGATTCAGTACTGGGGAGTTTGGGGATGCGGTGAGTTTAAAACCTGCGGATCGCAGAGGACCAGAGGCATCATGCTTGTCTGCCTGAGTGCCGAGGAGCAATGAGCCGATAAGTCGCACTCTGTTAGGACTGCTGGATGACTGATTCACTAATTTGACTGGGTCATTTTTTGGAGCGGTGCTTTATGTCTCGTCACTTTATCGCAGAATTGGTTTATCTCGCGGCCCACTCAGATAACCTGCTGTTTGTCTTTTACGCGTCCCTATGCGGTGAAACGCGCGGTTGCAGAGTTGAGATTAAAAAAGCCAGTGATGGATCAGTCAGTTGTATATCAACCGCATCGTTTTCTTCTCTCTGTCCAAAAGGCCAGCGCATCTGTTCCGAAACTAAGAATCACTTCAAGTACACCATCATATTAGAAGTAGATGCGACAATAACTGAGAATTTTCAAAGAGGATCCATCAGTTAAAAAAAAACAAAAAACAAACAGCCTACACACAGTAAAGACTAAACACTGCAGAGCTGCTCTCATAATATTATACACGACTGAGGATAAACAAAGTTGAACTAATAAAGCAACTCGTGTGTGACAGTTCTGTTCTGCGCTCAGACACCAGCTCCAGCCCGGTGGCAGCCGATAGGCAGCGATTCGAGCAGTTGTAAATAGTTTTTTCGCCAAACTTACCAGAACAAGAAATGACGAAGAGTCCGAAAATGAGCTTGTAAATCCACATCGCCGCGTTACACACAGCAACAAGTTTTTCTTTTTTTTTCTTCTTCGTCTTCTTCTTCTTAATTCGGAGAGACAAATTGCTGAGATATTGCTGCTCACTGTGCTGTCGGACTGCAACCAGGAGATGTTGCTTTCACCACTGCACAGATGATGATGCGTCTCTCCTCTCTAAGTACTTCCTCGCCTCCCTCCCTCCCCCTCTGTCTGTGCGTGTGTGTGACTTTATCTCTCTCTCGCTCTCTCTCCTTTTCTTTTATCTCTTTCTGTCTGTATCTCTCCTTCTCTCTATCCATCCTCACTCCTCTTCAGTTCCCAGTGTTATTCATTGGCCCTGAGTGTAGCAAACACATTACCGTAGCTTCAGTGACAATATTTAATCTTATTTTCATTCATATTCATATTTTCCATATTTGTTTATTCAGACCACACAACCCAGAGCATTTATCTGCAACTTGTTCTTTATTTCTGTTTCTTTCTTTGCCTTCATTTTGTTTACCCCCCCCCCCCCCCCCCCCCCCCCCCCCCCCCCGCCACACACACACACACACACACCCTGCCACCATTTCTTCTTAATGCTACTATTATATTTAAAAATTTCGCAAAATACAATGAGGATGATGTATATACACCTGACTGAGCTACACATATGTATCCCTCTGGGAAAATGAATACGAAAGTTTATTTATTCTTCAGATTCTGTGTCCACCATTCTCTGTCACACAGCAGCAGCATCCCACTCAATCATGTATCTTTTTTAGAATTTATTTATTTATTTATTTCCCAGATCACCAAGCAGCACCGTGTGCAATGTCATATAACATATTGGCAGCTGCTTGTCAGCAATGGGAAACTCAGTAGGGACGTAAAGGAGGAGCTTGGGGGGGGGGGTTGTTTATGCTACTTACCCCCCACTCCTGTGTCAGATAAGAAGTGAAGGTATTGGTGGGGGAGGGGGGTGGATGAGGAAAAGAAATCTCAGTCCATCTCCTGAGTGTCATCACTATTTCCAGTGATGACAGCATGCGATAGGAGACATGACACTTAGCTGGCCTTAGCATTTTCTCTAAAGATCTGTGATGCGGCAGTCGCACAGCAGCGCTCCGGTCCCCCAGTGACAGTCTGATGGGGCGCACGCTAAATAGAAATCACAATAGTTGTCACAGTGCAGATTGCGAGTTGCTGCATCGTGGGGATTCCCGGTATTTTCTTTAAACTCACACCATGTGGGCAAAACAAAACACAGGAATAGATGGATAAATATGTAGGAGTAAGCAGGCTCCATCTCTATCTTCTCTCTGGTTCAGTGAGTAATGCTCCTGCGGCTTCCTGAGAGGACCACAGAGTCATTCGCAATTATAAACAATCAGCCATGAGTCAGATACTTTCACTGGAGCGGCGGACACATCTCCTTCTTTCTCTCTCTTCCTTTTTTTCTTTCTCGTTCTCTACCTTCCCTCTTCTACATACACATGCAACAAAACCACATGCAGGCAAACATGCATTCAGACTCTTTTTCTCCCATCTTACCCCTCAAGCGCACATACACGCACGTTCACAAACTCGCATGCTCGCACTAATGAGCAGCAGATGACTGGATAACCTTCACCAGTTTGAGCTCACAACAAAAAAAGCCCTCATCACCACAATCTCATTACTGACTCTCCTAGCAAGAATCCTGTGGGTGTGTGTGTGTTTTTTTTTTTTCTTTCCACTTTGTCTGAGAGCCACGGCTTCTGCTATAAGATGGAAATTAGAGAGACCCAGTAGCCCACTGCCTCGCTCATATGAGTGCCGTCACTATTCAAGACTCCTCACATCTGTGCTTGGTTACTGCCAGAAACTTCATATCTTCATGCAGCTGGTAATGGAGGCAGGAAGTTCAGTGGGAGATGGGGATGATATGGAGAGTGAATACGTTGATACACAGAGAGTGTAAATGAAGAGCAAAGTGAGAAAAATGGATTTACTGTAGAAGGGAGGTACAATACAGACCAGTGTACTGAAGGCTGGTCTGTCTGAGTGCATATTTGTGGAGTGTGTAGAGTATTAATAGACTTCCTGCAGATTTGTTTGGAAGTTGCAATGTGTGCATTGTGTGAGCCATGTGTTGTATACTATTATTTCTGTGTGTGTGTGTTTGTGTATGCGTGCATATGTGCAAGTTTTCAGCTGCAGCAAATTAGTTGGACCTCATTGTGACCTCTAATCGTTCCAGCTTCTCTTCCAGATTTCATCCACATGACCTTCTTTACAAGAGATGGAGGGAAATGGAAACTGGAAAGAAGGGATGACGGTGGGATAGTTTGAGGGAGACAGGCGAGATAAGGAAAGTGGAAAGAGACTTAGACTGAGGAAGCGTGGGAGCACAGAGCAGAGGTGGCTCAGGTATTTCACTCTAATGAGAAAAGAAAGACGTTTAGGACTTTTGTGTGTGTGTGAGTGTGTGAGTGTGTGTAGGGGTTAGTGATGACAGTGGTGGGGATGGACGCTGTAAACACAGATACTGTGTCAAGAGATCCCCCTTTAAACAAACACACACTTCCTGTTGTCAGTGCATGCGATTGTAGTCACTGCTCGTAATTGAGAACTGCTGACAGTTATGGGTAACACAAACAAACTCCTCATACACACAATCTGTCCTTACAAACAGTTTAAAAATATGACTTCTCGGATAAAACGTGTGTAAAACCAGACTCCTTTTTTTTCTTCATCGCAGCACTGTAGTTGGCCTTCAAATCGTATTTTCATTCGATTTTTCAGATTGCGACGGTGAAAGAAAGCTGGAGAGTGGGCAGCAGACAGAAATGCAAAAGTGGAGTTTTAACACATCGGTGGGTTATCATGCACATTAGCAGAATGAGTCACCAACACATCCCTGAAAATAGATTTAAAGAGAATCAGAGGACCCTAACAGATATTAACCACTCAATATGCCATTGATTTTCCTCCCCGATAATTCACTCCCTAACAGCGAACAACTGCTTTTGTCATTGGCACTGACATACTGAAACGTACTCTATCGATCACGGAAAGTAGAGAGCAAAGTTTTACTGATGACTCGTCTTTGAAGTGCTGAATCATTTATAAATTTAACAAAGCTGTCATGTCTGCAGATGTGTCTTGGAAATTTCATGCGATTTTGTTTTTGCAAAAGTGATTTTACTTTCCGCAGTAGAACATTTTGTCAGACAACAACTTTTCAAACCCACAGACTTCAACAAGATCATTCTTATGCTGAGAGACATTGAGTCCTAAGCCACATGAACCACTTCAACAGAACGTGTCCAGTTCAGTGCACAGTGCACAGGCCTTGTTCAGCCTTTTGTCTGTCCCTCCTCCTGTGTTTATGGGTGTTGATGTGAACGTTTGAGACAGAACCTTGGAACAATTCATGGACAAAATGGCCTGGTGAGTTTGTATATCCACACAAACCATAACTGTTTAAATGACACATCCTTTAGCATGCTACACATGAAGTGTGTCGCGCAAACACATCAACATCCCACACGCACTCTATTGTGCCGGCCCTTTGACGGTAGATGTCAGTCACTCAAAAGTACACTACAACTGAAACAAGATTGAAAATGCACACAAATAGGTCATGTTTACATACACAACCTATACTGTAAAGGAAGGACTATTTTGTGCTATTGTCTTTCTTTCAGATACAAATGTTTATTTCTGAAACAAGCTTCCTGAACACTGTGGTCTGTAGTAGTTCTTATAGTTCCCTTTGGGACCTGTTAATTAGAGCTTGAAATTTAGAACTTTGCAAAAATAAAAATTTTGCCCTGACCACATACAATGAATTGAACTCCACTTAAAGATCCAGTGTAATCAGTGAGGATATCTAATACAGTTTTTACAAATTTCAGTTGCACACATAGAAACTATCCAAAACCTGGAATTTAGCTTCAACTGAAACACTTTGTGAAATTCAAAGCATCTGTAACTACAAAAGCATAACTACCGCACAGTAACAACATACAGCCAAGATAGGAAACCAAACACTGCCTGAGGACAAGGGGAAAGAGGTGAGCAGGTCTTAAAATAGTGCCTAAACCTGTGTTTCCTCATTTCTCACACATCTGCTAACAGTCAGCTTGTGTTGTCTGCTGCTTACTGCTAATTTACCCCCGCATGACTCACATAGAACTGGAGACACACAGGGGAGAGAGGGTGGTCGGTAAAATTAAAGAACGGAGGGGGGGGGGGAAAGCTGCTCTGGGGCAGCAGGTACATTTCATCCCACATGTGTCTGTGTCAGACCTCATACGTGTAATTTACGTGTTGATGGTGAACATGGCATGAGGCAGGCAGGCCTGCGTTCAGCCTGGGTCTTCAGAGCCCACCTGAGTGATTCGCCAGACACGCACACAGGTAACATGAAGCACGAGGCCACACAAAATCATGCATGCAAACACACACACACACACACACACATAAATAGACACAAACAGGCTCTGTGAGGTCTTTCGGAGCCAGCTGCTAAAGTTTTACCACTCCACCCCTCTGAGCCTAGGGCTTGCACTGTAAACTTGCCAGTGGGATAACACTCACCAAAGTGTCTACAGCCAGGTGACCTTTCCTATTCTTTACCCCTCCTTTTTTACGCCCCCTCTCTCTTTCTCTAATTTCAACTTATTCTCTTGGTTTTGTGAGCATATGTGTGGGACATGGGAAACAAAACAAAAATCAAACAAACATGTTTCTAGCCTGGATATCTTTTTTTTTATAAGAAATACTTTATAATTTATACTTTATATATCAGTTAAGTTAGTTTGCGCTGCCAGGCTGTCAAAAATCCCTTTAGCTGATGTATATAATCCTCAAGTACAACATTTTCATTTTAGTTAGCAGGTACATTAACATGATAAATTCCTTTAGAGGAGTAACCCTGTAATAACTTAATAATACTTACAGCTGCAGACCTAATTGGTTCATTATATAACTGCAAACAAAAAGACTTTTATATAAAGAGACTGATCAAAATAACTGTTCCAGTGTTGAGAATGACATACTCCTAAATCGTGTTGAATAGGCATGCCACCCACAAATCCAACACCTCGTGTTACCAGTTAATGTATGTTAGACCCCACTCTAAAGGCAGGGCAAATCCACAAATCAAGCCCCAATCTGGGCTGGAATGGTATGTGTCCCGTTGAGACCGCTCACCTGGACAGAGTTTTCCAGTGTTACGCCTGCCAGTCACACTAAGTGCACGCAAACTCAGAAGAACCGCCTGCTTACCAACTGAGAGAAGAGGAGAGAGAAAAACCAAGGTAGTGAGAACTGTGTGGTCATGTTAATAGGTTTGGGAAAGCCCGTGGCATTTCCTGATAACCCATGCCAAATGTGTGTTTGGTGTTCTTTCCAACCCTCAGTTTGTCTAACACCATCTTCCTCTCTCTGTTGCCAGTTTGGGTGGGGGTTCATAAGAACAGGTGCCAAAAAGTTTGAACAATAACAGGAAAATATTTGAAGCCTATTTAGAATCCTTTTCTGTGATTAACAGCTTATTTGACGCTATCTGTATTTTCCTTTTGTGGCAATCAAAACCCATTCAGAGTTTCATAATGGTTAGTAAAAACATAAAGATTTATCTACAAATACTGTTTGATCCAAGCATGGGGAGAAAGAGTTTGCCTCGTACAGGAAGACACACAGTAGATGTACCCAAACACTCAGTCAGACAGCAGTCACTGACAATACTGGAAGACCTGAGTGCGCAGTAAGGGATTGGTTTAGCTTTTTTATGGGATGTCAGAGCTCCACTACAGAACCTTAGTGACCCTGATGCCCCTGCAGTGCTGTGTTTTATAGTGACGGAAAACTGTGACCTCTCTGTCGCAACTTACAGGAATTTTATTTATTTTTTTTTCATAATTAGGAAAAAAACAAATGGTGCCAATTTAAAAATGTTGCAGCTGATGTAAACCACATTATAGTTACCAGATACAGGGAAGTTTATTCAGACTTGGGTTGATTGCCCTGAGAGTGTCATGACCCAGAGGCTGCTGAGAGTGCTGGCGCTTTCTTTAGAGCTAATGTTAGAATCACAGTGTCACTGAGTTACAACAAAAATAGCCTTTGCTGGTAAAAGTCTACGCAAATGGATGTTATAGTACTATCAAAATAATGTTAATGAACTTTAGAAGGGTTTACTAATGCTGATTCTTGCAGATCCAGTCACGGGTCATGTTGTTGATGCAGCATCAATCTCATGTGTCACTTCCTGCAATTAGTGGAACAAACCCAAAAAGCCACTCTCAGACTTTAACTTTACCACCAATGAGTCATACAGTTACAGCTTTTAAGGGTTTAGACTCTGTGAAAAGTTCTTCGTTGCGGAACTTAACACTAATGGTATTTTGCAGAAATAGGTGTATTGGATCAGCAGTTGAGTAGAAAAGCTGCTGGGGCAGAAAAACATCACCACTGTGTTTGAAAAGGGGTATATTGGGAACAGTGTTTTTTTTTAATTATAAAAAAAATAAAACAAAAACTACCTGTCACTCAAGTTAAAATTCCTCTATTATCTATCAATCTATCAGTCATTGTTCTGTTTGACATCACAACAACACCAGAACAATGTCATCAACATGTTGATTGAAGTCAGAATGGAGTTTTCCTATCAGACAAGCTTTAAACAAATCCCTGATTTAACCCAATTATCTGAACCATTCATTTGGAGGCATAGACAAAGGTGACAGGCCCAAAAATGTCAATTATAATCATCTGCGTGCACACATTTGCTGTGCTGCAGGTTTGGCAACTCAGCGTTAAACCAGAAGATTAAAAAAAAATAATAATAAAGAAATTAAGGGGGAAAAAAACAGATGTTTAACAAACAGATTAGGTAATGACTTTAATGTTCGACTTTATTTTCTTTTCCAAACAAATGGTTTAAATAAGATGGTAAAAATATGGGCTTGTTTTGTGTTTGGCCTGCGGTCTAAGACACATGCCATAAATGCAATCCCATGGCTCGATTTTGGCCTGCAACCTTTATTGCATGTCTTCCGCTTTTGCTCTCCAACCATGTCTCCCATTACTTTTGATTGTTAACTTTCTAATAAAGTAGTTATAAGAAGATAGAGTACAAAAGAGAGGAAAAAGGGAAGTTGTTGCATATTGACTTAGTTAAGCTGGAATTAGCACAGTAACTGAGAACCCATATGTAAGAACAGAAGTTGGTGAGTTGTTATAATTAAGAAGATTGATGCCTAGAGCTACAAAAATAAGGCAAGATGTAAAAAAAATAAAATAAAAAAGTCCTGAATTTTCATTTTTACAATAATACTTTTAATTTAAGTGAAGTTCATTCATTCTCTTAATGTGGTTTTTTGACTTATGAAGTATTCCAAATAACAAATTGAAAAGAGCTGTAGAACTTGTCCCTGCTTTTTCCTGCGTCTGTAACTTCTTAAGCCAGGCATGTTAAAGGGTACGACCTCGTCCCCATTTACAAGAGTATCCTGTTACAGCCTCCCTTCTAGATGATCGCTATATAGCACACATACAAAGACCTCCCAGTCTGACACATCTCCAAGAAAAACAAACGCCTTTTTACTCTCCACCCCAAACTGTGGCCATATTGATTCTTAGATTACGATCAGATAAACAGAAATACCATCAAGCGAAGCACACATTATGTACAGCTACTCTGAGAATGGTGTTAGCATCTGGCTTTCCACTGCTGCCCTGGGCAGGAGATGGCAGAGCTGTCTGTGTCAATAATGTTTCCAGAGGCGTCAATAAATTAGAAACACAGGGACAACAAGTCCTCAGTCAGAACTCAGTGGGACATACTCTGCCATGCTGTTTGTCATCATACATGCAGTTCGTTGCTTCTAATTTGGAGGCAGCTTCAGGCGTCTCTGAATCATGTGAAAATGCAAGTCTGTGTGTGTGTGTGTGTGTGTGTGTGTGTGTGTGAACCAGTTTGTAGTTCAGGATGGAGGAAGAGGAACTCAGCAAACAGGAAATAACTAGTTCATGAATTTCTTTTTTTTTTTTAAAGAGCAATTAGGTTTTCTCCTGGGAGGCCATTTCTATTGTACATTAATGTGTTTATATACTGTAGAGCAAATCCCAGTGGGTTGTAGACTGAAATAAATATGTTTGAAATGACATAATATAAACTAATTCAAATTTTATATTATATAAGAGTGAACAAATAAATGAAAAATACCAATCTCTTTGAAACTGCAGTTTCCGCATTCCATTTCCATTTCTTGTAAGTACATTACGTATATGAATCCTTAACTTAAAGAACCCCTACGATTCTTAATTTTCTGACCTCCATTGGTTTAATATCTTGCCTTCCTGCAGTGATGTAGAAGTGTACCCCAGGGTGCAACAGTACACTGTGACATCACTGTCACAGGGCGTGGTTACAGATGCAACGTAGCACATATCGGGCCACACCCAACCATAAATCACATCTATCAGCGATGCTGGGTGTGGTCACATATAACACAGGACTGAAACGTTCAACTGCAGAGGGTCAGTCAAACACTGATTTTCAGCCTGATGCTAGGTTACACACTAATCATTTTTTAAAATTTTATTTAATCTTTTATATGATATTACAAGGCAGTGGTAAACTTTCAGAATGTACAAAGCTATTTGAGAATCACCCAAGCTTTTACATACACAGCCGCCATGAAACCCAGATGCAGATGCTCTTCCCTTTTTCAGCAGCTGTCTCTCTCTCTCTGCAGGAAGGATGACATGTTTGGTCTGCTCCCAGTGGAGCCAAAACAATTGGCCAGACATGACAGCTTAAAAAGGTGCACCTCGGGTCATAACAATACAACACTTTTATTGTGAATATATTGGATTTGCACAATAATTAACACCATATTATAAACATTTTTCTTTTCCTTCATTTTCTCTTTTATACAGTAAATAGTATTAGTGTACAAATGTATACAAAATTTATTCAGGCTAGTCAAGTTCCACAAAAGAGTAATTCATGTACAGTATTAAAGCACAATCAGATATCGGAGGTACACGCACATGCCTGCACATAGACACGGGACCCCCTGGGGTAAAACACAAGTTAACACGCGACTTTGATAGACAGGCATAACCTGACCACTCAATACCAACAGGTCACCATGAAGGTGAAGTGGAGAGAACTCAACTTTAATGGGTAAAATAGCCAAAAAAAAAAAAAAAAACTAAAACACTTATGTGTGATCTTTATGAATCGTGGTAAAGTAAGGCTATGTAAAATTACTACTGGTAGTAATGTAGAGTTCTCTCAGTTCTCCCCAGCTCGCCCTAATGCTGACCATGGGCATAGACAGGCATTCAAACACAGAACAAGCTCATCCCATGACATTGCAGCGTTTTCGACACTGAGCCTTCAGTGTCTGCTTCACAGCACTTATAGAGCAACACAAAGAGGAAACAAGCATAAGGAAGAGAACAGCAAGGAGAAGAAAACAAAGAAACAGTTATTTTGATATGCTGATCTCATTCACAAGTCATCTTGGCTCCTGAGTCTGGTGATCCAGAAAGGGAACAGAAACAGGACTAATAAAGAGAGGTGTTTGGAACACAAGCTCCAGCCTGGTTTAGCTTTGATTTGACCGTGGAGGAAAAAAATGATGTTCCTCTTCCATAATCAAAATCATTGGTTGTTTCTACTGTTTTCTGGGCCACGTAAATTAGAGTAACTGCAGCAGATTTGGCCCAATTCACAACAACACTGTATTACTTCAGGGGCTACCCTCTCTGCTATGTTGCAGCAAGCATTAGCATAGAAGCGTACATGGGAAGAATACAACTCTGATGCATTGCTTCATTCAAATAACAGACTGTTTGAACTACTATTTAGGCACTGGGAATTTGATGCATCAAATTGAAGACAACCAAAGCTGTCAGACCAAGAACAAACATATGTGAAATTGTAATATCCTAATAGATTTTGATTCACATGGGTGCTCTCTGACCTCACTTATTTCTCAGTGAGGTATCTAAGGCATCTCTCTATCTAGCTAACATTGTAACTTGAATACTGATGTACACCCACATCTTAGGAATCTCTTAAAATAAACTAGCCAGCAGATTCTCTGTAGTAGGTTTGTGTGTGTCTGTGGTCCTTGGTACTGTGTGGAGCTTTGGTGTCAGAGTATTGGTGTTGTCTTTAGCTCTGTACTGAGCACATGCTGCTACAATACAACACCTAGCTAGTCACGAAATGCTTGTTAATTTTGAGTACAAAAAAAAGGTTGAAATAGATAAATAGATAGGTACAGTACATTTCAGAAACACTCAAACAAAAGGGATATTCTTCATACTGTAGTTGCACAGGTTGTCGAAATAAACAATCATTACAGCATAATGATTCATACACAATAAATCTAATAAGCAACAAACAATACTGACAACTACACAAATCAACGCTGTCAGTGAACATACAGTCTTTGAATGGTATTTTGTTGGCATAGTGGGACAACTCTCCACCCTCCGCTAAATAAATCAGAGAAACAAATGAGGCAGAATTAAAGGGTTTGGTTAGCTCTTACTCTTGCACCATAGGAGAGTATTAAGGAATATATCATGGAAATGAGTACAGCTGAGCACAGTAAATGTGTCTCTATTTTTGAAAATGACAAGGAGGAAATGAATGAGCACCCTTTGGCATTGGAAAATGGAAATGCTGATACGGGTCATTCAAAAAAAAAGAAAAAAGAAAAAAAAGGAAAGTCTTGTTGCAAATATTCTGCATACTTCCTGGATGGCATAACTGGAGTGTCTTCTGGCCTCTTGTGAAATGAGATGATGCTCAGTGTGTAAATGTATGAATGTGCGTGTGTATGTATGTGTGTGTGCAGGGGTCATGAGTGTTGTAAAGATGTGATGAGCCACAGCAGCAGCAGTTGGAGCCCGAGCACTGGCCAAAGACATGGGCTTAGGCTGGTCCCTCCTCCACAATCAGAATCATCTTCCTGTTGGACAAATCGGTTGTCAATAAATTACAAACATGAACAATTTTCTTCTACATCAATACTTCTGCTACTAACAATGAGCAATTCAAGATCATTTTATATCTTATCCTTTTGTATCCTATCATATCTACCTACTGTATCGTACTGTATGATACACATAAGTCTGCCTGTCACATTAATGGCATAGTTCAACATTTTAGGAAAAGTTGAATCCAGAATTTTTTTGCTTAGTTTAGCACAGAGACTGGAAACTGTGTGTGTGTATGCACATGCACCTGGATATGGAGTGTGAGGCTTTTTTTTTTTTTTTTTTTTTGATGGGTGTATTCAGGATATCCGTGCATGCCAAAGGCCTACGAGAAAGAGGTGGTGGGAGGCTTCTGTACTCAAAGGGCAAGAAAGCCATGTGAAGCTTCCTCTGTTTACTCCAGTGACAAAATGGACTGGCCTGGACACAAACTGTCTTCCTTTGAGGAGCTGAGCCAAAAGTAATGGGACAGATGGATAGAGAAAAAGGGACACAGCCTACTTTTACTCTGTTCATCCACTTCCTCAGCCATTCCTACCCTTTCCTTTGCTTCCTACCACAGCCTCTCCACAGTATAAACACACAGGAACATGAATTAGTGGCCTGTTGTGTGTGTGATCTACGCCTTCGCAACACAATGAAAGGCTCAGTTCACAAAGATATGGGAAATATTTTTTCAAAATATTTAGACGTCTTATAAACTGTTCAGAGTTGGGTGGTGATGCAATGATCTCACATGATTTATCCACCTTGCTCCTTTGTTTTACTTGTTTAGTTCCCTTTAGCTACAGGAATTTCCATTACATGTTTCAAGGGAATGCACCTAAGTGCATTTGTTTCTGAATCAGGTCTTAATACTGCATTTTAATCCCAGAAACTCTGAAGTGCTTCCCTGTTTAAGGGAATCCAAATGTGCTTTCATAGTTCTGAACTAAGTTTGTTTGACAGCATTAGGAGAGGTAAATAAAATGGTGATAGCTGCAGATATATTTATACATAGCTGTGTACTGCCATTATCGAGTGGTGGTGGTGTGGTGCTATTATATCGAAATGATTTAACACGTTTAACAGCCAAGATTGAATCTGCTCTCCATCTGTTGGGGTAAAAAAATAACCGGGAAAAAAACAAAAAAACAACAACATGCCAGTAAAATAAAAGATGTAGCATTCTGTTAGGGACATGAGCATGCAACAAATAAATAAATCCCATCTATTTGTTATTAGGTTACTGTGTTATTTACTTATCATAGTAGGCCATTTCCTCCTCAAATTAATCTCATGTGTATGAAAAAGTCCAAAATGGTAAATGCCACATAAAATATATAAACAAATGTAAGTAATCTGTAAATGTAAATAAATATCTGTGTTTGTGAGAAAGTTACTTAAGACTCCATGTTGCTTGATTAAATGGGTAATGACCTAGATATTACCCAGCAAACATTACATAAGAAATATGAATAAATAAATATTAAGTTCACATGACATCAAACCAGCTATGAGGATTGACTTGTCCCTGTGCTGCCTGATTTACCCTTGCCAAGCACATCGTAATAGCTCAGGAAGAGCTGAGATCAAAGGGGTTAGTGTCAGGGCAGTTGGTAGTGAAGCTTACATAGAGACCAACCCTGAACTCAGCAGCAGAAACAAGGAGAGTGTTGAGGGGCTCAGTGTAGAACCTCTGCTGACTGGGCACAAGGGCTTATCCTTCCAGATAAGAGCAGCAGCCATCGGGAATCATAAAACAAGAATGACAGACGATGAGTGAAAAAAATCATATAAAGCAAGAGAAATGAAAACAAAGTAGTGATAATTGCATGCAAATTTCATAAAGCAAAAAAAAAAAAACTGTTACAGTACATAAATTAAATGAATAAATCAAGTATGGATCAGAGTGGAAGAGCAGGCGGCCAACAGTGCTTTGACTCTATGCAGAAAGCCCAATGCTGATGAAAACCAGACAGAAATTGACAGAGGCCAACTGCAAAGCCTCACTAATAGAGCTGTTTCCAGCAATATTCTCTGCACGAAGGCACATGTGTGGTTGTTTCTTACGTTTTCATTGTTGTCAAAACAAACGTCCGGCCCTTTGCGGTATCTGGGGTTCTGAGCCAGCTCGCATGGATCTGGACCTTCAGCTGAACACACACACACTCAGGAAAAATGAACTACTATGTACCATCAGCAGTGCACATTTAACACTTTTAGCAATAACAGCGAAATGATGTGCTGACTCTTAATTTCCCTGCCAGAAAGGCTTATGCGGTTCCAACTCATCAGCCTTGGCTAGAGACACCCTGATTTATTTTTTCCATCTATTTGCTGATCTTCTGTTAACATATAAGAGAGATTAAATTATAAAAAAAAGGAGTAGAAAGGCAGTCAGAAATCCTTATAAGTGCTCCTTTTGCTTTTTGGTCAAGCAGTATATATCTTTATATCTTTAAGCTATGTTGTGTGTATGTGTATATACATCTAGTGTGCTACAGCAGCATGTGCATGTATTGTGTGTGTGTCAGTGTGTGCGTGTGTTGAGTGCTGTCATTATTAGCAACTGGAGGCCCCTGTTGTGACCCCATGGCGACCTCTGATGATGACACCTTTACTGTTACACCAGCAGGAAGCTACATTCAAGACACATCTGTAAACCAGATATCCTGAACATACATATATATATGTATATATATACACACACGCACAAACACACACACAGACACACATATTGTACATACACACAAACACACCCCTGCTCTTAACCTTAATTCAACCTGATGGCAGCATGCAGCCCAGATGAATTTAAACAAAGAAATCTAATCTGGGGGTAACTTGAGACTGGCTTTCATATGCCGTGCATCTGGTTTACTGTTCACCCGTGAACATTCAGGAGGGACCTACTGCAAACTCCTTAGGTGTGTGTCCTTGTATTGAGAGTTTAAAGCTCCGCTGTCATACGGGTGATGGATGGAGGGCTGGAGAGTAGAAAGAGGAAGTGTAACTCTGTGTTCGATTTTTACGAGTTGAGCGAAAGGATACAGGGTTGTTCAGCCTGTCGTAGCGGTCTGGGGTCACACGACAAACATGTTGCCTTGGCATCAGTGATCAGGAACACCAGGTTGGTGTTTGGCAGCTTCTCAGCACGGTACATCCTAGAGAGCCACATACATACAGTATGTATATGTAAACATATATACAGTCTGTGTCCATACAGTGATATGCCTATGCTGTAAGGATATCATGTAGCTCCAGTAGACATGCAATAATAAATCCTCTACAGTAGACTGCATTTACATACAGAGTAATAAGTACACCACATGCACATGGAGGTATGTGTGTCACATTTATACACGTTCATACCTCTTCCCTCCTCCTGGGATTGGCTTTTTATGGTAGTCATGAAAGTTTCTGTGTCTGCAGTCGTTAACATTGGGGAGTAAAGCACCAGACACGTGGGACTCATAATACCCAGTAATTATAGCCATATTTAACCCCCTTAGACAGCCCAAATTGACACAAGAGGAGGTTAGAGCAAAGTAAATGTGCAGTGGTCCGTGAATGTGTGTATTTGTGAGTTTGAACTACAGCCAGAGAGAGAAGGAAGAAAAACAGATAAAAGAGCTTTTGTGCGTCCTTCTGCAGTTCCGGTCACTGACAGATCAAGGTAATCTGTGTCTGATCAGAACTCATCAGAAAACAGCTGCCTGAAATCAGGCTGGAAAACAGAGGAGGCCAGGAAACTAACACTATTCTGGAGCCATCCCCACAGACCATTAAACAGAAGGATGTCCAGGAAGAAGATACAGTAAGAGGTGGAAAATCTTTAATAACACAGCCCATTTACGAATACAAAGGGATAAAACCACTGGAATGGGAGCTTATAATGTACTGATTTATACACATACACTCACCTGAAGAAACATGCACATACCTGGAACAATTTCCACAATCCAGGACACCCGAGTAGGATCTTTCGTCGTTGTCAAAGAAGTACTGAGTCTGCTCTGTGATACAGCTCTCCTTAAACATTGCATCTGGAATGTCTTCATCTGCTGGGTCCACTAAAAAAAAAATGAGATAGGTTTAATAAAGAGAAATATAGCAAAGAATAAGTGAGAACGTGGTAGGATTTTAATTTATCAAACCGGGAAATAGGTAGCCAAATACTATTTTCTTATCTCAATAAGGCTGACAGTTACATTTTACACAGTCACAGCTTTGATTGCTCACCTGCCTCTAGAAGACTGGGGAACATGAGACCAAAGAAGAGCTGCTGGAGTATTGACCTAAGCACAGAGGATGAAAAACAAGAACCCAAAATGAGTCATTTATGAGCCAGTAAGCCATCTTTAACTCATTTACACTGAGCAACCGAACACTGATTAATAATAGCGATGCATCTTTCAAAGGTCATTGCTAATGTTAATGTCAAGGGAAAGTGTCAGTCATTCTTTTCTAAAAGCTGGTTTTGTTGTAGTCGGACAGTCATACAGGTAGTGATGCAGTATAATGTTGTGTAACTGCCCTTGTCCTACGCTGACCCGGGCCAGCTTCATCCCTCAACAACATGCAAGCCCACTCCCATACAAACTCCTACCCTAAAGTACAAATGTTACTCCCACTCTAAAACACACACACAAATGCCAAAAACTGAAAGAAACAAAACGCAGAAACACCAAAGCACAAGTTGTACACTCACCAGGCAGCACTGGAAGCCCACCAGCCAATACTGAGCAAGTCTGCAATGGTAGGCTGGAGAGGGACAGGAAAAGAAAGTCAGGTAGAGTAAATTCCAAAATAAAGCATGTAGGAAAAAATCAATTCAGTCATGAATCATGATTTTTTTTTCATTTGGCCATTTTATGTTCCAATAATGAATCCAGAAATCCAAAACATATGTAACATACAATCACAATGTTACAAACTAAAAGACTCGAGAATTAATATAGTTTTGGATCAATAATTTTTTTGCCGTACGAGTAAGTAGCATAAAGGCTGGGTGTACTCTCAATGCATAAATGTGTAAACAGTAATAATCTGAAAGAGGGGGCGTGACTATTGTTTGACAGCTTATGTGATTGAGTATCTAACCACATAGACGGAGCGGGGTCCTGCTGCAGCCTTGCTGTCTTTCTCTGGGTCGCAGACAGACTGGTAGTCATAGGTCTTGTTAAAGGAGTACAGGGAGGTGTTGACCAGGTTGATCATCAGCACCGGATCCACCTCGCCAAAGAACTGACCTATCTGGATGAGTTCACACATGCACAAATGACAAAACCAGTCATTAAAGGCAATGTAAGAGTCAGCTTGTACAATAAGGAAAAAAAAAACAGCTGTGTACTATTTACTCTGACAGGGTTTCATAGTCTTAGTCATTCATCATTGCATGGAGAAAATTAGCATTTACAAGCCAATGAGGATGAGCCCATTCAGTTGTTTTCAGCAGCAAGTCATGCTTATGTCATGGAGTCTGTCACTGCCATGCCCTCTCACTGCCCGATCGAGCAGCTTAAGTGGAAAGTGGCGGTGTGCTCCAGTGCCACCTGTTACATGTGTTGATGTTGTGTTGCTGTCAGTGTCACAGCAGGTTTTGTGCAACAGTTCGCTGAACCACGACACCAGTTTAAAGGTGAAGGCCAACATAGCAAAATCCTATGCTGACAGTCAGAACAGGTCACTTTTTAGTTTCACAAGCAGCTGAAGACCAGGTGGATGAGCAATCTGGCGTTTATGGCAGCTTTTATTCGGATGAATTAGCTCATTCTGACTGGCTGAGCATGTAAAGTGTATGAAATTGTCTGATAGGCTGATATGTAGAGGAGCGGCTAAGCTTGTTTGCAACCAGCACAAAAGCAGCCAGAGATTTTTTCACAGTCCCAACGGACACCAAATGCATCCCAAGATGTGAAAACAGGAGAGAAGGGTGCTTATTCAAAAGCCTGAAGAACATAAACTGTATGCCAGACACGGTGATGGGTCGAATGGATCAAAGACAGCAGATGTCCTGTCTTGACTGACATGAAATGTTGCAAAATCCGCGGTGTATCCTACCACTGACACACAGGGGCCCATAGCAGCCTGAGAGAGTGGAGTTAACACAGCTGAGCTGACTTCATAGATACACAGGGGACTCACTTCACTACAGCTTCCATGACTGACTAAGACCCGTCAGAACCTTCCCTTTGATCCTCCTCCAGTGGCTAGTGCATTACTTTACCCGAGAAATGGATGTACTGCTGTCCTACAGGAGCTTTCAAACAGTTCTGAGCTAACAGGCCATTCCCATAACTTAGCTGAGTCCTAAGCCCTTTATTTGACCTCTATATGAGATGGATGGATTCCTGTGACAAAGGTAAAAGAAGCCAGAGGTAGAGAAAAAAAAAAAAAGAAACAGGACTTTTGACTGACTTTGTGACACTCTATGTTTTATTGTCTGATGATTTACCCATTACTGATCATTTAGAGAAAGACAACAGATAAGTCGTTCATACATGGCTATGATAAAGTAAAGAGAAAGGTTGATGGTAGCTCACCAGGGTGATGTATTCATCCTGATTAGACATGAGAAGAAATCCTCCATCATCCAGGATCACACAGTCAACATGCTGCAGGGTAAAAAGTTAAACAGTTTAAAAATGCAATAAATCCAAGTTGTAATCATGTGGAAGTTGAAATTCATCTGTCAGTATTGTAAAAAGAGATAATAATCAAGTTTAAATACATAATTACATTGTAGGCAAAGGTCTTATCATAATGGTTTTCTCTTGTATGGTAATGTAAGAGTCCTAATCAAGGCTGTTACCATAGCCACAGTAAGGGCAAGCACTCTTAGAGAAGATGATAATATGTTTAAAGCAAGAAGAAAAAAAACCTTAGATTCAATAAACTGTATTTCTGTACCTTGTCATTCCTCAGACAGCCACAAATCTCATCTTTGCACTAAAAGGTAAAAAGTGAGAAAAGCAAGCCAAAGAAGAAATTAATACTTTACACTAACAGCAGAAGGTGCATACAATACAAATAAACTTTATTAACACAACTTACATTCAGTTTCAGCGTAGCATTCATGAAAATGTTCATCCAGAAGGAGACATTGAGTTTCACTCCCACCACTACAGAGCAAGCCGCAAAACAGACAGAGGTACAACTTTAATGAATAGCTATTGAGTCTTTTCATTTGTGTTGCATCACAAGACGCAATCAATCTGGTATTAGCGAGACTGACCTGCGGGTTTGAGTGTGACTTTGTCAATGGTGAGGTCCACTGCTTTGCTCACTAGGATACCTGACTCAGAAACAGACTCCCTGCTCTCAGCTGCAATCGAGAAGGGATACATAAGGGAAGAGAAACAGTAATCATGGCAGTTGTGCTGGAATCATGTTAAGTACATGGAGAGAATGTGAACTACAGCTTAAACGAGAATAATCGTCTGTCCATTGTGGGGAATTCCACACATTTTTAGCTGCTTGTAATTTATGCCAGTGGAGTGGAGTCCGCTGGGCCGGAACATGTGTTAATCCAGTCAAGTGTAGCTATAAGAACGGCTACATTACACTGACATTTGCCTGTCCTGGTGTGTGTTAGAGAGATCAGTGGAGATAACAGGAAGTATACAGGGCAGGAGGGAGGGAGGGAGGGGATGAGTGCTGAAAGACACAGCAGGAAGAGGAGAAGGATAAAGAGAGTGATATCAGAGGCCTGAGAGTGTGATCTTTGCCAGTAAGGTTGGGATGACGTCCAAAGGCAGAGAGGAGGATAGGCTCAGTGCCAGACCACACTGAAGATCCTCGCGCACAGAAAAGTGTGCACGCATACACATATCTGACCCTTCAAAAGAAAAGAAAAGAAAAAAAAAACTTACTGTTGAAAGATGGAGCTGTGAAAATATAAATTTCATTGTCCAGGGTCCTCTTGTAGAAGCTGGACTCGTATGTCTCAGGATTCTCAGTCCACTCTTCCCCAGCACTGAACACATTAACACGGTCACGTAATGTTATATAGGGACAATTATAGGCATAAAACACAGAGTGAGTCTGTTTGATCTATCTGAACAATTTATATTTTAATCTGTAGCCAAATGTTAGTCATCGAAATAAGAGTCACACCCAGTGCTGCTGATATACGACGAGGGTATGATCCAGTAAAAGCAATAACTGATTGTATTTCATGTTTTATAGTCAGGAGGAATATACATTCATCTTCTTTTGGAATGTTATATTCTTACAAGGTGGAACCCCCAGTTGTAGTTCAGACAAAAGTAGCAGCAAGGAAAATGAGCCGCATTTGGCTGCTGGGTCTGTGGATTTGACCCATGTCCTGTATTGGGTCTGGCAAGCTCTGGGAGTTCAGCTGAAAGTGTCTAATCCTCTATGTTCTGGAAAATAACCCAGTGGAGCAGGTGAGTAAAGCAGCCAAAAGCGCCGAACCTGCGAGTATTACAGTCTGTATCCATTTTCATCTCACACGTTTACACTACCAGATATTTGGGCAAAGTTTGCTGTGCCTTTTTACAATGCAAGAGCTAATGCTAGGAGTGAAAACTGAGAGAGGAGAGAAGAATGAGGGGAGAGTACCTTCTTGGGTAGACTCTTGTGATTCCTCCATCTGTGGCTACAAACCTGGCTACTATCCCGTCACTGAGAACATGGAAAACAACGGCCAGTCAAACATCAAAGTCGATCACACTGACAATTATTGGAAAAAGTGTTTGTGAACTGCGAGGCCAAGCTGCAGACACGACACAAATTGTTTTATGCACAGAGTCACTTGTCTCTGCGTGTCCTAATGTTAAACAGATACCCCACAGTGTGTGTGTGTGTATGTGTGTGTGTGTTCACATCATTTCAGAGTGGGCATGCCATGAAAAGAAACACACTGATGTAATTATTTTATTCGCAAAACTGCATGTCTTGGCAACGCTGACAGTGGTTGGGTGTGATATGCATTTTGCGCTTTGCTTTCATCATGTTTCACTAGTTAGACGTGATCGATTCACCCGGAGTAGAAAAGAAAGAAAGAAAGAAAGAAAGAAAACTCCGGCTCAGTCAGTAAATTGTGCATGAAATAAGCATCAGCTATGGTAGTGCAAGTACCGTTAAATACTACGAAGTAAAGAAGAAGGTTTATGTCTTTGCATTGCTTAAGGCAGAGAAGAGCAGAAAGGTCTGGCACTCACACTGTCTGCTCATTCCATAGTTTAACCAGTTCAGCTGTCAGACCTGCATCCAGGATCAGTCGACTCACAAGGGACACGTTACCTTAAAGACGAGATAGATTTTAAATATTGCAGACATTACACCACCACAATAACAGTTCTTTATAGGGAGATATGGTAATGGAAGCAATGGCAGCCTTTTTGTTTGCAAACAAAAGTTTTGCTTTTGGCTTGTACAAGAATTAGTGCCACTGAGCAGTGAACTTAGCCCGGCATTTCTGCAGTAAATCTGTTCACTGGCAGTGAACAGTAGGGACACTGGGAAGAATAGTGATTAAGTGTACGAAGGTGGAAGTCAGGGGCTGAAAAAGAGCAGGTGTGTTCAGCCAAATCCTCTCCCTGGATAAATGAGGGGGAAAAAAATTGATCTCATGGCACTTGTCAGGAAATCATCCAGCGGGGAGACATGTTTTTGTAGGTCCTCTCTGAGTGACCATTAGACATTCAGACAGCAGGAAGTACTATGTGAGGGATTGGCTGTTGTATCTTTAGGAGGGAAGTGATGCCAAGGTATTGAGTTTAAATCCCGCTGTCAAGAAGAAGTCCCTTTTCAAAAAGGAATCATTTTGTTCAAAGTTTCAACACAACATCTCTTGAGTTTTCTTATAAATCATGTCCATAACTTTTTCACAAAGACTCCACACACTGCGCAAACAGCAGCAAGGAAAGCATTATTGCCTAAGTGTATGACGTGACCTTGGGTTAAAATGGATCAAGGATACCTAGATCCATTAGCTGGATGATGGTGGTAAACCATACTACGGGTGAGATCCATTAGATGATGACAAATCAAACAATGTGAGTCATTGTGCAGCATGACGGCATCAGGCTTCTAGGAAACTCAGTCGGTCTGGCTGATGTCACCGTGCTTAGACCGTACTCATCTAATGACCAAAGTCATGCTCCGACCTTCAGATGCTGACCATCGTGAGATCAGATTAGAACATTTCACCACGACTAACAATAAAACATAACGTGCCCTTGAATTGCCCCCCCCCCCCCCCCCCCCCCGTGGACAAATAATCAATTGATTGATTGATTGACTGTTGTTTCTGCATACATCAGAATGCAACATACTTAATATTGAATCGTGTGAAATAGTGCGCGTCAGTGGCATCATAATAGTCATATGAACACAAACAGTGCAGACAACAGACATCACAAACTCATGCAAATGTGTCGAGTGGAAAAGATGCATGACTCACATGCATCTGGAGTGTTCCTATCAATGTACTGGTTGAAGTCGAGGAGAAACTGGGTGTTGTTGAGTGACAACTTCAGCTCTTTGCAGTACTCCCTGAGGAAACATTGTTGATCAGTTTCAGTCTGGGCCCCTTGTTTGCTGCTGTATAGTGAAAGTTGGCTGTACGGTAGCGTAGGGATCACTCACCTTGGAGCGATGTAGGTGTAACCAAACTCGTCAAACCTTTCCAGCTGTATGGTCTCCATAGCTTTTGAAAACACAGAAGAACTTGGTTCAGGCTCATTATTGACAAAATTGTGACATATCTCTTTATATATTATCACAGTAGGTAGATCAAGTGCAATTAAGCATGATTTCTATTCACAAAATGATGAAAATACAGTTATTCATGCTGTGGAATGACTTAATGAATCCAGATACTCTTGACAATTGGGTGGCCATATAAGATTTGAAGAAATGCTCGTGGGTGAGACAGTAGTATGCATACTCTAGCTAAAAGGCCCCCACAAATATGCATACACACAGACACGCACAGACACATAAAATATAGAACAGATATGGATTGGATTAATATGGTGATGGATTAACGTAGAGAGTGTGGATGGAGGTGCAGTGGGGAGGCACGAGAGAATAACTGACTGAGAAATACTTGCCTCCTTGCCCTGTTGTGACCCCAGGGAGAGAGAGAGATGAGGGGAGGAGAAAGTAGGGAAGACAAAGGGTGATAAAAATTCATTCATCATCTGACAAATGATGTCATACCTTGGAAAATGTGCTGAAATTTCTGAATATTTCCCACAGCAGGTAATAAGATACTATTCTGCAGTGAAGTCACAGTAGAGCTAATAGACAGACTTTAAATATAAGGAAAGATGCAGTCCATTTTCTAGAAACACAGAACATGAAATGAGGACTATAGGCATAGGCATGCAAGCAAACAACATGTAAACATACAGTAGTAATAAAGAAACGTCCTTCCACTCTATGCGTTGTCTGCCCTGGCTCTGGATCTCATTTGCAATACTGTCTGGTAATTCTTATCTCATAAATGACATGACAGGCATCAATGGCCATCATTCACTGGTCTCTTAAAATGAGGACGTTTTAGACATTGCCTTTAAAATATATTGAGTCGTGTTGTGCAGTCTGCGAAAACAATTACAGAGCACCGAGTTTCCTCGGGGTCATGGAAATCTGGTGCAGGATGAAACAATGTCCTTCACATAAAACGTAACAGGCAGATTCATTGTCCTTCTGTCACTATAGACTAGGCAGGGTGTCTCTATGTCCCAATTGCTTTCCACATCATACACTTTTTCTCTAATTTCTTGCTCTTTACTTCTCTGTCACCATCTCTTCAACCCCAGTATTAGGTCATTTATTCATCAAATACAGTATACTTGCTATATGAATGGAAAAATCTGAGTTCATCCATCACACCCTTGGCTGGGGAAACTCCCTAATGTATTAGAAGGACAGGTGGCTGCAGGAACCACCTACTACAGGAAAGTGGTAAGATGGATCGAGGTATTGGTGGTCTGGCTCCAGTGTGAAACTCTATATGGCTGTACAGAGAACTTTAGAGTCCCAAACTCCCTATCGGAGTAGTCTGCGGCAGCAAGGCATGGTGTGTTACTTTCTTTAACAGGCCTGTAAACGTTCTGACAGCCTTTATGGCACAGTGACAGACTCGTTACGGCAGAGAGGGAGTGATACAGAGGCCGAAACACTCAAAATCTCATCTGTTGGAATAACTGCGCCATTAGCAGTTTATGCTTTGTGGCGTCACATCAAAGTTATGAAAAATCCTCTAAAGCCAGATGGTAATGTGCTGAATCGTGTGTTTTCCTACTAATTACATCCCTTGATCAAAGACAGCATCCATCCATACTTCTATAAAGTCATCATTAGTATTCGTACTCCACAGTCCTGCATTCACCCATTCATCTATTCATCTATCCGTCCGTTATACTAAACACTGTGTGAAATATAACTATGCACATGTAAAGAACAAACATGCTTAGACAGTCGTTGAGCATCACATGAGTAAGAAGAAGCCAGAGGACACAGAATAGTGAGTACTTGCCCCAGGTAGAAGCTGTGAAATTCCAGCATAGAAGCAGGACAGGAGGGAAATAAGTTGCATCAGAAAATGCAAAGAATTGTATGAAGATTCACAGTTGCATGTTCCTCACAGAATGGATTCATTTTAATGAGTTCTGTGCTTGTGATTTATAAGAAGATTATTAGTTGTGTTCTGAGCTGTTAGGAGAAGCAGACCAGAGTGTATCGCACAGTGAGACAGCCTTGAGAGCACAAACAGCAAAAAAAAACAATGAGCTGAAGAAAGGGAAAAAAGAGGGAGGGGAGAGGGATGGTAGGAGGACTAAAGACAACGAGGTGAGGACAGGTTTACAGAATAGATAGAAAGAGAGAAAAACAGAGGGACAGACACAGGAAAAACTTTAGCCTGTCTACTTTGGGTAGCCTGTGACTCCGTCAAAAATTTAGGCAAGAAAAGATGGACATAAGGACAGGGAAGTGTAGAGATAGAATTAGCCACTGAAACAGACTGAAAAGGGTAGAGTGTAGAAGAAAGGGAAAAAAAAAAGTTTGGTACTGTAGGAGAGGCGATAATGAGCAGGGAGAGGAGGTGAAGGAGGTTTCGTCTTCTCCTAAGCCAGAAGGAGGGCCAGACGAGGGGAGTAAAGAAGGAGAGAAGAGCAAAGTGTAGACAAGATCAAAAGAGCCAGTGCTTTGGGCTGGGTCTGGGAGAGGGAAAGCATGTGGTGAGTGTGTGTGGGAGTGCAGGGCGACTGACCAGTGGGTTACACTACAAAAGAAAAGCACCGCAGGGATCCGCTGATCTGTGCAGCAAATACAAAGGAGTGGTTGTGTTTCCAGCTAGGAGCGAGTAATACAAAGCGAGTGGAGATACTCAAGAGTACGAGCCAGAGAAAGTATGCATGGGAGCTGGTTGTGAGGCACCAGCAAAATTAGATGTGATTGACTTGTTTGTGCGCGGTTTATCGCGAGGGTGTATGCTATACTCACACATAGCTTGTTTCATGTCATCCCCCAGTTTAGCTTGAATGAAGTGTTCGCTGTATTTGGGCAGAACAAGAGCCAGGCTGCAGAAAACACAATCACAGTCAGAGTGATGAGGAGGATGATGATGATGGAATTTTATGACTCATTTGAGTAAACAGTTTGCTTTGGAAAACTCAAAGTCAGCTGATCCAATGGTCATTCAAAGTATTCAGCCTTTTCTAAAATGTTGTGTGGAACGCTTTCAAAAACTTTAGCTGCAAGTGATTATGGGAATTTTCTGTCAATCAAAACAAACAACAAGATACACAACTAATGTCCGTGAGTGAAATGCAAAAATAATCTCTTTAACAGTAAATGTATTTGCCATTAACTGAGCAGAGCCTGATGTTAAAAAACAAGAGAGTGACCCCTGTTGGCTTAAGTAGTGTCCTCCAACAACTGGAGCACTCTCAGTAGTTAGTGGCAGTGAATAGTGTTAAGTGATGTAGTGACAGTTTAATGAACCACCAAAAAAAAATATATTACAAAATTGCTGGGATGGCTGACTCACCTGTAATCTGTTGCATTGACTGGTGCCCATGTGTAGGTCCTGACTCCTCTGTCTATGTACCTCTGCCGGAGATAATGCACACAAGAACTGGCATTCAGAGCTGCTCTTTATTTTCAATAGTAAAAATACCTGCAAGTCAGATTTTCAGAATCTGTATAAAATCGTGATACAAATGAGATAATAATTTATAACAATTTTCAGCTCAATCAAAAAGTAGTTTAAATATTCTTGAGGGAAGTCTGGCACATAATCAGCACCTAATTTGTGTTTTCTCTCAGTGTTTCTCTTCCGTTTGTATTAGTGGATGGGTGTTCTGAACTATCCTCACTGTACGAGGAGCTTAATTACTACAAACAGCAGTGAACAACATTGTCTTGTACATGACAGCTTTAAATGTGGAGAAACATAAAAAAGCAAGTGGAAAGCATAAGGTTTACACCTTTTAGAATTTTCTTTTTTTGTAAAATGTATAGTATAATATTGAAATCACTATAAGAAGTGTCCCATTTTACCTCATACGGTGAACATAATGCTGCGTTGAACACATATTGTTATATATTTATGTCAGCTCCAGTTTGTTTTGATTTTACAACATCTGCAGCATTACTGCAGAATATGTAACTGCAGAGCAAAAGCAGGAGGCCTATTCAATAGGATCCAAACAACTCCCCCCAACATACTCCAGTGTAATATGTTAAACCATAAGTACTTTCTCTTACCTCATCCTGAGTTTTCACCAGAGTGTGAATAGTTCGTTCTCCTGTCTCACCATCGATCATCATTCTCCTGATCTACAGGGGGACACGAAGAAGCAGATCGTATAGATGCAGTTCCAGCGACACTGATTCACTGAGTATCAACTGATTTGAAAACATTCTGTATCATCATCTCATACTACAAGTTAGAGACACTAAGTAAATCACTGGTGAGGACTGATCATGATAACTTTATTAGGAGACACGAGACATCTGTACCTGGATACCTGCCTTATGTGTATCCTTGCTTGAATTTGTGTGTGTGTATGTGTGTGTGTGTGTGTATTGGTAGGGGGATTTCCATGTGTTTGCATACTCTACCTCCACTTTGATGTCATTCTCCAGCTCAGCATCCAGGAAGTCGAGGGTAACAGGTTCCTGGAATTTAGGATTCTGTGGAAAGGACGATATTTTGGTGTAAAGTGTGACACGATTTAAAAAATACAAACAAATCAAATGACATTTGACTTGGCTTGACTCATGTGAACACAACAAAGAAGAACCCATTACTTTAGGCTTATTCTGAGTTTAGCTGGAAGCAAAGTTTATTAATAACCCACATTCAGATCACTCTATCTGAAGCCTGCTGAGCTGATGCAGTAAAATATTATAAAATGCAGTGGACCATTTTACAGTTGTTATTCAGAGATGGGTTCTTATCATGGCAATCAGCCATAAAGACGAATATTCCTCTGCATCTCAGTACTTCCATTGCATAAAATAACATCTAGTGGACTTTAATTATTTGAGCCACAATGTTCTTTTGTATTCAGCTCAGGAGCAATGCCAGTCATTTTCCTTAACACATGAATCTAATCAAATTCAGGGTATAAAAAAATAGAGGGTACCATATGGCAGCGTTTTGACAACATATCTGTGACACCAGGCACAGCTGAATCAGATTTGATACAAAGTGACACTGGACCCTATTAATGTCCTCTCTTAAAAACCCTATACGTCTGAGTGGCTTTATGGTGGTATAAAATGGTAGCAGTAATCTAGTGCTTCTCTATAAAACAGCAGTACATGGAATCTGATAGTGCTCTGTCCCCCCACAGCGTTCTCGAAATGTGGGGTTGTGTGGCGAGAGCACACTTGTGTTGATACAGTGTTTTCTACATAGCCTCTTGTTTTTATGTTGACATAAGCAAGCAGTGACTCTAAAAATAAATGGCTATGCATTTCAGTTATAAAAGAAGCAATGGAATGGGGAATAAAGGTTTGCTGTTGTCACAACAAAGCTTTAAATGTTAAAATAAACTGTCACCAGATAAAGTGTGGATCAGTGCGTGGACAAAAAAAGCAATAAATGAAAGACTCAGTCAATTAAATGGCATGAGCTGAGTTCCTTACGTTTGATGGTAAGTGAAATCAAAATGGAGCAGCAAAGGAAGATGATGGAGATGAAGCATCTCAACATGAAAATGAGAAAAGAAAGAATAAAAGATCAAGAGGTACAACAGTGGGCGATACAGAATGAAACATCAAACATACACAAGAAAGACAGTACAGAATTTGAAAAGGACGAAAATGGGAACGCTAGATGGTGTGAAGAGCAAAGTGAAAAAGATCAAATAAGAAATAAGCAGTGAGAAAAGAAGAGCAACAAGATTAAAAAAAACACAAAGAGACAAAAAGTGAGAGAGAAAGCGAATACTGTATGTCAGCAAGAGATTTGTTGAGGTGAGCTGAGGTGTGAGATCAAAATAAGAACACTACTGCAACAGGGGAGATTTGTGTGATGAATATGAAATATGTACAAACATAATGGAATACAGAAAGAGTCACCGCTGAGAGAGGAGCCAGAAAGAGAGAGAAACACACAAGGGAAATGTTCAAAGGGCCCAAGGTCAACATCAGCATTCACACAATCTCCCATTTGGCTGATTCATTGAGACAAAGAGTGATTGACAGGGAGCATCCCCAAGACTTACACAAACACACACACACACACACACCGTATTGAGGGCTGGTGGGACGATATTAATAATAATAATAACAATAACAATAACAATGCTGTCTTGCTTGAGTGCAACATTGAACTGAGATAATTTGGATAATGCCTTTGTGTGCGTGTGTGTGTCTGTTATAGCACTAAGGTTGCTCTAAGCTGACATTGCCGTGCTTAAAGTCAAAGTATTTTACAATTTGTTTTATCCTAATAATTTAATGATGTAACCATTTAGTGTGATTACCCAAAAGTTCAGGTAAAATCAAATGTCTCAAAGACCTTTTGAGAATGATATTTAGGTCTGATCTGTGGAGGTGACTGACACATCACCTGGATTTGTCACTTACTGTCTTCCAGTTTAAACTCTATCACAAAATTCAGGCATCAAAACACGTGCACAATCCCAAAACTCACACAGTCACAAAATTTTCCTTGCCCACAGCAATCATTACAAGCATCAGAAGAAAGGAATTCAGACATAGGGTTGGAGATCACGTAAACTATGGTCCAAAAGGTGATAGTAACCTTCAATAGTGCTACTATATCTATTGAAAATCTATGGTACTATATAATACAGAAAACTCTACATGGCTATGGCTACTACTGCTATTTCAATCTACAGTACTGTATCTCTACTTTGTCTCACCTCATGAAAAGTGACAGCATACTTATTATTGAGCCTGAGCTTCCTGTTACGAATCCTTTTCTAGGAAAATTATAGACAGATTCATAGTGATGTATTTGTCTGTGAAATGTTGCAGACAAATGCATGGTGGGAAATTGTCAAAGTCTACCATAATCACAATCATAAGAGTCCACCGAAGGAAAATGAAAAGAAAAATACTGTACTACATACACTGTCTCATTTCAAACTGTAACTCAAAGCCATTTTTGAAAAGTATTTCTAAACATTGAGACACATTCAACTTTGACCAGAGTTAATTTTTCCAGTCAGGGTGAAAAGATGTCAGGGACAAAGCCAGAAGGAAAATCCCCTCCAATCCAGGGAAAAAGTAAGGAGGGATAATTATACTGCTTTATATTCCATTTCTCTTACCACTGCATTAAAAAGGAAAACCAGAAGGACAAAAACATAAAGCCATTTATAAATACCCTGTATGTCTAGTTATCATGTTTACTATTTATAAACAATTTTTTCCTACTGTCTCTACAAGTAACATCTCTTTTCATGTTATGTCCACATACCTAGAGTCATAGTTATATACTAAAACTTGATTTATTGCACTTTGACAACATGTGAATTACCATGCCAATAAAACTAATTACACTGAGAATTAAAATAACTGGATCCATAAGTGTTTGTCTTGATGGTTTAGACTGTGGAGAGTGGTGGATTGAAGGATGGTATGTGAATGTGTGTCTCTGGGGATCTGGTGTTTCAGATCCAGGGAGGTGCTGCTCTGAACACCATGACCTCAAACACAGAACTCAGTCCTGTGTAGCACATGGCCACTAAGAAGCCTGTCAGGGCGTGCGTGGCCTCAGGCCTGAAGGTGGTGAGCTGTAGTGGGATTTTCTGAATGGTGGGACCCTCTTGTTGGGTCATGGCTAATTTCTACCGGGTTGCAAGTTAATACCTGCCAGTGGCTAGAAGTCCGGCTGCATTCATATGAGGTGTTAGACTACTCAGGGTCTTTGGCAGGTCAACACATGCAACACAAAATTAGTATGGCGACATTTTTCCACATCAGCTTGCAGTGGAATTGTTGGATATTTCCTCCATATTTCAAATTTGAGCCTTGTGAACACATTTAATATTGCTATTAAACATGTTTAAAGAATTGGATTGGTTGAAAGCAGGCTAAAAGTACAGTACAAGCTACCTTATAAAATGCATTACTCATTTTAGCTTCCAAAACCTCATCTATTTAAGTGAGAAAATACAAACAATAGTAGCATGACAGACTCTCATGGGGGAAACAAATTCATTTATATTCTGGGGTGTATTATTTTCACTTTAAAACACATTATCCCTATTATATGCCACAGTGCTTCCTTTTATCCTTCATTTTTAAACATACATGCCAGTTTGCTGCCAAGTCTACCTATTTATTTTATCTCACATGGTAATGGGTGACCTTCTACCCGACATCTGAGGACTGATGATATCAAGTCATACTCCAACTGGGGAATGGATTCTCTTTATGAGGATTGATGAGGTGACGGCACATGGAAAAGTTTGAGAAGAGCCTGCACCATCTGCTAGCCTTTGTATTATTCACTGGGTTCAAGCAGTTATTATGTAACCGTGTGGAATAGTCAGAATATAATATAATGTTTCAAGACATGGACCTGCTGAGCCACACAAAGTGATGCATAGCGCCAGCTGCCATACCTTTGGCTGGAGATTGGGGTGCAGCAGGACGTATCCATTGGGATCGATGGCAAAGTAGTATCCATTTGGACCAATCTGTTACAGAAGATGAACAGAGGAGAGGGAAATTCAATCTTTGTGTCCAGGAAACCACATGGTGCTAGTACATGTGCTGCACAGTATGATGGCAAGACAACTGGTATTGGCTGTTAAAAAGTGTGTAAAAGACGGAGCCCGGTGGTCCCATATAATAAGAGTATTACATGCAACAAAGGGGCTGTAATTAATTACAAGGACATTTTTATTTGAGGATGATTTTATATAGACGTTTGTAAAAGAAGAAGCCATTGAATGGAATCACATCACTGCTTAATTGCAACATTGGGAAAAGTCTGAGCGAGTTCTTCTCAAGAGAGAAAGTCAGAAAGACTTTAGTTTGATAAATGTTTTTGTCTGTGTGCATGTGATCACGTATGGGTGTTAAACTCACTGTGAAGCGTGGTGTGAGCTTCTTGATGTCATCCAGAGACACGTCAATGCCCATTACGCCAAGAATCAGCTGATTCTGGTGCTGAGAGATAAAGAATAAGGAAAATATAGTTATCAGGTCGCGCTGCTGACTCCACCCACAATGTGTTCAAGCATTTTTTTTTTTTTCACTGCACCTCGCCGTTCCTGTCATCTTTGGTCTTGGTTTTATTGAAGACAGGGAGTGTTCCAGTGATGACCAGACCCAGTTCCTGATGGAGACACAAGCGAACACTTACAGACTCAGAAATCCTATCACATTAAAGCAAGAACAGTGTTTCTACACATTAACCTTTGAATTATAGGACACAAAAAGTGATGTCATACCAACGCATCAAGGTACACATTAGTCCATTGGACTTGTTTGGCCTGCTTGTCTGCCAGAACCATGGGTCTCCCCAGGACATCCAGGTACTCCTAAAATGGACATAAAACACCATCTTATTTCCCAGATTAATGTTTCCATGCAGACAGAATGAATACCTTAAATGCTTGATGAAGGAAGAAATTGATAAATTATCTTCTAAAATTACCTGCGTGTTTATTCTTATGGCTCCGATGGACGGAATCTCATAGAAGTAACCTGGAAAAGTGATCAGACACAAAGCTTTGAGGAGACATTAGACAACAAATGTACATAAAGGAAATAGGACCAAGTGGGAGCAAATGATTTAGGATGGAAATTTGTAGTGTAGTCATGTGAGTTATTTATACATGTATTTCAAATCTTCACTGAGATCTAACATCTGTGTATTATGAGCTGTGCTGTACCTTTGTTGGAACAGGCCATCCACTGAATGGGTCCTTTATCATAGTTGTGTTGTCCCACTGAGAAGGTGAAGATCCTCACCTGGAGCAGAAGATTAAATTCAACAATATTTATCATGGCATAGCCTCGCAATGTAAAAAAACAAACCAAAAAAACCCCACACTCTCTAGCAGGATAACTGATATATTTTTTCTCATCATTTCTCTTCATTTAATATTAATTTCACTTAACTGGAGACTGTCTTGTCCCTTATATAATTTAAATTAATTAGACTGTCAAACAGTCACAATTAAAATATGTGAAACATTTTAGATCTTAAAAAACTCAAAAGTTGCTGTAAATTTTTAACATTGAGTCTTGATGTGTAACCTTGTGCATGTGCTTATTTGTGGTTGTTCATGTGAATGAGTGTGTGTGTGCGTGAGTGTGTGTCTTTGTTTCACACAATATGCAGAAAACCTCATGTGCCTACTGCATAAACTTTTGGGTAAGGAGGATATGCACACGGAAGCTTCAACCCACAGGGAGCTCTGAAAAGCTGAGTCTCATAAAAACTACAACGGGAGCACATTCACATAGATAAAGGCAAACAATTCACACTGCACTATCATACGCCCTTGCCTGTGTGTGCTTCTGTGCATGTGTTCGTGTTTGTGTGATCTACTGATCTACAGACCTTTTTGTCAGCATTGTATTTCTGCAGTATGGCCTGAGCTCTTTCCTCTCCTCCATCGGTAAACAGCATGATGATCTTGTTGCAGTTTGCTCTGCTCACATTAGTCTAGTCAAAGGAAATACACAAAGATTTTACGATTACTGCCTATTTATTTTTAACCCAGTAGCTTCATGGGCTAGGGATGACACTTTGAATAAATCAACCTTCACATCAACAATCCATGTTAAGGACCCCTTTATGAGCCACCTCCAAAAATAATACGTCTAGGCAATATTCACAGCCAATTTCCTTTAAATTAGTTTATATGCATAATCCCCAGTGGATGAATCCCAGTTATTTTGGTGACCTCCACAACTTCCCTTTTATCCCATATTTAATTTTAAGATCCATCTGCTTTTCATCTAGTGCCACTCTTGTTTGTTCAGTCCAACACAAACAAACTGCAGGATGATAGCAGGGCTTCAGACTTTAGAAAGCTCTTATCAAGCCATCCCTAACTATGCAAAATATCTATCCTACTGTATCACTACTATTCAGTCAAAGACCAGGTTTAGAGTTGATCACATTTAGGCAGTTCTCTTACATAACCTCACATGATGTTAGCCTTTTCAGGGTGGTCATTCATCTGGAACTATCTATTAGTTTTGTCATTGTCTGGACAGTTGAGGATATACATTCAACCAGCAGATGGCAGTGAAAGACAATACTCCGCTGCTGCTGAAAATGTGGAGGCATCACATGTAACATTCATTCAAAAAACTTCTTTTAAGCCCCTGGTCCTCTCAGTTACACAAACTAACTTGTTTGTTCATTTAAAAAAAAAAAGCAAAAAACAAGACAGGAAATTAGAAAATCTCACCGCAGAGAGCTGCTCAAAAGCAAACTCAAAGCCTTTTGTGTAGTTTGTAATTCCTTTAGCCGTGATGTTCTGCACAGCATCCTTCAGCAGCTTCTTGTTTCTCACGTTGGCTTGAACCAGATGATCGAAGCACGCCGTCTTCTTTACCCTGGTGTTAAACTGGGAAGCAGGGATGAGGAGTTTTAACCTACAAATTATTCATACAACTACAACATGTATACATATTTAACAGATGATATAAATGCAACACACACACGCACACACACACTCCCACCTGGCCTTGCCTGTTATCAGGCAGTGGTAAACAGACACATTCATCAAACCCAACTAATTGCTTCACATCCTTGGAGCTCAACGATTTGGTACCCATGGAAACAAGATTCTGCTATATAAGAACGAGGTTAGGCAGCAACACCATCTTTTTTTAAAGGTGAGACCTCCTCATTTCCACCCCACGGCACACATATGCACACACACACACTCCAACCAACATTAACCAAAAGCCTGCCTCCTTCTACACTGAGCTATTTCCCCTTCTTAAATAACAGAACTGAAATTTTTAATTTGGCCTGAAATTAATACACACTTTCAAAGAGCTCGCGATGGCAATAAGTACAAATGTACAGAATAAATCTTGTAATAGAAAAGAATTTATAATAAGAGTGTGTGAAGGACACGGGACAGCAGAATAGTAAACCAGCACCAGCTATTGTGTTGCAGAACTCCTCTAAAACAATACTGCACCTCATCGATCTCAACTAATCAATGTGTCTCTGTGAGATGGCCAGTAGGGAGGCTGAAAACACTGATCTGCACAGACAAGCAGGGAGGCAAAAAGAGCTCTGACTGAATGTGTGCGTGGGTGCGTATGTGTGTGTTTCCAATGAGCTTGACAGCCTTGAAGTTCCTTTTAGATTGACAGTAACAGACATACACATCTCTATTTTACTGAAAGGCAGTATCACGATGGCTGTGGTTTGACAAAAGACTGAATCAAGGCGACAAACACATAAACACACACATACACACATACAAACATTATGGAAGTTCACGTAATTGCCCATGTAGACCAGATGGGGATCTTTTGTCACGTAATCTATTAAAAGGAGACGTGAGGAAGGTGAGAGGGGAATGTGGGAGTGTGAGGAGCAGAAAGTGAGAGGAAGAGGACAGAAAAGGGAGGGTGTGAATACAGGATTTAAAATCAGGAAAGTAAGAAGGTGTTTCTCATAGAAAATAATGGGCTCACGAGCTATATGTGGAACATCAATCATACAGAGATTAGCAAGGTGCCTTTTTTGTACGTAAGACAAATACATCTCAAAAACATGTGCAGTTACTGTAAAAGCACATCATTGCTTTGTAGGATAGTGTTATTGGCCTTGCACACAAACAATCTTCTACAAAATCCACTGTATTCTTGTGATCCTATTACAACAGCTCTTGTAACTGTGTGTGTGTGATGGTCCAGGCTTTGGGAATGGATTAGTGATGACACAAGAGAGAAGGCTAATCTTCAAGACCTAATCCCACTGGGCTTTCTGCTACTCTGGGTTGGTACTCTGGCTTGCCCACTGGACTGACGTTGGCTAAAGGCACTGGCACCGGCTGACACGGCTGAACAGGCCGGATGAAAGTGACGGCAGATCAGTGAGGTGGAAGGGTGAGGGAACGCAAGAACACAAGTGAGAAACAAAAAAAACAAAACAAACACAAACAAAACAGAGAGGATGAGGACTTAGAAGGAAAGAAGGAACAGAAAGGAACAGCCATCAGCATTCTTCTGACCTACCGCAGCTGTTGAGGAAGTTTGTGAGCATCCTCCATGACCAAATGCCAACTTAGTCCCTGGGCTACAGTTAATGAGGAGGGATTTATGGGTAATATCAGAGATTAATGATTTAGTGTCAGGTTACAACACCCTCAGGGCCAGACACAGGGCGCTGTGTGTGTGTGTGTGTGTGTCTCTGTGTGGGTGTGTGTATGAGTAAGTGAGTCAATGACAGAAGGAAACAGATAGGGGGAGAGAGGGTGACAGAGAGAAAGAATAATGAGTTTTGGTGGAGGAGGACCAAATTGACCACCACTGATTTACGGTTTGCTGACTGATATATTGAGTGGCAAGATGAAGGTAATTAAGGGATCACTCCCATTAATTATAACTTATTGTTTTTTTTTTTTTGTTTGCAGTTTTGGAAATACTTCCTATTGGTGATGACAACATCGAGTTACATTGCTGAAATATGAAAGCGTGGCAACATGGCCAAAAATGATCATAATAGTAATAAGATGGAAACACAAGCAATAACATGGCCACACAGATTGTAAACAAACCACCAGGTTAATCAACAGTATTTGGAAAAGAAAAGTGAATATTAAAACCATGGTCCAGATTTTCTATTATGAACATCCATCACAGTTTACATACTTTTCTGATCGATTTTGACCTTCTGACTGCTGTAGTTGTGCTCAAACATAGCTCTCCTGTGCAGTAAAGGACTAGTAACATTTCAGGTGTACCCCCTTTCAGTTTTACTTCCAGGTAAAGTGTTTTAGGTATTCTTGCTTGTTTAAACCCTGTCTGATTGTCGAACTACTTTCTATGTTGCTGAACCTCATTGTGGTGATGTCTCTGTGTTCGCAGAGCTCAGAAATTACTTCGGTAAGGACAATGTTATTGTAACCAATAAAAATGCTGGCAAAAGCTGCACAGAAGAAAAAATAACCACACTGTACTAAACTTAAACAATCCTTTTAGCACTTAACACATCCACTAATGCATAACAGCCACTGAACTATAGTTTTAGAAGACAGTAGGAAAACACTTCAAACAAACCAAAAAAGTTCCAAGTCAAAACAGAATTGCACTTCACTCGTTGAACTAATCTCTCTCTCATTCAGCCTCGCTTTCTTAAGCACACGCACACAAACATACACTGAGCTCCCCGACAGATTCCGATAATTGCACACCTTTGCAGAATCACAAGTCCACCGTGAAACAGAATACATTGTGTCCAAGATAAAGGGTCCCTGGGGAGAGGAATGAAGACAGCTCCAATCTCTATAAAGACCCATCTCAATAAACACCTCCACAGGCACCCATCTACGCATTGCACAGTCTCCTGATTGGCTCTCACTGAATGTAATCACAAGCGTGGAAGGCCTAGAATAGATGGTCAGAGAATGAAAAGTTGGGGTTGGGGGAGTGAGCGATGGAAGTGATTGGTGGGTGAGAAAAGTAAAAATGAAGGGAAAGAAAGTGGGAGCAGTGAAAAGAGGAAAGTTACGGCATTGTACATAGAGGAGGAGAGGTGTACAGTGAGATCATTCATTGACACAAAGAGATGAATGGAGGTATGTGGTGAAATGCTGAGAGGAATTGCATGACTCAATGATGAAAAGGAAAAGTGTTGGAGAGATCAAGTAGGTGATGAATGAGTCACTGCAGTCAGAGGTTCAGTTTTAATTCATTTAGGAGCAGTAGGAATGTACACACATGCACGCGCATACATACACACACACACACATCCACACACGGGTAAAGAGGTGGGGTGGGGGCATGTAGTGTTTTAATCCTATACACCAAGTAGGTATTTCATTAAAGCTCTGTTTCAGAGTGACCAGAAATCCATATTTCATTACTTGTCATCCATCTTTCTGTCTCTCCTGTGTGTGTCCTGTGTGTGCGTGTGGGCATGTGTGCAACGTCTCCGTGTGCGTGACCTCATTTAGATGTATCCGAATGTACGTGAACGGGCTTGGAAATGCATACGCCCATTCACACACACACACACTCTGAACGTGTCTGTCATGCTGTCCCTTTTCTCAGCGTGCATCATGCTCCCCCGCCGCCTCACACAAACAGACCACCCGGTGCTCAGCAAGTGGAAGGTTTAATAATACTCACGTAAACTACATTGACGTAGTCGTCATCAGACAGAGTTTCTAGCATCTCGCTGACGGAGGTCCTGATCAGTTTGAGAGTCAAGCCAGACACACTCCCGCTCCTGCAAGATAATAAAAAAAGAAACACCTGACAGCTTCTCGCTGCAATCTGTCTTCTCAGTTCTTGTCCTGTGAGATTTTACTCGGTGTAATTAGAAATGCCTCTGCTCTGGGAAATACATTACATTATGTAGCGACTCTAGAAGGGCATGCGTTATAATCATGGGAAATCATGACTGATCTGAGGAGGTTAAAGATCAATGAGGTTATAATGTAACTCACGCGTCTACGAGGATTAGCATATCTTTGGGTGAGGCAGCTCCTTGGATGTACCTAGATGGATGTTAATGAATGAAAGGACAAGCTGGACTGAGACACACACTCAACAACAGCACAACAGCAGTAGAAAGCACGTTGAAGGCCAGTGATTTACACTTTGAGATAACACCATATTACTTATACGTGCCATGTTTCTGAGAGTATTAAGGCTGGGCAGTGTCCTTGAAATTAATATAGCAATGGTAATATGAATCAGTATATATTAGTATATCAGCATATATTATGATATGTAAGAAATAGGTATAACTATATTCCACAGATATGCAGACATTGCAATAAAACCCTCAACTCAAAGTGTACTTCCTAACCAGAGCTTTAAATAACTTTTTACAATTATTACAATTTGCTTGGATTCATTACTAATTAAACAACAGAATTGTGTAACATAATTATATTGTCATAATGAAAGTGGAAAGAACAATAATATTGAATTATCTGCCAGTGCCTCATACACTTCGTACACTTACTGTAACTAAAAGCTAAATTTTTTTCTTGTAACCAACTATATCCAAACAACCAAACAAACAGGCAGCTGCACAGAAGAAAATAATTGTTTATATTCATCTGAATACATTAAATTTGTCATTTTAGGATTGCATTCCGACCGCCATTCAATACATATTATGCTTCTTGCATCTGTATTTGTGCCAGTTTTCTTACCACGGCCTCCTGCGGACATCGTACAGGTCAATTTTACTGGGAGTCTTACGAGCATCCATCCAAGGAGAAGCTTTAGGAAGAGATTGAGTGTGTGTTGATTATCATGTCTTAATAATTACAGGGAATTAAACATTAATTCCTATTTTGGTCTGATTTCTGACACATCTGACTGTCAGACTGAGGTGTTGATCTGCATATATCTGTCGAGATGCAGTGTCATATTCAGCTCAGCAGTGAGGAGTCGCTGTCAGTCATTGTGTAGATAAGAAAGGCCACGTTTTGGTAGGACATAAAAAAAAAAAAAAAACGCCTACATTTCTGCCATAATGACAGTTTGCTTGTTGGATAGGATCCTTTTCTTTCGCCATCTACATTATATCATGTGGTATGCTCGCTGAAATTATTCACAAAGAGGTAAAAAGCAGGGAAATAAGTTAAAATATTCATCTGAGGTGCAAAACACAGAGCACTGGATTCACTTGCTCTGACAATGATCAGTTGCCTTCTATCTGTATGCTATCAGTGAGGGGCGCCATGAAAGCAAGCCAGTATGAGAGTGCGTGACTGATTATCATGCATGCTAAAAGGCAGGAACAAAGAGGAATAAATTCATGGCCAATGAAAATTCATGAATATTAGACATAAACTTTTCCCATAAAGCTATATGGAGTCGATGATGACAGCAATCTCATGAATAGAAATTGCTTGGCAGAGAAAACACTCACGACAGAGAGCAGCACGAGACTAATGCAGTTAAAGATAGTATGACACTATCTGTGGCACCACATATAAAATCCCTGCAAGTTGAGCAATGTAGATTATTTACTGAGCTTATTCGCCCACTGATGTGTGAACAAGGCAAACTCGTGAATATATTCCCTGGCTGTTTGTAGTTATGATAAAAAGCCACATGCTGCATCTTAGGTCAACCAAATAATAATCAGCTGATGAATGCAGCTCAAATTCGATAAGAAAGCACACACAGCTTCAGTATGATATGAACAGATAGAACTTTTTTTTTTTTTACCTGGGTAGTAGCGAGCCAAGCCTGTAGCACTGCCAAACACCTGCCAGAGAAGGGTTGGGTCATCCTCCCTGTTTTTTCTAAACACTTCTTCCAGTGCCTCGGTCCAGTTCAGCTCATTCAGCACAATGGTGGCTGGAAAACCCACATGGACACAAAACATACACAAAGATACATGTGAAAGGACAACTTACTAGAAAGACAGGCCTGCCGAGGGACACACTTGCACAAACATATACAGTATATTACTTTGATTTTCAACAGCTCTGCGAATGCATTCATGTCTCTATGTGTACAATATTCTCCATTAATGATTAAAGGGCAAGGTGCAGGTGCGCTGGCCATTGCAGACTGTCAAAGACATGCGGACGTCCCATATTAACACATTCATTAAGATTCACACACAGGCCCACTCAGTGTCGGCCCACATGCCCAGTGGGACTCCTGAGCAAATATTAGGCCAGCACACCCAGCAGGTGTTGATATTTAGCAACAAATACTGAGGTATAGTATTCTGGCAAGTACTGGGTTTGCACTGACAAAAATTAAACTGCATTTAATTTTATCTGAAACATAAACCAATAACCTGTGTGTGTGTGTGTGTGTGTGTGTGTGTGTGTGTGTGTGTGTGTGTGTGTGTGTGTTAGTATGTGTGCATGCGTGTGATTGATAGTGTATGTTGTGAGAGGCAACAGGCATTATGGATGTAATGGCACAGCACCCAGACAGCTCAAAGCCACATAACACTCACTATGATGGATGGAGACACAGCACATGCTGCCCCAACTCTATCCTTGCTGTCTTTCTCTTAACAGCTCTTCCTTGTCCTCCTCCTTTCTTCTTTTCTCTAATACTAATAGTATACATGTGCATGTGTAAGTGTGCATGTGTGTGTGAGATGGATTGGTATCCTGTATTGAGTGTGACGTGGCTCATTGATGTGCAAAGCAAACACTGTTCATTTGCATGCATGCCTCAAGAGGGGCGAGTTAATGAAGCCTTGGTTGCCAGGAGTGCATGTTTTTTTATTATAGGAAGAGAGAGGAGACAGAGAGAGGGGAGAGAGAGTGTGGTGAACATGCGGTGTGTGTGCACAGTAATGTATTTTCCTAATTAAGTGTAGAATTTTAAAGGGAAAGGGGAAAGAAAATAACACCACAGGCCTTGTTAAGTAATGAGAAAATTACAAAGTGTATGTGTGATTTCTGAGTGAAGACTAATAATGGCAGACAGGTAGCTGGATAGCTACCTACACCCAGTCCCACTAATAGCTATTAAACTAGACAGATACCTACAGAAGACATACTCATGCGTACAAAGTACAGGGCTAAACTAGCATGCCAAAAATATCTAACCCAGTAGTAATATGTAGTTTTTTTTTTTTGTATTTCCAGTGGTTTTGAGTGCTTCTGAGTTAGTCATAATATTTAATAAGCTAAACTCCACTGCTGCTTCATAAGGGATACAGTATCCTCTAGTCACCCATATTGCCACTGACACTAATGAATTCCCTGGCTGCGCTCGGCATGGCTTTGATGCCACACTGAATCTACACCCAGTGATGACTTCATTTCACTGGGGCATCACAGGTGCAATTTAATTCAATATATATAAAAGGATAAGTGTATACTTGTGACAGTGACAGTGAGTTCAGCAGAAGAAAGTTTCAGTTATCAGATCATCAAAATTTCAGTAAATACCCTTTTCAACATTCTTGCTGAGAGTTACATGAGAAGGTCTATACCACTCTCATGTCTGTATGTGAACTATGTAGCAAGAGCCAGCAGCCTGTTTGCTAAGCTTAGCACTGAGCAGAAAAATGCAAGGAAACATTAAACCTAAGAGTCTAATGGTAACAAAATCTGAATACCAGCACCTCTTAGCCTCACAGGTAACATGTCATATTTCTTTTGTCAAATCCATTTAAAAACCAGACCGAAGATTGAGCTGATTGTGGTGAGGGTCACAACAGGAAACCCGAGAGGAGTGGAGGGTGATGTTACTGGCAAAGCAGAGCAGAAGCAAAACACACAAGACAGACTGGTGTGTACAGAATTATGGGCCATAGCCTGGAGGTGTAGGGCTGTCAATAAAAGGGGATGCAGTCTATAAAAGTTCTATTTTGATTTGTCATAGAAACTATTTGGGGAATATCATATTGTCTCAGCCTGAATAAAAGAATAGCTTTTTTTTCTGAAAAATTATTTTTTTTAAAAAACTGGGTTCTTCCTACATTAAAAGACAAGACATAAATGTGAGCGATTTAATACTTTTTGTCTCTGTCAGTCTCCTTCTGTCTCTGAGATTTGCTGTCTTTTTTGTCAGCTGTTTTGTTCTGTTCTTCTGGAAGAGAAAAACTGCTAGCTTGCACGGTATCCTGAAGGTGAAGAATATCATATATCTTCTCTTCAAAATTATTTTTAAAAACTGTCTCTAGCCCTGGGGTGATATATATATATTGTATACATACATTTTTGGCTTCTGTAACCAAAAGCAAAAAGCAACAGCAACATCACTGAATTCAACCATTTGAATGTGCATCTCACTGTCTGATACACCGTGTCCTTCACTGGACCAACAGATGTGGCTTTTGTGGTGATCTCTGCCATCTGAACATCTGTTTCCTATCCTGCACTCGTCTCACACACGTGATGTGCTGCTGCCTATAGAAGGTGATTTCATAAACTTGCTTTCCACTTTGCCCAGAAAATCCAATTTTCTTCGGCTGAGCAAAGGCTATTCCTGGAACATTTATAGGGTGGGGAGCAAATTGAAGAGCAGAAACCTCAATAACATATGAATCCTCTGTCTCCTTTTTTACCAGGCATACAAAATACATACTCCTTCCTATGTGTCCATATCTGACACACTATATGAGTGTGTGCACACTCAAAGACACGCACATTTTCTCACTATTCGTGTGGGGATCATATTCATTTTTCATCACCACTATATGCCCAGTCGTAACCCCTACTCTAACTCTAACTCTAACTCTAACTCTAACTCTAACTCTAACTCTAACTCTAACTCACTCAGGGGTCTACAGCACACAGCTGCCAGTAACAGGCTCCCTGTTTTGTTAAATGTTGCCATGGATTGAATGATTTATGTTGTGGGCTACAACATCAGCCAATTACTAACCTGTTTTGAAAAATTAAGTATGCCGAATTAGCTATCATAATGTGTGTTATGTACCATTGCTTGTACTGACTACCACTACTACCACTCTTTTATTAGATACTGAAGAAACCTTAGAAACGTGATAATTCCCAGGAAAGGTCTGGAGTTATAAGAAGCTTCTTTTTTTAATCTAAGCAGTTTTATGGATGTTTATTTGGGGTAGACATTGGGCATAATTGTATTCTTGGAACGTGTAAGTCACACTGAATCTAAAAATATGTGTATCGTGTCTATGTGTTCCGGTTTGACTGAATTATGACTCAGACACTGATGTGATATCTGATGTTTAAGACGTTTTTGGTACAAAATGTGAGTTTTGGATATTGATATTTGACAATGGGTTACACTAAAACTTATCCAGCTGGTGTGGAGATCAGTTTTGTTCTGGCCTAACTAATTCTAGCATAAATCCTAAAACCTCATCTCAATCTCAAAGCAAACTTGTGGGGACTGGCTTCCTCACAGTGTGAGTGTACTACAGGCTTTGGGTTTTCACACACACACACACACACACACACACACACACACACACACACACACACACACACACACACACACACACACACACACACACACACACGCACACACACACACTTATAGTTTCTTTCATCTCGCTCACATCCGACGTCAGCCCTGGATAGGTCCCAGCAGCTCAGCGTATCTATGCATACTTATTACAGGCTACCAATAAACAGCAGCCTTGAGAGAAAGGGAGTGTGAGGAGTCATGGCACCCAGCCCAGATTAGGGCCAGAGAGGTGTCTCTGGGAAAAAAAATGACAAAGTCACATCAAATTCAAAAGCATGCTAATACACCAGGCTTACACTTCTGCAGATAACAAACCCCAACAACAGTGTGTGCCCATCCCCATCCCTCATTTAGGCCCCTGTATCTGGGGTCAGTGGAAAGGTGAGGTGCGTAACCTTGGGGCCATACGGTTCCCCAGCAGGCTGAGGGCCATGCTGAGGAAGTCACTCCATTCTGCTGTCCCTCCGAGTCACTGCTGACGCACCACATCCCACTGCAAGCTAATTACTGAATATCTAAACACATACACACAGAAAGCCAGTCTCACACAGACACCGATAATAAATACACAAGCAGAGGCCAAGCAGCGACAGTGCAGCCTGGTGGTCAGAGAAACTATCCTGTAACTGATCTCATGTTCAAACTCATCATGAACCATGTGTCCTGGTGTAAGTATCTTTAAGCAAGCGACTGGACACTACTAACTATTGCTCTCTGCTTGTAAGTTACACTATGATAAGAGCATCACCCAAGTGCTTAAAATATAAAAATAGAAGGAAAAAAAAAAGCCATTCAAATATAATACATAATTCAGACCACAGTTAAGATATTCAGACCATCCTTAAGTCATTGACATTCAACTTGAGCTGTGCTAATGTCAGAGGGACTCTAGAGAATCAAATTATTCTGAACCACTCAAGGTAAATGTCACCACATGATGATGAAATGATCAGAACTGTACTTTTATAAAAAACAGGGCAAATACACTTTTTAACAGATGCACATATGTCTCATTTTAATCTTAAACTGTTCTCTGTAGGACATGATCTACAGTTCCAGACAGCTGGTGCGTGCGACTGACAGCATGAAGAATACACACACAGACAGCCATCAAACATAAAAAGGCCTACAATCTGCACACAGGACAGTGAAATCACCCTTACTTAAAAAAATGACAATGGAGCAAGGGAGAACTTAGTACTGCCACCTTGTCTGATTTCACAATTTAAAATGTAAACACAATGTATTACTAACTATAGCTACTTTATAAAACTGTGAAGAAAGACACGTTTCCAAACCCTGGTACTGTTGGAAAATGTAGAAAACCTATAGGCTTAAGTATATAGTCTTGTATCATACATATTATATATGAGTTCGCTGGTTTGAATTCATATCAGACAAAACTTTTATTTATAACTGCATTATGCTTCAAAGCTATTAATAGCAAACCACAGAACACAAGAAATAAATTCATTATCAAAACGTTTACTGAAAAAAAAGTGCCTTGCCACACACACCTTTGGAGGTTTGTTGAGACAAAGGCTGAACGCATACGCCAATCCATTTTCATTAGATGATATTCATTTACATCCCAAGGACACACATCGTGGCCAAGAGTCAGGAGAGTACAGGAGCAGATCTTATTATGCTGTATCACTTTTTTTAAAACCATCATTTGGCTATGGGCAAATTTGCTCGAGGCACAGTCTGTAAACAACATTTCATAATGGGTTGGTGTGTCAGTTGTATCCATGGTTACTACTGGGGTTTGTGTGTCTGTTGGGGTGTGTGTGTGTAGGTGTATGTGTGTATGTACTCACAGCCATCATAGATGTCAGTGGGGATGTGGACAGCCGTGTGGTTGTAATCAGTCAAACGTTTAAATGACGGGTCCTCTTTAAAGTCTGGTCGGATCCTGTATTTTCTTCCCGATGTCTCATTTGCATCCAACTTGGGAAAAAAAAAAAAAAAAAGAAAAGAATATACAGACAGTAATGCTGACCATAGGTTTTAGGTATCATACAAAGCCTCCTTACTCTGTTTGCTGAAGCATCACAGCATCCATGAAGCAGTGTGTGGGTTTCTTTAAAAGCAGTGGACCTTAATGACAGTCTGACTACATAGATCACTCTCATCAAATCCTGATGAGATAATGTCATTGCTGCACTTTTCACACCTTTCCAACCGGTTTAAGAAAATATAGCATCATCAGCCGTGTACTAGATGATACCTTGTTTTTTTTTTTCCTTTTTATCATCTTCTGCTGGGAGGAGTAGCAGGAGACAACCCAGATTGTCTGTGCACCTTGTGGAGATTTATAACTCCTGCCGTGCGTTCGCCAATTTACATCAATGAGAGCAGTGCAGACAGATGTAGGAGACGTATGAAGAAAAGCATGATGAGATATGGAGGAAAGAATGCAAGGTAGAGAGGGAATGAGGTAGTGAGGTGGAGAGAGAGAGAGGGGAAAAAAGCAAGAAGGGGGAGGGAGAGAGACTGCGAACAGTTACTTCCTAATAAAGCAGCAGTGTAGCCAGCTCATACATCTCATCTGTCAATTAGAGGAGAACATGGCAGAAACCTCTTCACCTGAGAGAGGGTGGGAGGAGGGATGACGGCGAGGAAGCTACATGGGAAGAAAAGCCTGGAGAAGAGGGAGGGACTGCAGTAAAAGGCTGTGGCAGTAATGGAAACCGAGGGTGAGCAAAATAAGACATGAATGTGGTGAATAGAAGAAGAAAAATGGAGGAGAGGAGGGAAGATGAGGAGGTGAAAGGGAGGACAAAAGAGAGAGAGAGGCGGGTGTGTAGCAAAAGCATATTACTGGGCCATGTCCGAGTGTGACCTGTGTGTTTGCATGGGCTCAAATGGAAGGAGAGCATATAGGCAGAAGGAAAAAAAAAAGAGCACACTCACATTGTCCTTTGCGTTGTAGTAGGCGATTTCACCATTCTGTAAACAAGTCACACACAAGCACAAATATCACTTTGTGGATGGTTTCGGGTGTCGCGCCGAGAAGCGTAACATTTATGTAACCATGAAATGCTTGATCCATTTCTAAACAATTCTTTATTTAGTTGGAAGGCAACTCCATTAGTTAATTCACCAGGTTAATGTTAATGAAGACACTGGTTTGTAGCTCCAATTTAATGAATACTGTATGAGTTAAGCTGAGTGTGCAGAGTGTTCCTCTTTTTTTACATCTGTGTCTGAGTGCCTAGATCCATTTGCAATGCTCCAGGGAAGCATTTCCCTGCCACTGAGAAAGCAATATAGTTATTCACTGCTTAGACACATATATAACTGTCTCTGTGACAAAAATTTCTCCTGACCACTGCCTTACTGCCCATTTACAATTTTTTTGCCACTGTTGTTCTTTGAAAGCAGAGTATCTGTCATCCAAAATCAGAGGCATAATGCATCATAGCACAGTGTGTAATGTGCAATGAACCTATTTACTAATGGAGCTGTAATACATATTAAACCTACTCAGACAATCAAATGAGTTTATGGCCAGTGAATGATGAGTAGGTGCCAACGTAATGTTAGTCTGTCTTTGTATCTCCCTGTGTTTTACCAATATACATTATACATATATATAATACATGCACTTACGCAGGTAGTGAGTATTTGTCTGTATTTTTGTGTCCCTCTGTTACCTCAAACTCGTCTTTCCACTGATGCTCCATCTGGAATTCCTCAGCAGCTGTGGCCAGTTTCTGGGGAGTGAAAAATGACAGGGATTTAGACTGAAATCTGCACAAGGTATGCCTCCTTCACAGCATCGGTCTAATTATAGACAACCTGAGCATAAGACAGTATGTTAAAAGGCACGATGGAGACCATCCCAGACACAGAGAAATGATTATGATCTCACTCACAGAGCTCAAACCACAGGGCTATCACGGTTCTTACAGCACCGGCCGCTAAAGGCCACACCACAGAGTGTCATAATGTCAGAATGAAAAGGTTGTACTGTAGGAGAATAGTGTGTGTGTGTGTGTGTGTGAGAGAGAGAGAGAGAGAGTAAGACAGAGTGTGAAAGAGAGAGGAGTTAAGAGAAAAAGGGGGGTCAATGGTGTAAGAAATGGCAGATCATTGAATAAAGAGCAAATGGATTACCAACTGAGAGGCTGTCAATCAAACTGCATACTACTAAATAGCAAGGGGATATAAATGTAATTAATTTCACCTTTGCTCTACATGTCTCTACATTGCACTCATACACAAACCCATACTGGGAAACAATACAGAAAAAGAGAGCAGTGGCAAGAATAGTTAATTAAAAGTATTGAAAAGGGCAAAGCACAAACTAAACTGTGCATATTCACCACTATGGGAACAACTGCTCTGTAGACGTCCAGGGGAGAACATTTTTTACTTAAACATCATCAGTTTGGGATTGAGCTTAAAAGTCAACGAGGATGCTGTGATATTTAGTCATATTTAGATATTTCTTTCCACTTGCACACTACGCTCAACGCTTCAGCCGGCTTTCCTTATCATCTTTCAGTTTGATTCCATCCACATTCTTTCCTTTGTAGGGAAATGACAGCAAAACTAAGAACAACCCTTACAAGAACACAATGACACACGGTTGAGGTGTGAAATAATTTAACCATTATTGCTCACATTTCCTGCTCAAACTTTCACTCCTATTGGCAGGTACACTGAGATGGAAAAGGTACTGGGTTAGAATAAAAAGAACAGTGTGTTCCCTAGGCAGACAGCAGGCACAGAAGCAAACCAAAACAAACACTTATGCACACCTCTGTGTATGTGTTCACCCAGGCAAATCCCCACCGATCAGATCCTAGCCTGGCCCTGGCCTGCCCTGCTCCAACTCTACTGGCTAATGACAAGCCTGTGGAGGAAAGGATTGCCCTGAAATAAACCCACCTGTCGGACACACCGACTTCCTTCACAACAAGCAAAGTTACAGTAGCCTCAGAGAAGCTCCACCCAGGGATTTATTATGAATTACGGAAAGCAATTAGAAATGATGAAGACAAACTGTATTTATAGATGAATGCCACTCTGACATCCATCTGTTGGACTGTGAAAGTAGGAAAGTATAACATCAGGCATGCCAGATCCGTGCATGAGCAATAAGCGATTGAGATGCTTATAGTATATCTAATTCTGTGCTTCTGCTGAGTGTGGGTATGAACGTGTATGTGTGTGTCTGTGACCATGTGTCTGCTGTCGGCAGTGGTCCCATTCTTGATCAACAGTCCCATCCCTTTGGCCTCCAGTCCTGGGCTCTGTTCCAGACCTGTCTCCACCACCTCTGCATTGGCTGTCAGCAGCTAAATATACCCCCTATTCCAACCATAAACACACACTTATAATCACACACCAACACAAAATAGTGATCATGAAATTATTACGCGTCATGATTACCATACACAAAAATAGCTAGTTCTGTCACTGAATCATATGATTTCCATTTACAAACTGTCTGTGAAACACTCGACGCTGACGTTTGTTTTCACCAGACACTGACGGTGTTAAAACTATTTCAGTGGTTTGGTCTGGAGATTTACATCTGAATCCACTGCCATAATTAAAATATTCTATTATATTATGTATATAAATATTTAATTTTAAGGGTAACTTGAAAACACAATTTAGTGTCTTGTTAAAAAAAGAGATACTTGGTGTATTGTTATCCATAAGAATCTCCACAACTGTGCTATTGGCAACTTTACACCAACAAGATGTAACCCTGCAAAAACGAGTATCAGTAAAAGACTGCTTTACCAATGTTTTACAGTGCCTTCAGAGATTTTAACAAAACAAGATGTAAGGAGAACCCAGGCACAACTGGGTGGTCGTATAAAATCCCATTCTTTTCTTATTAATAATTAAATTCAGCGACACCTCAGCGGCAGCTACACCCAAGGTTTGACAACTTTCTAAACAAAACCCTGGTTCTTCATATTTTCATTCCTTAATGGTTTCATGAAAAAAACAGGAAAGATTTAAGACTGTAATAATCTGCCACCTCAGGGAGGACTAAGGCAGCATTTCATATCTGTGCTGCAAAGGCCAATTGCGGGAGGTCTTGTCATCAAGCTAATATTGAATGTCAGCCAGTGTCAATGTAACATCACATGACATTATTGTCGCAGATTGAGCTAAGTCAGTTTTATTGCTTGGGCATAAATCCAGGCCATCTCTCACAATACGTTCAATTTGCTAAATGCTTTCATTTATTGTACTGTACCACCAGATAAACCGACAACCGCACGTAAACAGCAGCTCATGAGCATATGGATATTGATTACAGATCTCTCCTTCGGTCCAAGATTTCTCTCTTGACACAATGTTGTATGTGATGTGATACAGGAGCAACAGCTGTTCAATATTTCATACATCATACGTCATGCCCCAGCAATTTGCATGACATTAATGAAGAATCTAGGATTTCGGTATTTTGTGTCAAAATACCCTTCGCCTTCACACGTAGTGTATATGAACATGCACATGCAAATCTGCATACACACACAGCGTGCACACACACACACACACACCTCCTAAGAGAGCAGACCGATAGGGTTGTTAAAAATTCATGACAGGGCTTTGACAAGGCTCCTCTCCCATCTGGGAAATATGGGGGAGGGCAAGGAGGAGTGTGTGAGGAGAGATACCTAATTACCCTTCTCTTTTTCTTGGTATCGCTCTTTGTCAAACACGTACACACAGAGGAGGTTATCAGGCTACCCGAAGAAAGCGACGGCACAATCAAATCCGCTCTAGACTACAGAGTCTTGATTTGATGACACCGCTCCCTGAGTGACAGTTCATCAGTTCATTACAGAGCTGCTGCAAGTTACCATCTATGCCAATTGATTAGAAGCCAGCGTTGCCCTGTTGAAACACAAATTTAGCATTACAACGGTTTAGTTAATGGGAGTGCGTAACACACTCCCCGTAGCATACTGGATGTAACTGCTCATTAGTCTTCGTCTCACTTGCCGTTGTGTAGATACCCGAGCTCCACACCATAATAAGCCCACTCTGTCACTGGGCGACCACTGGAGACCCGAGGAGAGCCACCACTCCCCTGCAGCCTTAATGGGGAAAGAGGGCTTCATTGACAGGAGACTGGGAATTGGCTCTAGTGAGGCAGGGAAGTGGAGTGGTTTAAGGAATGAGGTGCTATAGTGAGAAAAAGGAGCAAAGGGGAATCATGAAATCTAATACTAGGAGACAAAAACCCTCAATATTCTCCACAGGCAGCATTGCTGAGACAGTTAGTTATATCTTAATCCCAGCTGAACATAAAAACGGCCTAATGATAACCGCAACAACTGTTGTGCCTATCAATATTCCTACAGCCAAACAGGGCACATAATATAGTATTTCTCATTCCACGCACCCTCCACTCTTCATGCACACTCATGTATGAGATCATTGTGCTGCAGCCACTGAGAGCACAGAAACATTTGGAGCTGGCCTGAGTGTTGGATGCCATTGGAGTCCTACCTGCTAGCCCCACAGAGATATGTCTACCCTGCTCTCACCAGTCTTACTTGTCATTCTGCCAGGGCAACCCTGCAGCCCGCCATGCATTTAGTGAGAAAGCAGAGCACAGCTTAAAGGATAGACAGGAAAGATGAGACAGGCTCTACTAAACCTCACAGAGCCTCCCAGACTCCCTGTGTGTGTGTGTGTATAAATGCGCGTGTGTATGTGCATGTGTGTCTAAAGGCTCCACCCGCCTGAAATCAATGGGCCCCCACCCTCCCCCAGACAACAAAGCAATACTCACAAGAGTTGTAACAGTACAAAAGGTTATTAACACCCACATTCCGTCTTATGCTTCCCTTCCTCCTTTCTGACGTGTCCACATCCATGAACGCTGGTTATCTACTCGCCATAATGAGTCCAAGCTCAAGAGGCAAGGCAAGAAAGTAAAAATGGTGGAGGTGTAAAGGGTCAGTGTAAGAAGCAGAAAATAGATGTGTCTGAAAAGGGAAGAGGGAAAGACATAAATTATGAGCAGACGGATTAACGGAAAAGACAGTCCTAAGAAAGAAAAACGATATTCAGACTCAGCATGATCACAGTGTTTGTAGTTCTCATTAAAACTTAGCTTAAGAGAATGAACAATAGGATGATGAAGAGACAGATATATAGCAGGGTGGGTGGGGGTTGTTCAGTAAAGAATGAAGGAGTCTTAATCTAGCAATGTATTCGTTTGCTTCCTGGGAAAAGGACAAAAATACACTCTCCTGTGTGCATGTCTGATAAATATATTATGTTAGTTTGTGTATGTAAAGACGAATAACAGAAGAAATGGAGATTAAAAAAAACCTGGGGGTGACAAGAAATGTAGAATAGCAGAGATGGACAGACAATCAAACGAAAGAAGAGGAGGAAGAGCAACAGAGGAGTAATACCAAAGGGCACAGAAGAGTAAAGAGGAGAAAGAAGATATATTCAGTTCAAGAAAGGAGGAAGTAGGGTAAGAGACAGACAGAGGTCAGAAAAGATAAAGAAAGGTTGATTTCAAATTTCAGTTTGACAAGGAACAGTGCCAAAAGGCCAAGAGCCGGAGAGTTGCAGTAGACTGGAGAAGGAAGGCGATAGAAAGAAAGGGAAGCACAGATTGAAGGAGAAGCAAGGGAGATGAGCGAAGAGAGAAAGAGAGCATGACAAAGAGCAGAGGTATATGCAGCTGTGAGAGCCCAGGGGAGAGCCATGCTGCTCCACATGGCTTCTCTTAGAGGCCAAACCCTCCGATGGGAGCAGTAAATCTACAGCTGCTCCCTGTCTCATCCACTCTCTTTCACAGGGAATATTTGTTTACAACACTGAAACACTGAGAGCAATGTTCTTCTAATATAAAAGAGAAAAGGAAGAGGGGCACTTTCTAGAAAGGCATTTTGATAAAGTTGTAACTTATGGATTTATCAGTGGTTTATAAATGAGTTACTGATGCTTTATAGATCAGTTATAAGACATGAATCAAATTTTGAGTTGCCAGGTTATGTAAAATTCAGCTGGTGTTTATCATCCATACTATTTGGTAATAATGCAGTTAATGAACTGGAACTCACTTTAATACTCTGAATTGGTGATTCAGACCATCACACATTATTATGAAAATACTGAATATGGCCACTTTGATACAGGCTTTTAAACATCATGTCTGCAGTTGTAACTGTTAATAAATTAATATTTATGCATTTTTAATCCACCCAGACTGTCTGCAGTTCTTTTCTAGAAATAAGTGGCGAAACAGTCTAACCAGTCAAAAGGAAATTTCCCAGCAGCTCAAGAGTACTATGTAGCGAGTGTCAGTGTCATCATGGTTGAGAAACATTAGCTCACGCTGGTGTAAGACAGAGGCTACTAATTATCTTGTCACATCTCGATTACTATAATTATCACAAAGTATCACAATATTGATTCCGAAAAATGTTATGTGCCACATTTAATTAGTGTTGATTGTTATTAGATATGAAAAAAAAAACTGCATGTCTTGATTGCAAAAGGTTGTAGCTGTCTCCAAATCAAGTCTTCAGATGTAACCATGAGCATGTTCTGCTCCATCAACAGTTTGAATTTCTTCTCCATGAATGCATTAGACGCTTGTCCCTGGCCTACCATAAGTCTAGTTAGAATTCCCCATCTGCACTGCTCCCTCCCACTCTCTCTTTCTCTCTGTCACATACACACACACACCCCCACACACACACACACACACATACACATGAATGCAAGCACACAGACAGAGACACACGCAGACACCTCTTGTCTGCTTAGTATGATCAGCGCAGAGCGGAGATGGGAGGTTGAGTAACATCTGCTCTAGAGACTGGAATATCTCTGATCGTATCATAGCCTCTGCTCATTACTGCCTTACTTTGGCATACACACATACACACACACACATGCAAACATCATAAAGTCACATCTTGTGCTCATTATTATAACATTGTGACAGAAGGCAAATGATTAATAAAAATATGGTCCAACACCTGGGGCACAAAGACTCTATTAAATACATGCACGAACAACACCCGAAACACTTAACACACACCTCTGATTAAGGAGAACTGGATAACTGGACTGTTTAGCATTACATTAGGAACATCGAATATGATTACATTATAAATATGACTACTAGAGAATACAGTTGTTGACATGGTTACAGTTTGAAGAGGAAAGAGTACTGTATCCTGTTTACAGTAGTGGGAGAGTGTTCTGAAAGGTGTCTGACAGCAGCAATTTATTTAAGTTCATTTATAGAATTCTTCCAAATATGCTTTCTCTATAGAGCTGGAGGAACAGCCATATTTCATATTGTGTGGTTTACATGGAACTATAGTACACACTGGTAGCAGATTTTTCACGTGATGCCCCTTTAATGTAGACTTCAAGGTGACATCATGAATGGAAATCCTCCTGGTACAAGAATAGAATAAAAAATAGAGACGTAATGTGATGGAAGAAAACAAATTTGAGTCTGGTTGTGTCATGTAATGTGCATGTAAGGCACATTATTGGTGATAAAAGAGATTTGTCGCTGAAGAGCTTTCTGGTGAGTGTGACACGCTGTGCATTTGAGAGACATTTGCAAAGCAAGACTCTGAAAGCCTGAGCTCTTTACACAAAATGTTTGATGAAGCTGGCGAATTAGCTGCTGTTCTTAGTGAAAATTGAGGTTGAACATCCAGAGGAGAGACAATATTTCATAATATTACGTATGATCAATTTGTCAGTGTTGTAAGATTGAACGTTAACTGGGGCAGTGGCACTGAGATTATCTGTAACAGTAGGGAATTTAACAGAAGATTTCATTGTAGATATTTGTGACAATAATTGTGTTTACAAGATATTTAAAGTAATTATGTGGTGATAAAATACCCTTTCCAGTAAAATGGCTGCTTGTAAACAATTTTACATGCTGTGCATTAGTAAAGCCTGTGACACAATATTAGGGCTTGATCACTGTCACTGTCACTGATGCATGTGCTATACTGGTCAGCTTTGTGATCTATGACAGGGTAGGCCATGTACCTGCCTTCAGTGGTTGTGAATAAGACCTTAGCTGACAATGTCGACAGTCGTGAGCAAAGCAATACAGACAGAGGAGTATGACAGGCATACTGATCTTCTTTTAAATAAAAATTACTTCATCAATTTAAAAATTAAGTCATGCAGAGATGTAACTTGTAAAAATCTACAATGTATAAACGAACTATGTTGTGTCTAAGGCACTACTGTGCAATTGGTATTAAAGAACATGTGAGTGAACTAGGGTTGTGACATGAGTCAAAGCCTAATCCTGCCGATATCCAAGACTGGTCTGATTAAACAATAGTAGTCACTTAATGTCTGTTTTTAATCCACAGGTGATTGCATCCTTTAAAATGTCCCTAGTTCCTAAATGACATCCTCATGAAAGCCTCATCATTTCAATAATTTTCAATAATGAATGTAACTTGCCTGCCAGCAATAGAAAAGGAAGATACTCCATTTTAAAAACACACACTTTAACCTACACCTAGACACGAGTTCACATACACAGTAATGCACACATGCACAGACACAGACACAGACACACACACACACACACACACACACACAGAGTAGTGGGCCACCTGTGTCCTGTACAGTTTTAGTGGTGCTGGTAAGTAATGTTGTAGACTGGCTCATTAGTCACTGGATAGAACTCTTCACCTCAGGAGAAGAATGGAAGTGCACACACACACACACACACACACACACACACACACACACACACACACACACACACACACACACACACACACACACATGCATTCATTTCATGCAGATTGTTCAAACAAAAGCAAACAGCTGCAGCAGATATGTGGCTGCTGGTTGTTAGCAAGAGAGACAAAGGTGAACTGTGGACAGTACCCTGATGCGTGAGCTTATGTGTAAGTCTGTTTTCAGTCTTTTATCAGATCCCATTTTGCTGTAATAGTTCAGCAGCTTCAATAATTAAGTTTTTAATTACAGTGTACACAGACAGCAAGCCAAAGAGAGAGTAGGTTGCGGACGGGGGAAGGAGAGATGTGTTCAAATGGCTGGATCTAGTTTTGGGCAAATCAGACACTTTTACTTTGTGGCCAACAACTTTAGAGAAACCTTTCCTGTGACCTCTCTCTCTCTCTCTCTCTCTCTCTCTCTCTCTATGTCAGTGTATGAGTTTATATTGTACATTGAGTATAGGGATGGATGTGCACTGCAGTATCTACTGTCATTGCTTACTCATACTCTATAACAACAGCAAAATCATTTGCTTTAATAAAAACTATACTATAGGCTAGAGGCATCTGGAAATTTACAGTAAATTACCTGAGTTGACTGATATAAATGTAACTCAGATCAAGGACACTCATGTAAATGGACTTTATTACACTAAAGTAGATATATATATATACTAAATGTGGTCTATGATTAAAAAAAGAAGTGGAAATGTAAATTAACCTAAAATGGCAAAGAAACAGAGCTATCTGTTTATTTGATCAAAAAGGCCATTTCAGTCTGAGTGGGGTAAGGGGAAGTAACTTGAGCCTCCTATAGCTGCTATGTGTACATGTCTCCCATGTGTGCGTACATTTGTGTGCGTGTGTAAATGTGTGTGTTCCCTGTTGAGATCAGGCCCCGGTATACGTTGTAGGACCTTTGATAAACTGATCTCTCCTAACAGTGTGCAGCCAAGTACTCATTAATAATGCATGTTACACTGTGCCACACACTTATTTATGGAAGCATGAGTAGACACACATAGACACACATTTGTGTCACACACCTGTGGCTAGGTAAACTGTGGCCTTTCAAAGGTCGTCCATCATACAGAGTTAGAGAACAGAGAGATGGAGAGAGAGAGAAAGGCAAAGAGAGGATGAAAGTTTGAAAGCAGTTGACAACTGAGTGAAAGCGGCTCAAAGTGCCTCAGGCTATCTCCAATTATATTGACATTGAGAGTCACTTCCAACCTTATATCAAAGGGATTGAACAAGAAAGAAAGTCCCAGCTGCAGTGAAGATTCTCTTCCTGTATTCTGTCTGATAAACTTTACAGCCAAATCTCTTCATTTAACTTCGAAGATTGGTCAGCAAAAACCAGCTCAAAGCAAAACTGCTGTCTGCTGGGACAGTGTATGTATATCAGGTTCTCATTTGAGCTTGCTGGTGTTTCTTGTCACTGTGGTTTAGCCTAGAGGCCCAAGAAAGACAGAATAACAGTTAAAATATGGGACCTATTACATTCTGAGCTCAAAGCCTTATTTTTTTCTCTCATCTGCCCTCATTGTACCATCCTGTGCACCCATCTTCCTTTGCTCGCCTGTCCATCAATCCATGCATCCATTACGTTCATGCATTTTGCCCTTCTTTCACATCATCCGTTCATCCATTTATCTCACCATCCATACATCTCAGGACAGGGAATCCAATATCAGTGTGCCTTGAGGTTACTCGTAGGAGAGGATGAGACACAAAGGCGCAATAAAGAGTGAGAAGTGATCGATGTCCAGAGGTTGGAGTGACTGCCAACGTCAGGCTCGCTGACCCCCACCCACCACCTACCCTCAACACACACATAAACATACACACTAACACGCCCCGACCTCACCAACCATCTCTTTTTCCTATCACTTGGATAATACACTGACGCCAGTTTTCTCCTTGCTGCTTACGCATCTTATGGCACCAGTACTCGGAAAAATGATAAGAATACCAGAGTGTTTACTTAACATACACAAGACAGACACTTGGCAGGGGATGTGTTTATGAACGTTCATAAATACTCCCTCTCTGTTCCTAATAAGACAACAATGATGGGGCCTTATAAAGGCAGAGTAAGGGGTGCTGTGAACTCCCTCTGAATGTATAAAAACAGTTCAATCTCGTGATATAAATGAGCGTCTCTGACCCACTTCTGGGTAAAATAAAAGGGGGGGAAGAGAGAGAGAAAGAGAGAACCTCCCCAGGGTCAAAGCTCTCATTATCACATTGAATCCTACAAAAAAAGGATCTTAGTCCCTGCTTTTTACTCCTCTTCTGCGTGCATGCTTTACCCACTGCTGTTATTTTAATCTATATGTATCATCTATAAAGTTATACATATATAAGTAAGTGGATCAATTCTATACATATCACCCCTGAAATAGTAGTAGGCTGTTGCAAAATGACCTCAACTTTGCAAATAATACACAACATTCAGAGATTAGTTTGTCACAATGTAAAAGCCAGAAGGCTGTTGTCTGGTTTCAGCTAATTCCTAATATTTATTTCCCTCAGAGGAACCCCACAGAACCTGACCATTAAAATGTTTTGAATGTAACGGCCTCTGTTTAAAGGATCGCTTCAGCCAAACTCACACCAATCACATTAGGAAAACCAGTGTGAAACCTCCAGCCAGATGAAAATGTAAATTCTTGAAAAAAAGCCAAATGGTGGTGGAACTGCTACAGGATGAAATTTACAATCAAGATTCATAGTTTACATAATTATACTATTATGATTATGTAAGTAGTGTTTTCTCTTTGTAACTATGATTCAGTTTGGCCTAAAGGGGGATAATATATAATAGCGGAGCTCCAAATATGATTAGATATCTAACAGATATTCAATTCAAAGTGTGTGAATATAGCTTTAGTCATTGAGTGGTAAATTTGCCCACCCCATTTAAAAGACAGAATAAAAATATCAAAAGACAAAATAAAGAGATAGAGTTAAAGCAATATATTAAATCTTGGTACTTTGACTAGATTTCAGGATTACACCATTTCTCCCATTAGATCTTCTCACAACACTAAACTGTAAGAGGTGTTGTACTCTGCAGCTAAAGCCCTTAGGCTCAGTGTTGTGGTTCAATCCAATTCTCGCATTTTTTGAAGTCAAACACCCGAGAACAATGGGCTTATTTTCCAGTGGAAAGGTTGAGCATTCTTTTTTTTTTTTTTTTTTTTGGTTAAACCTATCCCATCTTTCCAGGAATGTTTTTGCTGGAGTTTGCATGATTAAATGCCACACTAAATCACCATGTCATAAATATCTATAGCACTTCGTTATGTCTCTCAGAGTTTTCACAACATACACTTTTGGTTAATGAATATACATAGTCAAGTCTACAACAAGAACTGATGGAAAACTTCTCTCTGTTCTGTCGCAGCCCTTGTTAATTAATTTCTCATCCCGCTCAGCTTTTCAACTAACAAACTGACAGGTGGTTCCTCTGAGTGGGGATCAGTCTTACCCTCAAGGCAGCAGACCTCTTCTGCAGCAGCTGTTCAATCTTCCTGGCTGCTCTGGCCACCAGCTCCTCTGCGTCGTTTTGCTCTACAGTGTACAGGTGCTGGTTTCTCAGAAAAATCTAGACAGATTTAGGGAGTAGGGATGATATGCAATCACACACGCAACTGATGATTTAATCTATCCTGATGTGTCAGATTTTTTTTTTTTAAGTTAGGTGATAAATAACATTTTGCTTGAAAACAAAGAATATGTAATTTCAGAAAAACTGAATGGCTTAATTCATTCAAATTTTAAAGGAGCAGTGCAACTTCTTTCGTGTACTGATATACGTGAGGGTTCATACCAATGATAAATTTGGTTTATGCCTTCTCTTCATGCATCTGTATGTTGCATTTAGGTGTTTATACCTGAGTGAGGCTCTTCCCAGCTGTGGCCGTGTCTGCCAGGGTGACAAGCTCTTTCTGCATCTGATCAACCCATTCTTTAATCCTGTGGGACAAAGCAATGCACAGAATAAACCTTGTAACTCAGACGTAACCAGTTTAAAAGACACAGACACAGATCACAGACATTTCACAGCGCAATTAAACTGTCAATCAAGTTATCTTACATCTATCATCTAACAAGGCCATCTAGTCACATGGTCGTCTAAACAAACAAGGGCAACGGGAATCACTCTGATAAGTTCAAGCAAAGTGTCAACCAATCAAACTTGAATCACCGGGAACAAATACAGTGTCATCTAATCCAACGTGTGTCACCGGGTGTCAACCAATACGATTACTTTCTGAGAGTTCAAACATAAAGTCAACCAATCACATAAGTGTCAGCCTGTGTTGTGACTGGTGACAGTGATGTGAGTGGACAGGTGAGAGGTAGGAGGCGGCCGGCACCGACGTGCTTCTCTGTGTATCAAAGAGCTCCAGGGACATCAGGTCCGGCCTGCTGGTGCCACACACTGGATTAAACCTTCCTCTCATCCTCCTCCAATCATCTTGTCAAAGCACAAGAAGCTCACAGCATGCATTATAATATACTGACATAGTATATCCCTCCATTCCTCCCAAACACAGTGGCAATTGATAGAGATGGGTGAGAGGAAAATGATAAAGACCTAAGACACCGTGCATTAAGTGACACAGTGACTTATTAGAATAATCAGACTCATCTAGAGGTGCACCTGGTTTAAGAGGATTGTAGCAGCAAAATACTTGTGTGCATGTAGCTGCATTGATTCACCATATATGCTGTCATGCGTGTACACACATATATACAGACACTGAGACTGTGACATTAATATTGCATGAGAATGACAGCAGGTTGGCATGAGATACAGATGCTCTCATTGCCATGTATTCACACCAACAGATTCAATTGTGATCGTTCCCATTGGCAAAGAGACATATACTCAAGCATACACAGAGTGGAATGAAAATACATAAAAAAAAAACAGATATGCATACTCAGAAAACCCCCCCCCCCCCCCCCCCCCCCCAAAAAAAAAGTGTCACTGTAGCGGTGTAATGAAAGTCATGCAAGTTATAGTGTCTCAGCAAAATATCTTCTCTGACGCTCAATACAGCTTAGGGAGGTGGTAAGATTCAAAAAGAGAAAGGAACAGAAGATCAAGAAGCCAGAAAAGAAATGGGAAAGGTGCATCAGGGACACAAAATCCACAGTGGATGAGGAAAATTCAGAGCAGGAACACTTGTGGAGAAAGATGAGACACCGTGCAAGATAGAGAATACCAGAGGGGATTGCACAACGTGAAACTGTTCAGGAAAAAAAGGAAGGTAGGTGGAGATATTAGAGGAGGGTCAGGCATAATTCAGCAGCTATCCCTTAATTCCCAAAGCCAGATGGTTTAGCGGTTGTGGGCAACACTGCAGACGGAGGCTTGGCAGAGCTCTATGGCTATGTGAAAGAAAATTAACACAGACGTCCAGCTACTGTATCCTATGGTGATTCAGATCCACCAATCCTAATGCTTGCGTAGTCTTTGTGTTTTTAGCTGCCAACCAATCCCGAAGGGATCAGTGGTGATGAATGACCAGGAGCCGCCCACCAGGTGATTGGCAACCATTAAAGCAGATGAGATTTGTTTTTCATTCTGTTTATCAAATTCTAAGACATTTGAGAAACAACAATAGAGAATATCACCTGACAATATGATATTTTTTAAGTTGATACTAATATTGATATTTGACAATCTGAAGAATGAGTGTGTTTGTCCATATTATTTTCTAAGATCCCTTAAATTTGGTTGTCAAAGAGTTGTGACCAGATTTTAGAGAACTTGTCGGTACTCCCTAAAGGACAAATTATGGAATGCCTGCACTATGTCTTAATTAACTCACTGTTTCTAAATTAACTGTCTTTGGTCTGTCTTGATATACCAGTGATAAGCTACTTAGTACTGTCCACTTGTCACTTACATTTGTTTAAGAGACACTTTTCATATCTTATTTTTTTATACGGTACATTGACCTGATGCTTGGTCTGTTAACCTCTGTTTTTCTCTGACTCTGGTGGGGAGACAGATAGTGTGTTGGGAGCAACACAACAGGTCAGTTTCATTATATGTGAACATACTTGGCCAATAAATCAAATTCTTTATAATTCTAGCTATGTCGTGAGGTGCTGAGAAACTGCCACTCCTCTTTTGTCCTCCTCTCACCTCTCGTTCTCTCTCTTCTCTCCTCTTAAATTCTCTTCTGTTGATCCTCTCCTCTGTCCCACCCTTCCTTGTCCCCAAATCTACCAACAGAAAGCTGATTGTAAGGTATTTCAGTGGACCTTGGACCCCTAAGTTCTCAAAGCCTGAAGCTTTGACAAGTCAATTGTGAGTTAGAGTTTATGTGCATGCGTGTGTGTGTGTGTGTGTGTGTGTTTGTGATTCCAGGGACTTGACATTCAGAGAGGCAGAGGGCCGTCTCTATAGCTTCTGTGAAATCTACTGCTACCAGTGTAAATCTCTATAACAAAAACTCTCAGGTGCTGACAAATGGATGAGACAGTGCAGGCTGTGGTGCAGTGTGTGTGCATGTGTTCTTCTGCACATCCAATATGGATGACATGGACTTTTCTTCTGTGCAATCTGTTTTTTTTTTTTCAAAATCTATTTAGAACATTTTGTCAAAGGCTTCAGAAAAGTGTCTCATCTGCAGAACAGCTCAGCCCATTTCTCACATGTTACTGAATCTCTTGTATGTGTATTTGCTTTGTGAATGTGTGTCTGTAAGAGTAAATACCAAACTCTGCAATGTGCAGACAAAGAAGCCTTGGCTGTAAAGTGCTCACTGTGCTCATTATATACAGTAAAGGACCATAAAATAGAAAGTTATGCAACTCCCCAAAGCTATAAGCCTGTTGCTTTATATGAATATTCGCAGTGAAATTAGCTTGTTAAATAAGCGTTAAACGATCAGATGTATTATCCATATGCATGGAAACTCTCTTCTTATTAATTCCTCATCCTTAAATCATGAATTTCGAAGCATCCCTTGAGGTCTCAACCTGTTTTAATGGCAATGCTTCATAAATGCCATGAGGTGAGGCCTGCTCTCAGTCTGTCATGGTTGATCTATGTGAAGTCAAATCACCCCCCTGCTATCAAGACTAATGCCTCCCATTTTAGCTCTTTCCCTACAAATATTATTATATGATATTAGATGAAGTGCGGTGCTTATTATCTCATCATCTGTCACACTGCTATCACACATGTATTGTTAATGCTTATCAGTGGCTAATGATGAGTTGGAGATGCCTATACAATCAGAAAGTAATTGTTGATGAGCTGAAGTAGCAACATTTTTTCTGCTCTGGTCGCTGGGAGTTGATCGCTGCAGCCTCTGGTTCAACGCTGGGTAATTAAACACACACACACACGCACACACAAACGCACATACAAATGGCAACTGGGTCAGACACTGCCCTACATTGTTTTTCAGACACAGGAAGAGCAAATGAGAGCAAAACAGAGAGAGAGGCGAAGAGACAATACAAGAAAGAGAGAGACAGATGTTGTGGTACCATCACTTTGCAAATAGAGAAAGTAATGAGCTGGCCCATAGTGTGTATCTCAGTGGGAGGCTGTGTTAAACTACAGTCTAATTACACATCATTACAGAGGCAAAGACAGAAGCGGTCCAGTCCAGACAAGCAGAGCAGAATGAGGCATGGAAACACCAACAGTAATGCACCAAAACAACCCACTGTGCTCTGCTCAAGCTCGTGTAGCCTATACGCTAACACCCAAGTGCCCAAATCAGTCCCTCTTTAGCCTGGCCAAGATGCTGAAAAGTGCTTTGATATGAAATGGAGAGTTTCTGGATCAAGTTCTGACCAGCCCAAGTACCTTCTGTCTTTCTACGCCATTCTGCTTGTTGGTGATCTGACTCTGAAATATTCCTGGCACAGCCAACATGAGTAATAAAATCCCACATGATATGGTGTCTAATTTTCAAGAAGGCTTTTGTCCCATTCTTGTTTTAGTTCACTTTGACATGTTGCTCTGGACGTCTTCGTGCAAAATGTTTAGTCTCCTGAGTAGTAGTTTAATTTCTTTTCTCATTTTGTCTTTGTTCAAACAACTGATCATCATGTACACGCCAAACCAAGACTTCTTTTTTCTTAGTGACATATTACATCCATATATATATATACCTCTTATACCACTACAGCAGTATTGAATCATGCAGACAGACAGGCATGGTCATTACCTTAAAAGATTCATTTGGACACGATCATGTATATTTACTGCTTGTTTGTTCTAAGGAATATCTGTTAGGCAAGATGGATTGTCTTTTTTTTTTTCTTGACTTCAACAGTTAGGAAGACGAGGGACTTCAGTGTCTGGTAGATGATCCAGGCCATATGTTTTCCTCTGCTGAGGATTCAAAAGAGGAGCCCTCCACAACCTCCTCTACTGCTAATAGAAAATGAATTCAGCAACCATTCAGCAACCAAGGAGAGAGGCCATTGAAATAGAAAGATGGTGAAGCCGAATGGTCACCATAACAAACCAAAAGCAGACTAACAGCTTCCAGTATGATGTACAATTAGAACGGATACTGGGGCCATTTTGTAAATATGAAGCACCTAAAGGAAATAACTTGCAGACTTATTCATTCATACAGTTACTCACTCATTCACAAATTGACACTGAGCATCCAGCTGATTTAGCTGAGGGGGCTGTTAGATGTCGAGTACCTCTTCATTGCTTTCATCATTAGGCTGCGCAAATACAGGTATTTTTTTGTCATTAATAATTGTCTATATACCCATAGCCAGAAAAAATATGTTCTCTGCTACAGCAATATTAGATATTCACTGATAAATATCTAATATTGCTACAGCAATATTAGATATTTATCAGTGAGCCTGATGGAAATAAATGTGCAGCCCCCCAAAAAATCTAAACACGTGACTAAAACCGGCTATTATTCCCATGTAAGTGGATGAGTCTTTTGGGACTCAAACTACAGTTAAATCTGATCTGATGCTGTTTATAGTTTTAAACACAGCATGTTGATTTTCCATCCGTGACTCAGACTCTTCAATGACACATGAATATACTTTAGATTTATTTTTGGTCACGAAATTAGTGGTCGGGGGTTTTAATTCTGTAGAGTGGCTCTGTATTAGGTGCTCAGGAGAAGAATGCAACTTTTGACATTTTGCATAAAGGAACAGGACCAGGCGAGGCCACTGTAACTCCTCAACAACTTCATAAAGAAGCTGTCACGGTGCCCGGTGGCCACAGTCATCCACCGGTGACAAACTGCTGATTATGGTAACCGACATTAATCACCGCCTGGAGGCGAGCAGCCAGGGAAGAACTGAAATGTTGTCTACCCTTAAACGAAGGGCCTATTTTCCTCCAGCTGACTACCGGTGCATGAATGAAACGACCTGGCCACCCCCCCCCCCCCCCCCCCCTCCCAAACCATGCGCGCACGTACTGTGCAGCCATCACACCGCGAGTGGCTCATTAAATGTACCACTTGTCTCTAAACGACAAGCACTTGAAACAAGGAGTCTGCAAACCATAACATGTATACTGCACGAAATAGGATTATAAGGGCTATACTTACATGAGCTGTGTCGGAAACTGCGATGCCAAAGACCCGTCCTGCCAAAACAGGACCAGGAACACCCACGCTCGTACCTTGCAGGTATCCATTGTAAAAAAAAAAGAAAAAAAGAAAGAAAGAAAGAAAAAAAAGAGAACGGGGGAAATTCCCCGACGCGAGTCAACGCCAAATGTGCTCCGCTCCCCTCCGCCGCCGATGAATGGGAGCGGTGTGCAGAAGCAGCGTGAGTGGCAGTCTGTCTCTCGTTCACAGATTAACGAACCCTGACACCTCTAATCTGATCACCCGGCCATCCAGCACTCTAACAGGTACTGGAGCTGGATCTCTCCTTCTCTCTCTCTCTCTCTCTCTCTCTCTCCCTCTCTCCCTCTCTCTCTCTCTCTCCCTCTCTCTCTCACCTCCCCTCCTTTTCAATCTAGAGAAAAAAAGAAAACAAAACATGCTTGTCAGATCTTGTCATGGGGACTTCTCTGTGATGATACTCATTACTGCCGTTATTGACCTAATACAATTTAGACTATTCATATTTTTTTGTATTATGGGCTCGAATAGTGGTAGTGTTCAAAATATAACCAAACACTAAAATTTCAGTGGAAGCTGTGATATTTGTTTTGATCTAACAGGCATCACTATATTTTTTCCTTCCTGCTTTATATTCTGAGCTTTTTTTTTTATTTTGTAATTTTTTTTTAAACCTCCCTACCTGCTAAAGGGAGGGTCTGACTACAGGTACCACACACACACAAGCGGAGGCACACTGAATACAGATGCAGGCTTTGCTCTTTAAAATGCCCCAGAACCTTTCAATGCCTACAACCTGTGGGGATGGGATAATTTACTGGCTTTGATCGCACAATCTTTGCCACTCACTATCAGTCATTCTGGTAGGGTGAGTGACAGCAAGCAGAGAAACTGTCCCACATGGGAATCACTGCCAGAGTGACAGATGTATTGATTTCACACATATAGTGTAAAATCTTACGAGCAAAGTACAGTAAAAGCCCAGTATATCACAGTGCCATCAATCCTACCTGTTTTAAAAGACTGAATTTGTGGCTATGTGCCGCACATCCTAACCTGAATGTGTAAATTATAGAATATATAGAATGTATGCAAGCTCCTGCATCAGTTTCCCTTATCATTTTAAATTAAAAGCGCATCAGCACTTTGATTGAATAACTGGATAACAAAGTGAGAATGTAAAACCTAGTGTGTGTGTGTGTGTGTGTGCGTGTGTGTGTGTGTGTGTGTGTGTGTGTGTGTGTGTGTGTGTGTGTGTGTGTGTGTGTGTAATTCAGGCCTGGAGGGAGGGCAGGGCAGCACAAGCAGGATGCTCGGGGATTTGGTTATCAATCGTTGCCTGGCAACCACACACCATCTCTCGTGTCCTCTCACCCCCACCTCCTCCCTTCCACCCCTTTCTCTCTTTGTCTCTCCCATATCCACCTCTCCCCCTCCCCTCACTGTACTGCACTGTGGCTCTTCCCCCTCAGTTTCCCCTCTGTTCTCATCCCTTCACTCGCTGTCACATCACCCTGTCCACATTCTTTGTCACCACACCTTTCTCACACTCATTTCCCCAAGCAGAGGAACAGATGCACCTGCTGATGGGATGGAGAGTAGTGAGTGAATGGTGAGAACTGGAGAGGTGGCGTGGAGTAGAGGAACATAAAAGCAAAGAGCAGTGTGGAGGAGATGGTGAGGAAGAGGCCTCCTCTGCAGACATCCTTATTCAGTAGTTTTGTATTAATTGGGAATATCTCACACTACATCCTGAAAAGGAAGGTGTCAGACTAATAACTGCACTGCTACACCTGTCCTCACATAGTCTGAGAAGGAGATACTAGTAAAAGAGCAGAATAAAAACTAAAGCTATGTGTATCTTTGTCTAAAGCCTGAGACACCTGGCATTCCTAACATATTCCACAGAGTCTATATGGTTACATGATTCAAATTCATTAAGAATTCATAACAGCTATGCACATAAGGCTATTCAACTGGCTTTGTCCCTAGTTCCTTGTTTATTTGTTCTTTGTGATCCACACAAAGCAGAAATTCCCAAATAATATAAGCAGAATTGTTTTTTGACATATTGGATAAAAAATGAATAAGAACAGAATACCCTTTGTAAATATCAGTCTAAAAGGTTAATCCTGACTTCAGAAGACAGGAACCACCTCTAGACATGGACGTGTTTTGGTAATGATGTTAATGTAACAATGTGTAAAAGCACCACTGGTTAAAGATCAGTTAAACCAAGCGGTTAAACTTGGGGTTATTTGATTGAGGATACTGCCATCTGGAGGTGATGTATTAAAATCACAACTGGTCACTAGTGAAGAATGATACTTCTTGGAACATAGCAGGATGTAAATAACTACATACAGTGCCTGGGAGCCACTAAATAGTCCTTTCAGTCTTCAAAACCCACATGTTAATTAAAAACCCTCAATGGCATGACCCAATGTCACTCTAAACTGTGTTTCTGTTGGTTAGATAGAATCAGCTGATCGAATACAGATATATATAAATAAATACCTTTTCGAGTAAGAACTACAGACTCCTTTAGATATCTAGCCAAGGATCAGACTTGTTAGCAGTAAATCAGGGTATTCATGAACAAAGTTAAAAGCTAGAACAAATATTATTTGAAGTCAGGAACTTCTGAGCTTGTTGCCTACGTTGTTGCTTGTTTCCATCTTATTCCTCTGCATTTAACAGATAACAGATAATATAGCCAAATTCCAACAATGGTCAGGTCTTTGGCTGCTTTGCTTGACCCTTGAGCTCCTGCTTACTTAACATGCCACAGATTAAACAATTTAAGTCTTCATGCTGTTGTATGCTGATAACTCAGAACTCTTAATGGAAATATAACTATAGAATTTCACTGGTATTTTCTGACAAAACGCCCAAAGATTTATTATTATTATTGTCATGAGTGTTGTTCTTAAATTTGGTATTCTAATACTCTAATACCATCCACTCCTTATAGAACCAGGAGGATCTCTATGACAGCTGTGCTGCCTCAGATGTTATCTTGAGTCAGCGCTGCCTCACAGTGGCCATATCTTTGTATTGCAGCTAAATAAAGCCTCATAAACACGACCACGCCTGTTGCTGTACAGTTTAAATCTGTGACATATTAGTTCCAGGTTCATTTATACTGTAGTAAAAAAGAAACTAGCTGGTTACGAAAAATGAAAATATATAAAGAAGTTATTGTGCAGTATTGTACTGAGAATAATTCACAAACCATAAATTGACAGCATGGCTAGGTCTGCCTCTCAGTGTGCATCCCTGTTAATGTTAAATGTTTTCCAGTCGCTCAGTGTATTTTTTATAATTGTGGGCACACACTTTGGCACCATCTGGTGGCAGTATCAAGAATGCTTTGTTGCTATTTTTCCTATGACAAGCCAAAATGTCTGCTCTGAACAAGGCCTATTATCACTGACAAACAAAACCAAGCTCAACTCTGCATGTGTAATATAGCTCTTCTTAATATTTATTCTTTAGACTCAGGGGAAACAGCTGATTTTTTTACAGCACAATTTGCATAATATCTCAACACATCCTGTGTACAACCACAAAACCATAACATTAGATTCTTTGTTTTTACACTGAGTTAAAAACAAGACAATTTTACAAGCATATTTCTTTACAGTCAGCATACAGATAAATCTATACATATTCTGTCTCTTTTTAAACATAATCTGTAGGCAAAATATACTGACAAACCATCAACAAAACATGCAACATCCAAAACATAAAGTCTCAGACAACTATAGAAGTTGAATAGATTTTTTTTTCCCTTTGTGTTGTTTCAGCCATTTACAGGACGTGGTTGCACAGATAGTCATTGGTTGACAGCACATGTTCTGATTACACAGTCAACTCCCCTTATACAACTATAGACACGCATTGCTGTACAATTATAAGTCTTTTGTGATTTTTTTTTTTTTCGACACTCACATGCTCAAACTTCGGACAATATAAACATTCAATCTTTGTAGAAAATAAACACTTTATGTACACATGTCAAAGGACTTGAGTCACATTCACACCCCTCAGTACAACAACAAATGGATGGTTTCACAATTACAGGCAACAGCTGATCTGAACAAACAGTATTTTAGCTTGAGGGAAGTCTGATGAAACACAGGGGCTAAACAGTCATGACTGAGCCTTAAGGGAATATGACTTTTTTTTTTTTTTTTTACTGTACTTTGTACACTGACTGTTCAGTAGACTATAAGCATGAAATAGTGAGGGTGATTTCTCCCCAGATTGTGCATTGTGTTTAGGAACCCCAACATGTCTGCATGTTTTTATTTTGCCACATAGATACAAAATTTACACCACAATATTTTCAGCCACCACATACACCATGATTCAGTTCGTTTCAGTGCAGAAACACAAAACACATAATCTTGCATGTCATGACAGTTAATATGAGACAAGAAAATAAACAATGTAATAATAAAGTGCACAAGCTCCATGTCGATGTTAACAGCAGTTAACACCAATATATTAAAATCAGTAAAAAAATCATATAGTTAATTTATATTTAATATTTTCTTTCAGTGATGTACAAATTAAAGTTATTTTCTATAAGACATTTTAAGACAATATGTTCACAGATAAAACATTTAATTCCAAAAAACAAATGCATTCAAACACATCTATGTTGCATAGAAGTACTTCAAAAGAACCAATGGGTCTGGAATTAAAAAAAAAAAAAAAATCAGGGTTGGCACAGCAAAATAATTATCTGAAAAATCAACCACGTTCCTTTCCGTATTAATCCTCTTTTTAGTTTTCCTTTGCAGTAAAATTCAAGTGACATCTTGTTCTAAGTGTATTTGTTGTTTCCTCTGTTATATTTACTTCTAAAAAAATTGCATCAGCCCTGTAATATGCCATAATACACTTACAAAGGGTCACTCGATAGTGTCATTTTTTTTATTTTTCCTTTTTTCTGTTTTTTTCATTCTGTAGATATGGTGGCAAAACGTTGAATGAAGATGAATGCATGGGTCACACATTAGTACTGAGACTTGGCCCCATGTGATATTCTGACCTAAATATGACTGAACCCCAGTGGGCCTGAGTGAGTGTTTTGGTCACAGGCAGTGAAAGAGGCTGGTTCACTGTGTTGCAACGGGAGTCACTGACACAAAACAGTATAGTGGGTTTTACAGCACACAGCCGGACACACAGAGGAACCTTGACATTTGACTGGTACAAACCTTTTTTTTTTTTCTTCATTTTGTTTTTAGGTAAAACTCCAGACCAGGGGGCTTTAATACACAGAGTGCAGAGCTGTCACACTGAAGTAATGACAGTTGCAGGTCTACGTATGTTTTTGACACAATGTGTGTGAATTACATGTCCATTCCAACAGTGTTATTACATGATGGGCGACACAGAAAGAAATATTAGCATACTCTGAGCAACTACAACAGCCTTAAATGAAAATGCTGTACACATGACACAGATGTGATAAATTCTTGTCATCCTCTGGAGTTGGTTTGTAACATTCAACACAGCATGTGCTTTGGACTTCAGAGCACAAGATGCTGTTCATTTTATTGTGACCCTAACCTGCCCTGCACAATAGGATGCTAGTGAAATAGCGATATGCCACTGGATGTTGACCTTGACCTTTATTGTATTCTATCTCAGCCCTGTTGAATATCTAGCGGTGCATCGCTGTGATCAGAGGACCAAAGGAGCTGTTTTTCAGGAACATCCTTGAGCTCACATAGGTCCACATTCACATAACAGTTATTAAGAATGCCTACACCATAGACTAAAGAAGCCTACTGGATTGTCAGCGCGCCACCCACAGCCTCAATCTAATAGAGATCATATGTTTATATCTTATCATATATAATCTAGTGACAAGAGAACAACTCTCATACTCTATATTGTATTTAGATATATTCTGAATCTGATATCTTTGTATACTACATAAACATCACACTGTACAATGTGATTCTCTGATATGTTCTGTATTCTGCATGTGTGATATCTACATCTGAAGTGCTGTACATTTTTATCTTCATCCTGTAGCAAAAGACAGATGTCTGACTCAGTTCTACGTAAAGGCTTTGTTATTTTTCTTTTTCTTTTTACATGAAACTGACCATCATACAAACATTATGCATTCCTTCATCATTAAATTTTTAAAGACCACTGATATCCACACACACACACACACCACAACCATCATCTGGGCGTTTCTTATGACAAAAAAACTAAACAAACAAAAAAAAAATTTCAGTTGATGGTTCTGTGATCAAAGTGATATTCACCTCTTTTTCATCTTTCCCTTTGATAGATGTGTTAGTTCAGTTGCACAGCACCAAAACAACAATGTCTCGTGTGGGTCATGGAATTGGAACTATGGTAAGAAAGACATCACTGCTCTCAAAGCCATATTGCTGCTGAGTCTGTTTCGGTGCTTGCTGTGGCATTTGCATGTTTGCATCCTACAAGCAAAGTCCACAACCAGCAGAGACTCTACATGAGAAGAGGTGGACGTGTGCTGGCAGTGTTGGACTGATACGTTTGTTATGGTATTAGCACATAATTCTCTCCTTCTTATAACATATAAAGGAAGTAAATTAAATTAATCTTTTTATTTCCTCATCTTCAATAGTTTTTTTCCTCATCCATTTTTTGTCAAATTGAGTCTCTAAACCAGTACACTCTGGATTCACCTTTCATAGATCTTCTGCTCCTTTTTGGTGTGGTGCTCAGGGGTTGGTCTGAGTGGAGCTGACAAACAGCTTGTGCCAGCTGACCACTCTCTTCCTCATGTCCACCTTGTCCAGCCAGATGTAGGCTTCCCCTATCAGGGTCTTCTTCATGAACTTCCCTCCATTAGAGACCAAGAAAAGCTGGAAGTACATTGGAGAGAGGAACATGTTGTCAGAGTTTGTGCTGTGCCAGCTCATGCACTCATTCCATATTCCATCCTTTATTACAAATAACACTAGAAATAAATATATTCATATTTGTTACACATTTCCATTCATCTTTTATTTAACATTGACTGAAAAAGGAGCCAGCGAGCATGGGATTGTAAGATTTGTAAGGATTTATGTAACTACAAACGTCGATGTAGAATTATGTCTTGATAGACACTTCCAGCTACTTTTAGATGTTGATATTCTGCAGCTGCTACATGAGGCAGCAGAGCAGGTTATAAAACATCCTATAATGAGGTTTAAGAGTTGTTTTGTCAAATGCTACAAGCTTCCAGTTTTAATTAAATGTACTGAGCCATTTTGGAGATTTAACATGGTTTCTGTCAACTGTAAAGTGAGAACAATTTATTTTCCATGATTATCGGGCCAATTAGTGTTTTTTAAGTTGGAGCAGTAGATATTGTGTTTGACAGTTTGACAGAGCCAGATCCATAGTATTTGCCTGTTGTACCTGTATGGCATGTCCAGTTGGGTTGAGAGGGAATCTGAAGGTCTCATTGAAAGAAGGCTCCCTGTCATGTCGACAAACTCTGGTCTTCTTCTTGATGATCCTCTTCTGCGTGGCCACATTCACCACATACAACTTCACGTACAGGTCTGAAGGCAAATTGGATAAATGATGAATATGGATTGGTGAAAATACAAACAATCAATATACTTGCTCATGTGCATGTGCACAAATACACGCTAATTTCAGACCTGGTAGGTGGTCTGGGCTTTTGAACTTGTAAGTGATGTTTCTGCATTGAAGGATCTCCAAGACCAGTTGGTCCCCTTCTGTCTTCACCTCCTTCTTGAGAGCGACCTTGATCTCCCCCATTACTTGTGTTTTACCAGCTAAAATCAACAGTGAAAAAGAGATGAGGGTGATCAGTTTTTAGAATAAAGTTGGAGATTTCTATATTTTTTTTATTGCCAAATCCTGATCCCTGCACAAACTACCTGCAGGCAGACTCCTACAGCTGCACAGTAAAAGCATGTAATCCCCATGTCACTAAAGCTTATTTAAATTATTTAACAATTATGCATCACTTAACCTGGGCTCACAGCAGAATGAAACCAGGTCAAAAGACAGCTCAGCAGTTTCACATGGGTCTTATCAACTGTTATGTGCCTCTATTGATATTTATGTTAAAGCGTTTTACTAAGACAGGGTTAGTGTAAAATGTTTTAAATGAGTCCTGAGGCACCATGGAAATGACCTCCTGACCCTCATTTGTGTAACAGCTGCCAGGCTTCAGCCTAAAGTGACCTTGGGCTCTTTGTTACAAATTGAAACCAGAGATGGGAGAGAGGCATCATGACACCTGAGCTACATGTAATGTAGATATAGTTATGACAGTGAGTAGGATAGTGTGACATCCACTTCTCTTCCACTATCCCACGCCATGCATTATGCTGGTTAATTATCGTTAATTGACAATAAGCACTCAACTCAACATTTGACTCCACAACTGATAGTGTCATTATGAAAACACAGTTCAGAGGTGGTTAAATAGGTGGCTGGGTAAATAAATAAAATAGTGTCATTATACAAAATACCCAGCAGGTGGCGACCCACAACTACATAAGAAAACACCAGGACTTTCTTAGTTTTTCTGTCGTAGCCTCAAGATATTTACTGTAAACAAAGGACATTTCTGGAACTTGCCTTCATTTTCTGGGGTCCCTAGTTGGTTTTTGTCAGTGCCGTTGGGAATAGTCTTACCACTGTGAGAAAAAAGCCAAACGTGAGCAGTGCTGTATTCGTAAGACATCATATCTGTGCTAAAAATCAGCCACAAATGGTCTTACATGCGCGGCACTTGAAAGATGGCACTGTCCACTCCAGTGCCCACCCCCTCTTCCCCATCCAGTCCACCATAGGCATCTCCCACAAGACTCGGGGCAGACAGCACCACTGGCCCTGAGACATCACCTAGCCGGTGTCCTGGTCCTGAGGGTAGCAAGAGCAAGCATGCTGTGAGGAAATCTATCTATCTATCTATCTATCTATCTATCTATCTATCTATCTATCTATCTGTCTATCTGTCTGTCTGTCTGTCTGTCTGTCTGTCTATCTGTCTGTCTGTCTGTCTATCTATCTATCTATCTATCTATCTATGTTTTTCATAACAGGAAATTATTTGCACACAAACACAGAGCGTCTCCACTGACACAGCTTTTACCACACATGCATGCATGTCCAACAGATACGCTGAAACACTTCACACCCCCAGTTATCACTCACTGACAGTGACGCTGTCTGTCACACATAACTTTGACTGAGCATCACATAACAGCACATCAAGGGAGGAGCAGATCAGCTTAGATGACAGTTTGTCCTTGAATTCAGCAGTGCAGTGTGTAACCTCAGTTAACACACAGCGAATCCCTTTACTAGAAATAAATGAAGGTCAACAAGTTTAATTCACACATGAAAATGAATTTAATGTGAGACAATATCAGTTCTCTTTTATAGACTTAATTATTTGTTCTCGGCTCCTGGCTGCTGTTGAGTTATGCTCATATTGTACAGCATGAAAGAGCGTGATTAGTTCAGGGAATATGTGAAGAGTTTCTGTCTAGACTAAGGGCGGACACGTTCTTTGCCTTCATGTTCACAGCATCCAATGCCTATATTTGCTTTTAAAGGATTAAATAATTATATCAATAACAAAAGTAACAACAAAAGGCCTGAAAAAAAAAACAAAAACAAAAAAACCTTGCACACCCGCATATTCACACAGACGTTCACAGACTCACTTACATAAAAATCATTAAACCAGATATATCTGAATTAATTTCTTACTTCAGTTATTTACACATTTGGTTATATACTGATTTAATTTTGTTTCTATTTTTTTAGTATTTTTGTTTTATTCTATTATGGTTAATAAGGTAGGATTAATAATATTTATTACATTTTTCCTATGTTGTCTCACCTTCCCTTGACACTTCTGTTCCTCTCATGGTTAGCTGACCGCTTTACTCTCATTGGCCGGTGAGTACAGAGTGAGCCTCCTGTTGACTTTTGAACCTCGTGGTGTTTCTGTGTTTCCTGGTTTGACTGGTTCAGTCTCACATTTGAGTCCCCCTTTGTTTTAGTTGGCAGGAATGGGAAAGGACCAGGTAGGGAGGGGAGTCTCTGTGCCATACATGTGTGCGTCTGTTTGTGTTTTTAAGGGTTCATTTGTATGGCACACGCATGCACACACACAGACAGACTGCAGCATCACAAAGTCCTCAGTGGCCAGGGAACAGTAGCCAGAGAAGCTGCAGCTGCATGCTTAAATAGTTCTGACACTGGGCTAACGTATCTCAGCAAGGGATGACAACATAATTCATAACTTCATTTTGAGGACATCACACTAAGGAAACACGAATGGACGTTGTTCAAATCAATTTAAATGCTATAAGACACGTGAGGTATTGCCATCCCAGCTTGGTTTCTAAACTGGGTTTGGAGATCTCCACACTGGGGGTCTGTAGAAACCAGATGCTTGGGACTGGCACATGCACGCTCCATGTAGAAACAGAGGGGTCTGGGGCACTAATTTTGGAGCTAATGAAATAAATTTATTTCTTAATTTTGTTATAAATTATTACAATCTTGAAAAACTGAATGTGCCAGATTTATAAATGTTTAATTTTATATTTAAAGGCTCAATAAAATCATTTTTATTATAAGTAGGGTTTTAATATACAATACCTCATTTATTTGCCGTTTTCATATGCCTTGGATTTCGGTTACTGACTAGATTTTTAAGATTGATCTAACTTGGAGGAGGCTGAATTAAACTAAGAATATTGATGATATCAAATCAATTTGTGGTCAGTGCAAAAATGTAAGACAAGGAGAGCAGAAGGCAAAGGTAAAATGTTAAGGAGGTGATCACAAAGCAGTTCGGATTTTTATCAAACGATCTCAACAAAACTTGCATGCGCAGGAAAAAAAAAAGGAAGCATATCACAGGAAGTGTGTCATGGGTAGGGGCGGGATTTACTTGGTTGCAGGCGGGACTGTTGCACAGCAGCCTCGGCGGCAGCAATGGCTATCCCAGCATCCTCAAGGTGGGCCTGAGTGACGCTGCTCTTGCTTTGGCTTCGGGAAGGGCCATGGGAGCGCAGTTGGCCGTCAGAGGAAGACTTGGAGCTGCCTGGGCTGCTGTGTGACTTTTCCAAAGGCATCATCTGCATGTCTGGAGGAAGACGAAATTGAGATTTACAACTGCTAAGGAGACAGCAAAGACTGTAGATGAAAATAATGCACAGTCTGTTCAGTGTACTTAATATTTTCTGCTCCACTACAGCCCTGATTGTGCTATGTAGCAGCTGATAAGCACATTGAGTGTAATTATATCTGTCAAGAAATGATTAGCATTTTGGTTTCTAGGGTAACAGCCTCTATCTCTATGACAACTGAGTGACCACCTTATAAATTACAGTTTTTGTCGCAAATGGAAAAGCTGTCACGGGTAATAGTATCAGTGTCATGATTCATGTAGAATAAACCGATTGATGGAAATTATAGAAACTGAGGAGACAGATAGGTATGGTGGATTCTTTTACCTTTCGCTGGATCAGGGAAGATTCCATGACTTCTGCTCTTGATTACAGAGTTTTTAGGTGAATCATGACTCCCATCTCCCTGTCCTGGCGCTTGACCCTGTCCCATACCATGCCCAGCCCCCATCCCAGGCCCTGACATATGGCCCTGGCCTTGGCCATGTCCCTGACCGTGACCCTGACCTGACCCAGACCCTGGTGGGCCTTGAGTAGCATGGTGGGCTCTGCTGTGCTCAATACTCTCACTCTGCTCCTTCAGAGGCAGCCAGCGAGGAGTGTTGTCCAGCTGGGCTGTGTTTGACAAGTCGATCAGCACCTGAGACACAATTAATAATAATAATTAAGAAAGACGCTTCACAGTGAAGTGTTTGGAAACAGTTAATTTGCTAAACAGTTGTAATGCACACTGTGTTAAATGATAAAAAAGACTGCTCACTATACAGATTTATAGGCATCAAGCAAACACAGAGAGAGGAGAGAGATGAGGCTAATGTTATTAGGCTGTTTGGAAAAACAAAAGCTGGTTCACCAAAAAAATACAACAGAGGAATGACTCAAATTAAACAGGATTCAAATTCCAAAAGCACTCACTTCTCCGAGGAAGTCATTGGAGGAGGATCTGTCATAGTCCCACACTGTCACCTCCAGCGTCTTTTTCTTTAACTGGATGGAAAGAATGAAGAGGAGGAGAGAGGGGCACAGATTATTATGATTATTGTGTGAATAGGTATGTGTGAGGGAGAGAAATGTGCGTGAGTGTGTGAGTGTGCCTGTGTTTGTGTTTATGTGGGTGGAAGAAGTGTGAAAGAAAACAGCTCAGGCACGCTGTATGTGCAGTGTATGAATGAATGCAAATGTAGGAAGGTCATTTTCTGTGATGAGCAAAGAAGCGAGGAGTTACATTCGATTTGCTTCGTTCCAGTGTATGTACATGCATGTATGCAAGTACCTGTCAATGTGTACAGTATGTGTGTATAGGAATGTGTGGGAAGAGAGGGAAACATATCTCGAGGGTCGGGGAGTGGGCGAATGCGGCAGTGTTTTTAAGGCCAGCAGTGAGACTTGATTAACAGAAGACAGCCTCAGAGGAACCGATGAATCCACTGCTTTCACAGAAGGCCGTTTTTCCTCTGACCACAAAAGCTACCGCATCTGCACTCATCCCTCACAGTTGTAATTACTGTCTGGGTGGTGTCTCTGTCACAAACAACACATGCTCCTAGCAAACACAGAGACCCGAGAATAAACACACGCACCCAAATACACAGTAACACTCGCACAGTGACAGATGAGCACACAGGCGCGTGATTACCAAGTTTCTAGAACTCTTTTTGTTAAAATGACACACAGTTAGGCTTTCTATGTTGAGAGCGTGCGAGAGCAGAAATGATGGTTGTTAAGTTGAATCTTGGGAGTGCTGAGAAGAGGTTTCACTGGGATACTTTGAACAGCCTTGGTGACAAGGGATGAGAACAGAATCCTAATAAGAGTATAAGACACCCACTTTGTCCTGTGTGGCCCACGGCACATACAGCAACTGCACAGGAAAGACACAGAGAAATTGTGTGTGCATGTACGAGTGTGGGTGAATGGATGGGCGTGGGTGTGTTGATGTTATTCTGCACAGTACCTGCTCCAAATGAATGTTCTTGTAGATGACAGTCTGGTTCCATTCTGGGTTCATGGTCTTCTGGGCATATTTGGTCCTTCTCTTGTTATCAGCACTGATAAGTCATGATATTCAGAATGATTGTCAGTAATAAATTAAAAATTCTTTTCCCTGTCTGACCCCATGGCAAACATTCACCAAACTGTGATGTACTCAATAGATGTGGACTGAATAGATGTTTTTAAAATGGTCAGTGCCCTTTTGTGGAGACATCAGAAACACAATCAAATGTAAGTGTCTTTTTAATTGTCTGTTTTGACTAAGATACAAAAGCACAAATTAGTTCAGAGATAGAGGCTGAGTAGAGTTAAAAGTGAGAGGCGTGGAGAGAAAAAACAATGACAGGAGTGTTCTTAAACACCATGAAATAGAGCAGATAATTGGACAGACAACAAAGGCCACAACAAAAGGATGGAAAACCACTTTGGAGACGTAATTTACAGAAAGAAAAACATAACACCAACTAAAAGCAAAGATCAGCACCACACTACCTTGCATTCTGGACAACCATGACTTGTCTGAGGGAGTCCAGAAGAGGAAGAGGAGGGCAGATATCACAAACAAGAAAAGCAAAAACACAAAAAACAGTCAGAGAAGCCCAGAGAGCTCAAAGAAAAGGCAATAGAGGACAGAGAGCTGAGGCAATCAATATTCTATGCAGGGTGCATCACTGTTTTTGTGCTGAAGAAATGTATGTGACCCAAGACCAAAAAACCCTCACAATGATTTTAACTGGCTCACGTGAATTTATAATTCACTATTTTGAAATGTTGTTGTGATACCGTGGCTGCTTATGTCAGACAAATACATTTCAAATGAAACTGCAGGTGAACTAAACTGCTCTCCTACAGAGCTTTCATTTCTAACCTATACAGCATGGCTAGAGAGGGGTTATAATCTCATAAACAGGTCTGATGGGGTCATTATATAAGAGCAGATAGTGTTACAGAGCAGATAAAGGCTGTATCGATCCTTTCTCCTGCTATTCACAGGCTCTGGGGAAGACAGTGCAGCAGATAGGGATAAGAGGAGGAAGCCCAGGACGTAATACTAGGGGACAATACTGAAGTGATCCCTTCAGTCAGTATGTTTGTACACATGTAGGCTGCCTGTGACAAGGTAACCTGCCAAATTATAATGCATATATAATATATACTACTGTATACTGCATGTAGCAGCATAGCAAAGGATCTCCTCTCACAGCTTTGTACAATGTTGAAAACACCCATCCATTGATTGATGAATCAAATTACACTACAAATGACTGCCTCATATCATCATGTCCTGTCTCATTCTCTCATACAAACTCAAGTAGTTAGTAAGTTCCATACAGCACAGTCAATACAAAGTCAGAAAGAAATAGGGGGAGAGAAAACACGACAGACACAGAAGCAGAAAGGCAGACACAGACCAGACATCACCGAACACTCAAACACACTCAGAACTCACCCTCTCCCCGGTAAGAGGTAGACCTTGACAAAAGGGTCAGAGTAGCCGTCATTGTCCCTCGGGGCTAGGTTTCTAGCCTGCAGGACGTGGACGATCAGGTTTCCTAGGTTCCTGTCATAGTTGATCTGGAGCTGAGGGAAGAAGAGCAGAGTGGGGGCTGTGTGAGAAAGACCAAACTACTGGGCTACATCTTTATTCCGTTGCAGTTAGAAATTGCTCCAGTGCTTTTTGAGAGTGTTCTCTAACCTGAATTTCTCCAGTGATGGGATGAGGCATCTTCATCACCTCTGCTGGCTGAAAAAAGAAAAAGGGGAGGGGCATGCGATGGTTATGAATGAATTGCTTCATGATTAGTGAAAAAGGCACCGACAATGCCGACAGACCTGACCTGACCCACAGAGAGAAGTTCATAACAGACCTCAGCCATTACTCTGGGATCAGGTTGCAGTAAACTGGGCTCTCTTGAAATGTATAATGTATTGTCAGCTGACAGATGAATGGGTTGTCCTTGCAGAGAAGCTGCAGAGTAAAGATTTCTCACTGGATCTATGAGCCTCAGGAGAGATTTGACTATTTGTGCTGTGTAATTGACTGGAAAAGTCCTCCACTGAAGTTTGAGAAGGTTAATCAATTATTTGAGGTACTTACGCATTAATAGAAAGATGTTTATTTCAATTTTCACTGTCTATTTCATATTTTACACTAGATATTCATCACCACATGTGTTATATAACACATCTTCTTATTTTCTATCAATGTGACATGTCTTTCAAGAATCAAGCATTTAAAGCTTTGCTTATAATGAAGCACTTAAACATATATTAGCAATTTCATGTGTAAAGGACAACCACAATCAGGGTCATGCACTCTAACACACTGTTTTCTTGATCCATTATAATTGGTCTGTCACTCTCCGATGAACACAGTCACACCATTTGACCTTCACATGCAGCCTCCCTCTTTGTACTGTTGTGTGATATAGTACTAATGGAATCACAGCAGCCAAGGTGCATGACGGATCCCACAAGGTTCCACAGACTGTGGCTTAATACTGATCCATACTATTGTTTTTTCAGACTAGACTTGACACAAAATATCAACCTCTGACATATGAACCATTTGTAGACTATTTATATTTCTTTCTTGTAGTCGCATTGTAAACTGAGTCGTGAGCTGTGAGAGTGTGTCTGAGATGAGTCAGCCAGAAGCATGTTAACGTGTTAAATCCACTACCTTGTGTCTCTGTCTTTTGTTTATGGCAGGGGACGCAGGCTGGCCCGGGCTTGGCACACCACTGGAGGCAGCTGATCCAGTCCCCGAGTGGAGGAGGGCGGAGCGCTCCAGTGCAGAGAGGACCCCCAAACCACCAGGCCCTATCCCTGTCCCAGCCACACCAGGAGCCTGCTGCTGGGACACCTTCTGCAGTTCTGCAGCCAACTGCTTAGGATCCACACCAGGAGAACGCTGCCCACCTAGTAAGATAAACGTATGTACTAATGCACATTGTATTTATGTGAAATAGGTACACAGATGCATGCATGCATGCAGACATAACAACAGATCCTTGTACATACCAGCCTTAAGCTGGACATGGTGCTCCAGGGCTTGTGGGTGCTCAGGGTCAGACAGCATATTAAGGTCGCTGTTTGGATCCAGGAAATTTATGATGGAATATCAGCCAGTGTATCTTAGCAGTAATCAGTCATTGAGTGATATTTGTCAGATGAAGGGATGTGGAACAAATAGAGGGGAAAGGAGGGAGGAGAAGGTGTGCAGAGTCACCATATTGCGACTAAACATGTAGGAGTTTCAGTGGGATGGAGGGATAAATGATGACAGATGTAACTCACAGTCTCACACAGAGCTCCGCCTCTGCACATGGCTGGCCCATGATGCACTGCACTTCTTCATAAGTCTTTCCCGTCAGCGGGACTCCATTCCACTCCAACACCTGCATTCCTGTGATTTGATAAAGGCAAGCAAGCAGATTCAGAAACAAAAGGGTGTTATCAATTCCCAGACAACATGTCATAGCCTGTGGGTAAATGCATTTCATCCCATCTCTAAACAAGAAACACGATTCAGTCTGGATAGCGCAGCCTACATGCTCACACAGCAGCAGTAACATTTCAATTTGTAACACACCCAATGGAAAACTTTAATTATTTAATTTTCAATTTAGTTTTTTTGTGTTGACTTTGATTTTGTACACACACAGCACAGCACCCAGGATAATAATGATATAATACACATAAAATCAGTGCACAGCAACCTCAAACGTCCACCCCAAGGCCAGAGCTGTGTGAAGCCTCACTTACACAACTGAAACCTCGTCTTCAGATTAGACTTCTGCTTACGAAGCAACTCACCAGCTGCTGTGACAATAAAGGCTTGAATTAATAACTCTATACCCTTCTGCATGAGCCAGTGCACATTAAGATTATTCACTCTGCTCTCTGTATAATTCACCATATCCTCCCCCACTTTATTTCTCTTTGCACCTGAAGGCATGTTCCACTGCCAGTCTCCTTCAGTGCAACATAAACATCACATTTGCATGGTAACAATTCAGCATACGCTAGACAGTAAACATTACCAGGCTGACCACTGTTTCTATTCCTATATTACAACTAATAATGCCATGAAAAAAAATCCATTCTAACTTTGTCTGTGTTAGTATTTCAAAACAAAACAAACAAAATAGGAATGAAATACATGAAACCAATGAAAAGTACATTAGCTGATCTGTCCTTCACCCCCTCCCTTGTGCAAAACAAAGTCACTGCATTTCCCACGGTGGAGCTGATTCAATTGAGGAGAGAAACTAGAACCAATTTTTTTCCCTAAAAATATCCTCAAACTGTGGGAATTTCCATTAATATTTCATCTCCTTCAAACAACAAACATTCATAGATTGATGATTTGTAAACCCTAATAACTTGAAATACAAACTGAATAGGGATTCTTGAAGGGTTGTAAAGCCTAATTATTGTGTACATGTGTTTGTGTTTGCCTGCTTTTGTGTATTTGTGTGTCTGTAATGATGCTAAATATAGCCTAATGACTAACACAGCCCAGTGCTGTGGAGGCTGAGTTGACAGGCTTTTTCTGTGTTTGGATGTGATGTCTCGGGGAATGAGACGTGACAGACCACAACACAGAAGGCTACAGAAGACTCTCACATCTCCATCTGGAATTCAGTGATTCAGGCAGGGATTTTTCCTGAAGTCTTACACGGCCCTAAAATTAATAATAGTTAAAAAAAAATGTACATCTACACCATTAACTTCTCAGGCCTCAGACAGGATCTTTCTTACCATGTACAGTGTCATACCAAGGAAAGCCAAATGCATCTCCTATACCTTTGAATTTGACCTGCATATCTGTTCTTGTGGAATGATGGAAATATGTCACTGGTTTTCTTACTAAGCCAAGCATTGTATTTTATTATTTTTTCCCCATTACAAAGGAGAATGTTTTATTTCCTGGTAAAATTTATATTACAATAATAGTAAAACTAAAAAATACAGGACGCCCACAGGGGCAGTAAACACTGATTTATACCATCTCCTGTTCTTATTCTCCTCTTACCCTCTACAACTTTTCCTGTTTGTTCTGCCACACCGCCAGGGATAACCTTGGCAATGTAGGCTCCGATCTCGCCTCTGCTTCCTGGAATGTCCTTCCCACCAACTACACGGATCCCAAGTCCATTCCCTGCCAGAAAAATAAACAGACCAAATCCTGATTAGCAGAACAGTGATAGAAATTACTGTGTGCATAATCCTTGTATGATATATCTGTGTGCTCCGTGTTTGCTTTATACCTGACACACTGGTGTCCTTCAGGTCTCTCTTAAGCTTGATGCGAGTGTGAGGGAAGGCATAAGGGACCAGTTTCATCTGAGAGAGATTTTTAAAAAATTACAGCATGAAGAAAATAGGTTTACATAAAATGGTTTACATAATGATTTTTTTGTAAAGAAACAGCATGCTGAGAAGTTCAGTGTTGTTAGTTTTGATCTCACCTGTCTCCGGTCTGACATGTGTCCACCCTGCGGATGCCCTTCTCTTGGCTTGTCAAACCAGTCTGTGTCCTCTCTCCTCAGGTGGTAGGCTAGACAGGGAGAGGTAGTGTTTAAAAGCCATGTGCACGCAATCACACACCTTCTGATAGCTTGATAAATCTCTGCTTTAAACATGGCAATGACTGCTTGGGCAGAGATCAATCTCGCAATCATCCTTTTGAAACAGTTTCTAGTATGCATCAAAAAATTTGTCACACATCCATCCCCGCTTGCTCAAATTGCTCAGGAAGATCTCTGATCTGTCCTGACTGGATAGGTGAAAGCACAGAGGTAGAAACTCTGTTCCACCCTATCCATACCGTGTTTGAGATCAAATGATCGCTGCACAAACTGAATGAAGGATGAATAAATTTCAAGAGCATTTTAAGTGTGGCATGCTTTTGATACCATGCAGTGTTCCCCGTCTGAGTGTGAGGGCTCTTATTTGTCCACATTTTCATAGCTGCTGTACATGTTGTTGAAAGAAGCCCTCAGAAATTAGATGTTATAAAATGTAATAATTTTAGTCAAAACACTGTGGATTGGAGTTGTCCCATTGTATGATTTTACTCCACTGATAGTAGTAGTAATAATCATAATAATAAACCTCATTTATATAGCCGTATAAGACTTGAACTGAATTTTGTCTTTAAATAAACTGTGGGGGGAAAGGTGAGAAATATCTGTTCAGTATCTAATTCTTTACCTTCCACTATAGCTCATGGCATAGGATCAAAAACCATGTAACTGTGAAGTTGTACTGTACTATGTAAATGTATTTATGAAATACTGTTAGTGCAGTGTGCTGTGAAACTTCCCATCGCTCATCATACAGACATCTAATACCTTTTTAACAATAACATCTGAAAGATACTGGATGTCTTGTGCCACATTTTACCATTGTTATTGCAAAGCTCAGAAAGCTTTCAACTTTCAAAATGATCTAAAACCGTCAAGTCAGGTTAGTGGATAATGTTCTACATTAGAAATATGAGTCATCGCTTTGGTGTTCAATGCAATAGATTGTCACTAAGGATAGAATGTGCACAGGTCTGCCAAATGTCTCCTTGTATTATCAGTGATCTAATTTCCCCAAGAGAATGTACCAATAATGATGGAGAGAAATGGCCTGATGACCATTTGTGCTGAAGGTAAATGTTGCCTGTTGCCCACGTCTCAGATTAGGAAGCACTTATCTTTTCTTGTCAGCTTTAGAGTTTTCTGATCTAGAATCAGTAAACAGTGGCGGCATCAACCTTCAGAATTTGGATAATACACTTAACATACTGTATATGTATTGAAAAGCAGTTTAAAGATATTTTTGTGGTAACACTTATGCACGATCACACAATACACATTTTTCTTTTTTACAAAAGTGCATGAACATGAACACTGGAAATGGGTCTGATATGCTTGCAGAACCACTGATGTGCATTCATTCCAGAATGATGTATAACTCAAATCACTACAAGATATGACACATAAAAGATATCTAGTGCCATTAAGATGGGGTTCATTCCAGAATGGATCTGACATGTCAACAACTACAGATCTGCTAAATGACATGTATTGTATACTACTAAGATGTGGGTCATTCGAGAATGAGTCTGGCATGTTTACAAAATCAACCAGAGAAGTGGATCATTCAGAACCATGATGTGCGGCATGGAGGCATACAGTCTCTATGTAACTACATGGGAATCGAATGCTGTCTCACCTTCTATATTCCAGTTTGGGCCTCCAGCTGGGGTACAAAGTTATATATATATTTTTTAGAAATGCGTCAACATATGTTCATTAATCTAACAAGCTACAGGAACTGTGCTAAGTCTAGATTTGTACTGTGAGTATACTGCAGCACATGCATTGAAAGCAGTAAAGATAAGATGCATGCTTGAAATTACTCCAAGTCTGACAATAGTATATTGTCAGACAGTTTACAAATTTAAGCAGAAACATTATAAAAAACATATGAAATATATTTTAGGGGAAAAGAAGCCATCTATCAATTAATGTAAGACTGAGCCATAGTAGTACTATGAGAGTAAGGGCTGTTAACTAGTACTGTAAGATACTCTACCGTGTCTGATACTTTCATGAAAGATTCTGGCATCATCTCTGTTCAAAACCAGCATGGACTCACTTAGCGCTGTAATCAAGGCAGATGGACACTTTTACGTGGGGTCAGGACAGATATCACCTACTCATCAAGAATCAAACTATACTGAGCCTTCGAAAATGGTCCAAGAAAAAAAAAGCTAAAGTTGCTAAACACATTTGTTTCTGTTATGCATTGTGATACTTGTCTTATAATCAATGTGGATTACATTAAAGCCTCTTAAATGTATCCCTAATCAGTAAAGTGCTTTGCAAGGGCCATTGGCCCCTATTATTAACATTGTATTTCTGGTAGTGACTAAGTTTACTTGTTTCTAGTAAATGTGATACACACTGTATCTAATTAAATCTTAAGAATAATGAGCTTTTCATATTGCAAATTGATATCTAAAGAAATGGATTTATCTAACCAAATGGAACACTACCAATCCCACACTTACAAAGATGGAGATAATACATGTCTGTATTTTCTGTCAATCACTAGGGGAAATGGACATCTCACGTAGCAATGAGACATCCACAGCAACATCCAACAAGCAGAAAACATTCACTTTATTAAGATGGAAATGGAAAACATGTATTGCACAACATGCAAGGATGCAAAACCAGATACAGATAGAAAATTAAAGACATATAGAAACAAAGACAATTAACACAACACAAATGAAACACAATAATATGATGCTGAATGTAAATTTTAACAGTACACATAACTGCAAGACAGTTCTTAAAAGAAAGCCATTGCACTGCAGTAAGGGTTGACATGTACAAGAACTCCTGCAAATTGGATCACTCTTAAATTGGCAGGTGTGTCACTGACTTGCCAGGAGTTAGAGAGAAATAACTACACAAAAGTGACTGTACCTGCAGAACATTAAAGTACATCCAGACACCATGATTCAGCAGTATTCCTTTAAACTTACTGCTGCTAGTTGTTCTCCAAAATAGCTGAAATGGTGCCTCAGAAAAATAAACATACATGTCTTTCAGAGGCATTGACCTACTTCTCCCAAAGATACTATTTTGCTCTGCAGACTGGTGGGTGAGAGCTGGAAAAAAGAAAGAGAGAATCCCTACACACTCCTTGTCATACTTTCATGTAAAGGTCCCGTATCCCAGGTTTCTGCAGCTAAGACAGCTTCCAGATTATGTACATTCTATGTATGTATAGGTCATGTTTATGTGATTTCTGTTTATGAGGCACTGCACATATGAGAAAACGAATATTACATTGTTCTATTGTTTTTGTTGTCTAACAATGACACATTACAAAATTTAGTCCTTTTTCAAAACACAAAGCTCACTAAAAAAATATTAATCTCTCACTTATGCCTGTATCTCACTTTTAAAGATGAAAAATATACTCTGCCATTCTAGCCCTGCCTGTAAGTTTCTGAAAAACCACTCCTATCTGCCATTGTATGGCACAACCAATCATAACTTAAATATTTACACGGGAGTAAATTCTCGGTAACTGTGTTATATCTGCCATGTATTCAGTTAATGTACCCGGTCTACATACTCTGTTTAGGATAAAATATGTATTGCTGAGATTTTCAATAAATTCTGGACTCTCATTGAGAGTAAGGCAGCTGTAATGTGGACAACATGTATGAATAAGTTCAAGCTCATAAATTATGTGCATAGCAATTCTCTTACTGCTGTGTTTTAAGATTAAAGATGCTCATTTAACTGTGAAGGAGTAAAGCCACTGCAAAATAAAAAGACAAAGCATGCAGACGAAATCACAGAACAACAAGGATAGAGCTGATTAGTAGCATACATAAACCCAGGCCGAGAGTGTTATGTATCGGTTAGTAAGATATTCAAAAGAAAGGAAATAGCATGCAAACATTGTGACATTTACCATGACAGAGGGAAATATAGTAACGAAGAACCAACAAGTATTATATGGAGCACTGATGATTGAGAAGGAACCAGTTAATGCACAAAGTCAGTACGACCACTCAGCATTAGCATGCATGACAAGCAGGTCCACACAGTCGAGTTGCTGCAACAGTCTGAGGCTCCATTTACCTTCGCTGTCAGACATGGCACCTTGCAAGTCATCCATGATGAATGCAATGTCTCGATCATAGCCACGCGTCCGAGATTCCTCCCTCATATGTTGCTGTACCTCTGGCAGGGAATGGCTAGACCCAAATTGGTCCCTGGAGTCAGCAGATATGGGAGGGAGAGGTCCAGCTGACGCTCTAGCCATGCCCATAGGCTGCCCCACTGGGCTCAGAGGGCTCTCTTCCTCAGAGTTCTGAGCCACAATGGGGATACGGCCCCGGCTTTGGCTAATAGGTAAACTAGTGGGCTTTGCTCTGGCCACCCCAGGGGCAAATGCTGCATCCAGGACCTCTCCCTCTGTTTTAAGTCTGAGTGAGGAGCTGGATAGGTCCCGTTTGATAGATAGATCCAAGCCATAAACAGAAGAGGGGCGGGAGGAGGGGCGTGATGAAGGTCGGGAACGAGTGCCACTTGGGTAGGTGCCATCATCCTGGGCAGTGGCCCTGATAGTGGATCCCAATCCAAGGGACTGCCCAAGATTAAGAGAACCAGCTAGGTTGGCCCCCAGGGAGGAGCCCAAATATTTTTGCTGCTCAGACAAGTTCTTTCTAAGCCCAAATGTAATCTCATCCTGAAGCAACCTGGCCCTCGCAGCCAGATTGGTCACGGAGGAGGCCCCAGATCCCATATAGCTGCCAAAGTCAGGCTCCAGGTCCCTACTCTCCTGAATTGGGGAAAATTTAGTAATGGCCTTAGGGTCTATTAGGGCCTTTTTGTTCTTCATTTGTTTCTGGTAAAGCACAGCTGCCGGAAGTTGCTTTGCAGCCTGCTTTTCAAGAGTAAGCCTGCCAATGCTATATTTTTCTCCTTTAGGAAAATGGCGAAAACTGCTATCACTAGGGAGATACTGGGGAAGGCCCAGACCTGCTAAGTGTTCTAGCCCCTCAGTTCCTCGTCTGAACTCCTGCTTGATCTGCTGCTTCAATAGTTTCAGCTCATAAGGCTCTTCCATAGTGTCATCTTCTCCTTTACCATAACCTTGAAGCCGAGATGAGCCTAAAAAATCTGTCACCTAAATGGGAAAAATAATATGCAAGACGTTTAGTGTTTCCTTAACAGTAATGTAAATCAAAGTCACACTAATAACAAGTGTATTTTATGTGTGTTGCATATACCTCTAAAATAAGAGAACAATGATGCACAGAAGTGACCAGATGGATCAACTGTGTCTACATTTGTTTGGATGTGTAGCATCAGCCCAACAGCTAAAGATTTATTTTGCTGCATTCTGAACAGGCTTTAAAATGTATCATAGGAATAACAATGGTTTGAAATTTTGTATCCTCAGTCAAAATGCATCCTTAAAAACAAACAAAAAAATATACATGTATACATTAAGTGATGAGAAGTATAGAAATAGAGATGTAACAGGTGTATTTACCTCTGCTGTGCGCCTGACTTCTGCTGCCCTAAGTAGTCTGTCTGCCTTGGACAACTCCTTATCAGGCAGGTTGAATCCAGAACCCAAGCCGGTGTTGCCCAGCCCTGTTGAGGCCTTGGTGAGCTCCCCTATGTCCTCTATCAGTACGTAGTTCCGGGCATTGTGGTGGTCAATATCAGCATAGAAGGAATCAGCAGAAATACTAGACATTGGACTGGAGGCCATACTCCTCTCCTCTAGCCCTAGCCTTAAGTCCAAGTTGCCATACTTGCCCCCCATGTGAGCCACTCCATAGCCACTTTCTGTGGAGGTTGGTACAATAAGCAGAGGCTGGTTGCGAATCACTTCATAGTTGGTGGTGATCTTAGGCTCTAGATCAGACAGGGTGGTTTGTCGCTGCTTTCCCTGCTGCAAGAGCAGAGCATGTTGGTAGCTGCTGGGCTGAGCCTGGGTATGGGAGAGGGATAGAGTTGGGTAAGGAGACACCTGTTGGTGGTAAAGGGACTGCTGCTGATACAGGTTCTGTTGGGTATAGTGGCTGGTGGTTTGGGTCTGGGGGACATACTGGGCATAGTGAGAATAGGGACTAGTTAGTGTGTTGTACTGGGAATCAGCTTCTGTCTGTGGGGGGATGAACTGGTCAAACTCTGATTGGGGAGCCGTCCGTGGCCTCTCCAGGCCATCACCCCTAGCCTCTCTGATGTTGCTAACCTCACTGTCTGACATGTAATCTCTTTCCTCTGCCACCCCCTGGAGATAGGCCCTCTCTCTCTTCTCTCTCTCCTTCAGCAAGGCCTCCTTACGGCGATTGATACCCATCTCCAGATACCTATAGTGATATAGTGAAAAAAGTAGATATTGTTTTATAATTTAAGCACTAAATATTATTTTAACATTACAACCAAAGAGCCAAATGATATTCCGGGTTCTCACACATTAGTACCTTTCACTATGTGTGAGTGTGGAGAGGTCTCACTGAGTGATGTCAAGGCAGCCTTTTAGCCCATAAGCTATCAAGGTAAGAGGGGAATCATGCAGATGAATTAGGAATAATGATTGCATGAGAGGGACGAATGCAGTGATATTGGTTGTAATCTATTTACAGCATATTAACTGGTTACTAACATTGTTTGTTAATGAATTACTGTCACAGGGTCTGAACAAAAATGTAAGCCTCTATTCTAAAGTGTTTTGAAGCCAAATCTGTAGCATCTCACCGTAGCTTGGCATCAATCTCCTTTTCCTCTTCATCTAGCTCAGCTTGTTTCTTGCGAAGTTTAGAAGATTCTCTTTCCACCAGATCAAGCTCCTTGTCAATGTCTTGCAGGATCTTTGCCCGAGCCATTGTTGTACTGCGGGCAAGACGGCGACGAGCAGAGTTGGTACTGTAGCCTGACCGTCCTGTCAAAGAATCATCCTCAGGAGGGGGGTCTGGTAGTGTTCGTTTTACCTTCTTGCCTGTGCCAGAGGGAGAGCCTCGGCCCTAGAACACAAAAACAAATAATAAATTTGCCCATCATTGATGATTAAAACACTTCAGAATTAATTTAAATTGCAATGCACTGTGCATCATTGGATACTTCATTATCATGTTTTGTATTTAAAGCATTATCATCATTCTGAAACAATCAGCACAGTAATTATCATTATCAATGATAAGACATTTCTTATTTTTCCATTTATATTCTGTTGTGACTTACAGAATAGCTGTCTGCATAGTATCCACCCATCCTGTCTTCTGTGGTAGGACTAAGGGATTTTGGATCAGATAGAGACTTCTGACCAGCCTTTAATATCCGAGGGCCAGAGGAAAATCTGGTTGGGTCAGCAGTCAGCATTCTCTGCCCTCCAACTGACTTTTCTGGGGACAGTGGGGAGACTGGAGTATAGAAGACTTTAGACTTAGAGGGGGTATCTGCCGTTAGGTGTGTGCTGTAGCCCACCTCAACAGGTGTGTGCCTTCTATCTGAATCTGTTTGACAACTCAGACTGCCACCTCTCTGAGAGTTCTCTGGAGCTGAGATATGTTTGATGATTTCCACCTTAGTGTCCATCTGGACATTGGGTCGTTTGATAGTTCCAGAGTGGTCTGTCTGGACAGATATCTCTGCTACTGTCTGGATAGCGATACTAGAGACCTTGGAGCCATGTTTCCCATCACTGCTATGTTTTCGAGAGCGTCGTCGAGCTTTGGTGGGTGCATCCCATTCATCTTGGTCCTCATCATCAGTCTGAGCTGAGCTATCAACATTTCTCTTATTCTTCTTCCTCCTTCCTACATGCTGCTTCTCTGCTGAGTCTTCATCATCTGTCTGGACTCCACTATCAATTATTTTTTTCCCTGTGTCCTGATCAGCTTGAAGCTTCTTTACTAAATTAAGCTGGTCCTGACTTTCCTCTAACTGTGTCCCAATAGATGGAGTTGTAGACTCATCTTTGACAGGCCAGTACTGGCCACTGTCCCCTACCCCTGCATATTTTGCATCTAGGAGGTTTCCTGTGGTACCAGTGGTACCATAGTGCTCATCTAGCTGGCGTTGGAGTTGCAGTTGAAGTTGTTGGATTTGCTGGAGCTGCTCTTTCTGTTGGGCGTAGGTCTCCTGCTGTGCCACCATGTGGGCATGGTGCTCCTCTTCTTGCTGCAGGAGAAGCTGCTGTTTCAGAGCCTGAAGCTCCTCAAGCTCTCTCTGGACCATAAGCTGCTCCTGTTCACGGTAACGCTGGATCTCTTGTCTCTCCCACTCCAGCTCCTCAGCGAGACATAGCTGCTTAAGCTTCTCTAGCTCTAGAAACTCCCTCTCCATCTGATACTGAGCCATCTTGGTGTTGTCTAAGCCAGGGAATATTGGAGAAGAAGCCAAGGCATCGAGAGAGGCAGCAATTGCTTCCAGGGTGGTGTCTGAGTACATGTCTGGATAGCCTGTTATGATGTCAGCCAAAGCTGTGGGTAGAAGCTCCTTAGGTAGCCCTGTGTCAAAATGAATCATCTGTCCTGGGTCTGTAGTGGGAATGAAGCCATATGGGTGCGGCAATGACTGGTTCTGGACTGTTGATGTAGGTGTTAAGGTAGTGCTAAAGATGGAGCCTGGTTGAGTTGTAATTGCATATGTAGATGGAACTGGAGCAGCAACAGAGGAGTAAACTATTCCATCTGAGGTTCTTAGAACACTATTTACACCAAATCCAGCTGCAGGGACCTGGGAGTATGGAGCAGTAGTCATCCCAGGGTAGACTCCAGTAGCTTTGCTAGTGTAGTCTAGTGGTTTACCTGCCATAATAAGTTCAGAGATATAAATTTTACTCTATCAAATAATTTTTGTTTCAGAAAAAAAATACTGCACTGTATATAAGGTGAAGGTCATGCAACTTTAAAAGAGTCCGATTGCACATGCATATCTGTAGTCATTTTGGCTAGCAAGATGCAAAACCAAAATACTGAGGGAGCACACGCAGGCACACACATGCATCTGTATCAAGACAAAAGAAAAAAACAAAACAAAAACAAGCAGGTGTTAATATTTAATAAAAACATGCATATTAAATGGAAAAGTAAATCAAAACAGTTAAGGAAAGCATGAATTTAAGGGAAAAACAACCACATGTATCTTCAGTAAACAAAGTGCTGAACTGTAACAATACAAGAATAAAGGCACTTTGTAAATAAGTTTAAATGCAAGCCCAAAAAGCACATAAAGTGAACAGCAGTCAAAAACCTGCAAACATACAGAAACAGTCCCATACTCACCAGCAGAAAGTTTGGCTGCAGTGAGGTCTATAGCGCCATCTGTAGATCCACTGAGATAGTCATAGTCATTCTTTGGATCATAGGAGGAAAGTCCAGCCTCTGTCAGGTTGGTCTCAGATATTGATGCTTTTATACCATTCATGCCTTTGATACCGTAAATTCCAGCATTATCATATTGATAGTGGTCATCTCTGTAGCCAAAACGGTTGTCAGGCTGGGTTGTAACAGGGGGCTGTGTTCTACAGCTTCCTGTAAATGGTAGCTTGTAAATGACATCACAGCATACACTCCTCCTACCAGCCGTAAGGTCAACTGGAGTCCCGTCATCCTCTACAACAGTGGTCACCACTCCTGGGCTTGTGCCAGACAAAGCTACCATAGCTCTCACTGGTCTGTAGTTTGACAAATCCATGGCTCCTGTGGGTTCTAGGGAAAGGACAGGACCTCCGTTGCTGATAGCAGCTGGGGCCAAAGTCATTGGTTGTTTTACTCCTGAGGAAACGAGAGCTCCAAAGGAAAGATTAATGGGTATGTCTTGAGCTGTGGATGCTACAGCACTGACTACGGGCTTAGAGTTCACAGGTCTGTAAACAATCTGTGCTAGTGGTTCAAATGGTTTGCATGTGGTGAGAGGCAGAGGTAATGATGTAACAGGACCCTGCAAATCAAGTGGTTTCTCTGCAGGTGTGTTGTTGTATGAGGCAATGGTGGCTGTGCATGTTACTATTGTGATGCTGTCAGTGACAACAGACAGTGTGGTTGCAGGAGTGATTTCTGCACTAAGATTTACTATCTCAGGCTGCACTGCTGTGATTTGTCGCCCACTAGAGTCACTTGAAAAAGACTGTCGACATGACTCAGGTGGTGTCAGGTCCATGCCTTGTTCAGTCATCCTTACGCCAACCTTCATAGTACGTAAATCGATAACATCGCCAGGGTATATTATCTTCCCATTCTGTTTTGGCAGAGGTTGGACTTTCGCTACGTCTGGTTGTACAGTGATTTCTACACTGGGTGCAGGGACCTGTGGAAGTCTTTCATGGACAACAGAAACAGTGGTCCTCTGGACCTCAGTGGTGACCACCTGAGTGACCAGGCTAGGCAGGCTTTCAGGAGGTTGACCCGAGGTGGAAATTGAAGAGGCATACATGTGACTCATACTGGAGACTACCTTTTCTGGTCCCCGAATCTCTTGGCTCTCAATAGACTCTTGCTGAATTTTAGTGATGGTGACTGGAGCGACAGACACACCCTGTGGAATGTCCTGTGCAGTGGGCATTGAGGTTCTCCTGGTGTATGCCTCAGTGGTTATTATCTCCAGAGGCTGATCATATTCCGATGAATAAGTTAGCATCTGTGTTGGTTGTTCTGTTGAAGGAATAGATCCTCTCCTGTATGGAACCTGAACACCATAACCATCAACAGGAAGATCTCTTTCAGCTGGCATGTTTACTACCTGTGCCAATGGTAATGGCTGCTGCATGGTTATGGATTCTCTCCTGGTGGCAGCAAAGGTCTCAGTTGTAACCACTTGTGTTGGAGTTTCATACTCTGTGGGATAGGTAAATATGTCACTTGTTGTGTATGGTGGCTGTACTATGGACGATATAGATGTCCTCCTCCTACTTGTGGTTTCCTCTGTTGTAATAACTCCAACTGGCATCCCAGCCACTCCCTGAGGCTGCATATCTGATGATGGTACTGAAGCTCTGCTTACATCGATATTCCTTGTTATGATCTCTGTGGGTGTCTCACGTTCAGGCTGCAATGCTATGACCTCAACTGGTGGCGCTGTATGTGAAATGACTGAAGATGTAATTGCTCCATAGACCTGTGGTATATAAGTAACAGGAGGTACTTCTGGCCGCACAGCCATTTGTTGAGCTTCTGTCACAAGAGGTGATTGTGTTACTTCAGCAACTGTAGGAGTTACCATCTTATCAACTGCAGTTAGTGGCACCAACTTAGCTAATTCAGGTGTTGGGGTAACTTCAGGTGCTACAGGTAGAGCATGTGGTACTGGAGATGCTGTTGTTGGTATTGTAACAGCAGTGTCAGCTGTGATAACCTCAGGAGGTAATTCAGAGTTTTTAGGGAGGGTTATCATTTCGGCTACAAGATGTGGTTGAATGTGAATATCTGTTGGGAATTTGTGCTCTGTAGAGAGAGTCGCTGCTTCAACTACTATGTGCTGCTCTTCAACAGGAATTTGCTGACTCACTCCTGGTATCAATGTTCTTACAACTGCCTCTGTGACAATGACATCAGTAGGCATATCCTGTTCTTTCTGTAACATTTGTATTGGAGTTGCAACTTGTGGATAAAGAACCGGTGAGGGGACTGCAGTTGGTCTGTCTTGGAGAACTGGTGCATCTGAAGGTACTACAGGCTGCAGTGGTACAACAACAACTTCTGCCAGTGACTGTGGCTGAACGGGTACAGATGGGATTGGAGCCTGAGTAATTAGTGCTTCAGTTGAAATCTCTGGTGGAGCTGCTTTGACCTCTGTTGTTATATTTGGATGATGAGCAACGAATGGTATAGACTGTGCTGTAACTGTGGCGACCTCAGATATTGTTGTAGGTGGTGGCGGCGGTTGAGTAATAGATTGTTGTTGCTGTTTCACATATGGCTTCTTAATTGGAGGAGGTACAATGTGTACCTGAATGGATGTGTCCTGACCTGATGACACTGTGATGACATCAGCCACAGATGGTGGTGGTTGCACTACAGAAGACACAGAGTCTCTCCTGGTTTGCACTTGAGCAGCCACTACCTCAGATGGTGTGACTTGCTCTACTGCCACAGTTGGAGGTACAGGTATTGGAGGTGGATGCCTTACAGTGGGGACAGAGGCTCTCCTCACTGTGGCCTGTGCTGAGAATGCCTCAGTGGGTGTTTTCTGCTCTGAAGGTGTGGTCCGTACCCCTGACACTTTTGTAGATGGGATGGACCCTCGTCTTACTGGTGCCTGGACTGTTATACCCTCTGTTGGTGAGCCGGGTTCAGATGGAAGAGTTATCACCACATAGGTTTGCAAACATTTGGCATGTCTGGGAGACAAAGGTGACTTAGGTGATGTCGCACCCAACTTAGACTCCACAGGACGTGTCAGGCTAAGTGACAGAGCATTTGGAGGTTCTTTGGTCCTGGGTAGTGTTGCAGCTTTAGGGGCCACAGGAGGAGGAGGTGGCTTGACACTCTCTCCTGGCTTGTGACTGAAAACCAGTCCACTTGGAATTGAAATAGGCTTAGGTGGTATGGGTGGAGGAGGCTTGGTGGTTTGACTAGGGCCAGTTGTAACAGAAACTTGAGCTATTGTTTCTGCAGCGGTTGTTACTGCAGAGGGAACTGGTGGCTTTGGATAAACAGTTGACTTGAGTAATGTAGTAGGAGGCGGTGGAGGTGTATCTGCTACAGATATTTCAACTGTGTCTACAGCTTTTGTCCCTGCCATAGGTTTAGGCGGAAGCGGTGGAGCTGAAGCTACTGTCACTGCCGACACCTTAGTGTATTGTAACAGTGTATCGGCGCTGGGTATATCTGAAGCAGGATGTGTGGCTATATGAGTACTTTGTGGCAGTGAAGCAGTGGAAGCTATTGGCCCTGTGGCAGCTATATCTTGTGGGGTTCGTCCAAGCAAAGATATATTTTCCCCACTGGGCACTATGATGACTACATGTCCTTGTCTGGTTGGGGTCACTATATGAGGTACAGCCACACTATCTGGTGTGTCTTCCATTCTTGGCTGTATATCCACAACTACAGACTGCATTGGCTGGCCTGCTACTGTGGTTCCCATAGCTATGGTAGTGGTCATAGTAGGGGTGACATGCTGAACAGTCCTTACAAGTGGCAGCTCTGTTTTAGGTTCAGGTAATGACACTGAAGTAGACCGAGGTGGAGGAGGGGGTGGGACCTTCTTTTTGATTATAGTAGTTGATGCTGGGGCTGGTGCAGGCACCTGGGCCATTTGAGCCTGAGCTGGGACTATCACTGGGCTCACTGATGGGACGGCTGGTTGAACGGGGACTGAGTGTACCACTTTGGCTTGGGCTTGAGCTGGGCTTGTTACAAGTGCTGAGACTGGACGTGGGGTTTGTGCAGAGATTGGAGATGTAGTTGAAACCAGGTCGGGCATTTGCACTATGACTGGGCCATGGCATGACTGGGCCACAGTGACAGAAGCAGAAACCACATGAGCTGAAGCTGGAGTGGAAACTGCAACCGGTGTGGCTGTAACTAGGGATGTAGGTTGAGCTGAGACAACAGCAGGTGCTGGACTTGGTGCTGAAACCTGTATAACAGCTGGAGACTCAGGAGACACCCGAGAGGGAGATGAAACCAAGTCTGGCATTTGGACCACAACAGGCACAGCAGACATCTCAACTAGGGCTTGAGTTGGGGATTCAGCTCTAAAAGGCTCCACTTGAGCTACTGCAGTTGTTTGGGCTTTGGATGGATCAGAAACCACATCTGGTATTGTAACTATAACTGTGGTTGGAGTGGGACGAGAGACTAAGCCTGCACTAGACCATACTGTTGCAACTGTGGCAGGTGATGGTGGCGTCACCTCTGGGGGTGATTGGGTTACAAATGAAGCTGGAGGTGTTGGTGTAGACAGTGGAGTTGAATCTGGTGAAAGAGGTGTTTGAGCCTGGAACGAGGATGAAGATGTAGCATTAGAAGCCAGACTGGAATCTGGAGTGGCCGGTGAAGTTGGAGGTGACACTGGTGATACAGGGGAAGGTGTAGTGGTGAGTTCTGGGGCTGATATTGGAGTTGGAATAGGTTTTGGCTCTGGAATTTCACAGACCACACAGATGGGCTCAATCTCAGTGGTGTCAGACAAAGGTGGACTTATGGATGCATCTTCTTTAGTCTCAGAGTCATCACTGGGGGTGATGTCAGAGGAAATACCAACACCATACTCATCTGCAAGACTGTCATCCTCTTCCTCCCCGGATGAACACTGGGTAATTTTGAGATCTGGTATGGGGAACAGTGCTTTTCTGAGTGCAGGATCTTGAGGAACCATAGGCCTAACAAAACTTATAGATCCACTGGGAGTGCTGGGCACAACAGTCACCTCAGGGCGCTTAGGGGGTTCAGAGGGACGTGGTGGAGCTGGCCGTTTCTTTTTCTTTACTGGTACTTCACTGGAGGTATCAGTGCCTGTAAGAGGCATATTAATTTGCCCAGTGGGCAATGTCTCCTCCGTGGGTATAGTAACCACACAGGTCTCAGCAACTGCTGGAGATCCAGTGTCTGAAGCCCCCGGTGAGGAAGATACCATGGCAGTCTGGGCCTGCTGAAACTCTTGCTCTATCATCATCAGTTCTCTCTTTTTCTGCATCATCTCCTCATAAACCTCCTCTGGTGACCTGAGTTTTTTATAAGATTCAGAGCCAGTATCCTGCTTGGGTTCCTCCTCTTGAGGATCACTCATCTTAATTTCAGGCTCCTCAACTAAGGATTCGTAAAGATAGTCCTCAATTGCCATTCCTCCATAGAGAGGTTCAATATCAGGAGGACTCTCCCCTGGAATAGCTTTTGTCTTCTGAATAATTTCCTCATATGCTTCTTCGGCACTCTTCAATGATTTTGTCACAGTATCCTTCTCTTTAAATGGATCAGTAGGAGTGTATGGTATCACTGTTGGTGAAGGCTTACGTCCTCTCTGTACAGCTCGCCTAGCCTCTGGTTCTGATTCTATACTAGCAGAGTACTCAGAGCCAGATGTTCTATTGCTTTCATCCATTACAGTAACCTCTCTTAGATCCTCTGTAGAGGAAGCATCTTCTGCTGGAGATAATGATTGGCCAAGATCCCTAGGTTCATCTTTGTCTTTCCTAGGCTTCTCTTCCTCCCTCATCTTCTCTTCCTCAGAGGAGTCTTCAATAGTTGGGAGCGGCTGGGTTGGCTGCCTGTGCTTACCTTTGCGATGCTGTTTGTCCCCACTGACTTTCCTGTGACTGGGGCTGCTATCACTGTCCTCCTCCAGAGATGAGGCTGACGTAGGTGAAGATCCTGGAGTGAAGCTAGATGCCTGAACACTAGATGATCCCTTAGACAGGGATTCTGTGATGCTCTCTACTTCTTCATCAGTGCTTTGTCTCTGTCTTGTGACTGGAATGGCTTTTCTGAAAGTAGTGCTGGGCATTGTTTCAGAAACATCTTGAGTAGTTGCAGTGTCAGTTTTTGGGAGGTCTTTTTTCCAGGCTGGGCTGTCTTCATTATCTGTGCTACCTTTTCCAGACAGTGATTTGGCTGTCACCAAAGCATTATCAAGCCCAGCCTCCTTGACAGCTTCCTCATTTGCCAAATTCTTTTCTTTCTCATCTTCTGAAAGAGACATTTCTTCTTCATCACCCATACCCATTATCTGCTTGCGGATGAACTCTTCATCCTCAACAGAGGAGTCAGCACTTTCAGTTTTGATATCCTCACTGCTGGATGAAATATTTGTCACCTCCAGCCTTCTCCTCTGGACTTTAGGTGAGGGTGATGGCGTGAGCTCACTTTCACTGCTCTCGTTCATTGCTTGGAAACTTAGGCGCCTTCTCTCAGCTTTGACTTCCTCCTTTACTGGTATGAATGGTTCTGTACTTATATCATCTTTCTTTGTATCACTAGCCACCAATTCATCCTTAAATTCCTGTGATATAGGTAAAATCTGAGGTTGATCTTCCTCTTCTTTGGATTTAAGCTTAGTAGCTGGCGTAGGGAAAATCTGCTCAGAAGGTAGGGAAACCCTTCTTTCTTTCATTGGCTCTGTTTCAATTTTATCTTGGTCCTAAAAATGTGGAGGAAAAAAACAGATAACAGTAAATACAGTAAATACATTTTCTCGCAGCAAGAACCAGACTTTCTGGCACTAACAATACTAGATATCTTGTTTTTACTCGCAACTATAGCATGTTATGAAGGACAATTCTGAAAATGATGTGATGGAGTTGGAATACACATCATTCATCTAAGTCTTATTAATATAAGGAAACAGTGGTTACCATATTGCAGAAGACACATTTAAGCTGAACTGAATGGACTGAGTAAATTGGTGCCATGGATGGTTTACTGTTTGACAACAGTAAACAGAAAAACTTCACTGGAGGTATCAGTGCCTGTAAGAGGCATATTAATTTGCCAGTAAACACCAAAAACTCTAGTTTTTGGTGTTACCACACTAATGTCATCATAATGTGAAAAATGAGGGACAAAGTAACTAACAAATGAGTAAACGAAAGTGACTAATAAAAATCTGAAATTCAATGCTGTGTGATAGTTGACTAAAATATATCATAACTTTAAATTCTTCACGTTTGCATTTGATGAAGCACTCAATGCCATTTATTTCAACACGAGTCTTCCATACTGTTAACACAGATATGACATAGACTACACTTAATTTGTAGCCAAACATCAATGTCAACACAGCTAGGAATTAGATGCCTACATGTTTCAAAACCAACACTCATTTTTAATTCTATCAGTTTTGATTTTAGCATGTTAATGTGAATATTTGTCAATACAATTATTATTTTTTATAAAGAGGACCCATTCTTACTTTTATGATGATGCTCTTTGTAGAAAGTGGTTGTGTCTCTGGAGCTGAGGTGACGTCAGTAATCTTTTCAATCAACTTATCAGCCACTTCCTTGTCTGTTTCTATCACTGGTTCTACACCCAATACCAACTGTGTCTCTTGTGTCTTAGGTTGCACCTCAGCTTGTGGTAAAGATTGTGTTGGTTCTGTCAGTTTGATATGATCATCAGGCTGTACTTCCTTAATAATTGTCTCTGGAGCAGACAATTCTGGCTTCGTTTCAGGCTGTGGAACAACTCCAGCCAGAGCATTTTCTGCAGCAACGGGGGAGGGTGGCACAACTATAGCCTCTGTCACTGGGAAAGAGGAGGCTGCAGCTACACCTGCTTCTAGTTTGACTTTTGGAAGGTCAGGTTTAGACTCTTCAGCTATGGGACTTTCTGTCACACTGAGCTCCATTTTCAAGGCCTCCTCTGTGGTTTCCACTGTTAAAATTTTGGGAACATCTGTGTTTGGCACTTCAGCCTTTGGTGGTATGACTGACTTTTGGACAGGGGCTGTAGATGGTATAGTGGGTTCTACTGTGGCTGCTGTTTGGGGCTGTTTTTCTTCTATAATAGGTAAAACTTTTGCTGTTGTGGGCATGGGTGTGGTCTTGAGCTTGACTTGTGTGGAAGTTGCTGTAGGCTTGGTTTCTAAATTGACAGATGTAGGCTCCATCTTTGGGGTTGGAACGGTTGGTACTGCCTTGATGGGGGCAGGTGTGGGTTGTGATTTTGTGGTTGCAGGTGCAGGCTCTGCCTTTGTTGGGGCAGTTTCGGGCTCTGCCTTTTTGGTTGAAGGTGCTGCCTGGGCCTCTGGCTTGGCAGGTACAGGTGAAGGCAGGGGCATTTTTCCTGAGTCTCCCAGCTGTCCCAGCAAAGCCCTTTGAGTCTGGCAGTTCAGACACAGCCATTCCTTCTGTAATTAAACAAATAAACATACCATATGATTAGGAAACACTATACCAAGATTAACACAAAACATCTTCAAGGCCAATTTAGCTATTTTTGACCTTTTGACATCTTTCAACTTACAGCAAATGTGACCAGACTAATTATGGCCCATATTGGAGGAATTTATTTGCTCTGCAACATAACTGAAACGTTGCGTTAGCATTGCAGAGCACTCAAGTCACACTTGCTTTAGCATCAGCATGCGTTATCATCAATGGCTTAAGCATCAGCTGCTTGGCAACCAGCTAACTAGTAACATATAAGCATATTCATACGGGTGAACAGCACAGCTGTGGCTTTTGTGTCCTGCTACTTTCCACTCTTAGTAAGCTGATATACTTATGATTTTGTGCTGCAGCTCCCTCCACCACTAAAACAACGTCCTCCACATATGCTAGGTTTTCGGTATTGTTGACTTAACTATAATGTTCTGGTATGTTTGTTAAGCGTAGATTTGTTCTCCCTGCAGAAGTTTTGTTGTTTTGTTTATTACTTCACCAAAGCAGAGCCTTTTTCTGCCAAATCCAACAGTAAAATGCATTTGCAATGAATGGAAATATCCTTGATGTACGCTCTAAAAAATAAATAAATAGAGCAAGTACATATTCTGCTTAGTTTGTACTGTTGTAATCCTCCACAAGTAGCAATTGTATGAAATTTGTTGGTTTGTTTTTAATTGAAAGACAAAAAAACAATAGTTTTTACAAATACTGCATATGCAAACACGCAACAAAAACATTAAACTTATAATTGTTGTCTAGTGTATAGAGTTAGTATTAAATGCTTGTTATTGAATTAGTGAGTGAGAAAAGGCTCCAATTATGTGGGGCCACATTTTGGTCTTAGACTGTAACGTGGAAGTTTAAATGATATGCAGGTGAAATATTAGTTCAACAAGACACAAACTACATAATATCATATATACTAAAGCAACAAGGTATTGATGTACACTGCTGTGGATAATAACTAATAATTTTTCCATTTTCAGCTACTAAAGAAATTTTTGACCTGCTATGCAACAATCCCTTATGCTGAGTAATACCATAGCATTCAGCATATAAATATAAATTCAGTCCTCACCACACGGTATCATTGATGGACAATTCAAACAACCAAAGCATTTACACAGCAATATAGCCATAAATGACATTTTCAATAGAAGCTTGCAGTCCCTAATGTCATCATGCTCTCTGCTATTGCACTAGAACTTATGACACTTGTAAGATAGCAATAAAAATGCTTACCTTGCAAAAGGGCTAATCACATTTTACAAGCACTGCTGTTACTTTAAAATTTTAATCCTCTGAAGACACATTTCTTATCACATCTAAGCTCCATTAATGAACAGTTAAGGAGGAAAGGAAAGGCATAAGCTGTCAACAGAGCAGTGGGTCTGTAGCAGCCTAGCAGACCAAATCACAGCAATGCGCCTGCCTCTGCAGAGCCAGGGAGAGCAGTTCAGATACACAGGACAGAGGAGGAGATTACACCACACACATATCCTGTTTGTGAAACACCATTCAGTTTTAATTGCTTTATTCATAAAGTATTATAACCTATACGCCTTTAATACATCTTTATTATGTAACCACAGTCGACACATGTGCACACTAATGTTGATGAATTTTATAAACACGAGAAGAATCTGGATGTGCCTCCAAACACACACATTGTCTTGGAGATTAGCACATGTTCACGATGCAGTGACGTAAATGAATAACATGAACTTTATGGGCTCATGTGCTGAGTTGAGCTTTAGAAAGTGATGTAATCTGCCCTCTGTCATACCCTGGCTTAGGCCTGCTCTTCCAATCCAGCTGTGCTGGACCTTTCATCTTTGTTCCCATAATCAAGCCTAAAATATATCCCACTGCTAAGACCTGTTGTGATCATAGCCCTAAACAGAAAGACAAGGCTACAGGGAACATTTAACTAAATATTCTAGAAATATTTATTTAATAGAAATATTCACTTAACATAATTTGTAACTGTTTTGTCCTAGTAAGTTCTATTATTATTATTGTCTATAACCTCCCGCTGTGCAGTTGCTTTACATGAATCAGATATTTGGGAATAAAAGTGTGCATAAATCTACTGCAAAGAGAGCATGGTTGAAAATATAAATACTCATATCCTACCCTGAGACTGTGGACAGCAGCAACACAGCAAGAAAAACATGATTATCTACATTGCTGTAAAGCGATGAAACTGAGAAATATTCATGAGCAATAGAGTTATAGCAAATAAGAATGTATTATATGTACACTCTGAAGTCATAATTAATGCAAAACATAGCTTGACTTAGTAGAAAACTGATACTGATGCATCCAGTTTAATTGATACTGAGATGATTTGGTTCAGTCAGTTGTGGTTCAGACAGGAATATGATAATCCTATTTGTCCCTACAGTAACAAACAAAGCCTCATCAGCATAGTGCATGATGCTGATAATCGGGTAAACCAATAAATCATTTAAACCTCAGTCTCATGTGATTTGATGAAAGCTAAGCCTCACTGATGTTTACCTTCGAAGTTACAAAGTTATATGGGTTCACATAAAAGCTAAACCTTACAGAGGGTAATTTATCTTTCTTTGTAAAAACTTTAAACATTGCTGTTCATTGCACCTTGCTCATCTAGAACACAGAGTAGCTCATAACTCAGTGCTTCTTAAGAGCTCATTATTAAGCCCCAGTATTTTGCCTTAAACATCTGTTAAAGCTATAATTCCCACACATGCCTTCATTTCACTCTCTCCGCCTCTGTCACGCTTGCAGGATGTAATCACGGCTAACAAGAACTTGCTCCTGTCGCATACATAGGCTAATCAGCAAAATCATGTCACTACTGAGGCCATTCAAATGATAAATTAGTAATCACATACCTCAGCTCTTCCTACTTTTCTGATCATTTTATAGAGCCAGCACATTAGGCTTATCAGAGGCAGCTCATATGCCCTGATGCTATCTTTATAGCTATAAAATAAATTGAGTTATACCTGTAAAAGAATTTGCCCTTTTGGAGGAAAGGATTTTTAAAAATTGATTCTTTCTTTGTAGATAAAATCATGAGCTGTCATAAGCATAATTTGGGACTATGTGAAAATATGGAAAAGCACAAAATTAACAGGTCATTGTTCCATTTTAGATAGAAATGTTATACAATTAGATCAGTATAAACATAATTACAGTAGATTTTCACATTCTTAAGATACCTATCATTATAAGTCCACCAGTCAGTTGCATCATAGCCCTTTATCGAAAACGGGTAACATTTTCAGCCACTGCAGATAATTGCACACTGAAATTAAGACATAATAACAATGCAAAGAGCATTAAAAAGCCACAGGACTGTCATGAACCACGTTTGCATAATTCATTAAACCCTGGTACTGTGGCGTACTTCGCATTCTAATTCAGATTCCCTTTGACAGGACAAACTTGAAAGGAACTATTGATAAAGACTGATAGAGAAGGATCAAACAGCCGTGTTCACAGATGGCTGAGCCATGGCAGTGCATTCCTGAGTCTTTCTGCTGGTCTGCTGTATTCTCCCTCTCCTGCAATCCAAATATGGCCCTGCCCCTCACACCTCTCCAGGTGCTGGTATTGCACAGGTCCAAATCTCGGCATGATAACTGACCTTTTTCAACCCAAGTGAAGAACAGATGGGCATTGCAATTACAGTAGTATGCAAATGAAGGTTTAGCAAAGATTTATTTACATACCACCAGTCCACCAACCTTGTATCTGATAACCCATTTAACCTGCTCATTCTGAACCAAACTGCTAAATAAATAAATAAATAAAAAACATCTCAGTCATCAAAAAGACCTAATCCCATCACATTCTCTTCCAGTGCCAGTCACTGCCTCACAGCCACGCAGTTTCAGAGCCATGCATCAGAGCCACGGGGTTTGGAAAGTCGCCATCAGCCTTTTGTCTAATTAAATCTGTTTTATAAGTAAAGAGCAGGAGCCCCAAGCAGAGAGCTGTGGGAGAGGCTGCTCCCCACGATTAGCCTGTGAGCTGGATTACCAGACCTTCACAATGACAGCAGTCAGGAAATTATGCTCTTGACACAGAGGCGTGCTGCATTAGGCTGGATCTGCTAAGCTTCATAAAGAATTGCCCAGTTCACGTTATTCACAGCAGAAAACATTCTACATTTATGCAGTGGCTTAGGAAAAGAACCTACATCAGGCACAGATTAACTTCAAGCTTTTTGAGATACCTTAATATTTTGTTTCGTTACTTTCATTCAAATTACACAAACGTGTTTATTGGTATTCATCTCCCAGATACAGATTTGGTACATTCCACTATGCATTATGGATAACTGACAAGTGGAATAAATCTTGTTCACTATCAGCACTGGGTATGACAGGTTACAGACATTGTAAGTCAAATGTAAAACAGAAATGCCAAAACATCTATCAAAACTGTTCTTATTGGTAAAGGCCTGCCACCCTTACATTTCCACAGAAACAAATCTATCCAGTGATTACAGTTTGTATTATTTGTACAGACCCAAATCCTTTTGTGAGACGCCAGTCACTGGGTCTCCAAGTGGCCCTGTAATTTTCATTTTATGAAAGCTAGGATGAAGGGATGGCCTTTGTGCTGTGGACTACATCACTATTTCTCAGCCTCTCTTCAGTGCTTTCCTGCTGTTGATACTGGGGCTGGTAAGTTTCTTATTGATTTTCTGGCAGATGCCTTTGGCACAAGCTGTAGCCGGCTAATATACTTGGCTTTCAGCAGCCCCCACGGAGCAGAACTCCTGATAAATCAAGCCCTCTGATAATAGAGAATGTTGGCCTACTAATCTGTAATAAGCAGGGTGCCTTATTCTAAAGACAAGGAAATACACCCCCTGCTTTTTCCAATCTGACAAATGGTGCATCAGCAAACTTCCGTTTGATGACACGGTGCAATGGGACAAAGACTGGGGAAGAAGAAGAAGTAAGAGGGTGTGGCATAAAGACAGCAAAGACACTAGGGTATGCACGACACTGGGAGGTACATTAACAAGGCTGAACCTCTTAGGGGAGGCTCTATTCCTTCTCCTCTGACAGAAAGCCACAGCATGTATGAAACAGCGACATGGATCCTTTTCTCGTATTCAGGGAAATCATCGCAGCTCGAGGGATAAGTGTCACGGTCTTCCAAATGTCATGGCACATCAAATATACTCTATCCTGTCAAAAGTAAATAGAGTAATATAATATGTTCTGAAAAAGAACTGAGAGCAGTGGAAAAAAATAAATACAGCAATGATTTCATTGTTCACTCTGGTATGAGTATTTTAAGAATGTAGTAATGTAGCAGCATGACTAAAGTATACTTGATTTCAGCACTGTTAGTCTCGCTGTACCTTCTAAAAGAGGCTGTGAAAAGAGTAGGGATGCAGCAGGTAGATTGTGCTTGTCTGTCCTCAAAATGACTATTTTTTACACTATCACTAGGTGCACCAAGGGTGTGTAATCCTTATCATGGTCCAACAGTCTGTTTTTCCCTGGCCTACAGCAGAAAACTTCTTACACATAAGCCTAGTATGTGTAAAGAATGGGAAAACTTTAGGGCTGATTAAAAGTCTTCAGAAGTGATACATTGCAGGTTTGAGGATACTCTCAGCTGAGCTTGTGCGCCAGACGTTCATGCATCTTTTCATGAATCAGTCTCTCGTGGAAGCTTGTTTGTCAGCTGTTTTTTTTTTAACCTTTGATTGGTAGGCATAATTCCTCCAGAGGAGCTTATAATAAACGAATATTTTAAGTCAAAATCTAAGGAAGAGAGACTTAAGAAGACAGCTTTGTACTAGGAAAAAAAAAGTCAAAAAATTACTGAGGAAATATCATTCATACTGTCTCAGCTATCACACACAAACCTTTAGCTGGCAAAGCACAAAACACGTGTGTCCTACTTATCAGACAACAGTCACTCCCAGGCTTTTGATGGCATCAGCTGAAGCAGAACAGGCAAAAGGAAAAATGGATAGATTTGCTACTAGCACTCGTTTTGCCTAAAGTGGTCTCCTCTTCTGTCAAACCTTACAAGTCCTTTTCATATTTTAAAAGGAGGCATTTCTGTCCTTCCACTGAAAAGCCACACACATTCATGATAGAGAACTGGCAGGCACAGCTCCTCTGGATAAAGAATGTTGTAGGACAGAAATAATTATGGGGTCTCATCCTATCTAGTGTGTTAAGGCCAAGCTATTTCTGTTTTCCTCGGCTATTATGAAGAATGAATCTATGTCGTATGCACAGCAGCAATCATCCATGCTTAACCCTTCCCCCATCAAACCTCTACCCTCAGGCTCTTTCCCCTCTCTGGTGTCCACAAAAAAATGTGAGAAGTGTCAATTACATAAGTGTTGGGAAACCAAACTGAAGGCTGAAAAAAAGAAATTAGGAAAAACATAATGCTCACTCTTGGTGAATCACTACAGAGGTGAGTTTTGCTATTTACTGGCCGACAACAGAATGTAAAACTATGTCCCCATTGTCATATAAACAACTGTCAACCACAAATACTTTCTCTTTCCTAGAAAGCAGGACTTAACTCTCAGCAACAAATACTAAACGGCCACATTATTTTGATAAACGCATCTGTTACATATTTTTCTGATTTAATGTAACCAAAGGTTTCTCCTGTTTAATAGGGTCTCACATTATGAAAGCATTACCATCAAAGATGACCTTAATCGAAACCCTACGGTAAAAGGACTTACACTGTTGTCTGACATTCCACATCATTGAATTATTCTCACGTTTGAAACACTGGCAGCACAGTGTTGTATCATTTGAACTCTTAAACACTTAAACTGTATGCTTAAACGGACTATTGGAATAACTATGAGAGGAGGATTAAAAGCTTTAAATATTTTCACCAAATTATTGTAGACGGCTCTGACGAAAAAAACAAAACAAATTATTTAAGGTAATAACTGTTAAAACTGTTTGCCAGAAAACCAACCCCAGAGGGAAATGTGAGCTGTTCAGCCAAAAATAATGGGATGTGGGGAGGGGAGTATTAGTGCATCTAACACAGGATCTCAAAGAGGGAAAGGGTACACAGCCTTGCACTCAACAATGGCCTGCATGTGTGGGTCACATAGCAGGTACACGTGTATTTCCTACTACCCAAATAAAATAAAGGGGAAATTGTTGAATTACATGGAGCTACTGATCTGTGAAATAGCAGATGGCTTGAAAGGAAATGTCTCCTGCTCTGATGTACTGCACCATGTTGTGTTGGACTTAATCCGTTTCACCTCTGCTTATTGGCATATCACAGGGCTTTGCCATCTCAGATCTCTCACGGGGACTGGAGATTCCCTGGTCCCTGGTCTGTCATGGCAGCAGATCCCATCCCACTAATGCTGTTGCACAACCCTCAATCACTTTAATACATTTTCAGTGCTGCTGGTCTGCGAGAGCACTCTTCTCATGAGCTGTTATGTAATAACTCAGGCCACTCGAGTGGAGAACTAGCCACCACAGTCAGCCACCACGTAGCCTGCATTATAGTATATTTTTAATTTGATCTGAGATCTCTCAAAGTAGGTTAATAATTCAAATAGATTACATTAATTAAATGCACACTGACCACTGTTCAGTGTCACAGCCTGAAAACCAATTCAAGCAAGCTCTGTCTTTATTTTTTTCTGCTGAGGCACCTTCATCTGTTATTCCACCACTATTGTAATTCATTTGTCAAGAAAATCAAATCAACAACAGAGCAAAATTTAGCCTGTTATAATTTGTGTTTTCAACAGGAATAAAAGGCTCTGTGGCAGCCAATCTCTCAGTTTTCCACCCTTTATACTGCAGAAGAATACCCCACAAAGTAAAAAGACAAGTAAAAAGACAAAAAAAGTACTAAAATCAATTGTGTAGCTTGTACACCTCCATCCAAAAGACCTTGTGCCTGACTGCGCAAGTATTAATAATAAACAGCTAGAACAATAACAAGTACAGTTGTAACTTGACAATATAAGAAATATTACTTTTGAATGAGTAAGAACTATCAAATAAATGTTCATAAATCGTAATACTAATGTCATTCATACGCTCAGATACCCATGTGGCATTGGTTATCGTAGGTCAAACAACTGTACTTCTTGCATGAAAGAAAACCATGTACCAACAGCAAAATTTGGATTTACTGATCCCAAATATGTTCAAAATTTTCCTGAAACATTATGCATAATATAAGGCATGTGAAAATGACACTTTTGAAGTATTTATGGTACTTACCACTGCTGTATGAGGCATGGGGTTAAATCCACAGAGGTTGCACACAGTATTCTTGCATTCGGTGCAGGTGTTGTAATTGGGAGGATCCTTGGAGCCTATGTTGAGTTCGACCTTACAGAGTGGACAGGTGGACAGATCTGCTTTAGGAACAACTTGGGTCACCTCTGTTGATTTTGAAGGCTCTAGTGGAGCTTTCTCTACTTTAGCCTGTGCTGATGGAGCAGGCTTGGCCTGTTGAAGTGACTCTGATTTCTGAGTAGCAGGCACTTTGGTCTCCTTCGCAGGGGGTATCTTAGGAGAAACCGGAGGTGTAGTTTTAGGAGAGACATGGGCTGTAATGGACATCTTGCGTGGAGTAGGTGGTGTAGTTTTAGGTTCCTCCTGAACAGCTGAAGTTATCAATGTAGATGCAGAGCTGAAGATGGATGAACCAAAGCCAAACATCTTCCCAGTGACTGACTCAGCAGGCTTCGCAGCAGCAGGTTGTGTTTTAGGGCCACCAAAGCCAAAGAAGCCTCCTGACTCCTGTTTAGTAGGCTGGGCTGGTGGTGGTGCAGATTTGGCAGGAGGGGGCGTAGACTTTGAGGGCTGCTGTGGTGGTTTCACAACTTCTTGTTTTGCAAGACCTGCCTTGACCTCTGGCTTTGTAGTTTGTGGGGGTTTTCCAACAGGCTGCTTTGGACCAGCTACACCCTGGGCCTGTCCTTGTTGTGTAGCTGAAATCACCTGCACCTTTTGAACAGAACCTTGTTGTGATGTGTCTGTTGTCTGGGCTGCAGTTGGCTGTGGAGCCTCAGCTTTGGGAGTGTCCTTTTTGTGTGGAGTTGCTTGAGTGACCTCTTTTTGGACTGCTGTTGATTCTGTAGTTTTCTCCTTATGGACTAATGTTGGCACACCCTTCTGTTCAGAGACAGGAGGTGTAAAAACCTTGCTAGTGGGGGGCTGTGGTTTAGCCACAGGGGGTCCAGTGAGTTCGGATGCTCCAAGGGCCCTCTGCATCTGGCAGTTCAGACAAAGCCATTCCTTTACCTGGAAAGAGGTGCAATGGACAAAAACATTGTTGAAAAATAAGCGACAACACAGTGTTTTGATAGACAAACCATGATCCAAGTATTTTACTGTGATTTCCTCACATACAATTTTGAGTGTATTCTCATCTCATTTCTGGATCATTAGTTTATATAAAATATAATATTTGCCTATTGTTAGGACAAAGTCTTGTGATTTTTTTTTTTTATTAATGTGGGTCTGCTATTTATATTCATAGACAGGCTGGACATAATAAGCCCACTGCATAAACAATGAGTTCAGTAAACCATTGTATGTCAAGGAGTTATTTTTCAGTGGCGAAAACTGTCTGGAATTGAATTAAAACGCCTTGTTTAAACAGTTAAAATGTGTTTAAAGTTATCAACATCAAGATTAGTGTTAGCTATTTAAACTTTGCCACCCTATTGATAATCAAACACAATTAAAATATCATATCAATTCATAAATTGCCACTACTAGGCCCATAAACATGATGGACAAATAAAATGTATATTTAACTCAAACAACAAATAAATGCTTTCTTTACTTCCTATTTAAAACAAAAGTAAGTCAAATTAAAGCAAAGGCAGTTGTGTGATGGTGATTTACCTCTGCCTCATTTGGCATTGGATTAAATCCACATTGCTTGCAGACTGTCGTCTTGCATTCTGTGCAAGTGTTGTAATTGGGAGGATCTTTGGAGCCCACATTGAGTTCAACCTTACAGAGTGGACAGATGGACTGCTCAGCTTTTGGAGCACCTTGGGAGTCTGCTGGTGCCTTGGAGGGCACTGATGGAGCTTTATCCACTTTGGCTTCTACTATTGTAGGAGTCTTGTCCTGCTGTGGTTTCTCTGGTTTCTTTTCCTCAATTTTCTGGACAGCAGGTGGTTTGGTGCCTGTTGTGGGTAGTGTTTTAGGAGAGGCTGGCGGTGTAGTTTTAGGAGAGACACTGGCTGCAGTGGACATCTTACGTGGAGTCGGTGGTGTAGTTTTAGGTTCATCCTGGACAGCAGATGTTATCAAAGTAGATGCAGAGCTTAAGAAAGATGATCCAAAACCAAACATCTTTCCAGTTACTGATTCAGCAGGCTTTGCTGCTGTAGGCTGTGTTTTAGGACCACCAAAACCAAAGAAGCCTCCTGACTCCTGTTTTGCAGGCTGAGCTGCTGGGGGTACAGGTTTGGCTGGAGAGGTCCCAGCTTTTGGAGGCTGTTGTGGGGATGTCTTTTTCACCTCTGGATCTGGTGGAGGAGTAGTCTTAGCAGCAGACATCACAGCATTTGCAGGCTGCTGGGGTTTACCAAGTTGTCCTTTGGGTGTCTCTCCAGCAGGCTTTTGTGAAGCCAGTGAAACATCGGCCTTTGTGATGGTGGATGGAACAGTCTTGTCAGGCAATGAAGCAGCTGCAGGGGTAATTTTCTTTGTTGGAGCACCAAGGACTGGGGATTCAGTTTCTTTGGTTGTGACATTAACAAGTTCATTAACAAGTTTTAGTGCAGCTGGTTTAGGGATGTCTTCTTGAGGAGCTGGCTTTGCAGGTTCTTTCTTCTGTGTGGTAGCAGAGACATCTTTGCTTGGTGACAGTTGAGGTTTTATCATGGGAAGGCCTGGAGGTTCAGAAGCTCCAAGTGCTCTCTGCATCTGACAGTTTAGGCAAAGCCATTCCTTGACCTAAAAACAAATATAAAACACAAGTGCCATTCTTTACAGTTGTTCATAACACATTCTCTAAATAACATTTTGATCCATTGGTTCAAGTGCATAATTTGTTTAATAGAAAGTAACAACAGAGCCATTTTACACTCTTTTCTATATGTGAATTTGACACAAAAATGAAAGCTGGGATTTCATAGCCAGGAAGGAAACTAAAACATAAATTTATTCTCACCAAAATGCATGCCAAATGAGACAATCAGTCCTATATGAAGTTAAGTATTCAGTAATTTACTTACCTCTGTTACATTTGGCATTGGACTAAATCCACATTTATTGCAGACATTGGTTTTGCATTCAGTACAGATGTTGTAGTTGGGTAGATCTTTGGACCCGATGTTAAGTTCTGCTTTACAGAGTGGACAAGACTGGCCCCCTTTCGTAGAAGCTTGGGTAGCTTCTGGTTTTGCAGGCCCTGATGGACCTTTGTCTGTTTGGGTCTGTTCTGATGGAGGAGCCTTGGCCTGCTGAGGCTGGTCTGGTGCCTTCTCGAGATGTAGCTTCTGGGCAGCAGGAGGTTTGGCTTCCTTTGCTGAAGTCATCATTGGAGAAACTGGGGGGCTGGATTTTGGAGATGCTGACAACTTATCAGAGACTTGCGCTGGGGCAGACATTTTGCGAGAACTTGGTGTTGGTGTTGTGCGGGACTCCTCCTGAACTGCAGATGTTATCAAAGTGGATGCTGAGCTGAAAATGGATGAACCAAATCCCAGCATCTTCTCAGTCACTGCCTCAGTAGTTTTTGAGGCAGCACGCGGAGATTTAGGGCTACCAAAGCTGAAGAAACGTCCTGATTCTTGCTGTGTTGGCTGTGCTGCTGGAGGAGCAGATTTGGCAAGAGATGTTTCAATAAGGTTTGATTCTTTGTTTAGGGCTTGTTGGGGCTGTACATCAGAGGACTTGACTAGTTGATCAGCTGGTTTCTGAACTATTTCAGCTTTCTCCTCTTTCTTTTCTGATGCTTTTTTAGTTGCAGGAGAGCTTGGTGGAGTATTATGAACAGAAGTTTCAATATCTGTGTTGACAGGAGGAGCTTGAGGATGCGGTGCCTTATTGAGGTCTGAAACTACAGCAGTTGGCCTTGTGGTTGGAGGTGCAGTAGAAGTTGGAACCTCCTTGGTAGGCAGTGAACCAGTTTCCTCCTCTTTTATTGGGGCTGAAACAGTACCTGGGGTTTCTTTTGCAACTGGTGAGGCAGTGGTTGTTGGGGTTTTAGTTTCTTCTTTCTTTTGTAGTGCACCTGGTATTGGACTTTCCTTCTGTTTCTTGTCTGGCACTTCTGCTTTTTGAGTGGAAATAGTATCTGTCTTTTGGTTGTCAGTGGTGTCTTTTTGGGCAGCAGCAGATGTGGATGCTTTGTTAGGTGGTGCCTGGGGTTTCATCAGTGGAGGCTCTACTGATTCGGTTGCTGTGAGAGCTCTTTGCATCTGACAAGTCAGACACAACCACTCCTTCATCTGTGGGTAAATCATAGTATTTTGAGTATGATTGTCTGTACAACTTTTAAGTTTGTATGATAAAGTGTAGCACAGTACAACAACAAGCAGAATGTATTTCTATATTATATTTCAAAGAACACCACATACATTTTTAGACACAATATTTTTGAGTGTAAAGTAAATACCATACAAAAATGTGCATATATGGAAAATTCATTACTGATACATACATCTTGAGTGAATCTCACTTACTTCTGACACATTTGGTACAGGGTTAAATCCACACTGGTTGCAGACAGTGTTCTTGCATTTGGTGCAGGTATTGTAGTTAGGTGGATCCTTAGACCTAATGTTGAGTTCAACCTTACAGAGTGGACAAGTAGACTGGCCTGGTTCGAGAGTGCTTTGGGAGGCTGCTGCAGCCTTTGGAGGCTCTGATGGACCTTTTTCCACTTTGACCTGTACTGATGGGGGTGCCTTGGTCTGCTGGGGTTGTTCTGGCTTCTTCTGATCTTCTTTCTTCAGGGCAGAAAGGGACTTGATATCTTTTGCTGGGGACATCTTGGGAGAAACTGGTGGAGTGGTCTTGGCCTGGTCCTGAACAGCTGAGGTAATCAAGGTAGATGCAGAACTGAAGATGGAAGAACCAAAGCCAAAGATCTTTCCAGTCGCTGACTCTGCAGGTTTTGTAGCATCAAGTTGAGTCTTCCCACCACCAGAACTAAAGAAGCCTCCTGATTGTTGTTGAGTTGCTGCAGTGGCATTGCTCTGCTTACGTTTAGCTTGCCTTGTGTGGTCTGGTGATTTCTTAATATCTGATGTTTTCTGGGGTTCCTGTGGCATTTCCTGAGAAGGAACTGGGCTGGCCTGTTTCTGGCTCTCTATTCTGTTAGCAGCCTCAGCTGTAGCTGGGGGTACGCTTACAGATGGTTTCCTCTGAGGTGACTGTGATGCTGGTGACTCTTTCTTTTCTCGTTCAGCTGGGCTGATGATGTCTTTCTTTTGAGGATTTGCAATTATCTGAGAGTTGACAGAAGCGGTTCCTGGGGGCTGTGTTGCTCCTAGAGCTCGTTGCATCTGGCAGGTGAGACACAACCAGTCCTTCACCTTAATGTAGAAGAAAAAAGGTTCCATTATATACTGTTTGGTAACCTGTGTATAATCATTATGTTCATGTAACTAGTGTGTGGGATTTTTCTGGTTTATTTCACCAACTGCTATATACTAAATCTAGTACTAGTAACAGAGAGTAAATTGGTATTTAAGTGTTTTACATTCCAAGAAAATAACAAACAAAGGCAGGCAAGAGACACTTAAAATTGTAAATATGGTTTAACTCTTTACAGCCAGTCAGGAGTAAAATAAAATTGTAATAAATATTTATATTTATTTTCTCGTCTTACCGCTGTTTCACTTGGCATAGGGTTAAATCCACACTGATTGCAGACAGTGTTCTTGCATTCAGTACAGGTGTTGTAGTTTGGTAGATCCTTCGACCCAATGTTGAGTTCAGCCTTACAGAGTGGACAAGTAGACTGGCCTGGTTTCACAGGTTCTTGGGAAGCTGCTGCAGTCTTTGGAAGCTCTGATGCTGCTTTGTCCACTTTGACTTGTACTGATTGTGGTGTCTTAGTCTGCTGGGGTTGTTCTGGCTTCTTCTGATCCTCTTTCTTCTGGACAGCAGGGGATTTAATATCTTTTGCTGGGGACATCTTGGGAGAAACTGGTGGAGTGGTCTTGGGCTGGTCCTGAACAGCTGAGGTAATCAGAGTGGATGCAGAACTAAAGAGGGAAGAACCAAAGCCAAACATCTTCCCACTTACTGATTCTGCAGGCTTTGCAGCGTCAGGTTGGGATTTAGGACCACCAAAACCAAAGAAGCCTCCTGACTCTTGCTGTGTCGTTGCAGTGGCATTACTCTGCTTACGTGCAGGCTGGCTTGCCTGATTTGGTGGCTTCTCTGGGCCAGTCTTCTGTCTTTCCTGTGGTGTTTTATGATCACGTGCTGGGCTAGCCTGTTTTAATGGTGATATAACAGTTTCAGGTTTGCCTGGCTGCACTGATGGTGTAGACTGTTTCCTCTGTGGCGAGACTGGTTCTGAGGCCTCCTTCTTTTTTAAAGCAGGGCTACCACTGTCCTTCTTTGGAGGTGTAGTTGTTTTGGAAGAATCCTTCAACTGGGCTGCAGCAGGTGAAGGAGCTGTGCCTGGTGCCTGGGATTTCTTTATGGGAGGCCCTGGGGACTCAGATGCTCCAACTGCTCTTTTCATCTGACAGTTAAGACATAGCCACTCTTTTACCTAAAACACAGTATACACCTAGTTATGTGTTGCTTTGCAATTGGGAATTACAGTAACTCACAACAACAACAAATTGTTTAGAAGAATAGACTCCTTAAAAACTGCACCACAGGTTAATAACATCATTGTTAAAATTGACACAAAAAACTCACAGGATGTTGATGTTCTCCTTTACTTACCTCTCCTATAGGCATGGGGTTAAATCCACATTGGTTACAGACAGTGGTCTTGCACCCAGTGCAGGTGTTGTAGTTTGGAGGGTCCTTGGAGCTGATGTTAAGCTCAACCTTACACAGTGGGCAGGTGGCCTGGTCTGCATTTAGAAGTGTTTGGGAGACTGTTGTTGCCTTTGGTGGCTGTGATGGGGCTTTGTCCTCTTTGCTGTGGTGGGTTTCCTCTGGTTTCTTCTCCTGATCTGGCTTCTGAGCAACAGTTTTTGGTTGTCTTGCTGGCGACATTTTGGGAGAAACAGTCGGTGTACTTTTTGGAGAAACCTTGGGAACAGCAGACATCTTGGCAGAAACTTGTGCTGGTGCAGACATCTTCCGTGAGCCTGGTGGTGTGGTACGTGATTCTTCCTGAACAGCCGATGATATCAATGTGGATGCTGAGCTGAAAATGGAGGAACCAAAGCCAAACATCTTCCCAGTCATGGACTCTGTTGTTTTTGAAGTATCAGGCCCTGTTTTAGGACCACTCAGAAATAGGTTTCCTGACTTCTGCTGTGTATCTGTGGTTACCTTACTCTCTTTTAGGTCAGGTTTACTTTCCTGGTCAGTTGGTTTCTGAGAACCTGATGCCACTGGGATATCCAGAGGAGTTTTCTGTCCAGGAGTTGCACTAGCCTGTGTGTCATTTTCTGGTCCTTTAGCGTCCTTAGCTGCCTGTGTTATTGCTATAGCCTGTGTCTTATGAGGAGAACCCGGTGTGAGACTCCCCTTCTTTTGAACGGTATCAGACACTGGAGTCTCCATCTTTAGAGGAGCATCAGATTTTGGTAATTCTTTCTTTAGAGTTTCCACTTGATTCTGAGCTGTTACTTTCTGATGTACAGCAGGTGGAGAAATTTTGTTAGCTGCACTGTGAGGTTTCATAGGAGGTCCTGTGAGTTCAGATGCACTAAGGGCTCTCTGCATCTGACAATTCAGGCATAACCATTCTTTTCCCTGCAACAAGAAAATGTCACATTAAAATATGAAACATTTACAACACCAGTATGCATTTGCTTTTTGACATCTAAATATGTACTTTATAGAGTTCATATTTGTTAATTATTGTTTGTCATATGTTACTTTTATAATTCATAGTTTTGTACTTTACTGTAGTTTCAAAATAATCTTTGCTATTATTACCTCTGAAACATTTGGCATTGGATTAAATCCACATTGATTACAGACAATGGTTTTGCATTCAGTGCAGTTGTTGTAGTTGGGAGGACCTTTGGAGCCAAAGTTGAGTTCCACCTTACAGAGTGGACAGGTGGATTGCCCTGTATTGGGAACAGCTGGGGCAGAGGCTGCATCTTTTGGACGTTCCGATGGAGCTTTTTCCACTTTGGCTTGTAGCAATGGAGAGGCCTTAGGCTGTTGGACTTGCTCAAGTTTCTTCTCCTGCTCTTTTTTCTGAGCAAGAGGTGATATGGTTGCCTTTGCAGCAGGCATCTTGGGAGAAACTGGTGGTGTGGGTTTGGATTCATCTTGGACAGCTGAGTTTATTAAGGTTGATGCAGAACCGAAGATAGATGAACCAAAGCCAAACATTTTTCCACCCAGTGATTCAGTAGGCTTTGCAGCTTCAGGTTGAGGTTTAGGACCACCAAATCCAAAGAACCCTCCAGATTCTTCTTGTTTAGTTGAGGCACTATTATTCTGCTTACGTTCATCTTGACTTGTACGGTCTTGTTGTTTCTGAGGGCCTGTCTTCCGGCCCTCCTGTGGAGTTTTCTGACCAGGAGCAGGGCTGACCTGTTTCTGACTTTCTGGTCCTTTAATGACCTCAGCCTTTGCTGGCTGCTCTGCTGGTGTTGGTGGTTTCCTCTGAGGGGAGCCTGGCGCAGATGTTGGAATGTCTTTCTTTTGAGGTTTATCTGTTGGGGGAGTTTCCTTCCTTAGGGCATTGGCAGGTGCAGTAACTTTTGGTGAGGCCTGTAGTTTCATCATGGGAGTTCCTGGAGGCTCAGATGCTCCTAGTGCTCTCTGCATCTGGCAGTTGAGACATAACCACTCCTTTACCTATATTAGAGCAAACAATGAGTAAGTAAAATGTAGATCAGGGTTGTTGTTCAACAGAGTGTATTTTACATCTAACAGTATATTATTACATTGTTATTAATAAAAAAAAATAGATAATGTAACTATTACAGTTCAAGTAATTTTTCCGTAATCTACAGTATTCTTATAACCTTACCTCCTTAGTATTTAGCATGGGATTAAATCCACATTGGTTACACACAGTGGTTTTGCACTCTGTACAGGTGTTATAGTTGGGAGGACCTTTAGAGCCCACATTGAGTTCCACTTTACAGAGAGGACAGGTAGACTGGCCTGCTTTGGAAATGACTGGAGAAACTGATGGTTGCTTTGGCGGCTCAGGTTGAGGTTTATCTGTTTTTGGCTGTACTGATGGAGGAACCTTGGCCTGCTGGGGTTGTTCTGGTTTCTTTTCCTGATCTGGTTTCTTGGCAGTGGGGGATTTGGAGTCCTTTGCAGCAGGCATTTTGGGAGAGACTGGTGGTGTAGCTTTGGGTTCATCTTGAACAGCTGAGGAAATCAGAGTGGATGCAGAACTGAAGATGGAGGAACCAAAACCAAACATCTTCCCACTCACTGACTCTGCAGGCTTTGCAGCATCGGTCTGAGTTTTAGGACCACCAAAACCAAAGAAGCCTCCTGAGTCTTGTTGTGTAGCTGCAGTGGCAATTCCTTGCTTTTGTGCAGTTTGGCTTGTCTGGTCTGGTTGTTTCTGAGGACCAGTTTTACGGCTCTCCAGAGGTGTTTTCTGACCAGGAGCTGGGCTAGCCTGTTTATGACTATCTGGTCCTTTAGCAGCGTCAACCTTGGCTGGTTGTGCTGCTGGTGTAGACCCTTTCCTTTGAGGAGACCCTGGAGCAGAAATCTTTGATGAACTGACCAAAGGTGTATCTATCTGAGGTTCAATTGCTCCAGCAGCTCGTTTCACCTGGCAGTTTAGACAAAGCCACTCCTTTCCCTTAAAAAACACAAACAAATAAACAGATTATACATATGTGTTTTAAAAGACAGCTACAGCAATGTAGATGTGGGCAGGACTGGGTTGTATAATCAAGTGTAATCTTGATAGGCTGTGTGATGTGAGAAAGACACATCATTGTGATTCTGGTAGCATCTTCTATTTGCCAGAATGTTTAAGAAAATTGCATATCAGACATTTGCATTTAACTGAACGTGTTTAAAGTTTAATTTAACCGACTAATTCTATTATCAAAAAAATGCAAAAGTAAGCTTATGAAAAACTAAACACCCTCCAACTGCCACTTATTTAATTTACAAATTATAAAGCCAAGTGACAGTAATGACATTTCAGTGGTTTAGGCTATACCTGTTAAAACACCCATTTTCACAGAGTGTGTGCAAAATGAACTTAAGGATCTCCCCATCCTGATCTTGGTTCACCACTGTTTTAGCCATTAGTTTAAGCAGTATCGCAAGATCAGGTAGCCTTGGACTGTCCTTGGCAAGGAAGCCTACTAACTGTGCATTGAATTACGGAGTCAAGTGTCAAGTCCTTTGTGCTTCAGGTAGCTTGGGACATGCCATGTCCATTTACCCTGTATGTGGTATTTTCTACAAGCTAATACCCATGAGGGGTGTGTGTGTACACGGTTGTGTGTGTATGTTAGTCTCTTTTACTAAACTTAGTTTAGTAAACTCAGAAACAGTATTTAATACACTATGAACATGAACAATTCTCTTTAAATTCTGTATAACACTAAAATTATTATTCCAAAACAATAATCTGTTGTTCATACCACAGCTTTCTTTTTTAAGCACTGTAAGGCTAAAGGGAAAAACAGTGACACCAGAGATGTGCAGAGCTGTTTTTATATGTGAGTGTGGCCCTTATCTGCCAGGCCTGGCCGAAGAGTCAGACACATAGCCTTCTCGCTGTTTACAAACTAGCAACGTTTACAAACTAGCAACAAATACCACTCCGGTTTGGATGTAGTTTACATTGACATGGTTTAAGCTATCTGTTCCTACTTCATGAGAAAAGATATTTCTAAATTATGCCTGTCATGGACTCCGTAACTTGAAAATGATTATTGTATGTCATCTATTCATCTAGATGAGTTCTGCCATTTGAGAAAAGCTCTCCAAACAACTTATGGATAAGGATCAAAACTGAACTGAACTTCAAAGAGCTTAATTCACAATTATCATGAGCATGCTACAACACTGTATCTAAGTAATGAACACTTTGGAGACACTGAATCAATAACATAAAAACCCAGACTCGACCATCTGACAAGTTCTGTACAGACTAATCTACAAAAGCAATTTGCCTCCAAAATTATAAAATTATATAGTGATGTATGTGACATTTTTGAGAGCAAATTTTATTTTTTCCCCTCTGTCCTCAGTCCTTCATTCAATCATTCAGTACTTTGTTCAGTAAATATCACACATCTTACCTCTTTAACATTTGGCATGGGGTTAAATCCACACTGGTTGCAGACAGTACTTTTGCATTCAGTGCAAGTATTGTAGTTGGGAAGATCTTTCGAGCCCATGTTGAGCACAACCTTGCAAATTGGACAAGTGGACTGGCCTGCTTTGGGACCCTTGTGGGAAGCTGCTGCTGCCCTTGGAGTCTCTGATGGAGCTTTTTCCACTTTGGCTTGTCCTGCTGGAGAAGCCTTTGCCTGTTGGGGTTGCTCTTGTTTCATGTCTTGATCAGACTTCTGGACAGAAGGTGGTTTGGTCTCCTTTATAGACTGCATTTTGGGAGAAACTGGCGGTGTGGTTTTAGGCTCATCCTGAACAGCCGAGGCTATCAAAGTAGATGCAGAACTGAAAATGGAGGAACCAAAACCAAACATCTTCCCAGTCACTGACTCTTGAGGCTTAGCAGCTTCGGTTTTAGCACCGCCCAAGCCAAATAAACCTCCTGACTCCTGCTGTGGAGCTGGGGTGGCACTGCTCTGCTTACGTCCAGTTTGACTAGTCTGGTCTGGCTTTTGAGACCCTGATGCTCTCTGGGTCTCAGGTGTCATTTTCTGAACAGAGGCTAGGCTGGCCTGTTTTTGACTTTCTGGTCCTTTAGCAGATTCACCCTTGGCTGGCACTTTTGCTGATGTAGGCTGCATTTTCTGAGGTGAACCTGGTGCTGACTTCTCTTTTTTGACAGGTGCAGCAGAAGATGGCGTCTGGTTCTGAGCAGGAGAAACTTCGCTGGGTGTGGGCTTTTTCATGGGAGGTCCCGGTGATTCAGAAGTTCCTTGAGCTCTCTGTATCTGGCAGGTAAGACAAAGCCACTCACGCCCCTATAGAAAAAATAAAAAGATACGAACATTTTGACAATTATGCAACACTTGTGTAAAAATCATGCACACTTCATGTAAAAAGGTACATGAAAAGAACAGAAGCAGTTCATAAAAACAATTAAATAGGATCACAAATAACTTTTGTAATGAATGAAGTGAATGCACTGAATATTTAAAAAAAAAATCAACTGTCAGTCACTGAGAACCATATAAAATTAGTATCAAAAGGTAGGCACTGTATTATACTGTATTATATTATACTAATTTAGTTTAGTTTGAACAAAGCAAAGTCATAAGCAAATATAAAAGAAATGATACAAAAGCAAAGTGCTAAGCCACTACTTACATCAGAGTCCGGAGGACTGAAGCCACACAAGCTGCACACTTCAGTTTTACACTGTGTACAGGTTTTATGGTTGGGTGGCTCCTTGGTATGCATATTAAGTTCTGTTGTGTTACACACTGGACAAAGGATCTTAGCTACTGCTTTTGACTGAGATCCAGCTTTGGTTGCTCCCGGTGATGAAGACCCTGCTCGGGACTGGCCAGGTGTGCCAGGTCCCTTGGGGCCTTGTCGCTGAGGCCCAGGTCTATCAGAGGACTGCTGCTGGGCTGTAGTCCTGAGGCCTTGCTGCTGTTGTCCCACCTTCGGTGAGCCCTGTTGTTGCTGTGAAAATTTAGGTGAGCCCTGTTGTTGCTGTCCAACTTTTGGTGACCCCTGTTGTTGCTGTCCAATTTTTGGTGACCCCTGTTGTTGCTGTCCTGCTTTAGGTGACCCTTGCTGTGAGCCAGTTTTTTGTGGCCCAACCTTTGTTGACACTTGCGCACTCGTCTTTGCAGGTTCTTGCTGCTGTGCACCAGTCTTAGCAGGCCCTTGTTGTTGCATCCCTGTCTTTGGTGGACCCTGTTGTTGCGATGATGTCTTTGGAGATTCTGGTTGTGCTCCACTCTTAGACAGAATCTGTTGTTGAGCTCCAGGCTTAGGTGAACCTTGCTGCAGTGTGTCCTTAGGCTGATTTTTTTGTGGTTCACCTTTAAGCTTGCCTTCAGGCTGTGTCCCTGCCTTTGGAGCAGCTTGTTGCCCAGCAGGCTTGTTTGGGGGTCCAGTCTGTCCATTCCCGTGCAGCTGTGGTGATCCTTGTTTGGGAGGTGGCTGGGTCTTTTGCATAGAGGGGCCCTGGCCTGATTTCTGGGGTCCCTGCTGCTGTTGTGGGCCTTTGCCGGGGCCTGCTCCTGGCTGCTGCTCTGGAGATGGCTTCACCCCCTGCTGGGGAGGGGCTTTCTGATTTTTATCCCCCTCCCCATCATCTCCAAATAAACCAAACTTATTCACAGCAGAGGACACAGCATTGAGGGGATTGGCCCCGCTAAGGAATTTAGAAGAGAACATAGTTGGGTCTTCCTCCTCCTCTTCCTCCTCCTCCTCCTCCTCCTCCTCGCAGGAGCTGGACTCTACGGGACTGTCGGAGTCAGAGCAGGAGCTGTTTCCTCTCTGTCCTGGCTCTCCCACAGAGGCCTGAGGGGGGGCTGGGGCCGGAGCTGTGGAGAGGGCATCTACAGCCCCAGTGCTGCTGCTACTGCTGCTGCTGCTCCCTGGGCTCTCTTCTGGCTCAGCATCTACATCAGACTTCCTAAATGCATGAGAAACAGAGAGAGAGAGGAGAGAGAGAGAGAGAGAGAGAGAGGGAGAGAGAGAGAGGAAGTGTGAGATGACAAGGAACAAGATAAGAGGAAGGGATAATGACAGAGTGTGAGAATTTGTAAACCACATTTACAACACTGTCTGGGCCCGCTTTATATCTGGTAAGCAAAATAAAAACAGCATATTGAAGTATAGTGGATGCAAAAAAAAAAAAAACACAAGATCATTTATCCTCAAAGTCACTGTCTAAGGTATGTTTTTCATTCCCCTTATCCACATTATAACACAATACTGTAATCAAGTCATCTCTTATATCTCCACACAGGAGAGCATCAGCTTGTTACATAATCTCATGTGGTTAACGCTCACATTCAGAAGGCTGCATTTTTATCTAGGAATTTACATTTGAACACACTGTAAGTGTAAAGGAACTGCGTCTGTGACACACAGCGCCTGATAAATAAAATACGGTCATCCCCGCTGAACCGATTATCATTTGCATAGCAGTCGCCTCTGTACAGAGAAAGCCAGTAATGATTCAGCCTTACTTTGATTTACTTCGCTCCCACTGTTGCTTTCAGGACCATGGACAGGGTCAGAGCCGCTCTGTTGATCACAGCATATACAAACCTCGGAGATCCATTTCAGCCCGTACAATACAATACAGACCAGTGTGCTACACAGGAGGCTGATACCGCTCTCAGTATGCACCCGGCAACTAGAAAACCAAATCGAATGGCCATTCAATGTGGACTCGTTAGTACAAATTACTATTTATCTTCTACCAAGAAAGAATTCGACTTCCTCTGCTCACACATCACATCACATCACATCCTCTTGTTTTCCACATGCAGCCAAATGGCACCGAGTGTCGGGGAGTGAGAAATCTCATGCAGGACATGTTTTACAGCTGCAAGAAGACGAGTAAACACGGGAAATCTAGCGCTCTCTCTAGAGAAATCGCAGGCACATCCGGGTAGGGGCCCATCGAATAATGCATGGGAAGTGAATACTGATACTTTCCTATATAAAAGCAGCATCAAGGGCAGTTCAGGTCTGTCTTTCTATTTTTCCTATAACAGCTGGATTTAGCGTTTACTACGCTCATGCCACGAGCAACAATCGTTCACCCATCGGCGAATAAGTGGATCTGATGTATCCACAGTTTTATCGCTATGAAAAAAGCAGCATGCACTACGCCCGACCACTCTAAATCCGACAACATAAGTCTGCAGAGGGTACGAGGTAGTGACAGTGATCCGAGCGCACGGGTGAACGGAGATTAAAGGAACACATTATCACCCGTTTGTGTGCCCTTGACCAGCACCATGTTCAGATTTCGCTACAGTCTATGTTGTACAATCCGGAATTGTTTCAAACCAGTCTAAATCAGCGAGGAAACCCAGCACAAGGGGCATTTCCCGAAATACCATCTGTTATCCGCTCCGTGTCCCCCCGCTCATCTCCTCCCATCCCGCAACCGAGCATCCTTCACCCTCCACGGTCACAATGTCAAACACTGAAGCGCGGTATTCCAGTGGAACCGACGGGTTATTGTACCTTCGTCAGCGGCAGATCTGTGTCCCCATCCTCGCCCAAACCTCCTCGGATATCCCCTTGTCCGTGTCTGTCTGATCGCGGAGGGATGGAGGGCACAGGGCAGCAGATAGAGAGCGATCAGCATCCACTCCGCCTCTCACTCCAGTGCGCAGGCGCCGCCTCTGACAGGTGATCACAATATATATCACGCACGGAAATTGAAATTAAAGGGGACAAGGCGATTTATTTCCCCGGATCACGTGTGATCAGTATCGAAGACCTTAAGATTTACCCACACGCGGGTATGTGTTGCACATTTTCTCAGCGACTGCTGAAATGTCACTTGACTATTACGCAAAGCAGGGATAATGTGATTTTACCTCTAAGTGTGCTGAGGCATAAGAGCGATATCAGATGCAACATATTCAGATCCCTTTAAATTCCATTTCACATTATAATGCGTATTTTATATGCAAATAATCGTCTCAAAACACCAAAATCTATTATGATGTTCTCTTGTTTCTTCAGTTTTATAATAGACTGTGGATATAAATGTAACCAGAGTAGACTACTAGTGAGGCATAGTATTTCACCTGTGGATTGCTTGGAGACACTTCTGTCTTGTATTTTTACAGAACAATTTGACACACACACACACACACACACACACACACACACACACACAACACATACATACTGATCCATGTATTCACATATAGCTGGGCAGTTGCATGCCAGCTCATGCTGGCCATATGTCTCCCTTTGTCTTTATGAAGCTATTTCTCTGTACCTGATTTGATGAAACAAAAATCGTCATCACTACACTGATAGGTCATCTATCTCCATAGTAGATGTCTTAAACAACAGCCGTGCTTCAGCCCTGTCTGAGTCCAAGCACGCAGAGTTACACAGCTAATTTCAGCAGAAATCAGTACATCTCAGAATTGTCATTAAAGTCGCCTTTTCATATTTCGTCCCCTTTGTCAGCTTAGCAAAACTAATTGTTCCATTGTTAGACTTGCCTCCAGACCTGCTACAGCATGCACAGTATGCTGAATATAATTCACACAGCTCCTAGTTTTGGACATCAGTCAATGAGTCCATGTGGGCATACACTATTATTTTATTTAGCATACACAGTTGCAATTTGGACCAGATGCTTTTCTTCCAGTCTTTACCAGTTCTTTCACTGTGCATACACCGTCTAGACATTTCCTCTTGGGCCTGAATTAAAGATTGTTGCTGTTGGTTGCATTTTAGTTTATACAATACTAAACGGAAATGTATGTTATAGGAAGTGAACACCCACAGGCACAAAGCACCTTCACAGTCTGTGTAACACGCCTCTTCTTCCTGCACTGGCCTTCTTATTCTGGCATTTCTCCCACAAGAGTTTTTCTATGGTGCAGATGTGATGTGAAGAGACAATCTGGGCAATCTTATCCTGTGTAGTTGTCAGACTGATGAAAAAGAAAAAAAACTTGCTGGCTTTTTTCTTGTCTTCTTCCAGTTTAGGCCAGATGAATAGACATGCTGAGACTTCTGTCCAACCATGAACTGACCATGATCCCAGAGAAGAGCTAATATCTTTATACAACTCCTTAAAATTTCAAACTCTAGTGAAAAATTCATACAATGTAAATAGCCTTTATAGTGCCTTTATACCCTCAAGGGATTAAAATAAAACAATTTGCTTTCTACACCTCCTGTGAATTGCTGTACAGAATATAAGATGTGGTTTTAGCAAACTTGATTTAAGAGCAACAGGAAAAGGCACCACAAAATGGGAAAAACATCTCATCTCTATAGATCACCCTTCTGCTAAAAGAAAATCACTTGCTATGATCATTTATCATCAGAGGAAAGGATTTCTCTAGACTATTGAAACAGACACATACAACCCACACTCAGATGCAAATTTACACGACATACAGGAGAATCTATTGTACGTCATTGGTGGATTTTTTTTTAAATACAGCAACACAGCAAATACCCTGCGCTTTCAGATAAGGCCATACACGTTCTCCTTCCTTTTTTGACCTTCTTCACTTGCCATCTTTAAAAGGAAATGCAGAAGCAGGATGGGTGCTGAGCCAAACCTGAGACAGAAGCTGACCTCGATTGACTCAGACATCCCACCACTGTGTTCTCAGAGGCAGGCGTATCCTTCTCATTAGGCTTATGTGGGTTGTCAATAGTCACCAACATGCTGGCCAACTTTTAAGACTACTTGTATTTAGCCTCAAAACTTTCAAACAGGTTTTTTGTATACAGCAGTTATTCTTAATGTTCTCACTTGCTGTGTGTGTGTGTTTTTTCTGAATGAAGTACAGTTGTTATTCATAAGGTTCATACTTGCTCTGTGTGTGTGTGTGCGCTACTGTAACCTTACTGTATTTCAACGTCAGTCATAATGGTGGTGCTTGGACTGCCAAATATTTTCTGAGGTGACTTAAAAAGTTTGAGAACCCCCGCAGTAGATAAATTCCTATTCAGTATGTGGTAAGCGTGAGTGAGATGTGTGGGAAGGACGGAGAGCAAGTGGCATGTGGGTGTGTGGAAGAGTTACATCATGCGTGATGTGTGAGCAGCAGAATAGCTATGGTCTCGGTTTGGAAAGCGCCAGATTTGGCTCGCAGACACACACACACACACAGGAAACATTCATCAGCACAATCTCCATCTGGGGATATAGGCTGTAGCTTTTCTGTGGGCTCGTACATGGGCAGGAAATCCTTTAAGTAATCTTTGACTGCTTATATCTACCTCATCCTCACAATCTGGTGCTTGAAAATCTTTTTGGCAGACATAATAAGTGATGATCCTCTTCCTGTTTTTGTGAAGTATCAGAATAGAACTTATGTCAATGTAGGATAAAGTCCTTATATGTTATTACTTACTTATCCGGTGGGAGATGTAACTATGTTTTGTCTAAGTCATGCACTAATAACCATTGTTCTTTGGCTTGTTATTTTAAAGTAAATGACAGTAAGCGAACAGCTGTTCAAAAATCTCAGTTTATCATTAACGCTTTTGATGTTGTTAAACTGTTTTTATCCCTCTCAACAAGTGAGTCGTGTTTGACAGTCAACACTGTTATGTAAGACTGTAAGACAGCAGGCAATCACCAGATGCGGTACCATCGTGTTCTTTTCTTTTGATCTCTCCCCGCTTGTCAATTTAAAAGCAATAACGACAATATCCACTGTCACCATCCTTTTTTTTCTCCCACGCACTCTCTGATAACGCCAGGCCAGACTTAAACCCTACATCACACAGCTGAAGCATCATACAGCCTCACTCATTTGCACAGAGACGGACCCCAGAATGAATTGTGTGCTCTTGTGTGTGCTGAGGAGTGAAAAGAATTCATGTCAGGGGGAACGGTTTGAAAAGCTTGAATATTAAAACATGTTTCGCCTGAAGGTTTCTTTGTCGGCTCCACCACATGTGTAGTGAGTAAATTCACATGAGGGACAGAGATAAAATTCCTTTCAAAGGCCTTTTCAATATCAGGTTTGTTTTTGCTCCTTTCCCATTCAAGCAGCTTTCTTAGGAAAACAAGCAGAATTCCCAGCAGGAGTTTCAAGAGATGAATAGCATCTCTCACTCTGCTTCTTATTGTGTGGTTTGATTTAGCAGTCCTAATGGAGACACAAAGCCTTTCTTAATTTAGTCAGTTTAATCAGTTAAGATATACAGTCTTCTAGAAAATCATCTCAAAAAGGCATTTGATGAATATTAATGATGAGGAGAGTTACCAAAGAGTGTTACCTGTTGAAAGACAGGCTTTAAGGCTTTTGTGCTTCCAGTTCACATGTAAATGAAGCACAAACTAAAGCCAGCTCATACCGAGCAGCTTAAACTGAAAGCTGACCTCCACAGGAAGAAATCTACCCTGTTCAAGGTTCAGAGGTCTGAAAGAGGGAAAGAGGTGGAATACATCCGAGACAGGTCAGCAGCTTACCGCAGGGTACATGCTGATAAATGCATTTGTACCTACAGGCCTTTTAGTAGTTGAGTTTGCAGTGCACCTGACCTGCAAGTGTATTGGCTGTGGGAGTAAACCTACACAGGGTTTGAACCTAGGACCTGCATGCTAAGAGGCAGCAGGGCAAACCATCAAGCCACCATGCTGCCCTTGGACAAACTCAGTCCCCATTAATGCTAACCAGCAATGCACTTATCCTGGATTTCCATTTTCCAAACATTAATATAGACATGATGGCATGTCCCATCTGACAGCTGACCAGACGCCTCTGCGGTTCCCTTTTCTGCAGCACTTCCTTTCACCTCACTCAGGCATTTACCATTAGAAAGACATCACATTTATACACTATTTGTATTCTTCTGTGCACAGTGAAGCCTGATCCTGGCACCCACACACCCATCTCTCTCTCTCTCTCTTTCTCTATCTGACTCTCTCATACACAAACACACTCAAACAAACAGAGCTCAGAAGCAGTACTTATCTCGCTCTCATTTTAATTAAGCCGACACACTGGAGCATAATGCTGTCTAGCAGTTTCGAGGTCCCATAGCTGTAATTCTCATGGATGAGACTGCAACTTCCACTACAACAAAAGCCAAACAGACACTTCCAATCGCCTTTTTCAAAACTGTTTTGGTAAAGGAACTCGTTTGCAAAAACACACACCTCTGGCGCTGACCCTTGAGGAAGGCAAAGCAGTTTTTCCCTGGCATGGTTTTCTCTGGAGTGGAGCCGGAGCAGTGTTGAGCAGTAGTCTGCATGGAGGTGTATTGTGGACCTCTCTAGGTCTCTGTGCCTGTGTGTTTGGCAGGCTCACCATGTAATCTATACAGTAACCTGATCACACACACTTTGCCAGTGTCATTAAATTTACATATCTGCCCCGAGGAGGGGAAGATATGGACTCACGACATTACTCTCTAGATGGAACCAAAAGACCAGTGAAATGCACCAAAATGAAAAAAAAAATAAATAAAAAATAAAAATAAAAATGAACAGTTTGTGATTTGACTCTAAAGCATGGCATGTAAGACAAGGTGGAAATTGTACCCTGCACTATGCCATATTGTTTGTATCATATTAATTGCCAGAACATACTGGCTCATTGTCTGAGTGAGTGGTCTTTAAATAAAATAAAGTGGACACGAAAAATGAAGTTAGACAGTATTTGTTGCGGGTCCTTTTTCCTCTTGAACACCTGGTTATTCATGGGCAGATTCAAGCCAGTACTTTGTCACACATTATAAACGTTCCAACAATGTAATTGACTGAATACTTGATTGTATTAGAATGCGCATGATACGCAGGTAGAGTTACCAGGCTTTGGCAGTCTGCTATGTGTCACTAGGGAGCATGGTTTGCGCTTTGCCTTCTCCCTTCCTCCCTCGGCATCGTGCTAGGCCACTGCACAAGTCTCTAAAGCCACTCAGTCTTTTTTTCCTGACGAGTGACCACTGCTATCTGCCATACTAAAAATACTCTTAAAGAAACAGCGTCCACTAGACACCCTTATCGCTACCTCCCCTATTCTTATCTCGCTTTTCCCACCACCCCCCCTTCAGCTGCCATGTCATGGGCGAATTCTGAGGATAACACAGTTCACGCCCCCAAATCCTACAAATCAGTGAGCAGGAAATCACTGCTGATCAGAGTCACACTGGCAAAGGTGGAGAGGGATGGGAGAGAATAAAAATGAGAGTGGGTAGGATAAAAATACATGTAGTCTGATAATGGAAATGAGGACATTTGGTTTATAAAAATGGTAAAGATAAGAGAAATAAGTCACTGGCAGACATAAGGACAGGAATGGAGTGGAAAAGCAGTCTCAATAATGCTGTGAATAGAAAAGGAAGGTAAATACAGCAGAGCTGCAGCTGCATTAATGCTAATGTGGTGATGTCCTTTAACGCAAGCAACAAAAGCTTGAGTTAGAAGTTCTCACTGTCTTATTTGCATTAGATATATCGTATCTTGTTGCCATTTGTTGTCTCTAATGTTAAAAGGCAATGGAAAGTGCACAGACAAAATGTATTCACCCTAACACTGCATAGACAAACCTACAATGGTGATTGGTATGCAGCCTGAGGCTTTCCTGCAGGTAGGTGGACATCAGAATGTTTGCAGAGGTGTTGTGATAAGGTCTAGACAGCAGGCTGTATATAATTGAAGAGGTGTAAAAGAAGATGGGGTTTTAGACTACCTGAGGACTCCAGCTTCACCAGTGTACAGTGTCAGAGGCAAACTTTGTTCAGCTAACAGGCAGGTACTGTACCCATGGTAAAAAAAAAAAAAATCCAAACCGAAAGTTTACAGGAGTGCACTTTACAAACATTCAGATTCACCTCTACACTTCAGTGTCAGCTATGAATTATGAATCAGTATCCGAAAGTATTCACACAAGTGTTTCCGACTATTTAGCATTTAGCGTTTTCATATCACATATACTTTACATTACTGCTAACAATTTTTCAACATAAACTATAGCATTTCAGATTATTGATTTGTTTTTACCACTTTCGGACTGGTTTCCATTTCTTTCCCGATGGCATGAAAAACAACTTGCCTAGGTTTGAAACTTGTTTTAATCCATCAAAATAAACATCCTGTCTGATTGTGGTGATAGACGTGTTTCCCCCTCTGTGCTAAATTATGCTAATGCTGTCATAAGTGCACATAAATTTGAAAAGCCTGCACTCAAGTGCAAGACAGCAAAATAAACAAATAAAAAAAAAACTCTTAAAAGGTTCACAATAAATGTGGTAAACCACTCAAAAATGCTGATGCACAGTGCGGCAAATTAGTGATGAAACCGAATGAACACATTTGTAATTGCTCAATTTGAGACATCTTTGTCTTTGAATCTTTCTTAGTATTCCACTCTTACACTTAAAAGCTATGAGTGGAAAAGAGAAGATGACCTTGCATGTGTGCGTGAGTGTGTGTCCCAATGATTTCTAAGATGGAGACTATGGAGAGTAAGAGGCATCACTTTCTGGTGTACTTTTCATCAGGGAGTTATTCAGTATACTCTAATATCACCTTCACTGGCACCTGCTTGGTGTAAACCTCTGGAGCAGCAGCGAAACTGTACCACCTGGTGTGTGTGTACATATGTGTACGCCTGCGTGTTTGTGTGTGTGTGTGTGCTCATGTGTGCTATTGAGTATGCACACTGTACTCAGCCTGCCTAGGGAGCGGATCCATTCTCTCATCAAATATTCACCAGCTACCACAGGCTCCCAGCTGCCTGCTTCTATAATGCACACACATTGCTGTGTTATTGGTGCCTGATGTATTCCCTGAAAAAAAAAGTGTCATAAAATGCTTGAACAGTCAATTTTGAGGATAATTTTTCAAGTTTATGCGGCTCTCTTTCAAGCATAACTGCCATACAAGTGCACTTGGATACAGCAAATCTCCTACTTGAATACAAGCTGGCTGGGTGGCTAAATTGTGTGTAAAAAAAATCAATTCCCAGGTGTAGATCAACTCAAAAACATATGCCTTGCTTATGTACTTCCAGAGCATCATGCAGCTGCTTGCATATCCCACTCTAAAGTGCACGCCATGTTTGTGCATCATCATCTGGCAGCTGCAGTAACTTATATAATTGCATAACTTTAAGATACAGATTCATCAGTCAGTCAAAATATAACACTACTGAAATCAAACCAGTGCTGATGGATGAAGAGTTTGATTCGCAGACCTGTAACTAGGGGATAAACAAATTAATGCAAATGTATGCATTTACTCTGTGTCTGCCTACACGCTTTCTTATTTATTTCCGGTGCTGGTATGTTTTCAGCATTCAAAAACATATGTGACTTGAAACTGATATGACTCAAATGTGAACCTATAAATTATGAACACCAAGAACTCCACAATCACAATGGAAACTGGCTCTGAAGTGCAGTGCTGGAACAGATACACAGGTAGCTTGAATTGCTTGGGGTATATCAATGAAAATCAGAAATTTCAAAAACACATATATATATACACAATATAATTATTATAGATTGTGTTCTAAATTGAAGTTCATAGAAACTTCCTCAAAATGAATTAGTAGTATAGTATACTATTGAATAGAATAGTATTATGGTATTATGGTACTGTAATGCTAAGACAGCAACAGAAAAATGTCAAAGGAAGTTAATGCTGAAACATAATTCAGCTTATATTGGTATAGAAAAAACAGGCAGCCCCACTGAAAGTCCGTTTATCTTCAGTGTCGGGAAAAAAATTGTAATAGGCCACAGAAGAAGATACACACTGTACAGTATCTGCTACCTTTGTAAAAGCAATATTCCCTTGGTGGAATTAATTTCATAGCTGACTTGTTTCATGTTATCATGAAATACTGTGAGCTCTGACTGATGCTGCAAATACAGCAGCTTTGATTTAGGGACAGTGGGAGAAAACAATTTGAGTCAAATTGGACAAATGTCCAATAAGCTATAATGCATACAAGTATGAGCAATTTGCAAGGATATTATGTGTAAATATAGATATTTGATTAAGTCTTTTTATGCACTGTTGAGACAAATTTACTAAATTAGCTTGCATTTGACAGACAGCCCTACCTACTGTACGAGTCCATGTGGCAAGAGCTGCACAGTGGTAAAAGTAAAGCTGAGAGTTAATCAGGGATATTACAAATCTAATTCAATCACTTACAAAGTATTAGTGTACTAGGAGACGCTTTGAAGAAGTGTCTGAAGTGTCATAAAAGGTGAACAATCTTCTTAATACTTTTAATTAGATCACTCATATAAATCCTTCCCTTCTCTGTTGAGGAAATGTTGTCTTTGCAGTTGCAACGTCTGTTGGTACCTTATAGCCTCAAGCAGTGTTTTTCAATGCAGCTTTGAGTCTGGAGCCAATGACTGACTCAGCGTTGGGTAGAATGTTGTCTTGCTCTTTGTTTTCCTCATCTCTTGTCTCGTCTCTGCAGCGGGGGAAGTCTCTATGTTTCGCCTTCATCAAAATCTCACAGTTGTTCAATATAAGATTCAACTTTCCATGTTGAAAAGAAAACATTAGGTCCAATGCAGTTTATTCCCCACATACATTCACAAACAGACAGACAGACAAAGAGAGAAGGGTGAATATCAGGGTTGGCATATTGATTAGACGAGTAGAGCAGCTCAGTCAACACCCAACCCTGTCCAGTAGAACAGACAAACATACTGACTGCCTACAGTATATGCTTCTTCAATCAAATACAAGACCTTGGATGTTCAGTACATGAATTTCAGCTATAAAAATCTTTTGGCCTCCCCAGCAATACTGTGGGCATAAAGGAATCCTTACTACTACATGGCATACCTGACGGCAGAGCTCAGTTCATTCATATTTTATTTCCCTGTATTTATGGTCAAGCTTTCATAAGTGATCCTCATGTGTATCGTGGTACAGCTTTTTGTTTATAATGCAGCACTTTCTGATTTCAGCTCTTCCTGGTTTCCCCAGCATGTAGAGCCAATATGGTACAGTATGTGCTGCTTGACTGCACGTGCTGTTTGCTGTTTAACAGCCTTGGCCAGCTGTTGTGGCCGCCACAGTGCAAAGGTCAGAGTGATGTAATGAGAAAGATGCAGGGATAAAGAGATGGATTAGAGGAAAGAACAGCCCCCACATGGACACAAATGTAGTGATTACACCCAGATTAATGACACAGCACTCACTGCGTCACTAACATGCACACACGTGCACGGCATGTGCATGACTTCCAGCTGAACACAACGTACTTTAATGCATGCAAACACAGAGACATGTACCCAAACAAAGTTGCACAGATGAATTTATTTCCAGACATTCTGCTGGAAATGTATTTCAAAAATAGAAACGCTTGACACTATACCTTCATTAGTTTTTAGCTGTGCTAAACAGCATTACTCATTTATACCTGCCTGACATGTTCACTTTCACTGTATTTTAGGGCATCTCTGTGTGGTACCTGCCCCACTTCTCCTGGCAGATTTAGAGTTCAGGTTGCCAGATTAGGCAGAAATATAATTCAAAGACTTGTTAGTCCCATGAGAGGCAAAACCCCAAAGTGAGGAGAGCGCAGAGCTTCACATCACACACTTCCCTAGGTGCACGTTCCTCTGTCCTCTGTCTTTCCTTTTCCCTTTCACTTTACACTTTCCCTCTCTCACCGTCTCACTCTGCCTTCTCTGCTTTCCCTTGGCTATCAGTAGTAGGAAAAAGCCAGATGATCTACGCCTCCCATCTTTCTCACTCGTGGCTGTCCTCTCTAAGCCTCCTGTGTGTTGTGAGGTATGTGAGCTGTGGGAATCATCATAGGATGATGGGTGGTAGGCATCTTTTATGCAGTATGAACTCCACCCGGGGATCATGGAGAGTCTCACACACATACACACAGGCGCAGCCTGGACAATCATGTTGAATGAATGGATTTATTTATTTTCTGAGGTTGAATAGGTGTCATAAATGCTTTTGTGAACCATACAGGGGACAAAAACAAAGATTATGGACACGTGCACAGAATTACATTTTGCAGCGGTCAGTCCAGACTCTGCTTGTGCTGGTTGTTTAATGTACCGACTGCTGAGGGAGAATACTGTACCTCAGTGACAGCTGTGTTAGCGAGATAACACATAATACATGTTGACACGCTGCTTGTGTGAACAGTGCATTGACATTTATATTATTTCAGGTTCCTTTATTTATTTATGTTTTCATCTCTATGTGTGTGTGTCTATGCCGTCATCATGTTTATGGGTGATAAATATACAGCTTACTTCAAAACTGTACTCCCTTTTGTCCAAAGGTGAAATGCAGGGCAAGTTACTGCCTGTGCTGCTACTGATAGAAGATCCCCTTTGCTTATCACTTCACTTATCGATGTGGAGAGGACTGTGTTTGATGTTTAACCTTCACTTGTCGCCCCTATGTGTTGAGAACATCTAAAGATAAAAATGAAGTTTTACTCCATCTGAACACTTAAACAAATAGTAAAAATAATTAAAAAATGATCATAGATTTGAGCAAATCCAACAAGGTGAATTTAATGGAAATGTTAAAAGCACTGCAGTGCAACAGAGCACTGAGATGAGGACCTAAATGAAGGCTGAGGAACTGAATCCAAAATGCGAACAACTATTTATTTCTTGGAGGCGTTAATCTGTAGCTTACAGGTCAGGATGACAGAGTTTATGAAGCTAGTATGAAGTGGACAGTATGAAAGCGAGAGACATTTTGCCATGGGCGTGTGTTTAAGATGTGTGTGTGCGGTTCGCTTTGCATTTCACTGATAACACTAAATCAAAGGAGGGGGAGTGAGAGAGAGAGAGAGGGAGGGAGAGAAAGAGAGAAATCTGTTCATATCTAATGGGCTTTCATCCACTTTACACAGATATAGCCATTAAAGCAAACACAATCAAAAGTGGTAAAAACGCGTACATAAACAGCAGATACAACGTACTCTGCGCACTGACTAACGTGTGGAGTGTAAGTATGGGTTGAAGCTCGTTTTCTGTCCTCCGATGTTCATTTTCCACTGCCTCACAACCTCTCTATCCCTCTCTGACATTTTCACTTGCAATAAAGCGTTCTGGTGCATTGGCTCCTGATAGAATCAGCGCTGTGTCGGGACAACAAAGACGGCAGGGAAAAGGGAGAGGGTGCAAATGGAGGGAAAGGATAAGCCCTGTCGTGTTCTCACAGTGAGAGAAACATGTACAGCAGCCTGTTTATTACAGTGGCCTTTGACCTTTTGATCCCTCTGTAGATCAATAAATGGATTTATAGCATTTTATTCCATCAAATTGGCCTCTTGAACCTTTAAATGTATGATCTCATATGTGCAGCTCCAGATTCAGGGTCTATTTCTGTATCTGTTCCCAAAGCCACTCAGAGGGCATCTATCTGTGGGGTCAGAAACTCCATCCAGCAGGCAAATGCCAGCTTCAGTCCCAGAGGAAAAGAAGACACTTTTGCGCTTAACTATGAAGACTGTTCTGATACTGTATATTATAGTGTTATATGTGAGTGGCGACTGGGACCATTGGTTAGAGGGGCCCAGGGGCCAGAGTAACAGAGTGAAAACTTGACAGAGAAAGAGAAGAGGGTGCTTTGATGAGGAGGGGAGCTGAACTGGTTCAGAGCCTGTTGCTATGGTAGCCATGTGGAATAAATCACCAGCATGAATTCCATTCTCAAATGCCTTCAGCACCCCACTGACTCAGGTAGACCTAGACAGAATTTGAATGAGTATGGTGTCCCAGTGAGCAGCTCACTGTGAGGGGAAAAGAATCATAACCAGGCCGTACTGGTTGTTCTAGATTCAGTAATACCTTTCTTTAAGTCTCTCTCTTTAGTATGGACAAACAGTACATAAACAAATGCTTTACAACATATTATAATGTATTTGTAGGCAGATATATGTTTATTGATGTGTTTGTCAGCAACTCTTACTCCTCCTTTGGGCGCCTAAAAGTGGAGGCTGGTGATGTGGTTTGTCTTCATCTGAGAAGTTATTTTGTTAAGGGAGTTTTTTCTTACCACTGTCGCCTTAAGTGCTTGCTCTGGGGTCAGGCTCTGGATCTCAGTAAAGCGCTTTGAGACAATTTTGATTGTGAAAGGAGCTATATAAATAAAATTGAATTAAACTGAATTGAATTGAATTGAACAAATACCAGGCATTAAAAAAACTAATGAAAATAAATAGGGGTACTTAAAGAAGTTTTACCTGTCTTTCACCAGCATATGGCACATTCTGTGACTACCTCTTTCTTTCAGCTTTATTGAACTTTATCTCCTCCTGTGTGTGCGTGTGCGTATGCAGAAAGCATATTTTGTCATTATTGATGGCTAAACAGAGATGACACCAGGGAAGGATGGTCCATCTTTTTTTAATGGCAGGTATTTATAAAGGGTATGGCAGACACGAGAAGTCAATCCAAGTCTTTTGATTTGAAGAATATTCAAGGAGAGAGATGAGTGATGATATAAGACCTTGACAAAGATTAACCATATTGCCACATCATGAATATAGTGAAGTCAAGAGGGTCAAAACTATAAAATGACAAATTTGATAGACAAATAAGGCTCGGCGTTACAAAAGATGGGATCCTCCAGACTCTATTATTAGCATTTCACTTCAGCATCAAAGTGTCTGATGTTTCTTTCAAGATTACATGAATATTCATGGGGCTGACTCATCAGTTTTTGTAATAACATGCTTGGATGGTCACCATCATCACAACATTCATCTGTCCTTTTTCTTCTGAGGGAAATGTGATGTCGTACATTGCCATTTGTGGTGGTAATTATGAATCCCATTGTTGCAGACAAACAAAAGGGGGTGGGAATGAAGGAGGGAGTAAAGGGGTGATAGAGGGAGGAGAGGAGAAAGAGTAAGATAAAGGGAGAAAGGGAAAGAAAAGGGGAACAACCAGCAATGAAGGATGACTTTCTGAATACACAGTTATAGTCACCAGATGTGCACACAAAGACCACCCTGAATTATAGATAAATACAATACACAATACACACAGTACTGTTGTTAAATTTGATCACAATTGTAGATGTAACTGTAGACGCTTAGAATAACAATAATATCCACTTATAGGACCACTTTTCATCTACTGTAACAGGTTTTACAAGTGCTTAAATAGTAATTATTTTCATTCAAGGCATAATTATAATTAGAACATGCCTCAAATACTCATAATAGTGGCATTGCAACATCTTACTGTATGCATAGTGGCCATAACCACACACACCACAGCCATGACCACGTTGCAATCAAATTAGCAGTATCATAAAACTCAAAGCATTTTTCACTGTACAAAAACAACACTATATTTTCCAGTTTATGACATCTAAACAACTACAGAGCTCAGTAGAAACCAAGAAAATAACTTATCATAGTACCAAAAAAAGATTAGAAGGCCATTACTTTTAACATAGTCGTTTTATCTCATAATAGTTACAGAGTTTGTCATTTTTAGCAGTTGAACGAGAGGAGGAGCCGAGGTTTGGTGGAGCGGTCTCTGTGTGCGTTTGGATTGACAGCTGGGTTGGGCTGGGTCAGTCCTCAGGAGCTGATATTTTATCTTCTGTCTCTTCAGATCAGAGGCAATGTTGCTTAATCAGTCGCCCGTCTCCTCCCAGGGCCTCTGCTCTGTACTGACACTGACGTTCATAGTATTTACACAGGGTCTGCACCAGATAGTCAGTTTACACTACACAAAAAGGAGGCAAAATATTGCTTTTTAAAATAAATGGAGACACACACAGTCGAACTATTGAGTGATAAATGTAGCTCCAATAACTTGACAGTCTGCTACTGTTGTTTTTCCTGTTACTGCTCTTGTTGAAAGCGAAGTGAAAACCTTTTACATGGTGCAAACACTGAGTGAGTCTGACCTTTAGACTATGTGCGTGCGTGTGTGTGTATGTGCAGTCAGTCTCTGTTCTCCTCAGGTGTCCAAGGTGTGCCTGGGTGCTCGGTTGGAGTTCTCCTCTCCCCTCCCTTTCGCTCTCTTTTCACCACCTAGAGGAACATACTTCCTTTTGGGCTTTTTACGTTTTTTATCAGTGCACCACACTCTCTCACAGTACTCTTCTACTCTCTGGGCATCCCCGTAGCCAATCAGCTGGAGAAACTCCTTGTACCACAGCCTGGAGGGGCGGCCTGGGACTGAGGATGGCAACAGAGCCCTGGGGCTGATGCTGGGGCCTGGTGGGGGGCCCAAGGAGGAGTGGCATGGAGCTGCAGCCTTCTCTCCCTCCCCATCATTAGCCCTCGCTGACTCCACCCTCTCCCCACTGAGCACGTGTAGAGTGATACGTAATAATGTGTTGACGTATCCATGTTCCACAGTCTGGCACACATACACACCGGCATCTGAGCTTCTTACACGCAAGAACAGCAGGCCGTGGGAGGTCATGATAACCCGCTCATCACCTCGAACCTACACGCAGGAAAATAAATTGAAAGTATATTTTTTTCTAGTCACTGATGTAGCCATTATTCAGGTTTAGTGATTCAGACAGCTGCTGCATTTGCTTCTCTCTCAAGACAAATGCTAATTAAAAAAACCTACAGAACTAGAGAAGGATAAATTAGGGAGAGGTTGTACTTCAATAGTGCACTCAATACAGTCTGTACTTAAGGTTCTGTGAGGAACATAACCAGTCCAGGTTTCATTTTGCTGTAGTAATGCTTCAGTCTCAATATTGAAGATATAAACATGTAAATCTGTTCTGATACACTTCATTGTGTTTCCTAAAGTGTAGACAGAGATAGATATACCGCATTGAGTGTGATGGAGGGAAATGGAGTTTTGTTTGTGGTGCTCAACACAAAATTACATTTTGAAGAACTCAACAAAATCTCTTTCCAGAAACAATGTCCCACTTGCTCACAAACACTCACAGATGTCACTGTGAATTTAAATGTTTGTTGTCTTGAGCGGTACAAATGAAATTCCCTTCAGCTCAGAGTCACCGAGGTGGCAGCAGAAATCTCAGCTGTAAGTCAAGCCACCACTGTCTGCATGGCTAGACAGCTCCATAGGGGTAAGAAGAGAAATGTATTTTTGGAAGCAGAGAACAAAATAGGAGCATCTCCACTCTGCTGCTTTTCTTTTTCTGGTGATGAGATCTGTTTGCGGTGTAATACACTTTTAGTATGTGTACATTTGTATTTGTTTTGCGCGAAGTAGTGCATCAGACTCACCTCGTGTTTCTCTCCTCCTTTCTGTAAGAACCAGAGTACTTTGGCCTGAAGTGATCGAGGCACGCACTCCAGTAAAGTGCTGTTGCTCTCAACACTGTACGCCAACCTCTCCTCGGATCCTTCATCTACACACAAATACACACATACACACACGTCGTAAGAGATAGTGTGGCAAGAGAGATGGCAGGGAACTGCCATGACCTTTCATTAGCTGACAAACGTACAGTGGATTGTTCTACTGCTGCTGTAGAGGCACATTAACCTTTCTCATCTCCGACTGCAAGAACACGTGAAGAGTTCATATTTTTTTCATATGAGGTCTAGTTCTCCTAAAGAATAGCATCATTTTCTGGCTTGTATACAGTATTTGCCTGACAAAAATTTTGTGATACCAGTAAATACATACAAGCGTGCCCATGCACACACGCACACAAGCACACGCACACACTCACAAGCACACATATCACACAGTCATTTTATACACTAACCATCAATTTGCAGTTCATTGCACAGCTGGACGGCGTTGCCATGGCGAACATCCTGCCGCCTGAATCGTCTGCTGAGATGTTAGAGAGGGAGGCAAAGAGAGAGTCATTTTGAACATGTGATGAAAGTGTGAGAGATAGGTGAAAAGAAAGAGAGAAAGAAAGCAAATAGAGAGAAAGATGATAAAAAGAGGAAGGGAGGTGATCAAGTGCATACTGATTGGCCTTACATAACACCTGGCAGTCATGTCTAGCAGTGCCTGCGATAATGACTTGGTAAATCAGCCTCAGAGCATTGTGACATTCAGGGCAAGATGATATGACGGAACATAAATGTACTGCTAAAGGTGTGAACAGCTGATTGTCACACACACACACATCTGCAGGAGAAAAGATGGGTCCTGTCTCACAGTGTGTGTGCTGTTACCTCTTGGTGTAGACTCCAGCAGGGTAGTATCTGGAACAGGTGAGGCCATCCCAGGCACAGTAGGGGTCTCTGGCCAGACAACAATCAGCACATTCAGAGCCATAGAGGTCACACTGATGCAGTCTGACCTGGGCCACACCGACTTCCGACCCAACGTAGAGTTGTTGCTGTGGACCCAGAAACGAGACATACATGTGTAGATTTATGCAGATATATGTAGAGGTACAATGACCTCTATACAGTATGTATATGCACTCAGTTATCAGTTTATTAGGAACCCCAAACCAAAACAAAAGCAGTCTAATACAACAGACCTACAATAAATCCTGCCTTCATGAATGTTAATTGAACTGCTAGTGTTTTTGAACTATATTGCCTTATGCTGACAGGTGTCCTTATTATTTTGTCCACCCCATTCAAGTCAATGAGGGTAGGCTAAACAACAAACACTTTGTGTAATGCAATACAGTTCACCAGACTATTACAACCTTCATGATGGGTTACATAGCCACATGTAGGCTACAGTAGTAAATTATGTCAGTACAGAGTAATACGTTGCAATGTTATCATCTTGTGGCTGAACAACAGAATTGCAGGAATGAATAACAGTGATTCAGATACTCATCTTACCCTTTTAGGTGATATTATGATCTCTCTTATTGGTGCTGACACCTGCGAACAGGAAAGATTTTATGTTATTCAATAATGAAGTTGAATCCGTGGTTCATCATATCCTATAAGAATGTAGTTCTTTATCACTGGAGGCTACCAGACATTCTTCTATCCATCCCAAATCAGTTCTTAATTAAAATGCAACCAAAAGCAGCCTCTGCTCGCAGACTAGTTTTCAAATGTAACTGATCTAAGTACAATTGATATTCTCCGATCATTCTCAAGATCTATCCGCAGGCTGGCTGCACAAACATACTGGTGGGCCTCTGATGATTGAAAGGAAACAAAATCAGCAATCAGTATTTTCAAAAGAATCCCTCAAACTGTGTAACAGCAGCAGTAATGGATATGATATGCATTGCAATAAAATGCAGATTTTTCTTGGTTACAGAGTCTCCTTTGCATTCACAATTTGCATCTAAAAATAGAGTACCTTGAATACTTGCAGCTCCTCCAGCAGCACCTCCTCCATAGTGTCTGTGTCTTTGTTGTAGATGGTGATAACTTTCAACACCACCGAGTCATCTAATGAAAAGAAGGCATTAATGCTGCACTGTTGATTTGACAAGAGTTTTACCGGTAATGGCGTAACATTCTTCTTTATTTTCACAACTGATGCAATATATCAGGTTCAAACCTGCCACGGAATGTTGTATTAGTGTTTCACTAATATACTTTAATGCTTAATACATGGCTTTATGCTGTCAACATGTCACGTCAGTAGTGTTTGTGCACCCAGATATTCAGTTCAGTGTTTGCCTCTCATTTTGCAAATAGTGACATTCATATTTTGCAAAGAACTATGCATTACATAAGTCTTCTTCTGGCATTCTTGATTAAGCACAATATGTACAGTGTTCATTCCTGAGAGTGTATATACCGGTGCCGATGTACAGAACATGGTAGTGTCCGTCCTGGGCTTGGACTCTGTCCACGGCAATCTGGGTTAGCTTTCTCCTGCCCGGCTCTGTCTGTAGCAGGACAGGTCTACGGTGCTGGGGAAGGACTGGACGATACATCACAGGATGAGAACGCACAAACCGCAAAACCTCATCAGGAAACTCCTTAGAGCTGGAGAAGCCACCGCCATTCACTCTGCTGGCACACTGTTAAAGAGATGGTGTGGCAGAAATAGAGAGAGAAAAGGAAGGAGTAAGGGCAGAGACAGAAGAAGGCCATTAATTGTGTCAGCACCATGTACGGTGTAGGAAAAAAAAAAAAGCTGACATGCTTTAGTCTGGCTCAGACTGTCCCTCTATGACCTGCTGAGGTAGCAACAACAGTGCTGACATTCACCAGAGCTGTCCTACATGCTCTCAACACTGTCCCACTCAAAGGACATCTGTCGTGGACACAGACTAATGGAGAGTGCAGTGAATGCATAATGTTGGTGCATCAGGGAATGAAGTCCCATAAACATTATTTTATTCAGACTTTAAAACTCACAGATCCAGGTCGAGGATAGGGGACTCTGTCCTCATAAGGTGTCCAGTGATGCTCAGGTCTCTCTCGGTAGGCAAATTGACCATTAAAGGCTGCTCTGATGTCATCCATGTGATAGACACACACAGCATAGCCTTTAAACACCGCACTGCAAGAGAAGATTTCATTAGTGATTTGATGGATAACAAAGTTGTGACTGGATAATGAAACACTGACGTCATCCTCCACTCACCTTGTTGTGCTAAAGAGGCCAAAGATTTCTGGGTTTTTTCCATCCTTGTTCTTGAGAACAAACACGTCCTCTGAAACACAAAATCCTGGATTTAGCCACTGTGTTTTTTTTTAGGTACGCTGGAACTTTTTGTTGCTCTTTTTGTCACTCTAAGCTTACTGGCTGCTCATCTTGAGGGAAAAATCCCAAGTGCTGAAATTTGTTGCTTTACCGCTAAATACTGGTTACCATTACTGAAGGTTAGATGCACAATGTAAAAAAAAAAAAATTAATACCATATAGGGACTTTCTAAATCTTGAGGGATGTAGATGCTATCAAGCATAAGTACTGAAAGTTTAACAATCAATAAATGCACAACATGTCCTTGTAGCCTGTACCGAGATCATCAAAGTGTGTATCAATGCCATTTGGTCCAGCCACAGAGCAGATAAGGCGAGTTTTCAGGAAGGAGCTCCATCTATTCACCAGCATTCTCTGTCCTCCTTGGTCATTCTGAGAGATGAAGGGAGATATAGATTTTGACTGCACTGTCAATGCTTTGGCATCGATTTGTTTGTGCCCTGAAATGTTTCTACAGCATCTGCATTCTCACCGCACAGACTCGTCCAACTCGAGTATACACAGCCTTGTTCCCTCCCTCAGCATCCATCTCTGGCTCAGTGAAGAAGAAGTACACTTTGTCATCATCCTTGTCATCGTTGTCAGGAATAACTGCTGACCCCACAAATTTAGGTTCTGTAGGAAGAAGAATTTGTAAAAAAAAAAAAAAAAAAGCCTGGAGTGAAACATAAAGTTAAAAAGAGTTAGCGTTTCATGTGAATAGCATCTAATTTTCTGAACTGTCAATCTATTTTAATGTATTTTTTTTAAAACATCCTTAGTTTTGTTACCAGATATACAGATATACTGTATCTGTTTGCACTCCCTTGCATTTGAAGGGAGATGTGACCATTTCCCGGTAATGTACACCAACCATTGAGCTGCTGCCTGTCGTCTCTCTCAGTGCGTGTGTAGGTCTGGTTGTTAAGTCGGCACAAAGCACCATCGTTCTCCCAGTAGTCAGTGTACAGGCCAATATACAGCTCTCCTCCTAATGCACGTGCGCACACACACGCACACAAACACACACACACACAAAGTCAGTTAATAACAATGCACATATTATCAAAACTGCAACTCCCTTCTACCCCCTCTACTTATTAAAATACTGAGATTAAAAAGACCACAAGATGGCAGTATTGACTGGTTAGAGGTCAACAAAAGTGAACAAGCTTCTTCATTGTGGAATTGCATAGGACGTATTCATGTGTATCCAGCTGAATGAAAACATACATTATAGTCTCACAGCTGTGCTTTTAGCTCAGCTGATGGGGACGTGATGAGCGACTGAGTGAGCAGTGTCTTACTGGAGAGTGTAGACGTGCAGGAACTGTTGGGGTCGTATGGACAGCGTCCTTTGCCACTTGTGATACTCTCTTCTTCAAGAGCAAATAGCCTGTCCTGAGAACAACACACAAAACGCACAAACACACACAAAGTTATTCACACTCAAATATGTGTGAACACAAATGTTACAGATGCACTTCAAAAGCTCCACCTGTGGAACAGCTTTAACAACATCCAAACAAATCCCAGGTGCGAGAGAGAAAGAGATAGAGAGAGAGAGAGAGAGAGAGAGCAAGATCCAGGTGAGTTAAAGAGAAGAGGGATCAGAAGGTGATTGATGAGAAGGAGGAAGGAAGATAAATGAGACAAGGAGTGAGAGATGACCAAATGAAGGACTGGAGTCTAAAAGTGTATAACCAACTGTGCTCTGCTCTTATATCATTGAGAGTTCACTACTTCCAGTCTTTTGATCTTGCTGCCCTGCACAGGAGGTGGCAGTAATACACACACACACAAACACAAACATACACAGACCTAAACTCCCTATAGAACCACAGCTCATATGTTTGTGGGCCACCACAGTGTTTATGACTGTCACTGGCAGATCAGAGAGGATGTCATATATTGATTTATGAGTAGCCATGGAGCCCTACTGTGCTGTGACTACCGCCCTGCGTATGACTGTAACAGAAGTCAGCTTCTGGGTTAAACTCATCCATCATGTAATGCAATCTATCAAAACCAAACGGAAAATAGGTAAAATAGGCTGAATCAATATTTCTCTACGCACAGTACTCTGAGCTGTGGACTGTTTTTATTAAAACGTCTAAACAATTGTCGCATAAATATTTGATTTGTTAGTCTGTGGTTGACTTAATGGCTAATGGCATTGGCAGTTTCTGGCAAAGTTTATCTTAGTGTAAATATTATTAAGCTCAGGCTTAATGATAATTGTACACTAGATGTAATCTCATACACCAAGTATGAAATTTATGTGAGGCAACCTTGTAGAGAGATTAGGTTGCTTAAACATAGAGTAACCAGCCATGGCCAATCCAGCTTTGCTCACACTATGAACATTCCTATGGTATGACTGATGGTTGAAGGTGTGACTGGCCTGGTTGGCCTAGTGGACTAGTGTTGGAATGCAGAGTGGAAACCTTCTCCCCTCCTCTATCTAAATATGCTCAGGACTGTTCAGTGTTTGACATCTAGGAGAAATGTGTCATACTGTAAAGAAACATGTTCACAGTGATGTATGTAGTTAGTTATTTATGCACATCAGTATGAACGCTCCTGTGCACCCAAATCCTACTCATAAGCAGCTGACACACACTTGAATGGACCTCAGAGTATGAAGACAGAACATTAGTCGTCGCTGACCTTAGACTCTCTCCTACAGAAAGCAGCACCTGGCCTCTTCTCCCTGTTTACCTGGCTTGTCATCTTTTTTTAATGAAACCGAGAACCTTGCGTCAAAGAATTCAGTGGAAAACAAACCCTCCGCCCTCTCTTACTCACTAACTGTCTTTTCCATCTCCACCTCACTCCACTCCTTGTTGCTAGGAGGATAAACTCAAGTGCAGTAGCATGTGCTAAGTGTTTAACCGCTCAGCGGTCCAAGCTGCACTAACAAGTCTAGGAGCTCCTGGCTAAAACATTATCAAAAGAGTGTGAAGAAGGCTCCGGATACAGCCATCTAAAGAGAGAAAGAAAGAATGTTGAGTGAAGGAGTACAGTGTAAAATCTGGCTGTCTGTATAACAAAGACGCCTGCAACGTTTTCACTGGAGTAATTGTTTTAGTCCTTTGCAGTGAAAATCTGATGCACACAAAAAGCAACCACAGGCTTTTAAAGCAGGAAAAGAAAGAAACCGACACTGGAAATATCCAGAATAAATTAATAGAGCAATAAATCATGCCACACTGCTTGAAATACCACCTGAATATTTGGTTGTTATGGAGACCATAACCCTTCGTATGTTTCAGTCCTCGGGACTCACCTGCCCCGTGTGTCCGACTCTGACCAGGGCACAGATGGGGTTAAACGCTCCTGTTCCACAGACCAGCAGATGGGTGTGGTTGTACTGCTGCAAGACCTTAATGTAGTTTGCACACTCCGGCTGTTGGAGGAGATACAGAGATGAAGCAGGGGGAAGGTAAAGTGGGATGAGCGAGTCAGAGGTCGTGAGAGAGGATTGAGGCCACACAGTGAAAATGGTGTAAAGGAGAAATGCCAAGCTTTTACTGCATCATCAATAACATCAATGCTTTAGGTTAAACAAAGGTTAATGAGCATTGTGAGATATGTAAATCAGTCCACGCATACTGACAGTATCTGCCTCTGTAACTGATCTATCTGCCTGTGTTATAAATTAATTATGCACTATATATATGAATGCCGTGTTAATGCACATTATCATCGGAACATTTGTGCTTTACCCTTGATAATCAACCTTAGCCATGCTACCAACGTCCCACTGGGATCTGATATGTGTATGTAGGGTGTGTCCCTTACCTTTTCCCTCCCCTTCATCAAACACTCCTCTATCTGAGATTCTGTACTGGCCCACTGGATCTGAAAGAAAATACAAATGCTCACATTTACAATAGTGTTGTTTCACTCAGTCAAAGTACTGCTGTGTGCTGAACACAGACTTATAAAGACACACACACACACATGCATGCTCAGTTTGGCTAACCTATAGAACCATGTGTCTAAAAAGTTCAATATGTCTCACTTCCTGACGGGCAGGGAGGGTTGAAAACAGACCTACCTCTCTGTGGTGTGTGTTAACCCGGTCTAGACTAAGGGAGAACAGAGTATTCTTGGCCCCAATGTAAAGCCTCTCATGGCTTTCATCCAGCAGCATGGTCTGGGGCTGAAGAGACGCTCCATGTCCCTGGAACACCCAGGTCCTGTTCAGCTGCCAAAGCTCTGTGGAGACAATAACATACACACTGAAATTAAGCAAATAATTATAAAAATTACTATGGCAGGCTAGATAGCTATTGAAATATAGATGTAGAACTATCTATACTTATCTAGATAGATAGATAGATAGATCGATCGATAGATAGATAGATACATAGATAGATCTCTTTGTTATTTTACATGTGGGTTCTCATCTTGCCTCTTGTCTGTACTAACCAGCAAGATCTGATTAGACCAAACCCCTCCTTCAAGGGATTTTTAACTGCTCCGGGAACCTATGTCTGTGTCCCAATTGCTCCCATGGCCAAGGGCACATTGCAACATGTGTTTCTGATTCATAGCTTCCCCAAGAGAATGGCAGAGAGCAACAGTAGAGTTTTATCTTTCCATCTCATTCTCCCTCACATGTGGCACCCATGCCTCCTCTCACCCAACTCAGATGTGTCATTGGCTTGGTCATAGACCTACAATCCATCTTGTTTATATCATCACTACAAGTTCACATGGCATAAAAGGGTGCACAAGCAACTCTAAGCTGACCTCCCAGTGCATACCAGTAAATAGCTTTAAGGACTACTGCTTACCCTTGACACAGCTCAACCAAGAGGACAACCAAAAAGACACTTAGCAGAAACATGAATGGAAGGAGTTGGATATGAGTCCTGGGAAAGATGTAGCGATTAATGGGAGGAGCATATGATGTAGACAGTCTGGCCTATAGTCCAGCTTACTGGGAAGCAGTTTTATCTGAGAGGAAACGGAACCGGCCTCTTTATCAGCCATTAGTTTGGGATCAGCTGCCACTCCCTGTCAGTCTCGCTTTGGGTGATTTGAAATCATACTGCAGCGAACCGTGACAGACATGTCATTAAATATAAACACACACTCATCAGAACAACCACAGAGCTTTGGAAATATCTTGTTCAAATTCACAGCAGAACCACAGATAGTTTGCATACACGCACATGTGTCAACACACCCAGTTTTACCTACCTGATTGAACCTGACAGGCTGCTCCTCTATACCTGAGCTCTGTGAACTTCTGGAGAGCAGGGTTGAGGGTGAAGGATTTAAACTAAGTGCAGGAACCCCAGAGGTGAGCACTTCCTCTGGGCTGCACTGGCCTGAAAAACCTTTCATTAACACACGACCGGGTTAGACCGGGTGTCCTTGTAAAAGAAGAAAGGGGGATCTGGTGTGTGTTAGCAGAACTTTTGAAACCTCAGAGAGATTTAAGCAGACAAGCTGGGGTTCATGATAAAATTTATAACGCTAGCATTACACAGGCTGTATTCTCTTCTTTTGTTCTATTTTCAGACGCACGTTAGGCTGTCCGTGCACAGTTCTTCAGCAAGCGTGCTTTAAATTTAAAAATTCCTGACTGTAATACTATGCCATCCTTTCAACCACCTCAAATAATGCTGAGGTGTCTCTACATGCTGGGGTTGCAGGGGGTAATTGTATGATTTGTTTTTCTAGCATCTGTATATTTTTAGTGAAACTTGATCTCCAAGAAAGAAGGAGAGTGTTTATCCCATTTTCCTAGACTACTCATAGCAACAGCATGCACTCAGTGGAAGGCTGTATTTGTTTAAAATAGGATTAGGTATCCACAGAGGACTTGGTGACTGTGTACATTTTGTTGCTATTAAGATTTATATGTTGGATACAAGCGGCTGTTTGTTTGACTAGCGTTAGATCTCGGGTGGTTAGGTGACAAAGACAGAGGGGATGTGGCAGTGGTGTTCTGCCAGGGCTCAGACATGCTTCCTGTAATTATCTAATCCACACACTTGATGCACTCTGTCTCTTTCTCTCTCTCACTCTCTCTCTCACACACACAGACCCTTCCATCTAACTTAAGCTGAACTTGGATCAAGAACAGTCCTCATTCCACATTCCACTCCAACCTTTCTACAAGCGTTAGACTGTCTCCCAAACAATCAGTTCCTTCTCTATGTGAAGTCAAATCTGCTACCACTTATTTAGATGACAGACTTAGACGGATATTTAAAGTGATGGAGTAAACAGTGTTCAAGTTGAACCCTTCTTTTCCATCTACTTTTCACTTGTCTTTGATAATAATGAAGAGTGGCAGCTGATTTATATAGACAGATGAGCACGGCGAGATGCACAGACATGCACAAACTCTCTCACTCTGTCTCACACACAAACACATTCATTCTATAATTTTGTTTACATGTGTAGAATTGCACATATGACATTCTAAATGTATCCTGTTCAACGCTGAATTAGAATGTTTCCATGCCGTTCTCATTTGATTAAACAAGAGGAAACTGTAACCATAACCACCATACTGACCAAGAGAAAGAAAGAATGAAAGATGCAAGTGAGAAGAAACCATAATCAGATTTATAATAAAAGAAGGTGTTGATTAATCCCCTTAATTACACATTATTACAGAGTTACTGTAAGACTCAATTGGTGGATCTCCCAATTACAGTGACACTCTGAGAGATGCTTCTGAGCGCACAATGCTGTTTAAAGGGTTTCTCCTCTGTCATTATGTGCATCCGTTACAGACAGTTGCAGCCACTGCTCAGACTGAAGAAGGGAAAGAGGGGATTTCCGCTTGTCCCCATTCCTCTCCCTCTCTCTCTCTCCCTCTCCTGTCCAAGTTTTTCTCCCCTTAGTTGTCAGCTAAGGGGTGCTTCTCCATCAGCAATTGAGCCAGGGAGACACATGGCCCTACTGTGATCCCACTTCAAATGGAAAACACAGGGCAAAAGGACTCCCTAAAGACAGACACTTTCATCGGCTGTCTGAGGAGGGCTGAGAGATGCCTGAGAAGATTTGGTGAAGTGAAATCAAAATAAACTTTGTGATCTCCTCTTTATCCATGTATAGAAACACTGTTTTCCTGCACCAGGGGAAAACAATACGTGTTTATGTGTGTGTGTGTTTGTGTGTGTGTGTGTGTAGTAGCAACCTACTTTTGATTATAGGTCTCTTAACAGCATGAGGAGGAAAACTAACTTTTAGTCAAAGACACCGAGATAAATGCACCTAGGAGATCATAAAAAAAACATTCCTCAGGAAACTTAAAAAAGCAAATTAAATTTGCTATCATAATTTGATCTACTGCCAGTGCTAAGTACACATTTTATGTCAGAAATTAAACTTGGGGTAGACAGTCTCGTATTTCCAGGGGAGTAAGCCTACATTTACTTGTTGAGTAATGGGATTTCAGCTGGAACAGAAAGAAAGAAAATTATTGGAGTGAGCTGGAGTTAAAGAGGACAAGAATAAGGAGTGAGTCTGTTCTCCTTGCGCTATAGGAGCCTTAGTGGGACCGTAGAGCTCTTGGGGGGTGGGGTCAGGAGCCGGAGAACTGGGGTGTTATGCCATTATTGGAATATGGCCTTGTGTTTCTTGTGTGAGGGGAGAATGATGTCACTGAACAGAATGAAAGCCACATGGAGAGTCTGAGGAGGATGAGAAGGGAGAAGGAAGAGAGAAAGAGAGAGAGAAAGCAAAGTGTGTTTCTCTGTAACAATGACAGAGTATAAATCTGTAACCAGATTGATTGATTATAAATCAGCAGAATACCTGACAAGTGACAAGTGCCCAGACATATAGCTCTTCATCAAACAATGCAGGCATTCACATCCAGCATGTGTCATCTTTTAATATGCTTTCCAGATACAGTGGTCTATATTAAACTGACATTTAAAACAAGTCTGTCCCCATCAATTCCAAACTATACAGCCTAAGCCATACATATAGGCATATGACCTTGGAGCCAAAATGAATTAGTTATTGATGTGGCTTACTGTGTGTCAATGCGTAGCTATATGTCAAGAACCCAATAAACTGTAAACTGATTTTTATTATGCACTGTCATTTGCTAAAACAGCTTCAGCACAGAAAAAGTATGCTTTAGAACACGCTGAACGAACTTATCCTTGCATGTAGCTGTGTTGTATTTGTTAGCACATGATTTATTCTATTAATTTCCCCTCAGTCTATATTCCAGATGAACAGTTCTCCTCTCAGTAAATTCTTTGTCCCCTACAAGTTGGCATTGTGAAAGAAAGGAGGACTGCCAGCCTACAATAAACAAAATCTACTTGGTATTTTGTGTCTTGGAGTGCTCACCGCACTTGCAACCCTTCATCCTCTTTTTTTCCCTTGTAATATCATTGCAACATACTCTCTGAAGACTCTAACAATCTTTGTGCCTTCTCTCGTTTTCCCATGTCACAAATTTAACTCATCTATGCTCCCCGGTCCCTTCACCGGGAAAAGGTCAGAAAGGATATTAGACTTTCACCAGCTGCCTTCCCCTCTGGACATCTCATTAATGAACCCGAGAGCACACACATAACACAATGGGAGAGAAAAGGACGCTGGGATGTACACGGACAAAATGAGAAAGTGAGAGAAAGAGAGAGGTCTGTGTAGAGGGGATTGAGGGGGGTTGAAAAAATATTGTTTTTCCTTCGCTGACCTAAAAGTTGTGATTTATCTAATCGTCACCATACCCTCCATTTTTCAGTGGTTTGATATAAAGTACATGACTCTTCTAGGGCCGTGATCCAATGTAGTAAATGTTAATTATAGGTCTCTGCACATGAAGGCGGAAGAAAGTTAATGGGACTCCTCACTTCGCACATTAGCTTTAAATAGAAAAAAACAAAAAAGAAAATCCCCCATCATTTCACTTCAGGTAGGCACAACTTTAGGCCATACTGGTATTCCCCATCTCACCCTCAGAAGAAAGTCACCTACAGCCACATCATTTCAAGGTTGTAAAATATAGTGAGAGCTTTTTCTTGTCTGGAGAGGAAGGTCTAAAATTACAGGTCAAAGGGGGGGTTTCATACAGCAGTAATTGCCACCTGAGTAATCCCTGTGTTCACACATGCATGCACCTCAGCTCCTTTTGCTTAAACTCACAATTTAACACTATGTGCTGAAGAAAAGAAATGTCTTAAGAAGGTTAAGCATTTGTTGACCAGTGTTTGACAGTGTGTTTGTGTGTGTGTGTGTATATATGTATATATATATGTTCAGCTCTCACATTTTTTATCCATCTTTTCTATGTGGCAAATGTTGAGCTAATATATGGAACGCACATGCATTTATTTTTACAGTATAAGCAGATATATAGAGTATAATAGAACAGCTAACCTGCCAGAACAGCTTAATGTCACTGGATAATTTTATCCACCTTCACAGACATACTGAGGAAAAATATTTATATCCTCCTAAATGATTACGACTTTTACGTAAACACATCCTTGGCAGACATGCAGAGCAAAATACCTGGTCAATTTAAGTATTGTGAAAGGGCCAAGTTTTGTTCCATGTGTTTGCCCTAGCTGCTCTCACGAACACTTACAAAAATCAGACATTTTTTCAGGAGAGACAAGCTTGCCTACAGCAATAACATGCCAGAGAAATAATTTTTGGATTTTTACAGGAAAATGTTTCAAAGGAATTCAGTGTTTATGTTGCTGTTTTCTTCCTCTTCTTCTTTTCCCTTCTTCTTCTTCTTTTTTCCACAGCAGTTCTGGACAGGTATCTATTATGTGGGTGGAGTGAAATTTTAAGCTTCACTAAACCAGGAATGCATTTTCCTGATTTGTCCAAAAACACTGCTGAGCTGAGATGAATTGACATTACTGAATTAGAAGGAAGTGGATGTCCAACACAACCTCACAAATACGCACAAAGATGGCTTAATTAGCCACCATGGTAAAACTATGCAGCAGTGAAGAGTTTTTGGAAGTGACTTTGGTCTGATTAGGTCATCACCATTATGAAAACTGCTGTATCACACTTTCTGCAGCTCAAGCCAAGCATGATGACAGTGCCGTAGAGGCAGCAAAATAAGTCTAAGCCTGGCCACCTACCTGCAGCCTGCCGTGACGCTGACACATGCTAGCTGTGCAACAGCTTCATTAGCAGCAGAATTGATGGTTGTCCTAGAGGAAGAGCTCATTTCGCTCTACAGGCCTGGAGATCTGAAAGAAGCTGCTGCCAAGAGCCTTGGATGATGCAGATCCAAAATCTCATGGATCTGTGTCCAAGGGTAAAAAAAATAGTACAGAACGAACAGTATGTTCTAATTTCTGTTCTATAGTGAGCCGATCTCCCTGCAGGCCATTTTTACCTATAATAATCCAGGATTTAGCCAGTTTGATTGGCCCAAAGTCCAAGCAATTGAGGTGTAATACCATCTACACCAATCAGCCACGACATTAAAATAAGTTGCTGGGTTTAATGTTGTGACTGAATGGTGTTTAAGGTCTTTGGAAGCAGTGCAGTCAAAGATTAGGGTCAGTTCTGTAGAGAGTCTGTGATTGTAACTCAATGCTCCATGTGATTTAGGTAACTATCTTTTGGAACTTGAGTTAATTGAGGGTGTAAGCAAATGAAAGCGTGACTGGGATTAAAGTGAATCATATGCATTTGGGAAAATCTTCACTGGTCCAGAAGTCTAGACAAGAAGATGGGGAATAGATGAAAGAGGGAGTGAATGATAATTTCACTCCATGTGTGAAATGTGGCTAACATCAAAGGACGCAAAGATCTGCTCTGTGTGATGGTAAGGTCGTCCTTGGAACACATGATAACGTGCCCAAAGGAATTCATTCCCAGAAACCAGGAGAAAGTTGATCTGATATTTTACTGGGACTTTTATTGATCCCCCACTTGGTATCTGCCCATCTGACCAGAAGCAGGTTACAAATAGTTCAGTACTGATATAATGAACTTTTCCTTCCTGTTATCAATCTTTCTCTTAAAAAGACAAATCTAGTTTTTCTACCCTGTTTTGTTACCAGATGTTATGGAAATATTTTCTTAGGCATACAACCACATCCCTCTCCATCTCTCTGGACTGCATTCAAGTCATCGGCGTGTGAAGAATTCACACTATTCCGCCTGTGCATGTGTCTCTCTCTCTCTCTGTACGTATGAGTTTGTGTGAACTTAAGGGTGTGTGCAAAAATCACTGGCAGAGCCCATGAGGCATATATTAAGGCTTAGATGTTTTTCATTCCATAATGATAGGATCCAACTGCAGCTTTTTCATAGCTCTCTGTGCTAGCCAGAACACGTATCAGAGGAGAGAGAGAGGGGGGGGAGAGAAAGAGAGGTGGGCTGTCAATCACTGTAGCAGCTTTCTCCTCAGGCGGCTAATGAATTGGGTGATATATGAAAGTCACAACCATAACAGATATTGATGTGGCATTTATGACTAAGCACATCAACGCTGATCTGCTTACTTTTGTTGATGTATGAAGTTTGCATTTGCTGTAACTGTCACTCTCTTCCTCTTGTCTTTTTCTCCAAGTTTAACTTTCAGTTCCATTCAGTTTCTACTTTTATTTCCATTACTTTTCATTGGAAAATTGTGTTTCACTGTATATTTATTTTTACACAGCTTACTGAGAAATTCTATTATGCAAACAGGCAGAAATAAGGCATTCAGTACATATCATAAACCCGTCCTCACAGATGTAAGTGATGAACCAGACTTGTCAACTCTCATAACGGACTCACAGCACCGTATTTATGAGTTATTGACCATCCAAATTCCACACCTATATTCAACCATGACTAACAGGCTTATGAGGAATCGTCACCTTCTGTTACTACAGAGATCAAAGAAACTGGGAGTAAAAAGGCAGTGTTTACTCAAGGGTTTTATCTGCAAAGATAAAACCCTCATTATTGTCCAAGAGATACACAACAATCAGTTCGCATACCAGTGCATGCATATCCATATCACACACTCCCACACACTTTTTTCTCTCTCAGACACATATACAGCTTCATCCCTTCCCATGCCCCAAAAAAGAAAAAAACTCCATCGTTCCGCCACCATGGCATGACAGAAAGCCACATTGTGGACTCTCAGCCACCATGACCGAGGGACCAAAACAAACTACAAGGAGGCTGCTTGAGCATCAACAGTGAGTGAAGTAAGCATGCACTTCACAAAGTCAAAGCAGAACTCACCCTTCTTGAATCCAGCCATTCATTGCAACTTTTTTTTTCTCTCAGGCTAAAACATAAATCTTCAATGACCATCTCATTACATGGTAATGATAACCTGCAGCTTCTTTTTACTCACTCACAGAAGATGCCGCTCCTCTGTCTTCACTATATTCACGGCACATTTTCTGTGTAGGTGCATTTTTGGTTGTTTTGTTTTGTATATATCTTGAAGAAAAAGATGGCATAAACTACAAATGTTAAATCAGTTTAGATATTTAAAATAACTATTTTTAACTTACAATTTATCTCTTTTTAGTCATACCAGCAAAAATACTTAAATGAATACCATTAAAAATTGGGAGTAGAGGTCTTTTAATGTGTGAACAATTCTGTTGTGTTACACCTGTCTTATTCTCAATCTGCACTGAATCCACTCAGCAGAGAATGTTAGTTTCGACTGAGGCTGCACTGACTATTCCAGACAGTTGAGTTTCAGACACCATGCTGCATCACCTAAAGGCTGCCTTTGCCTATATAATGGTGAAACACATTAGAGCATTTGAATTTGTACAGCGTAAATAATTTGTTGCCAAAGTAGATTAAAAGGTTAAAAAGAAAAAAAAAAGAAGCACATGCTATGTATTTCTTACCTTTGTGGGTAAGCCGTATTCTCGGGTAGATGCTGTGGGCTGTGTGAGTCGTGCCCAGCAGAACAAGATACAGCAGCATCAGTGTCAGATACACAGTCCTCATGCACTCTGCCATCATCATTTAGGCACACACTCCACGCTCATCTACACAGAAAGCATATAAGTCCACTCGGCATGAGGAGCAAAGTCTATGAAAAGAGAAAAAGTCTGCAGGTCTTTGGTTCAGCTTCTGCAAACAATGTTTAATAAGAGACAGTCTCAGGAATAACAATCCAGCAAGAGTCTTGGAGGTAACAGTCCATTTTCTGATGATCTACACAGTGTTGATGTATCTCTGCAGCTTCTATACAGTCACTGCTTTCCCCTATAGCAGTCTGCTGAAAGCTGCATCCACCCACTTCCTCGGTGGACAGGGTAGTGCTCTGGCTTGTTTGGACTTAGTAACCAGGGAGAAGTCCAGTTGCTACATTCACGCCGCAGTGCCCACTGCTCTCTGTCCATATGTCAGTCCGTCTGTTTATTTGTCTGTCTGTATGCCCAAGCTCAGATAGAATCTTTCTGACCTGATGAAAAAAAAAAAAAAAAAGAAAATCCAATCTATGAATCCCACAGAGGTGTTGGAGCTTCTGATTTGTAAAACCTCAATGCGTTTGGTTGTCCTGGCAGGCAGACAGGCAGGGCTGAAGCTGCTGTACTGTATCTTCAGGCTGCGTTCCTCCTCTTGGGTCCACTGGAGCCAGTCATTCTCTGGACAGGAGCCCAGGAAAAGGCAGAGTGGGAGAGGGGAGGAGTGGGGAGCCTCGTGCCTGGCGTGCCGTCTCTCTGCACTGAGGAAGAAAGTGAAGCTGTAGCTCCTAACTCTGCTCACGCTTGAACAGTTAGGGAGGATCCAAACCCCAGTGAGTCAGTTAAGATGGTTTCTACCACAGCTACTGATCTGGGCAGGGGCCACCTGACACTGTGTGGCGTGTGTGCAGAAGTGCCTCTGTGTGAGTGGTTGGTTGTGTGGGGAGTGTGTATTGGCTTGAAGGGCTGAAAATTGCTTGCGCCTTCCTCTAGATTGTCTTGAGATCTCTCTCTCCCTCCCAGGCAGATGGATTAGGTGTGCTGTGTCTCCCAGGCGGGCTCTGTGAGACTCCACTAAGAAATACTGCCTCTCATGTCACTCTACAGACCACCCCTCACTTCTCCTCTCCCTTTGCCCTCCTCCTTCACCACCTTCTTTTTGTTCCTACCTCTGCTGCATTAACATGGACCTCGGCCAAGGTTTTCAGCCTCTTAACTCTGGCACTTCTTTCATTTTCAATTATTGCTCTCTTTGTGTTTGTTTCCATGTGGATAGTCATTATCACTGTTACCATGGATTTCCGCATACAAGGTTTCTTTCATGGTGATTTTCTTCTCCCTGTCCATGTAATCTCTCCTTCTATTTATCTGTCTACCCATCTCTCACACACCTCAAGTCGGCAGAACCTAGTTATTAGTTTGTCCTCGTGTCCAGCACTTTCGCCTTTGATGTTTCATACTATTTTCTCTTTCTTTCTCTTTCCCTGTCACAGTATTCTTTCTCAATGAGTCTGTATCTGTCTCTATTTCCAGTAGAGATTTTGTATGCTCCTGAGCGTAGGTATATTTATTCAGGTATTGTCAGTGTTGTGTAAAATATTGACGTTGAACTCATTGACACACAGGGTTATGCTGTGTCTTTGCAGTCTTTTTGTTTTGTCTCAAGGTCTACAGCTTCTTGAATCTGATTAGCAAACACACATACACACACTCTCAAGAAAAAAAAATGTCCAAGATGTGACAGGATTCATTATTGAATTTGCACATTTCCCACAGGAAAGTCCCACAGGCGTCCAGTTACTGGTGCAGCGCGTCGTCTGTCTCCCGTAAAGCTCTTTGAAATACATCTGTTTCTCTCTGTCTCTCTCCCTTTCTCGTGGCTGTGTGGTGACACCAACATTAAGTCATGCTGATCCCTCACATGGAAGCATTCCATCAGTCTGCAAAGAAAAAAAAAGTTTTCTTCTGTTGATCTCGAATCTGTGTCTGTTTCACATTGTGGTACAACAGTCTTTCTATTTGCAAAACAGAGATTTAATGAGAACGTTACCGGTTGGCAATCTTCATTCATAATTTAGATCTCTAAATTGATAAACAGCAAAACTAAAACTGATCCAAGATATCATCAATCATACAAAGACAAAGCAAACAAATGTTGCTGAATAAATAGGACGAATAACTAAAAAGGGAGACAAAAAAGTGAAGGTGGGATACACACAGTGTGATGTGAGTATGAATGTATACCCATCAACAAATGGCAAGCCTATAAATTAAGACACATACAGTAATATAGAATTGGAAGTGATTGCATTAGGCCGTAGCAGCTGCACCCCCACCCCCTCTGCACCACCCAGGGATTTGATGACTCCAACTCCCACGTTGCACCTGTTCCCTGCCAGAACAGAAGGACTTTGTGTGTGTGGAGGTCTCGTAACATATACTATCTCTGTTATTCCATTGCCTGGTGCAATTATAGACTCTCATCTGTTGTTGAGGGTGAAACAACTGTTCACTGTCAGCTTCCCCCAGAGCTGACACTATCTGACTGACTGTGACACACAATTCCATCAGTTTGAACCTAAGCATTAGAGTAAGAGCATATTTTAGCCTCGCATCCTGATAAAAGGTCCTTCGGAAGATTTTCATTTCCGATCTCTTAAGCCACTACCTCAGATTAATAGCCGTTTAAAGAGGCTAATGCACATAGGCCAGCGGGCGCAGCATCCACTTACTCACATCGGCCCCTCTGTGACTGAATGCGTCTCTACTTCCTTCACCCAGTCTAATAGCAGTAATCAGTCAGAAATCTGCCTCACTCCAGAAACAGCAACTGCACCAGCCCAGTCCCCCACCTCTCCACTCCTTTTTTACTATCCCTCCCTCACTCCGTCCCTGCTGCCCTCCCCTTTTTCTTGATTTGTGTTATGCTTTCTGCCCTTGATGTTTCCATTAGTATGATTCTGGCTGTTCTAGCCATCCCATGCAGCACTCCTGCACATAGCAACTACAGCAGCCATACACCCGCGTTCCTTGCTCCTCCATTTAAATTCTGTCCTCTTACGTGTGTCCCTGGGATTCCACCAATACCTGGACGGTGCACTGCAGAGATATTGTCTCAGTTTCATGGTTTCATTTCATAGATGGTAACATTCATGGCCACAAAACTTGACACGCAGCATGTCACATATCGCTAAATGACTCCTTCCTTTAGCTGCTGTTTTAGGAAGCCTGGCTGTGTGAAAAGACTGTTTGATTGAGTGCTGATGTCTAGTATTTGTTTGAATAGCCCCTGTCCAAACGTCTAGCTGTGTTCCTTTTATGCTCTCTGAACACAGAAAATATTTTCATTCATGTTAATGCTGTGTCAACATCTGCCCTGTTCAACAGAAGCCTCTCTCACCTCTTGTTTGACCCGCAGAGACAGACATGTACACTTCTGCTGCCCCCCAACATACACATACACACTGTTCACGTCCACAGTGTCTATAACTGTGAACATTCAACTGCAATGTGTTACAGTGTAAGAGAGTAAAGGAAACAAGGAAATAAAGAGATTAAAAGCAAGATAAACTTAACTGGGTGAATACGTTTACATGCATTTATGCATGAAACTGTGTGAATGTTAGTGTATGTCCACCACGGACTGCCTGCAGGGCTCCCCTTTGCTAAAGAGAGGTCAGTCCTCTGGTCTCCCGTGGTAACAGAAGCAGCGCTCTGAGGATCCAGTGTTTCAGAGCCTTGAGATACTCCAGCCGTTTACACAGGTGGCTATCATATGGCCAGTGAGGATTGTCTCCATGGCACACACACAGTCTCTCACTACAGAGACATCAGTCAGAATTTGAAGGCAGGTACTACTTGTTTCCTCGCTATACATCAGTGATTACAGTATATAACTTCAGTGGGTAGTTAGGAAAACCTCACCAAAACACACAAATGTTTGCATAGAGTTCATGTTGCATTGTGTGCAATAGCACGCAGACAGAGGGAGTCACTGCTTGCTGCAGATGGGAGAGAGGCACACCGCAGCAGAGGTAGCTGTAGGTCTACTCTGACTGAGAAGCCAGGTGTGTTATGGTTGGCTTGGCTGTGTCTGCTGAGTGTGAACATTATGGTATAAAACCCACTGTGCACACCTTCACACATATGAATTCATACTCGTAACCACTTTTAACATATGTCTGTTGATAAGTGGAAAGACGTCTGTATATATTCTGTTACACACCATTATTTCCAAACATCTATTCTACTGAGTGCTGCTAATCCTCAGGTGAGGCCCTAAAGAGGTGAATGTCTTGCATGAACGTCAGTGGCACCAAAGCATGGTAAATTCATTCTCCCTTTGCCAGATATATTGCCAGAGGCCACGATGTGTTATCCAACCACAGTTGGTTGCAGAACTTCTTTTAAAGAAGCTATGTGGCCACCATTTTGGCTTGCTTTGCTTCCTGTGATTCAGCTCTTAGGACATATTTCTTAGTTATAGGGTTAGTAATGGGAAACCCAGCCCAGGCCAGCGCTCTACAGTCACAGATGGTGAAGAGGAGGAATGGGTTACTGGAGTGATATGTGGAAGTGACCATCTGGCCTCATGTGTATTCTCATCCATCATCATGGTAACGGTCACATAATCTACAGGTGTGTGAGTGAGGGTCTATCCTCGTGAATGCATGCGTGTTGTGTGCCTGTGTGTATGTCCTTACAGGTGGATTCTGGCATGCGTTCGGACATGTGCAGAAGACGAGGACGCTCACCAAGGTGGAATCCTCCTGTGCATAGTCATCTGTCATGCTTGCGCAGTGACATGACTGTATTTTCGTAGAAAAGTTCAGGATTGAAAAACCAGGCCACTTAAAAAGCTTTTTTTTTTTTAAAAATAGTTTCATTTCTGTCTCAACCATTTGTCTTAAACCTGCTTCGCTATGATCACTATTAGCAGACAAAATAGAGAAGGATATGAGGATAATGCTGACAAATATAGACTAAACAGCTGCCTTCAACATGTACTTGTACTCACTGGTTTGTGATTTATGTCCACAGAGGCACATTTCATTCAGTGCTAAAACTAAAACAGAAGGGCGGATACGGGGTAAAGCAGCAGAGTTTAAATCACTGTGGAAAAAATGCAGTGTTGTCCATTGCATCAATTCAGACAACACTTTGGGTTTGTTGAAGTAAAACCTCTCCCCATAAAAAATGACCAAACTAGAAAAACAACCTTTCACAGTGTGACTGTGGGTGTAAATGTATCCGTGCCCCTTTGTGTATGTGTGTGAGTGCATGACATGCATATGTTTATGCTGAGTTTATGAAATATGAATAGTGACACGTAAATTGAATCAGAGAACTGCCATCCTGCTTCAGGGCAGGACCACCATGTGCTGTTGCTACAAGGGAAATGTTGTTTCGCTTTCTATCTGCCTCCATTTTCTGGCACTCTGCTTTGAAGTGGTTTAAAAGAGTAAGAGAGTCCCCAAAATCCTATCGGGAATGTCCGCAACAAATAAGGACCAGATCTCACATTTGAACCCTGACATTAATTGCTCAACAAATCTGACAAATGAACATCCAGCAGTATTATAAATAAACCCCTGTTTGACGTGGGAAGGCGTAAACTAAAGACAAATTTAGCTCAATTGACACCAAATGCTCAAAAAAGTAGTACATATCCACATCCTTAATTTAAGAGTATGAGTCATACTATCTGTATGACTCATCTGTATCTGTAAACTGGTATGTCTGTCTTGGTGAATTATGGGATAGCGTGTGTTGTTTCCTTCATTTTTGCCTCCAGCAAATACCAGCTGCTATTCAAATCAACACCTTGTCCTTGTCTGAACTGAAGCGTTGCTAATCAATTGTATCGAGGTGTGAGACGACACTTCAATACCAACAAGTTTCACACCGCTTTATTTGCAGTGTGCGGTTGTCACTGTCAAGCACGAGTAGGAATGTGAGTGGGAAGATGAGAATTGGGTGGAGGGTATCATGGCTAATGCTTGTTCCAGATGTGTTGTTACTTCTGGCAGAACTATCAGTTAACCTGTTAACCTACACTATATCACACTGACTGCTTTAAATGGCTGTATCAGTGACCTGTGTCAAAACTCCTGTTAATCCATCTGCAGATGTCAGTAAGTTTACATTTCTCCCTGGCTCTGATTAATAACCCCTGGCAGTCTTTTGAATCAGAATGAGACATATTCCAGAGATTTCTAAATGCAAGCACTCTGACATACTGTATGTGTAGACGTGTACATGCACGCACATGCTGTACGCACAAGAATGTAGTAGGCAGTATCATAACCTTGGAAAAACAAAGATAGCCTTCACATTTTCCCCCAGCTGGTCCAAATACATTATACTTTAAAGGAATAATCTGACATTTTGGGAAATACGCCTATTAGATCTCTTGCACAGTTAGGCGAGAAGATCAATACCATTCTCCTATCTGAACAGTAAGTATATAACTACAACCGGCAGCTGGCTATGTTACCGTAAAGACTGGAAACAGGGAAATATCTAGCCATCCAAAGGTAACAAAATCATCCTCTAACTGACACATTATATTTCATTTGATTAACCCGTACACAAATTGAAGTGTAAAAATGACACATTGTGGTTTTACGGTGGGTTCTGTTCCCCCTGTTTCCAGTTGTTGCGGCTGTAGCCTTAGATTTACCGTACAGACATGACTGTGGTTTCAATCTTTGCATCTGACTTTCTTCTGGAGTGTGAATAAGAGTATTTCCCATAATGTCATACTATTTCTTTTGACTTCAACATGTGCCTCACTATAACTTATAAGTGGTCTCATAAAATGTTCCTCACAGATGAACTGATGAAAAAAAAAGAAAGAAATTCCCATAAGATATAATCCTATTAATAAGTTACAGACTGAGGCCAGTGTGGCAGTGATAGGAGCAATGCCAGTAAGGCTGGTGTCTGCATTGTCTGACAGTTTCACGCCTCTGTAAACTCTACCGACTTTGTTTGTCACTCCATGTGTCCATAATTACCGGACTTACAATCCCACAAAAGCCATGGCAGGATCCTCATTGACTCTCTGAGGAGAACTGAAGGTAAACAGTGTCAAAGTCAATAAAATCAACACACACTTTTCCTGGAACAAAACACTCTTGTTTTGGGTCACATATTTTGAGCCACCAGTGTATACTCATCAGCACAGTCTCTCACAACCAGCGTGAACTGAGGAAAGTAGATTATGTGGTGACCGAGAAAATTTCTTTCCTCGACCACTAATTGGATAATGTGGCAACTGCACAAAACAGCTGTGCTATTTTCATGTGTTCACCACATGAAAACGTTAGCTAATGGTTAAATTTAGAGAGGAAAACACCTTGAAGCTAATACCTGCAATTTAAGCTCCTGTTTAACCACGCTTTCCTGAAAAAAAATTATCTTCCTAACATGACATCCATCAATAAATCAAAATACTACAACCCAGTTTCTAGCCGTCTAACCTCATGAGCCATTCGAAAATACTTGCATTGTAACAACCAGTCGGCGCTGTGTGGGGTGGCATTTCTGCTGTATTATTATTTTATTCACTCATCTCCTGTTTTTATTGTGTTTTTGTTATGTGATTGACGTGACTTGGCTGCAATAAGGCAATTTCCCACTGAAACTAATAAAGCACTATCTATCTGTCTATCTGTTACCTGTCAATAAAATAAGAACAAATCCTTTTGCTCCTGATACACAAACGGCACAAAGAAAACAACCCTTTCCAAAGAGGAGGCATAAATCTAAACATGATTATTATTATTACTATTTTTTTTTGCTCATGACTCAACCTTTTTAATTGTGGTTGAGAATTTTTGTATAATAAATGGGGGCAAAAATCATTTTACCAGTGAATCTATCAGTAACAACCAGACTGAGCAAGCACAAGGGTGCTTTGCATAAAATGTATGGACTTTGTTTGTACAGTGCTAAAGGAGTGAAGTATTACTTGCAAGCTGTCTTCCTGTACTATGCTATTTTTTTCTATCTGCAAAGAAAATTGAAGACAGAAGAAACTATAAAGCAAATTAATTATGAATTCTTATTCTTACCACATTAGTGCTGCTTTGTAAGCACATACAGTTCTGTGTGCAGTAGATTCAGAAATGCAAATGTAAGCTGACAAATATTTGTTTTGCTGCTGAAGATTTTAATTACAACTAGACTGATATAGCTCTGTAAGAGTTTAGTACACATTCTCTCTAACATGTGGCTACAGTGGCTCAGCCATGCTGACAAAGATGAATATTGGTGGCGAATGTTTAAGTTACCATGTTTCTAATTTATCATGAATTGCATCAACATATTTTTCACATGCACGTGTGTGAACCGTGTTTGGAGGGAGGGGGTTATACAATGGAGGGAGCAGAGATGGAGAGGGGGATTTATTTATGTATACTTCCAAATTCTTGCAAAGTTTGGTCAATTTTAAAAATGTGAATGATGTTTCGGGAAAATCATTGCTCATGACAAAAAAAATCTAAAATCTAAATCAGACCTCTCTAATAGACTTTATTTAGTCTGTGTTGCTTTCAAATGAGGAGTCATTCATTTTTTATCCTTCCAACATTTGGTAAACAGGGCTGAGCCAGAATGACACAGAGCTAAGCCTTCCACTGGGTGATGTGTTCCAGGAGCTGCAGCCAAACCTTGCTTAAGCAGTCCTCAATCAGTTACAGATTAGAAGTGTGGAAGGAAGCAGCCAGGCAGCAGCAGACCCACAGCAGGTTACCTAGACTCATTTCTCTGAATAAATTGACCTCTGCTCCTTGGTGCACAGACCTTTGACCCATCTCAGGGTCACCTAAGGTCAAGGCCTCATTCATCCATTGTCTGATCCTATCTCATCAGCTCCTTTCAGCAGCTTTCATGCTTCTGTTTTCATTGCCCCTTCTCATGCCTTTAGTCTGATAATCTTTTCTTCTTCTTTGATTCTACTTTTTTTGTCCATTCTTCAAAGTCACACATTATTCTCCAAAAATCTGACCGTGATGTGGTGGATGAACCCTCACATTCGTATTTTACCCAGACTCAGATTCTTGGCAGTGCTAATATTAGACTGTCTAGACAATTACATTACTTGCAACTGAGCTTACAAACACACGCAAAGTTTATTCCAGTGTAATTGTATGTTTTTAAGTGCATGCAATGAGTCAAGTGTGAAAGATGAAGGAAGGAAAAAACTTTACTTTTGTTTATTTGACCTGTAAGCTGTTACAAAACCAACCCAAGTCATCAAATGCCTGGATGGGAAAAAAAAAAACAAGTGACAGAACGTCTGATTAAAAAATAAGTTCTAAATTTGTGAACTGTCAAAATTGTGAGGGCAGCACTTTAGATGACAGGCCACAAATTATAGTGTCATTTTGTTCCACAATGGGAGACTAATATAATACTTATCATATGCACAGTTATATTGTATGTGACAGAGAACTGAAATTATTATTCTTATTTTTTTTAAAATCTCATTATGTCTGGTTTGGCCGTCGCAATTTATATGAGGTGGAAGTGCATGTTCATGTGTGTTTGTATGCTCAGCTTGTGTGTCCTTTTCATATACACTAAAATAAAGAAGGTTTTCACATGTTTTCCATTAATATTAAATATCTGAATATAAGAAAGTAGGTGATTAAATTTTCTAATACAAGTAATGACATTATTGGTATGTATCTTAAAGTATATGTGAAGCCCATAACATCAATACATTTGCTCCATAACAGTAAATAGACTAAACAATGAGTTTCATAAAAAACAACATTGGATCAGGTCTTTTCCATTTAGGAAATGAGCTAAAGGCCTTGTCATACCTCCAGTCTAAACCTCTTGTGCGATGCTGTCGCTCATAGCAGACAGGCACTCGAGTGTCTCGCCAACTATACGACACACCGCCAGCACTACCACTGCCAAGCTGCCACAGCTGCCACAGCTAAATGCTCTGGCCTCTGTTTTACCCCAGGCAAGGGATGTGCCCCTGCATGCAAACACAACACGCTACCAAAGTCTGATGGAGAGCAGCACACACAGACACACACGAACCACGACCGTGCTTCAAAGCACAATCCATCGATGATCTAGTATAACACCCCCCCCCCCCCCCCCCCCCCCCGCCCCCCAAGCCTGCCAAAATTAGGTTTTCCAGAAAATAATTTTATACCCTCCCACTCAGTCAAACTCACATACACACACTTCCACCAACAGTATTGACTCTATGACGCTTATAGGGACGCTGCCAGAAATCTACAAGCCTTTGATAAGTGACAGCTGGAGGGAAAAGAATAGATCATTACCTCATTTGGAGAGCGCTGTGATATACCATACTCTGCTATGAGGTGGCAGAACTGAGGTATGACATATGAATGTTATTTCTCGCCTGGCTAATGGGCTGGATGCTGTCAGGGGTCATTCTTTAGTTGAGTGAATGTCAGACATGTTGTGGCTGAGTGGATCGTGTTTGGCTGCACTGGGGCTCTTAAGGGTGATGCTCTTCTCTCCACATCTCACAGCTGTGTCATGTGTCCTCTGTTTGGAAACTACCTAAAATACTGGGAATTAATTTCTGTGGTTTGCATCATGATCCAAACGTCAACAAATATGTAGACATATATACTAAAACTTGGTGCTGAAGCTTCTGCTTTTGGAATTTTCCATCCATCTTCCAGATAAACCAAAGTGTTGTCTCTCGAGGTGACCCAGAACAGACCAGCTAGCACGCAACAGTGATCTGTGCTTGTGTGCACATGTCTCCAGCAGAACCCCACTGGGACTAGTGAAGCATCAACCCAGTGTATTGTGTAAAATAAATGACTCTATCTCTGCTCCATTTCACTTTTTCCAAGCCTCCTAATAGGAAGGAATACACTGATGCCGCTTCCCCACTGCTGCAGTAAAGGATGCAGCTGCAGTGAAAGATGATGAGTGTCTGAGGAAAAGAGCCCAATGCACAGTGCATACAAACTTGTGCTCTGACACATTCACTTGCGTGCCAGATGACTCGTAATCCACACCTTTCTTGTCAAGAGTCTCTCTACGAGCAAGATGAGTTTCACATGATGAAACAGACAAGGTGACACTCTCAAGTTTCTTTGAAACTGTCTCCAATTATTACGTTTTTCCATTTTAACATTACAGGATTTAGTTCATTAGATTACATGTTTACAGTGTCACCCTGTTCTTTTGAATTATTTTTTCATAGAATTAGAGTGTTCTATGTTTAGATGTTTCAAACTTTTTGTGTTTTTAGGTGTATTATGTGTCACCTCCTCATTTAGCTCCAAAAAGAAAATGTACGCTCTTTGAATTGAATTTAAGGGTAATTACTGAAAGTGTGAAGATATATTTGTAGTGAAAGTAGCTCTTGTAACCAGAAGTTCTGATACATAACTGAAGCTGCTTTACTCTGTCTCAAAGGGTGCAGTTTCGATGCAATAAACACAGCAGCAAGAAGGTCGTTAACTTCTCTCCTAATCTCTGCATCTTCACTCTCTCTCTCTCCCTCTCTCACTCATGTCAGTTTTTCCATTGAGTGTAGTCGTCCTTTGTGTGAGTGTCAGGGCGGTGCTTCTCATTCATCCATGGCCTTGGCTGGGAGTCGGGGGGTGGGGGAGCTGCTATTTTCCATCAGGGTGAGTAGGATGTTGGAGCTGAACCGTAATGAAAGAGGTCCCCTCAGCCACTGGAGGGCAGTCACGCTCTGTGTTACAGGTATGACTGCAATACCAAAGAGCTTTGAGTCTTTGCAAGGACCTTTGTGTATGGAGGTAGATGGGAAAATGGCAGAAAATGTAGGAAAGAGCTGTCTCGTCTACTTCGCTGAGACCCGGTGATGACATGATCAAAATATGTACTGGATGCTGGAATTTTGAGTCTTTGTGGTTTACAGAGCTAAATTACTAAATTAATGTCATGTTAATCCTATTCTATACTTCTATAGTATGATATGTTATGCTTTTGCAAATACACTTCTGTTCACCCTTTCATTCCAAACTTTAGCAACATCAGACCATGATCAACAGCAGGATCACAAAGCAAGGTCATGACCCTGACCGACAACTAACTTGAGTTTATTTTGTTTCAAATCATTCATTTCAAATGTTGCTGTAGTAGTAATTACATAGTAATTACATATGTAGGACAGGGGGAGCATTTCAAAAACGGTAGAGGACAACCCCAAGAAGTTGACATGCAAATTCTGCAGGAAAACATTTGCCAATGAGTCACCGACCTCAAATATGGCTTATCATAGGAAACATGTAGCCTAACTTGTTGTTCTGACACATTCACAATCATTGCTGCTTTAGCCGGTGTCATTAACAAATCACTCACTTTGTGTATGCGATTGTATATATAACGTATATTTTGAAGGGTTATTATTATGGTTTTGTACTTCTCTGTAACATAGTAGTGTTAACAATGCCACTCAAAACATTGTTTCTTAGTCCTGAAACCATTTTCTGATGCCCCCCCCCCCCAACCTCAAAAAATATATATATAAAATTAATAACATGCAACAACTAGTCAGCTAAGGGCTTGAAATAACAACTAGGAAAACCTCTGATCGTGGGCAGCCGTAGTGTGTTCTCCCTGCTGACACTGCACACACTAGAACCTTTCACTACTCTTCTCTTTGAAGCGCCTTAGGCAATTTGGACTGAAACTCATGAGCTCCCACAGCAGCAGTTGAATTGACTGCAGAGGTCAAGCTCAAAGCCCAGATGAGACATATGCTGACTGACCTTTTGACCTTGGATCAAAGGTGACCAAAAGTGTCAACAAAAGCTCAATTGTGATACAATAAATTCACTGTGTTTTGCAGTTTCAGGATTGCCGTGTCCATATCAGCCACTATGGTGATCACTATATGCTTTACAAAGTGATGGAAATCTTTAAATATTTTCTTTAAGTTTACGAATGAATATGTGCTTTTCTGTTATAACCACTAGAGGGCAGTAGTAGAACACAATTCATGTTTAAGCCCTTCAAAACTAATTTTTGATTGCAAAATGTTGGTTTTCCTGTTTTTTTTATAGGTTCTACTTGTTATACTGTATCTTTAACCACCAGCTCCTGTTGGTTATGCAAATAGAACAGCTGGGTTTCAGTTGAAAACTGTAGGGGACCTCATGCATTATTCACATCATATCTCACATCAAGGTCCTAATAACAACTTACAGTAATTTCTCTGCTGCCTGAGGCACACTACAGTACACAGCTTCACTTTTCAATACACATTATAAAATAAGAGGCACTTGAACTGACTGATATTCTTGCTAAGACACTCTAATTTTTATGGAATTAAATATGTTAATTTCTTCAACTAATTCAATCATTAATAATGAGCCCATTTTTTTTATGTCAGTATACGGTACTGATCTGGACATAGCAGACAGGTACAGCTTTAAATGAATACCAATACTAACGCTAAGTTATACAAGTTTATAAAAGTTTTCCTCATCAATATGTAGAGGTGAGCAGCAAGATGCTCCAATATCTAATCTGATCATCTCTGCTAAAGGAAACTTTTCTTTTCATTTACCACATACCATGATAGCAGCAGGACATAGTGCATTAAAAATAGATTTAATGAAACCAGCACTTTATGAAGAGACATTTATTAGATCAGTAGAATACATCACCACCATCATCATCATCATGCCAAGAAGCAGCAGCAGCAGCACTTCATTTCCTCACCTCCGCCTTATGTCCAAGACAGATGCAATGAGGCACCCTATATTTTTTCTTAATAATGATGATTTTATCATATGCCCATCTCCACTGAAAGTTCCACAACTCTGGTGTTCAACTTGTCTTGTTGAAGCCTAAAATCTCTTCCTGGCTCCAGCTGTTTCTCATTTTCCTCTGTCATGGCTTCCAAAAGCAGATGAAGCTTGCAAACACTCACTAGACAAGGTCATGTGACACACTGATGTGTTGCAATGCTCCACTGACATTGTTCATTGTTGTTAACCGGTCTGTAGTTGTCACAGTCCACAGTGAGATCCTGTTTAGATCTTGTTTACATATTTTGTGAATACCTACTTCAGGAGTTATCTATCATACAGTTTAGAGTCCTAACAGAAATAGTATGTACATCTTTGAAATAGCTAATATTGTGTACTGCATCAGCAAACAACAGAATAACGGTGACAACATCAGACTAGTATATCATTGCTATAGCAAAACAGGAACACTACTATAGTATTCACATGCACTAGTACACAGTGTCATACTTGTTAAACATAGACCATAGTATTTTATATTTACATAATGTTCATAGCTACATTCCAGGTTTGTGTGTGTGCATTGTATAATAGTGGATTGTTATATCCAGAAAATGATTTCTTTTTTTTATGTTACATGCAGTGAAATGAAGTTGTTACACTGCGCAGCCTGTGAAGAATATGGATATGAGGCAATAAACATGGAAGAAAAATACAGTATGGATACTGGGTTATTGCTCAGTGCATTTGATATGTAATCCATGTAATATTGACCAATATTGATAAATAGCTTCCAGTCTCACTACAGTATTTGTGATAATACAGTTATTTTAAGAGATTGGTCCTTTAAATCAAATAAAATAATAAACTGCAAAAAGAAAAAACAAAAAAAACCTGCACACTGAAAAATATTTTCACAATGTACATAACTGTATATTAATAAATACACATGTAGTGGAAACATAGTGGATACAAAGCATAATTAAATCTACATGGAAGAACTCAGTATGACATGAGATGATGCAGTTGGCAGACGTCCCTCTAAAATGACAGTCAACGGCTGTCAACTTAATGACTGTTGACACTGAAAGGAATCTCATGAGTCAGAAAAAGATAAACAGAAGAGAATTATAAAACCTGTCCTTGTTTGTGAAGCTTATCTCAGGTATAGACACACAGTCTAGTACAAAATCTCCCTGTTTGCAACTGCTTTCGAAAAGACTTTTTCTTAAATAATTTTCTATCTGGGGGAAACAACATAAAGCAACTCGACAACTGCAAGCCATTCCCTTTAGTTTGAGGAGATGTCATAGAATACAGTATTTACACATTTTAGCTACATAATAATGTTTGTAGACAAATTCCAACTGTTGCTCCCAGTTTCGTGCAGTGCTCGGGCATTTTTCTCTCTCACGTTGACCAATTCAACCATCTATAATACCAAGTATGACCAAATATCCCATTTTGTGTTTTCAGTGAGCTTCACTGCTTGTAATTCCATTGCAAGTCCATTTACTGTCCAGACAGTTTTTTTAATACAATTCCACCTCCTTTTCTTTCATATTTGTGTAGTAGAAAAGTAATTATCAGGTATTTTTAGGTATCTATTTAGTTTCACACTGACAAAGACACCTAACTAGCATGCCATGAGACAATGCCTTTGACACAGCCTTCTCAACATGGAGTCAGTCGTGGCTAAGGTGGATATATGTATCCGGTTCTTGTGCTGGTTGACACTGTCCCTCTGCAGTGCTCAGGCCACAGAGGCCAGCTGAGATAACATGCTCCAATGGTCTGGCGTGATACAACATCCTGTTTCCTGCAGTCCTCTGTACTGGCGTACATGTAAACATGGCTGCCCACGCACAGAACACACTAGCCGGCAGATCAGGGAAGTATTACCTTTTTTTCCAGTTTAACTTTTCTATCCAGTCATTGTGGAAGTGGTCTGTATCTCAGTATGAAGAAGAAAATTGGTTGAGTTAATCAGGGTTACAGAATGAGAACTGGGTATGGTTTCAGGTTTGGGTGTTAAAAGTTATGGTTAATAGGTCAGACGCTGCGGGGGGCCCTCTCCAGTTCATGGGTCCTGCGGTTGCGTCCCTTCTGCCTCTCTTGCAGGTGTTTCCACTTGGCTGCCAGCCCTTGAGCATGCATGTGGTTGTGAGGGTTCATCACAACCTTCTGCTGCTGCTGCTGCTGTTGTTGTTGTTGCTGTTGGTGTATTTGTACCTGCTGCACCAGGTGAGCTTTCTGCTTCCTGTGCTTCCTCTCCCTTTTCCAAACCTGCTCACAGAACTCGTCCACGGTGTTAAGAGTCGGGTGATTCACCAAAGATAGGAAGTCTCTGTACCACAGCTTTTGATTTGGAGTTTCTCGAGGCGAAGGAAGGTCCTGGGCATGGGAGCTGGCCACGGCCTCTTCATCACGATGTAACAGATCCTCCAGACGCTCAGTGTCAATGACCTCTAAGGTCACCTTCAGAAGTGTCTGCATGAAGCCATGCTCCACCGCCTGGCACAGATAGATGCCCGAATCCTTCTTGTTAAGTGTGCGAATCAGCAGGCCCTGGTCTGTGCGGATGAAACGGTCCTCTGATTTGATCTACCAAGTCAGAAAATTGGAGGTGATAGAGACAGAGTGAAGGACAAGGAGTTAAAGACACGAAAGAAATGAGATTCAGCATTTCAAAATAAGCTATTATGATATCATGTTTCCCAAAACTCTAATCAGCTTATCCTCATGGCTGTTTTAATTACACTGAATTTATTTCACTTAGATCAACTATGCCATTAGATATTAATAAAATATGAGGCTTTATCATCTAAAACAATCCTCATAATGAAGTACCATCTATCATTATTTATCTGCCAACAGATTGTATCTGTGTATATTTCAACAAAATAGATTAAATGTGTGCTGAGGTATGTATTGCGAACCTCTTGCTTGCGGTCATCGGTGGAATGCTGATACTGCCAATATGTCAGGGCTCTCTGAGACTTGGGACTGCACTCAAGGAAAGTGCTGCTGTTCTCCACACCATACACAGTTTTATCCAAGAGAGTCGTCTGCCCACTTAGTTCATCTAGATAAAAAAAGAAATTGAAGTTTATTAAATTAAATTATTTCTGTTATTTCTTTGTGGATATTACTGGCTGTGGTATTGTTTTTACAGGCAAAAAAGAAAAAGAAAAAAATGGAAGCAGGTCTCTAAAACCAGCTTTTGTGACGTTTCTGTACGATATTCTGTATAAAACTCTGCTTTTTCGCTTTTCTGTGACTGAAAAGTAGAAAACTGTTCTCCAAGTACTATCTGAGTCAGGGGCCTGTTATTTCTTTTAACAATGACTGCATTTTACATTATTTTGTCACATTATCCTGTCTCTTTTCTTATCACACTCAATCATGTGCAGAATATGCAGCTCCCACCACAGAGACAGTCGCTGGAGGAAGTGGACTGTAACTAAAATCTGGGTTTTATTGAGTCAGGGACTTTTTGCACTGTAAGGTTAATGTTCCTCTGATTGATCTCCTGTTGCATCCTGTTATAAATTCAACCATTCAGATTCCACTGAATATATTCATGTAATTATCCCCTCATCATTTAAAAAAAAAAAACTTTTTTTCTTTTGTCCTTTTCTTTAGAGAGCACTAAGTCTGGGATTTTTGGCCAAAATGTACAATTAAAAGTGTTGCTGCCAACAAAGTGGGTAGCAACATGTAACAGTTTTTGTGCCTATTTGAACTCCTCTCTCTCAACTTCTCAACTTCCAATTGATTTTGATAACAGTTTTTCTTTTCCACTTAAATGAAAGAAATGTATAATTAAGAAAGCAAGACAGACCCCTACAGTCAGAGTTCTTGTTTTGGACTGAGCCCACAAACAGGGCAGTAGAGTGGAGGGCTTGGCGACACAGAGGAGGCTTGGAGGAATCCTGACCATGTTAATTATAAGCTTCACATGGACCGACTCTAATCTTCACCACCAGAAACATATAAAACACACAGACACAACGCCACACACATTCAGCTGGATTCACTCCTCTTTTGATTGCTCCAGGAAAGGCCAGCAGCTGCTTTGAGACCACTTCTATGTTCAAAGTACAATTTAAATCCTCAAAACAAAAGGTCCTTTTGTTGTGCAGTTGGAAAATTGACATGCAGGGCTTGTTATCTGCTTCAATATATGATTTGGAAATTAAAATAATATTTATGGTATTTATGGATTGATAGTTTCTGCATTATAACCAACATCAAGACAGTTTATTACACATTGGCCTGATTATTTTCAAAGATTGTAAAATACTTTTTTTTTACTCTCACAAACAAATATCTATGAATATATTAGAAAATATTGTTTTTATGTACCGTGGTGTTGTAGATCCGAGCACTGTGTGAGTGGGTCTCCATTCCTGATATCTTGTCTCCTTGTTCTCCTGCAGAAACACAAATATAAACACCTTCATGAGTCAGCAGAGACAACGGCTTCTTTGTATGCATGTGTATGTTTGTGAGAATACACCCTTACTGGGAGTTTGTGTGTGTGTGTGTGAATGTAAGTGTTTATTTGAATGTGGTTTGGATGTGCAGCAATAGTGAAGGCCAACGCAAATAGATAAACTATCAGCGGGCCGCATATAGTGTCATAGAAAAGTTTTAATTATAGGGTGTGCGCAACAGAGGAATTCAGATCTAATCAATCACTCCAGCCTGTCATCTCTCTGGGTTGCAGATGCAAAGGAGATGGAGTTTAATGCACAGAGTCAAACATAACCCTCAGGATATTTTCTGTAAACAATAACTGAAGAAACTATGGAGACACCAAAGCAAACTGGTAACTTCACCCCTCTGCTTCTCATTGTTCCAACCCAGCACTGGTGTGCTGGTAATTGGAGGTAAGAGTTTGCTCTGGCTGTCTTATTTTTGAATGTAGGACTCTGGAGTCCAACTAACAGCGAGAACAGGATACTGTGCAGCTAGCTTTCGAATCAATAAGCCCCATGGAGCTATGAGTGGGAGGCTGCACACACAAGTATACACACACATGAACACATACAGATCAGTCCACTACTACAACCACGCTACCACCGAACCTCTAACACCTACCTCACCCCTGGTTCACCCAGACAGCCTCCAGACATTGCTGACATTGGTTCTCATTTACAGTAAACACATAAGGCAGGTTATATTTCTAGCTTTCTGTTAGAAATACAACCCCTTACCTTTAGGGGTTTTTGGCAAATATAAAGCATATACTATAAGTGTGCCCTAGCTCCGGCCCTGAATTGCAGTCTAACTACATATGTCTTCAATCTGAACATGAAAACTCCTCTATATAATCTGGATTTGCGTCAGTGAAGCATAGTCTATTTTAGTATGGTCTATATGTTAAGCAAAAGCAGTTTTCTCAAACATGTGTTGTATATTTGGCATGTTTAAATCTAAAGCAGGTTGCTCTTGCGCAAAACAAATGTGCTTTTCTGTTAATGGGTGTCAGATGAAATTTACCCTTTTTTTTTTAAATCCTAATTGTGCTACTAGCAACTTGTTTCACTTCAACAGTGTGAGCATGCATCGAATTCAGTGTCTATTTCTGGCCAGATGTGTTAAAATATTTGCAGTTGGATTTATCATATTGCATTGTGGGCAAACTTCAAAACCTTCACAGTGTTTTGAAGTGCTGATTATTTGCTGGGTGCAAGGCATTAAGCATCTCGTAAAGCACAATGGCAGGATGGCAGTATGACGAGCATGAATGTAGTGTATGTATTTAGTACCTCTTAGCCATGGGAAAGTATCTGGAGCACTCTGTACCATCCCATGCACAGTAAGGGTCCCTTGCCAGGCAGCATTCAGCACAGGCCTTCCCATAAACCTCACACCGATGCAAAGGCATTTGGGACACACCAATGTCTGAGCCCAGGTATAGTTGTTGCTGTGCAGGTAGAAGAAAAAAAGGCAGAGTTTTCAGTATCAGATATTTTAAGTCTTAAGAGCTACAATTTAGGTTTTAAGTCTGGACGGGTGGTGTGCTCTGAGTAATACACCTTTGTTTGGCTCAGCTTATGTTCAGTTTCAGTGAAGCAAAAGTACAAGCCAGGAATGTGGACAGACCATCCTACTACAGGTGCTCAGTACCCTCCTACCTGTCAATTAGCTGACTCGTTTTGTCTCTCCCTGCCTTTTAAGTTGATGAGCTAATTGTTAGCCTGAAAAACTGACAATTGAGATCTTTGTGTGATAACACGTCAGTTCATCTCATAGTGTTTAAAATGTGCAGACAAGCGCGTCTTTGTTCTTCGGGAAGGTGTGTCACCTATGAGGAAACGCTCTCACTCTCTGAGATATAGGTTTTTCAGACACATGCATAAACAGTGGTTATTACTGATTTACTGAGGTAGAATACAGGTATGTTAGCAGTATAACCCTGCTTCTTTGTTCTATTAAACATGTTGCTATAGTTTATAGATTTATATGACTTCATTTCATGTTTAATTGTTTAGTAAGAGCTACAGTCAGTACCTGTTTTGTTGAAAGTTCCATGGCTGTAATTGCTGTTGGCTCCTGTTAGAAATAAAAACAATAGAAAAGAATAATTAGAGAACATTTAATGATTCTACAGTCTTCCTTAAACCGCGTACCTCCGTAATACAGGGGATGAGAGAACTAACTTACTCTAAAGACAGTCATTTCTTCCAGCAGGACTTCCTCCAGGTCATGCCATGACCCTCTGGGGATGGATACCACTTTCAGAATAGTCCCCATGTCTACCACACAATGGAAAGACACATCCTGAGTTAAAATCTACACATGCATGCTCATCTACACATTTCTGTCAATTATCTACTATTATAGTGTTTCAGTTTACAGTATGCAAATGTATATAATTGTATACCTGTGCCTATGAACATAACGTCATACTGGCCATCTTCTGCTTCTACCTTATCCACCACTATCTGTGTGAACTGGTAGTCCACATCTGTTTTGACTATGATTGGTCGATTGTTAATGGGGTAGACCGCGTTGAACATGGCTGGATGGCTTCTGGCAAAGGTCACAACTTCATCAGGAAGGTCCTTAGTTGTATCAAATCCTCCAAATGTCTTACTTGGGCACTGTGGAGAAAGAGAATTGTATCAGTGATACTGTCGGACATGAAGGAGAATTAGCTTTAAGATTGTCCTGAAAATCCCCGTTCGTCCTAAATTGTCAGTCCAATTAAGACTGTACTCACTGTGCCAGGCCGTGGGTAGGGAACACGTCCCTGGAAGGGCACCCACTGATAGTTTGGTCCATCTCTATGAGCGTAAGGACCCAGAAACACTCTCCTGATGTCTGTCATGCTGTACATACACACAGCTGAACCTTTGAAGATGTTGCTAATGGGCAGAAAGAATGAGTGAGATGAGGAAAAGTCAGGTCCTTGTTGAAAACACAGGCCAAGCAATCAGAAATTATGACCAAAACTCCAAAGTCAGCCACAGTACCTGGAAGTGGTAAAAACTGCATAGATGATAGGGCTCTTGGGATCCTTTGTGCTCATGAGAAAAACATCCTCTGAAAACCAAAAAGAAGGCACTATACATTACAGACACATCCTCAACTGAAAAGGTAGCATTTTGTCTTCATGAAAAACTGTGTCCAATATGTTTTAAGGTGCTGGAGCAATCACTCACGTAGTTCATCAAAGTGGGTGTCGATTCCATTACTGCCAGGCACAGAGCAAATAAGTCGAGCTTTCAGAAAGGTGGTCCACTTATTTACCAGACTCCTGTGACCTCCCAAGTCATTCTGTTGGGCAAATCACAGGCACACGTTCAGCAGGGATGTTCAGTTTTGGAAGACACTTTCTTTCCTTAACTGGCTGAATAAAGACAATTACTGTTTTACTTTCTGTGGTTACATTCCCTCTATATTTTTTAGCATGTACACGCTTTCTTGTAAAATGGACCTTGCACTGCCTTATTTCATAAGCTACTGCTTAGATGAAAATATATGCCTCATTAGCCTTTAGTTGAGTGAGGTGAGCCATTCCCTTGCTGGCTGGATATAAAGCATGAGTGCTGCTTACCCTGTGCCTAAAGCATACTACAGACACAATTTTGTCACTAATTTAAGAAAACAGATATGGAAAAAATGCTTTTCATAGTCTGATTAAACTGGTAACACATCTAACTTGGAACTTGTAGTGCACATAGAGCCATGGTTTATCAAAGAACCTCAGGATACCTCTGACGTTACATAAGCATATGTTTTCTTTACAAAGCTGCAGTAGATAGCTTTTAAGACTGTCAGATCATGAGGTAAAATCTCTGCTATTGCATTTGTTGATTCTGTTACTCAGGATTTACAGACAAAACCTGTGAACTGTCTTATAAACAAAATAAATTCCAGAAAGTGTTTTTGAAACACATTAAGCAGACTATATGAAACATAAACCTTTCATTGATGGTGATATGAAAATTTTAGAGCAGGAAGTGTTTTCTCTTAATTATTAAACAAGCCTGTCAATCAGCCAAGCTTTAAAATGCATTTCCCATGACGAATGATGGATTTTTTGATGGTGTAACGAAAGAAGACTCTGAAGTGCTGTATGTTCCACTACACTTTCTAATAATATGTGTCTGTGTGCCTCACAGTATAGGGTTTGTTTCTCAGAACATAGCACACAAACACAGAAGCACAAAGTGCTGGCTCATAGAAACTTATCCCACTTGGTGTGTTGATTTATGACAGCAAATTAGAATGTGTCCAAAGAGGCATAGGCCCAAATTAATACCACATCTTGCATAATGGATTGCTTGTCTTGTGATGATGAGAGCAGATTCCTGACATTCTGAGTAATCAGGCTGTTGTGAAGGAGACACGATATGCAACTAAATGGACATCACTCACTGATCTGCAGTGAGCTTGGTGAATTCCTGCTCAATGGGAATTAAAATGTGAAAGCTGATACAAGGCCAGTGATTTAACAAACATCCCCTGGAGCTGGAGGGTGTAGGAGACCCAATCAGTGCCAAAGCCTGGCATTAGGATAACAGTGGAGCCACTGACAGCATCTTTTCCTCTCAGGTTCTGGTGACATTTAACGTTTCTCTCAGGTTTCTGTCTTCAGGGGCGATTGTACCAAGCACAACAAAACCCACTCCTCTCCGGGCTAAAAATAATCACAGATAACAGCTCCTGAAAGCTGCCATTATGAAAGCCACTCAGACACCCGTCAAGTGTTTTTCCAGATACAGAAGCTATTTCACATAATGTCGATGTGAGAGTGTGTGTCATTGTCGCTCTCCTTTTGTGTGTGTTCCTTTGTGAGGGCCAGCTTGTGTGACTGTGTTAATGTGTGCATGCGTACCTTGCAGAGCTGTCCAATGCGAGCATGTGTGGCCTTCCCAGCATGCTCTCCATCTATAGCATTCTCTCTGAAGAACAGGTAGATTTTATCATCCTCTGGGTTGTCGCTCTCTGGAATCAGATGTATGCCTACAAACCTGGGATCTGCAATGCAGAGACACATTAAGAGATAAATGAAATCAAGACAATAATATAGTTTGTGCACTCTGTGGCTAATAATAAGGATCTGAATATTGAGTTCATGAATATGATCGAAGAGTAGGCCAGTGATTCTCCTCTTCTCTCTCACCATTTAGCCACCGGGAGTCATGTTGCTCTGTCCTGATTGGGTGATGCTTGCCAAGAGTGCGAAAAATGGCAAAGTCCCGTCCCATGAAGTCAGCTGATGTTCCAGCATACAATTCCCCATCTGAGAGTACAGGGAATAAATTGTGTTAGCATAGTGACACTGGATAAGAAAACTGGATGAGAGTCTGTAGTGATTTTTCCTCTGTGATGCAGGTGTAAACGTCTGAGGAATTGTCCAGGGGCTTAGCAGTATAGGTAGACTTGGAGTCCTGAGAGAACACAGACAGTGACGGACGTGATGAACATCAGGAGTGTGAAATTGACATTAACACAGTAGGCAGGGCCCGAGAAGGGAGGCGAGGGGGGAATGAACGGCTGGAAGGACAGATGAGGCGGGACAGGACAGAGGTGTGAGACAGGGGGAGTACATAATAATGCTGGTGCGAGGGGAGAAAGAAAGGGGAGAGGAGATGAGGAGTGATGGGCTGGAAAATGGCCATCTGCTAGGTTAAACGCTGTGACATAACACAATGTGACTGGCAGTGATTGGGGGTAGAGAGGGAAGACATGCTCACACAGTCTTGCTTTATTTGGCAGAAATTGAGGATTCAGTGTGAAGAAAACTCAATAAATTCTCATCTGCCATGCACACCCGACACTTAAAGGAGGTATATCCAGATTGAAATAGAGTTTACAGTGCTGTCAATGAGGGGTTCCCAGTGTGTAAACACAAACTACAGAGCAGACCCACTTGTAATGAATGACAGGAATGCCCTGTTCTGTTATTCACATTTACTTTAGACCCCATATATCTGCTGGAATGAAAGAGCAAGGCAGAGGGTGTTTTCAGGACTCCCAGGCTTTTATATGACCTTGTTGTAACACACATCACTGTGTATCCGGTCTTAAACTCACCAATTAGCATGGAGGCAGTAAGCAACTTGGGATCATAGGGACTCTTTCCCCGGCCGTTTTCTATGTGAGGCTCCAGTCTGAACACACTGTCCTGAATGCAGAGAGACAGAAAGCCTCAGGAGTTGTAGTGTAATATCAAACACATTATTTTCTGGCATGGAGGATGAAATTACTCAGGGAAAAAAATGTTGCTTCAGTGGAATGAGTGAAATTTTCTCTGAGATACCCATTTTGCTGTCAGCACTTTGAGACATTCAGGTTGTAAGAAAATTGCAGTATTGTTACACTGAGTTGTATTTAAAGTTTTGGTCCAAACCATGACGTAGCAAAATGTTATAATGAAAAAAAATGCATGAGTGCAGCCATCAACAAATGACAAATAGTTCTTTTAACAGGCAGATACAAAGACAAATTGTTATTTTAGTTTTTTTCTTTTTTCTTCTTCTTCTTTTTTCTTCTTCTTTTTTTTGTTTTATAACTTTTATATCTCAAGCATAAAGAGGAATCTGAGAGACCTTGTAAGACTGGTGAAGATGTTTAAAGTCATGTTTTCTCCAGCACATACTGTGACAGTCATGAAAACAATAAATCTCATCACTCACTTGGTGACCGCGACACACATAGGAAACCCATCAGATGAAATACATTTTAAGGTTATGATCTATATACAGTAAATAGCTTTTCTCAGAGAAATTTCCTGCCTCTAATTGTCTGTAAATAGCCATCTAATGAATAGGAAACATACATTTATAAGTCTGACTCAGTGACATTTGGAGGAGAAGAGAGCAATTTCCTTCTCTCATACTCAAATGAACACACACACATACACATACAGCAGTTCTATATTAGAGTGATGAATTGGAAATCCTGCAGACTATGAAACCCTGTGTTTAATTTTCCACCCCATTTTGCTAAATGAAACCATTTTTATGTACTTAGCAAATCATTTATTAGGAAGAGAATGCACTCGCACCCAACTAGACATACTCCCTCATAACTTTAAATGCTTAAACATTACTATGATTTGAAAATCAGTCTAGCTTTTATATCTCAAAGCAAATGTGCATTAGTTTGTTAGACACCAAGTGAAGGCAGTAATAGAAATGTAGCATGTGCCTGTACCTCTGGTTTCTTGCCCACCTCCAGGTAAGAACACACGGGGTGGAAGGCTCCTGTCCCACACACGTAGATATGGGTCTGGTTGAACGGCTGCAACACCTTGACGAAATTGGAGCACTCCCTCTGATGAAGCAGAGGCAGAGAATAGATGAATCGGGATGAGTAACTGATGCTTGATGCAAGACCATTTTCAAACCACAATTTGTACAGTCTTTTCTGACAGTGGCCATTGGTGCCATGGTTATCGACAAGCATGGTGTGATAGCACCCAGGACATCTGAGTCTGTAAAAACGTGGTGAAACTTCTGGATAAATAAATAGGTCAGACCTCACTAAGAACACGTCACAGAGGAAAATCCATTACTTAAATAAAGAGATCTGTAATAATAACAGAAAACAAAGCTTACTGTAATCTACTGTAATTCCCCAGTAAATGGCAAACCCTAGTCATGGGCTGAGTAATAATTCTGGAAATAATATTATGTCCAGACTGAGCATTATCACCCATGACTCTGTATTTTTTTTAACTCCCCGCTTCATCTCCATCATGACATATATAAATGCTTAAGTCTTTCTTTCTGAACTCAGTGACATTTTTCACTGTTGGCTTTTAGGGAACAGATTTTATGCTCATGAGCTGCATAATTTCCCATGGAATTATTGTGAAATTCATACAGGAGGGAATTAGACTGTAGAATAACAAAAGAGGCAGCCGACAAAACTCTACCATAATAGTCCCATAACAGTCAGAATAATGTAGTCTTATTTTCTGCATTATACTGGACATACAGGGACATTTATCACAAGTAGTTTTCTTGACTCAACTTACTTACTACTTATAATGTTGCCGATGTAATTTATTTAATAATTTCTGTGTGTGTGTGTGTGTGTGTGTGTACTGGTACAGTGTGAGGACTGATTTGAATTTTAAACCACTGAAGTGAGGACATTTTGGGAAAGTGAGGACAGTTTGCCCAGTTAAGACTTGGTTTTAGGGTTAAAGTTAGAATTGGGTTTTGGTTAGGGTTCGGCATTCAGTTTTGATGGTTAAGGTTAGGGTATAGGGGCTATAGAATGCATTATATCATTGAGTGTCCTCACAAAGATAGATGTACAAACATATGTGTGTGTATGTGTGAAGCACAACAGGCATGTGTGTGTGCTGTATGCATTGCTCAATGCCATATGGCACATTTCCCCGTGCTCTGGCAGCACGTGCCTGAGCAAACCTGACCTCAAATAAAAACTGAATATGTCATCACATAATCACAACAGAAAAAAAAATGCAGAGAAAAAGAATAGCACTGCAAATTATGCATGACTAAGTTCATCTGGCCTTACTAGGTCATCAGCAGAGAGTAGCCTCTATTTGTGTAAGCTTTTGTAGTCATTTAAGCAGCTGTCCGTCCAAGAATTTACAACATTTTTGTTGTATGTTTGTTGATGTGCGTAATAAACATTACTGGAAGCAGTATCACAGTACTGTAACTATCCACATATTCTCTTTGCACTATGGTACCTGTAACACCTCTGAATATTCAGCAATTTTAAAAATACTGAACCTACATTGTTTTTCTTTTTCTCCCCTCCATTTCTGTTTATTAATTACTAGGAAATGCAAAAGAAGCAGCAGCTTTCCTCTGTCTTGTGGGTGCACTCTCACACCTTTCACACCCATCTAGTGCTTTTTTTCCCTTTCTGCTCCATCTCCCAAAGTGTTTGCTTACAGTACATCAGGGGGCATCAGTGGACTCGCTCTCCATCTCTCTCCACCTCCCTTTAATTCTCACTCTCCTCCAACTCTATGACAGAAAGACCACCGCTCAGGGCACCTTATTCATCCATGCCACAATGTTTACAGAAAACACACAAAGGACTTCATGGCGCTTCAAATCAGCCATACAGAAGGGTGGAAGGGCAGGAGAGCTTGCCCTGTTCTGGCCAATGCCCAAGCAGTGAACTGAGGCATGAACAGCATTGCCATGATTTTACATTCCAAGCTTCTGCCTTAGGCTATATTGAAGATAGAATTCATAACACAGCTTGCGGGGAGAAAAGACAACCTTTCAGCGTGTTTACACAGAGTTTCACCACACCACACAAGCTGCTCTAAAACTGCACTTGGCCAGATACAGGGAGATGTGATGCTTGGCTTGTCATGCAAGGGTTGAGTAAGGTAAGGAGCCTGAAAAAGCCCTAGCTCTTCATGCCACCGCATAAGATGTTGCAGATCCAGGTTTAACTTCAGCTCATGGAATCCAATGAGACATTCCTTTCCAAAACAAATAAATGGACTACACAAATTTAGAAATCCCAGATGCTTAAGTGTTTGCGATTTGTTCTCAGTTACATTACTGCAGGGCTCAGGACTAATGCTCTTCATTATTTAGTTCAGGTAAAGGTTTAACTTTATTAGTTAAACTGAAGACAGAAGTCCTAATAGGCAGGCAGGACGCAATAATGTACTGTGACTGGGTAACACCAGTTTGATTAATTCAAATGAGTTAATTTCGTTTTTCCACTTGAAGTACTGCAAGCCAGTTTGTCTGAAAGGAACACTTTTATAGTGGAATGGGAGGGAGGGGGGGTTTGGGGAGTTTAGAACAGAGAATCTTTAGATTTATGAACACAAAGGGAGAAACTTGGAAAATTACAGTCCAATAACATGGGAACACTAATGCCTATGATCCCTGAATATATGACAGTAGTTTTTATTCATGCAGTGCTGTTATAGCAGTAGGTCTGGCAGAAAGCACAGTTATTTCTCAGGCTTCACTCAATTAAATGGAGAGACCAGAGGCATGATAAGTGATTAAGGTCACAGGATGGTCTCAATCTTTGCTCTGAGATTATGATCAGACCTGCGGTTTGCTACATACAGACTGGATATGTCAACGCATTGGTATAAACAAGCTGAAAGATTAAAACAAATCGTATAGTGTGTATGATTAAAATGCCATGTATGTATGTTGAGTGTACATCCCAAGTAATCCCAGTCCAACTACAAGAGCAAAATGTGAGATTTGCTTTGATACCTGCAGTGTTGCACAGTGTTCACAATACAAGAGAACAAAGATTTTCAAAAACATCTGTGGGAGTAGAGGGGCAAAATGCTAACACCCACTTGCAAGATGGATGTTTTTAGCTCTTACCGAGATATCTTTTCCTGCCCACTTGCATTCGTCTCTTCTGGTGGGAGAAGCTGGCCAAGGGATCTGCAACACAAACACAATTCCTGTTCATGTTAGAAAAGAATCACCTGATCCTAGAATCAGTTTTACAGAGAGAGTCGATACAGCTACAGCTTGTGTGCATGCATGTGTAGATATGAGGGCTGAAGGGGTCACAATACGATTTGTTATCCACTTTGTTTCAGTTTACTCCATTATTCATCCAGGCATGCAGAGAGCAACTAACATGCCTGGCACAGCGTGTGATCCTGTGCGACAGCCCTGGTCTGAAATATTCATGAGGCACTTTTCTGTAGAAACAGAAAAGAGAGTCCCAAGATACCTGAGCCCCTGAATGGCATTCTGGATGGAGACGCATACTCAAGACAGGTATTAAGTCGGTCAGAAACACAAAGAGACTTGCAGGCATGAATGGATGAAACCGCCAGACAGACTGACTGAAAATCAGTCAGCATACCTGTGCATAGTCTTTGCGGATATTCAGGAGGTTGAAGGAGAAGATGTGGTCCTTGGCTCCCACTACGAGTCTTCCTTTCTCCTCATCCAACAGGAAGGTGTGGTAAGCCGAACTGTTGGCCAGGCCTTCAAACGTCACAAGGTTGTTAGACTCCAACATGTCTGCAGAGAAAAATGGAGAGAAAAGTGGTTCCATCATGAAAATCACAGTAGCTGTGGGCAACATGAAAGCTGAAGAAAATCCATCAGGTCAATATTTATTTAAATTATTTTATTACATTTTTTGGGGCTGTTTGAAATACATAGCCTTAGTTTGAGAAACCTTTCAACATTTCCAACCAACTAGTATTTCTCTACATTCACTCATCTGCATGCTCAGTTGTAATGTGCCTCAAACAATGACATGAAAGAATGCACGCTGGGTTGTCTTGCCCCCATACAGTAATGTTTTTATTTTTGCACATTCCCGCTTCCTTTTTTTAAAATTTGTGTATAAATGTTGTTGTTTGCCTTCCCATTAAAAATTGCTCTCAGCACTGGAAATTGTGCAGCTTGGCAAAGCAAGACAATGACAGATAGTGAAGAGCCGCTGCCAAGCCAAATTGGACTGGGCAGGTAATGCCAGCACTGGGAGCCAATGATCAAACTGTCAGCATGGGGAAGTGACCTTGACCAGAGCAGCCAAGCAGAACTTGGTGCACTCACAGTGGAAAACTAGGAGAAATATAGTCATATTACTCTAATATTTCATTATCCAAACTGCAGGCTGGCTCTAAACCACATCAGCTATTAGGACACGTTACTATGGGCTACAGCTCACGTTTTGCAGTGTAATGCAACCGTCTGCCAAGTCTGGCACAACAAGCGACATTTGCTTTCACAGCGGAAAGCCGAACTTGTCACTAACAGACACTGAAGATCTCATTACCGTAACGACCTCTAAAGGTGGCATTATGGCTATGGCATCATAACACCTTTTGTGTTACATGTGTAGACGTACACACCCATTCATACTCTGTCTTTCTCACATTTTGTTCTCACCCGCAAAGTCTAACTACAATATGACCCCCTCCTGTTGACCACCCACACAAAAGGGTGGAGAGTTATGGAACAGAGTGGAACTGGTTCCATTGGAGCGCTCTTTCTATCTCTCTCTTTCTCTTTCTCGGGGAGTAAATAACAAAAACGCTCATGAATGTTTTAGCAGGGAAAATGCCCCCTCTCTAAAGTGTGTCAGAACCCGAGAGAGTGAGAAGACAAGCAAAAGCAAAGCTGGTGTAAAAGAAAAGAAAGTTGGATAGGAGAGGGCATCATATTGACTGCTTTAGCTCATTCATAAACTTTCTAATTTTAATAAGAATTGCCCAGTTAAAACGTGGGACATGAAAAGTGTTCAACACAAATCTGGTAGCTGTAATCTCAGAAAGTTTAAAAATTCAAAAGTGTTTTTATAAACTTATTTTATTGACATCAAGCTATATTTCTTGTTCAAATGTAATTCTAGAGAGCAGATAAAACTAGTAGAAGTGTAATGAAAAGTTGTTGCATTTAAGGGAAACAGCAGTGGCGGTATTGGATATTCACTGTTTACCGTTTACCTATTATAAAAGCATCATTCATAAAAACATCATGGGTGAACAGGATAAAAGCATACTTAGGATGGAATTATTATTTTTGCCTACATGTAAATCATAATCATAAATAGTTTTTCATTTCACTTATCATAATGTAGGTCAGTTGTCTTAAATTAAGGGGCTTGTGACAGTTGAGTTTATGGGTATACTCTTTATGTGGCCAGTGTGATGGTAACACGAGCCATTAACAGGAAGCAAAAAATTGAAAGGGTGATTAGATCAATGAAATTCAAAAAAACTAGTTTGGTTTTGTAAAAAGAAAATATTAACAATTGAGGAAATACAGTTGAGGGAGAGAAAGGAAGAAATGGAGAACCTCTTGGATCTGGTTACAAACTTCCTCATCATAATATAACAATTTTCACTTATATAAATAAATGTATACACGTGTAAACACTCACATGACTGTACACACAGGACAGTGATATACATTTACTCATATACAATGAGTTGACAGGCTGTCTTTATTGTTATTGTCTTGGTGATTTAGCTGGTTTCCTGTGCCTCGCCGCTGATGAGGAGAGATTTAGACAGTCTCCTAAATATAAACTCACGTCGCCGTGTGACCCAGCCCTCAGGCTCCCTGACTCCCAACAACAAAGTCTTCTGAGAACTTGATATCTTAACCTGACTTAATAAGTCCACAAGGATTTGAACATATTCTTGAAGTCGTAAAGGACAAATCTAGCGTGTAGCTACTCAGATACATAATGGGAGTGCCTCCAAACCAGAAAGCTGGTGAAGACATACAGTAGCATTGCAAGCCAAAATGGTTTAAGCAATTTAAAATATGATTCATGATTCATGAAATGCTTCCAGATAGTTACAGTATGAACTTGAATCAAGTGTTTTTATATGTCTGTAAATTATGTTTTGCTTAATTTCGGTTATAGTTGGTAGGTCCATTTGTATTTTATTGGATAAATTAATTTGGAATATGAGTCGTTTTATTTCATTTAGGGATTATTGAGCTCCTCATAACACAACCACTGTCTTAAGAATGGAAAGAAATTCAAGGTCATAAGAAAAAAAAAGTTGTAAAAGTATTGCTCAGCCCAGTCCAAAGCTGTGTCCTAGATTTATGTTCCTCTGTAGCCATGGTGATCAATCATTAGTGGATCCACTGTAAGCCCTTCACTGACAGCACAGTAACACCCGCCTGCTACCTCTGACCCTTTTTCACCTGCACCAAGGCTGCGTTTATGTGTGGGAGAGAAAGACAGAGAGAGAGAGAGAAGCCATCCTCCACACGTAACATGCTTTACTTTTCTCCATAGAACAATCAAAATATGTTTGGTTCTACATATTGAAGCAAATTCCTTCCCACTACCTGATATCCATCAATAATTGATGCACGCTGATGAGTCACTGGAAAGGCAAATAGGAAATATCCCTCCTGGTTCCAAAAATAAACCACCAACATAACAAACACTATGTTTGTGTAATTTGTATAAAATGTGTTTGTCTAAAGGAAATAAATGACTGCTGGCAGAATAATACACTTGTTTTAGCAACAGAAAGGTGTCAAAGAGCTGTAGGGAAACTGCACAGACAAGATGACTGCACTTCATTTCTTTTCAAACTACATCCCAGTGTGAGAGAATGGAGAACAGCATCACCACAGCCACCCACCATACACATACACACACGTCTCTGGTTTATGAAAATTGTCTATGGGAGTAGTGTCCATGGCAACAGACCATTCAACAGAGACTACTGCTAAGTTATTAAAAGCTAATCACTTAGAGACAGATACTCTGTGGGTATTGTGTGTGAATTTGGGCGTGTTTGTGTGTGTGTGTATTTATGGAGCATGTTGCGATGTGTGTTATTGGAAAGAAGCGGATGGATGTTTCCAAGCCACGCCAGAGGTGGTGGCCTGTACATGTCTGAACTGGTGTCCCCTCTGGTTAACTGTAACAGGTGGGCATGTATGCATGGAGCAAGGATTTTTGTTCCTCCTGTTAAATCTGCAACTTCAAACCGAGAACCCAGAAAAATCTGTTAAACTGTTTTGATACACTCTGAGCTCCATGACAAAGTTTTACAGCAATACTAATGTTCAAAGGCTGTTGTGATACTGCACTACACAGAACACGTTTGTTTGAATTTGGAGTCCAGGAGATACAGACACTTTCACACAGACAGAAAGACAGACAGGTGGATGGGCAAATGTGTGGCCTGTAACAGGTGTCAGCTGCTGCTCTGCTATATTTTACAAATTTTCTCTCTTACCCTTAAATTGTTGAAGCAAGAATCCCGCAAATGTCACTTTTTAGCAGCTGTTTTCTTGGCTACTTTCACTGTCTCTCTTCACGTCCTTTTTGTTTGCGCTCTCCCAGTTGTTTTAATAAAAAAAAAACATTTTCCTACCTAACCCTTCCTTTGATCTTCTGCACCTTTTGTACCATTCTCTGCTTTGTTCCCTCTCTCATATTCTGTTACAATGAATTTGTGAGTGAGAGACAGAGAGCAGTATAGTGAGAGGTAGAAATGGGAGAGAAAGAGACAGAGAGAGAGAGAGAGAGATAAGGGGGCAGATGGAATGGATGCAAAGAATCAACAGTCCCTTGTGAGACTGATAAAAATAAACTCTTTTACCCTACATTCTCTCCGTCTTTCTCTCTTTCTCTTTCTCAACTGGAGGGCACAGAGAGTGTTATCTAAGTGCTGCCTAAGAAAAAGCAGAAACACATCTTAACAATGACCCATGTGTTCCCATACTGTATCTGGGAGCCCTGGTTCAGTAGCTTGACTGACATTCATCGTTCACATGGCTGAGTGTATGATTGCACACTGACAAAAGTCAACCTATCATTGCGCCACTTAAAGTATATACAGTCATTGATTCACCCAAGCCTGAGGGAAAACAGCACAAAGCCGAGTAATTTGCTTAGTGTCAAGCAGAAATGCAGGCAAACACCTCTTAAGACTCTTATGACTTTCTTGCAAGTTGTTCTGCAAATTAGCCTTTTGATTAACCTGTGGTTTTACAGTAAATAAAAGGGTACGAACAGATTTTTTGTTTTTGCCATTTCTTAGGTAGTATCAGTAATTCTTAGTTACGTTAAAAAAAAGTGGTTTAAAGCACAGCAAAAATTTGTTGGACTTCATAAAGTTCTCTCTGATGTATGCATCACTGTGAAACAAATTTCAATGCATTCTACTCCAGTTTGATAATTGCATATGCGATTTTGCATACATCATGCATAATATGATATGTACAAATACTGGAAACATAATAATATTGTGATATCGGCTTCTACCATTTTTCCCAGCCCTGCATGACACTACGCCTGTTTGTCAGCCAATAGCCGTGAGCAGTGGAGATTATGTAAGCAGACATACTAAACAAAGTGAATTTCTTCTTTAGAGTACCTTATTTTGCATGTGGTACAGATGATGACTAAGTCAAATGACTACAATGATTCCTCTGAGAGGAGCACTATCAAACCAGTCCTGAAGATGCCTCCAGTTGGATGGGAGCAGACTATTCAGAACCTGAGAAAGCCTCTGAACATCTAGCCCTCTGAGTGTATAGGATATCTTCCCATGGCCATTCAGGGCCTTTCAGAGTTTATACTATACACACCCCTAGAAACCCAACTCCGCTCCAAAGATTCTTAACGTGCTTATGGATTAAAGGTCTTTAAGAGAGCTTCTACATTCGCCAGCGCTGATTAAAAGTCATTTCACACCATGATAAAAACAAGATTAACACAAAAACAAAAACAGCTGTATGTATAAATGCTAGAAGAAGAATTTTGTGAAAAGCAAAACCCAAGATTTTGCTTTACTTTACTTTTCAGTTATTGGGTCTTTTTCTTTCTTGGTATTCAAGTGTAAGAATTTAGTTGTGTTGCTGTGAATGTATTTGCCTGTGTGTGTGTGTGTGTGTGTGTGTGGAAATGTGTATGCGCTTGTGTGCAAGCTCTTGGCTCTGCTCAGGAAAGGGGTGGACAGGTCAGAGAGAAAGAGTACTTTTGGCAGAACACCCATCTCCTATAAAACTAAAGTACCCTCTCTTTCCTTCCCTGGACAGTAAACAACATGTGCTGTACTTCTTGTGGCCCATAACTTGCAAACCATATGGATCTCTGTTTACTCCCCAAAGGATCCATTTACCCCGAGGGTCTGAATCAATCTCATACCAATTTATGTCAAAGTATAACATATGTGAAATGACTCCATTCATAGTCCTGCAGTGCGCTGTAAATCTGTGGTCTCCTACTACCTCATCATCACCCAGTCACTTTGTTGTTGATACAGTTGGACCTTAGCTCATGTTTAGGTAGCCATGGGGTACCATTGTTATCCTTCCCCTTGCTCCACTGCCCTTCTGCCCTCTTAGCCCTCACTTTCAAAGATGTGTTGGAATCTCCTGGGGCTGAGCAGGGAGGCTAGGGATGTATGTGTGTGTGTAGTGGTGGTGGTGGAGGTTGATAAGGGAAGTTGGTATGTATGTATTCAGAGCACCTAACTGTGTTCATTGTGGAGCTCATGCTGCGGAGGAGCAGGCTGCTGCTCAGGTTCACGCTTTCGAGATAAATAGTTCCCTGCTGTGTTTGTGTGAGTCAAGCCTTCAGTAGAGTTAAAAACATGTGCAAGTGTGTGGAGAGCTGCACCCACACAGGCACATTAATCTAGACACACACAGATTTTCCCACTATCCCCAGTGACCTGTAGGGGTCAGAGTTCCTTCACCTCACAGTCCCACATGTCACTGATCAGACGTTACTTCTTCAGGACTGGACAGCTTCTCAGGCTGTCTACGCATGTATTGTTCTGTAATTCACTACAGTAGATCATCTCATTTCTTCATCTCCGTGGGTAAATCTGAGTCAGCTTCACCTGTCACTGGGGTAATAAATAATTTATCTCATGATATAAATGATTCATAATGCAATAATCCCACGTCACTTGACTAATGGGACCTACAGTGGATATTGTTGGATGAAATTCCACAGTATTATGTGAATAATATTTCCACCACATTGCAGGCATGAAAATTATACCTGCCCACTATCCTCTGGCTAAAACTCCTCAGCCAGGGATGGTGCCAAAAATTGTCCCCACCAGCCAAAATAAGAATGAGCTCTAAAGGAAATATTAATGTGGAGAAGGCAGCCAAATAACCAGGCTGGCCAGGCTGCTACCTGAAGGCTTGTAATAGAGATATCATTGAATGGGCGTGTTTCCCCAAACTGACAGCATGTGGTTTTAAATGACTGATAGGCTCACAGGTATCATTAGCTATCTACAGATGGCCATGTATTTATGTGTGTGTGTGTGTGACTGTGAGCGTGAGGTACGCGCATGCTTGTGTGTATAATTATGGATCTCCCAGTGCTGAGCGAGAAACATTTCTCTTTGGGAAAGCCATCTGCTGAAACAGACCTGCACCATTCATTCTGAGTATAATTAGGCCTACCAAGCAGGAAAGAACGGAGCGGAAAAATGACATCCAGGAAAAAAGAAAGGGAGAGAGGGATAAATGACACTAAACTGCCAGGGAGTCTATGTCTGGCACCACTTTTCATTGCAAAACTGACAACAGCACTTGATCAAAAGAGGGACAAAGAGACAGGAAGAGAGAGTGTATAAGTGACAGACTTCTGTAATAAATAGTTCAGTTGTGCCATAGAGATGCATTAGACAGGAGCACTTCCTCTGATTTGGCAAGTGAAGTCACTTTCCTAAATCCCACTAAACTGCTCTCCTCCTGGCATAACAGTATGTGAAACAAATTCTTCCCGTTAATTCGTATTTATTAGTCCCAGTTGATCATTTTACTAAACCTTTACAGTACTATTTTTAACACTGCCACAAGCTTTCCGTGAGAACAACACATTTTTTTGCTTTTTTTTTAACCAGCTAAATTGAATGTAATGATACATAGATGCTATATTTGGAGGAGTCATCTGCACAAACATGAAAAGGGAACTCGCTTGAGAGGTCTGCAGATGACAGTTTTAATGTTCAAAAGTGGACCTCAGCTACCTGACTGAAATCATATCCAACAGATACGCATTACTCTGTCACGCAACCAGAGTGCATACACCTCACAAGCCATGAAGCACGACAAGCCTTGTAAAGAATTTACTTGTTTCAACTCGGTTTACTTTGTTGGTATTTTTACAAGTCAACAGAGCTTCATAGGTACACTTAGGATCTTGCTATTAGCTCAACTTCAATCACTTCATCAGCCCAACATATGTGGATTGGGGATTTAAATCTACATGATCAAGAGGTAAGGTCATATGACATACCTCAGATAAAATCGTGAAGAGCGGAATTATTTTTATCATTTGTGAAGCACAATGAAAATGCAAGGAACTCACCTTTATAGGAGAGTTTTAGTCGCGGGACGTTGTTCTTGATCTTGGTCTGTTGGGCTCCGCTGCCTTCCATCCTGAGCAGAGCCATCCCAAACAGCAGCATAAGGCTGCCCCAGAGAGAGCCCATGGTCTTGGGGGCAAGAGTGGCCAGACAGGTCCTTTAAATATACAACTCCAGTGCAGTCAGTCTCAGATCTGGTTTAGCAGAAGAAATGCTGGTAACAGAAATGTTCCTGTTGTCCAGTGATTATGAATAAATGCTGGTGAGTCAGTCCAGACTGGTTCTCACCAGGGCTCACCCCCTGCCAAGTCGAATAACCCTTTCCTGTTCCAGGGGTCAAAAGCCAAAATTAGAGTCCAACTCCAGGGGGCACAGAACCTGCAAAGCAGAGTCGGGGGTTATGGGTCAATGTCACTGCAAGTGAGCCTCCCACACTAGTCCACAAGTCCAAGGTAAACTTAACCAAACTAAGCACAAATAAGAGCTCTTCACCATACTAAATTCTAGGAAGAGTGAGAGGGTCTGGGTACATCTGCCATAGTTTAGTCCTGGTACCTAACCAGAAGCTCTGTCTGAACAGTGATCCACATTATCGCTGAGTCTCTACCTTTAGCTAAAGAAAGAAAAACTGGTCCAGTGTGTTTCAGCTGTTACTCCACTGTGCTTGGTAAGCACAATCTGCACTGACTCTGTGTCTCGCCCCCTTTCACCCCGTTTTTCTATCTGCCTCTTTCTCTACTTAACACTGGTCTGAACTAGTAAAGCCCCACTCAGCGCAGCTCTGCCCTGTCCCCACAGCACAAGGCACACAGTGCAACTGAGAACAGCTGAGGCAGACAGCATAGTCAGAGTGAGTGAGAGAGAGAGAGAGAGAGAGAGAGAGAGAGAGAGAGAGAGCGTGAGAGGGAGAGGGAGAGGGAGAAGGATTGAGAAAAGAAGAGAGTGCAGTGTAGGCGGGTGAGCGAGAGAGAGCGGAGAAAGCATGAGAGAAAAGAAAACTGTGAAAGCAAAAGTAGTAGGGGAGGAAAGGTTAGGGCAAGGCAAGAGGTTAGAAAGAGTGTGGAAACAGGAAAACACAGCGGAACATGAAAGAGGAGCATTTTGAGGAAAATCGTTCTTAGTGAGGATTCTCAGTTATTTTAAGGTTTTTTTTATATGTATATAGATGAAACTTTTAGATACAGCTAATAGTTTTTGAAAAATTTAACAAGATATGACATAATGACATGACATTCATCAAGTACAATAACAGAAAAGAAATATAAAATAAAAAAGGTAAACACTGAATTTGCACCCAATTAATGTCTTTTTAATTAATGTTGTTGACCAAATATGTCATTATCTGTTTCCAGACTTCTTCACCTCTTGGTTTTCTTTAACTCAGTTCTTCATTTTGCACAAGTTGTGCTTCACACATTTTAATGGATCTATATATATTTATTCATTTTTACATTATACAGGTATGTTATACTGTGTTTTTGATCTTGCATTGTTCTGTTTCTTCCTTTTTTTCTGAAAACCTGCACAGACCTACATAGTACCGCATAGCATCCATTTCATAATGATCTATGAATTGCATCATAAATTACTTTATACTTACTTTGTAATCTTGAAGGTATAATGCTCTTAAGTCACGTCAAGGGAGCCAGTGTGTTATGTGGTTAAAAGTCCACTGCCTTTTAGCTGTCTGCTATTTAGTGTGTCAGGTAAGAATATCAGCAATCCAATTACAAATTACAGTAGATATAGTTTTTCTCTGCTGGATGAAGAAGCCAGACAGTGAGGCTGCAAAGCGACTATTCCAGTTGCATGCTGTTTAAGTGGCTCCCTCGCAATGTAAAACATCAGCAATCCATCTTACCTGAGTCTGATGGATTAGTGGCAAAGCTGCCATTACAGTGTTGTAGCTCATGGCTTATATAGAACTATCTGGACAACAGACAAATACATCTTGTCAGACCCATCTGTCTGGTGATGGCGCCACTTAAGTTTTAACTCATGGGTGAACACAGAAGTTCCTAGAACTAAGTTATTTTCAAGCATAACTTCATTTTCAAGCTAAACAGTCTGTCCTACGGGTTAAAGTGTGACAAATGTCATTCTGTGGAACAACAAGAACGTTTTTGTACTGAGCAAAAAGAACATCATTCCTAGAATGACATACAGTACCTTTTACCAAATTTGGGCACCTACATGAACAAGTGTAAAAACTCTTACACCATGATCAAATCTCTAGTAGCAACAATCAGTCTCTCCGAGAACAGATTCAGCTGATCTTAGAGAAAAAAACGTACGTGTCCTGCAAAAATAATCTGCGTTTTACATAAATACAGTGTTCCCTAAAACGTTAAGACCAGGTTAACACTATTAAATTGTCACTTTAACATAAAGATAGATTGATTGGGCATTTATTGGCTACTCCATCATAGTCTGAAGGGGAGTTCCCTGTCTTTTCTCTTAAACCATCCCAAATGAGATGTCAATCTCACTCTAAACAGCAGACCCTCAGTGAGCTGATTTCGTCTCGTTGTGAATGATAATGACTTTAGTGGCAATGGTGTGGTTAAGACCTCTAACTGGCTGTATCCATCTGGATAAAGAGCCATCAGACAGTGGGAGGAGAGCTGAACTAATCCTGTAGTGAGTGGATGGGCCTCACGGTTATGCTAATGTAAACTGGCGCTCGGAGGTTCCAGGGAGAACACTGGAGACTAAGGGGAACAAGTGTCACGCCACAGTCTCTGCTTCCCAAACAGACTGGATTAGGGGCTGGAACAGACAGATCCTTTTCTTTGCAATGTGGGATTGGCAGTGTTGACGTACCAGTTCATTATTCCAAGGATCATGTAACACAATCTGCCATAACTAGGGCCAGACAGAGTGATTGTTTGAGGTGACTTAGAAGTGAATGGCCCACTTGAGAATGTTACTCCATACTTCTTCTGGCCACACTCTTCGCATGTTGATAACAGCAAAATGTTTTTTTTTTTTTTCATGCGTTTGACGTTCAAGTGTTAAGTGGATGACAGAAACCATAGCTTCTTGTACTACGTGTCACATCAACAATGCCATCTACGCTCTTAGTTGAAGCACTGTCACTTGTGATTCGGTTTGATTCTTATCAAAAATGCATATGCAGACTTGAAAATTGGCTGTTAAGTCCTCCTGGCCCTTCCTCAAAGAAAAAAAAGGACAGTGGTGAGAATGTCCCAGTTCTTGACACAGGGGAGGTATTCAGAGCTTCCAACTCAAGAGTTCTCCACTTCTCCACTGAATCCCACTGAACCCTTTGAATTCACATCCTATCCTAACTCATCCATTCTATGTGCCTTCCCTGAACCGTTCCTCTTGATCTTTTTCATTTCTCTACTTCAGCCTTGCTCTGTACTAACCCTCAAAATTTTTGTTGTTTCTGAATGGCCTGGAGACAGATTTTCTATGCATGTCACCTTGCAAATTCAAAACTTTCTTTACAGCCTAGTAAAATTGTTGAATCTTATCCTCCTTTGCCTCTCACCTCTAAGCAAAGCTATGGTTCAAAAATATACCAAATAACATTGGTCCAATAAAAAGAGGGACACGTCCTTGACCATGTGTGGGTTTTTACAGAGCCCAAAGGGAGTTGTGTGTTTCAAGGAGAATGCCCCTTTTTGAAGCACCAATTCAGCCTCATGGTCTAAACTCTTCTATTCACCAAGACAGAGGCCCTGAAGTACTCTGACCATTTCAGGGTCCATCAGCTCATATGTGTGAGTGCAGTAGGAAAGGGGGTTGGTGTGTGTGTGTGTGTGGGGTACTTCTTTAACTTCTGGAGAGCCATGGTATGTTTGGAAACAGGGTTGATGAGGGCTGTGGAGTAGGGACAGCAGTGGAGATCTGTCGATACCCACTGAGAGCTGGAGCCCCCCCTTCAGAGTTCACTCAGGCTTCCTCAAACAATGCTCTCCCCACCTCATCACAACTCCTACCCACAGAAGTACACCCCCAACCCTCAGATCTCTCCACATACAAGCAGCTTTCCTCTTCTTCCTTTCTCTGAGCATCACCTCCCCCCACTCCACACAAGTAAATACATTAACCCCCATCTGTTTCCATGTCTCCCTTTCTCTCTGCACCTATACCCCCCACCGAAAAACTCTTTCCATCACTTTCTCCATTCCTCTGTCCATTCCTCCTTCTCTCTGTTTCATCCTCTCTGACCTCCGCCTACTCTCCACAAGCCTGGGAACATAATCCCCTAAATGAGAGGATTTGGCTCAGCAAAATGAACCTCAAGCCCAAGACAAGCAAATTAACCACATTTGCCGCCCACCTACCCTTTACAATACCAGCCTGCATAGTTCACCCATGCATCCACCCACCCAGCCGTAGTTAAGATTAGTTTCATGACAGGCAGCAGTGAGTGATTAGAACAGGCAGCATATAAGAAAAAAATTAAAATATAAAACAAAACAAGGCTCACATCCACAAAAAGTACAAAATTACAGGTTCAAGTATCAAACAGCCTGTTGAGAATGTTTTTTAAAAAGATTTGTCAAGGCATTCATAATCCCACTGCTTTTCAGTTCCTCCAAGTGGAATAAATTACTATAAGAGATTTAATATACTGTAGTATGAGATGCAATATATGATGCAGTGACGCAGTTTGCCCCACTGCCATGGATATTAGGTTGCTGCCTGTGACAGAACTGGGTGCACTGGCATTGTGGTTATTATGGGCATGAAACACACACATACACAAAGCACAAACACACAAACATGCAGTGATGGAAGCCAGCTGTGTGAGCCACCAGGTCTAGGTATGTAGCAAAAAAGGAAGGCCTTTCTTTACCTCTGGAGCAACTGGCATCAGCCCAAGTCCTCTACAGCTTAACCCAGGGGTCTCTGGGAGACAATGTACAAGTAAAACACATCTAATCTGACCACTGCTGAACACTAGTAGCACTACTTAGAACACTAATTGGGAGAGACTAGTACTCTAGCATATCAGTCATTGCTGTCATCAAACAAAAACTCTTTTCCACTCTGACTCTTCTATGTAAGCAGACCCTTGAGAGTATGGCATAAATAGACAGAGTATGCCATGCACTATTAATGACTGAATAAAACACATGCTGTTGGTGATTTACTCTTTCTTAATGAAAAATGGATGAAAAATACAGCAAAAACCTCAGAGCTATGAATAAATTACTGGGAACAGTGTATCGTCTTCAGCACCGAAGCAACCACACCCTTATTGTGGCAACCACGGGTCCACTACGGCAAAACTGAGTGTCTGCATTTTGCGAGTTCATATGATCAAAAATATTCTTTCTGTAAGCATACCAAAAATTTGAAGCATAGTCATATTACAAATGGAAATTTCACTGCAAATTGTTGATAATGCAAACTCCATTTCATTCACTCCACTGCTTATCTAGAGGACAATACCAGTTGGCCACTGATGAGCATTAACGCTAGGATCAGAAGATACAGCGTGTGTTTGGATGCGCTTCACTTTTTCACCAGCCACATGAATTTATCATCATCCATCAATATTTCAACCTTCAGGCTACCTGCTTCTCGCCTCCACAGGGAACAACAAAAACACACAGTCTCTGTCTGACTCACATGTAGCTGTGACAGCACCAGTGCCCGTAAACTGGTCCCAGTTTATGGGTCAGTTACACCAGATGGAAAATTCTTCAAGTCAGTTAAGATATACTGGTGTATATAATAAGACATCTTTTCACCATGTGATTTTATTAGATACAATACGATGTGGAAAACAGTGCAGGCTAGCAGAAAGTAGAGTGGGCGATATATGAATAGCAGTGAGCCTTTTGACATTTGCAAGCAGAACTTTTGATGACTTCATGAAAAACCTAAAAGCCACGCAGTGTTAAGGTAACCTGAAACTTTTTGTTTGCCTTCCCTCTTGGAGGCTAGAATGCAGGGTCAGCTGCAGTACACTGCCCCTGGAGCTGGTAGTGTGTCAGGGTTTTGCTCAATATTTCAGCAGTGTGAACTAATTGCAGGATGTCCTAAAGCACCTGGTACCTAATGTTTCACCTTTTCTCAGATACACAGATGATGATATCTGGAGATAAGCAGGAAGCAAGGAGCTTGGAACCACCTTTCCATTTGTGGTTCCAAGTTCCTTGGTGAAGTTGTACAGCACCACTTGCCAGACACATTCCTTAACAGTCTTTTCCATGCTTGGGCTTCTAGGTGTTCCCTTTATAGAGGTCTGCTATCATGGTGAATCAGCTTCTGTTCTAAACTGTATTTGTCCCAACTGAGCTTTTATGGTTGGCAGATACAAACCAGACATACAGCACAGTGTAAGTCATGCACCATTTCTGTCTTAGCTATCTATTAATGCATTAACTTGAGAATAATATTAGTGCTATTGCCCCCTTAGAGAGAAACCATCACACTTGCTCTATGATCCTCTCGGACCTTTCCAAATATCCTTTCATAAACTGAGTTTGGAAACTGTAAACTGTTCCTCTTACTGAATGTCTTGCTGATGATTATCTGCACTGATCCAGACAGCACACAAAAATATTTCCATTACACAAAAAACACAGACACACAAATGCAGACACATTTTAGACATTTGCGTGACTTTGTGATTCTGTCTCAAAATATTCAGAAATGTAGTGTTATCACAGCAAACCAAGCCCCATATTTGAGACCTGAATAACAAAGTGAACAACCAACTGACTGAAACGCAGTCTGAACTTTCTGGAAACGTTATTTAGGCTATTTTACTCCAGAATTAAATCCAACACCTACCACATAAACTGTGTATTTTACAAGGTTTGTAAAACTGCTGGAGTTTTGCAAATCTACTGTACAAAAGTAATAAATCACTTGGGAATAAAACACCTACGTTTGCAAAGCTGATGTGTCAGAACAGAGTCCTGCTTTTCACTTTGCTTCTGTGAGAGGGTATAATGAGAGAAAAAGAGCGATAAGGAGAATGAGTTGCAATGTGCTTTGGTCACTCGTAATACTGCGTGTGCGCGTTTGTGTGTGTGTTTGTGTGTGTGTGTGTGTGTGTGTGTGTGTGTGTGTGTGTGTGTGTGTGTGTGTGTGTGTATGGTGGAGACAGACAAGCTGAAACTCATCACTGATGCTGTTTATTGACTCAGCTCAGAGTGACAGCAGTCTAGACTTCATACAGCTCCCTTCGTTCACGCTGTAACAAACTGAATTGACATGACTATACACTTCACTTTCTGTCTGTCTGTCATGCTCCTGGTGGTTAACACAGCAAGCCCTTTGTAGCTCGAGGTGTGAAGAGGAAAAGATTTGGAAAGAGTCAAGGAGAGAAAGAACCATAAAGCGCTAAACCATAGCCCAGCATGTAATGGTATACCTTCTGGAAGTAGACATAACAATAACTTCTTCTAAGCAAACATGTGACTGACTCAGACATCTTTTTTTCCCCTCATTGCGGGCAGTGCCAGTGGCAAAGTGGTTAGCAAGACACACAGGGGCTACTGTTTTTCCCTTTTCAAAAAGTTCCAACCTACTGATACACTATTCTTAGGACAGAGGCATCTTTCCCTACTTGCTCAACTCTGCCAACTTGGCAGAGTCTTGAAATAATAATCAACATTCAATATTTTCTAATGGTTTTGCTCCATGAGCAACAAAAATGTGACTGTTAAAATGGAGGTACATTCACTTTCTGACTGTAATCTTTCACAAAAAGCCAATGTTACAGTCTAATTCAATTGCCACTCAGTGGCTTGTGTCATGATATGCCAGGGTTTATTGAGGGTTAAAGGTTAGACTTCATTAAAAATCAATACAGAAGTCTTGGGATTACACCCCTGCTGAGTCTTTGATCAGAAAACAGGGGGCGTCAGCTAAGAGCCAGTGTCACTATGGGTTAAGCCTAACCTCAAAGCATTTAGCTCAAGTAGTCTGAAGACAATATATCTCATCATTAAAGTGAAAAAAATGAACAGAAGAAGAAAAAGTTGTGAAAATCGCCAGCAAAAGCAGGAGGCATTTTATTCTTAGTTGGACATCAGTGCTAATGTTTACCTTGCTTATTGTTCTTCTCAAAGACTATATATGTTGAATGTCCTTGTGATGGTCCATTGTGAATTTTAATCAAGTCACTTTACTTGCCACAGCTGACCCCTGAATGTGCACATCAGCAGTGTCAGTTGAGCCCATAAACATTGTGTGTTCTGACATTTAACGATGGATTAACTGACCTTGTCAATAGCAGAGGAGTCTGGTGGGAAGGAGGGGCTTGATCGATCGATCTGGGGCGTCTCTTTTAATGGGGCTTCTGGTGTTAAGCTGAGGTCAAACAGAAGGGATCCATGAGCCTGCATCCTTCCACCCAGATTTATACCTTCAGTCTGAACCTTGACTCTGACTTAAACCCAATAATCCTCATTCAGCCTTGGACTATTCTGTCCTCAGTGAACACAGTCTGCCTACTCTAAATCATTGAGAGCCACCAAAGACGACAGGAGGGAGAAGCACGAAAGGAGGGCAAAACATGGACAGCTACAAAACTGAAGGAAAAGTGTAAAAAATGAGAAAAAAAGATTTAATACAAGATCAAACAATTCAGTTGATAAGAGAGGAGCAGAGAACAGGATGATTGCTTGATATTTTTGAAGCGAGAGAATAATTGGTCTCCACAGGTGAACATCAATCAGCACTGAGTTCACCCTTATATGGCGCAAAAAACATCTCAGAGAGGGGTCATTATGTCCCTGCTGCACGGCTTGAAGACTCTCCTGAAGTGAGAAGCATCCGTATCAAGCCATTTTTGAGCGGCTGCTTTGACAGAGATGAGACCAAAAAAAAAAGGGGGGTTGGTGATTCTGCCCACATTACCCCACATAAGACCAACAGAAACCTCTGGCTGATGTCTTCTGTCACTCCTCCCTCTCTTGTTCACACGTCTCTGCTCCTGTCTTGTCTCTGTCTGCCTATACTCATCCAGACAACTTCCAGTGTTCTGTACAGAAGCTCACTTTGCTGTGGCCCTGGGGAGGTTGATAAAACAGCAGCAATTCCACACTAATTAGTCAGAGGAAATTGCACCTCATTTTAGCTTATTGCTGGACACGTAGCAGAAATGTGACACAGCATGTCTTTCATCCTGCCATCAACCCAGGTGTTGACTCTAAATCTAGCATGATGCAGTCTCCCATATATTTTTTTGTTGTTTAGAACAAACAAAAATTAGTATTTGTCCCTACAATTGATTTGTTTTTCTTTTACAGCCCCACCCTTCATTTCTCCTCTACCTTCCTATATTTACTCTCATCCACAGGTATGGTTTTATGCGCACATGCCTGAACTTCTGCTGCTGTCTGCCAGGTGCAGCTATATAATTTTAACAAGATTTTTAACATCCCACTCATAAATAATATTTATGATGTGGCAAGAAGCATTTAGGTTTAATGTTCCATTTGTATAATGGCTCGCCACCCTAATCAATGACCCTAATATTTAACTGATGTAAACACTACATACAAACATTTTTTTAACAGATAAAATTTCATGTCAGATAAAAAAAGCATTTATCAGAATGAGTACCCTGCAGACAAAAACAAGTCATCATGAAAGGATAGTGTGTTTAGTTTCACTTCTAAGTAGAAAGCCTGCATTCCTGTAAGGTAATACAGGGCACTCACTGACAACCCAGAGTTTCTGCTCCAAATTAGGTAGGAAGAACCCCTACAACCTACAGAAAGAGAAGGGGGTATTATTGTGTGACCCCCTTAGCTAAAGTATCAATAACTGCTGGGTTTGTCATGGTTGAGTGAGAAAGACTGTTACCCGAGGGAAGAGAGAAACAACACATATCCATCTCTCAATCTCTGATTACAGCGCTGATAGCAAGCACTCTCACTACTCTGCCAAACAGACTGGGAAAAGGGTGAAGAGGAGTGCGGGAATCATTAGAGAAGAGAAGAGAAGAGACGATTACAGCATGGTCTTTTGTGAAAAATATGAGAGGAAAAGAGTCCAGCTGTCCAATTACACAGAAGCTCCAACCCTTGGCCCTGCTTTCAGTACCCGATGTATCACGTCACATTAGTCAGACACCAGCCTCTGCCAAGGCATCAAACACAGCACTGCCACTACTCTCCAAGTCTTAAAAATCTCATTTTTCCACCCTTCCTGTCCCTAATCCCTTTATTTCATTCTCATCCAACCCTCCTGTTCTTCTTGGGTGCCTCATCATGGATGTATACTCTTAAGTGACCTATGGGTGAATGAAGATGAAGGCAACCACTGTTACAGTCAGCAGGGCACATTCTGGTAATGCTGCTGATTTCATACAAACACAAACAAAGGGACTTAGCAAGCCATCCCAACATGCACAGTCATTCTATTTCTGCCTGCGCCCCTTTGGCCTCTGTGTTCAATGGCTCTGCCCCGCTGCCTGTGATCACCGAGGGTTGGAGAGCCCAACCTGTCATCCCCAATCATACCACCATGCCCTGCATCTTTCATGCATTCACCCTTTTGGGAAAATGAATGTTTTCATTTTGTTTTCATCATTATGGCGGATCCATTCAGTATGAGTGTTGTAAACATGGGTTTAAATGGTTGTTAATGAGGGATTAGTTTCCTAATCTAGTTCCATACAGCATTCACTGTCTCACATTTCTGCTACATACTGTAGCTATAAAGCCTTGTGCATGTGAATAACCACTCACCAACAAACTTAATAAAACAATAATAATATAATATGTCTTCTTTTGGAGCAGTATTAAGAAGTAGCCCAGTATGACACCTCCTATCATGAAGTGAATATTTTCCCTTGTTTGTTGAAAGCAATCAAATTGAGTGGACACACTGAACTTCCCCATTCTAAATATGTAACAAAGCATAATTGAGAACATAATGTTAGCTACATAGTTAAATTAAGTAATTAACCAAGCCGACAGCACTGTTTTATCATGTTTGGCTCCCTCTCTCTCTCTGGTATGTGGTCTGCCATGCTTCTGCATAATATATTGTGTTGTGCTGGAGTTAGCAGTAAAGGAAAAAAAGTGACTCAACATCAACTCAGTATTATATCTGAAGTCCTTCTCATGGGATACATAAGACCATATCATACCACAGAACAATAATAACATTATGAACAAACTCAAAGCACAAGCTAATTTATGGTTTATATTTATGATTTGCAATATTTTCCCACAGCCTTCCCATAAGATTTCTATTCCTTTTATCTTTCCTGACACTGAAGTATCACAGACTTTTTGGAGACATGAGTGACCTTTTGACTGCTGTCTCTCACACCTGCATGGACAGACTTATCATCATCTTCACCCTGCACTCCACAGAGAGGAAGGTCAGCACCAGAAGGGGGAGGTGCAAGAATTAATGACACACTTAAAGAGTCTTCTCAAAACAAAGTGAAACTCACCTCAGGATATCAGGGTCATTATAACACTCTGCTCAACGAAGTCTGTCACGCCCCCTTCCTAAACAAGATAGAGGGAAGAGAAACATCCCTAAGGCTCTGGTATCTGCAGATACCTTTACATAAGGCATCTTGACAATGTCACACAGGCCCATAAATTTTAGCATTTGACCATATCATATTCTCAATGAAATGAACGAGAAGGCTTGTGTTTTTCAGTGTTGTTTGGTTTGAACACGGTCTTGTGCTGTACCCATTGCAGCTATATACGCTGCTTAGTAAGTATAAGTTGTAAAAGTGTGACTGAAATAGGAGTCCTCAGTGTATCTCATTGTTTGCTCTGGCAAAAGTAGTTCCAGGCATCCACTTCATATCTTTTTAGGCACATTATGCTGTGAAAGCAACAAGCTGCACACTATTATTTCTGCAGGCCTGTAAGACATAGTTACAGTGAAAAAATAAGGATGATAATCTATAAAAGTACTGAGGTAAGCTAAAGTAAACTAACTTCTCTCTAAGTCCCTGCTAATGTCAATCTCAGAGATAAACCGGTTGGATGACACTTTAATGTCTGTAATTTCCAGGCAGCATTCTGCAGTAAAGGCAGATAAGTGTGATAACAGAGAAACAGTAGATAATGCGTTAATGGGTGTTACAGACATGTCGATTCATCATGTCTTAATTAGTCTTACCTTCATTAACTTTATCTTAATAACGCTCCGCTAAAATTAATGACTCATTTAGCTAATTAGGATATCTGTGTGTGACTAGAACAGACTTTGTTTTATAATTCTGTGCCTTGGAGCAACTTAAGCAAATGCCAAATAATCACTTAAGTTAATTTAATAAGGCTTTGTCCTTCAATGACATAGACTGACTTTTATTCAGAACAGCAATCTAACCACAAAGGGTTTCACTCACCCGGTTTTCCTGGAATGTGTGTTTGGCATGTGTGCCTGGTGTGTGTGAGAGCACGCGCAGGCATGTCTACATGTGTCAGTGAATGTGTGCACCAGTGGGGGTGGGGTGGGGGTGTGATAGGTAATATGGAGGAACATGCCCAGATCCCCTGTTCCTCCACGCTGCCTGCACCTACAGAAAAGGGTAAATCTGATACTTTGTCACAGTTTGCAAACAGAAGCGTCCGGTGGAGCACAGGGGTTCACCTAATGGGTCAGCTGCCATGAACTGGCGGAGCACCCATCTGTGTCAGCACCAGGAGGGCTTCGGGTGGGGATGATTGTATGTGGCTGAGATGAAAGGAGTTGAGTGCTGGAACAAGAGAGGGAGGTTTGATGGAGGAATTTAGAAAAGAGTGTCTGGATAGAAACAGGGGGCAAATAATAATAAAAAAACCGGAGGGGAGGTGGATAGATGGCGGAAATGAATAGATGGAAGTAAAGGGGGAAAAAATGCACAGTAGGAGCTCTGAGCAAACTCCAGTTTAGTTAATACAGTTGCACAGGCACGTGTTTGCACTAAATCAAACTTCTCTTATTTTCAAGATGAAAGGCTGTTGTAAAAAAGAATTATTATGTCGGCTACAATTTAAAGCAGATCCATTAGCTGGGGAATGCTAATGCATTAGTTGGGGAATGGAGGAAATCTGAGCTGTTGTGAAGGGGGTAGTTTTTCCAAGATAACCTTGGAGATAGTAAGTGACAGTGGGTCAGAGATTTAGACACAGTTAGCATACATTATCACTTTGATGTCAGCTAAACGGAGGATCCTGTTTCAACTATGACTATGAGATCTATCAGTCAGCTATCACAACAAAACACCTGTGTTGTATTTGAATAAAGGCTATAATCAACATTAAATGACACAAAGACATAGAATACATGTGTGGTGTCCGCGCTTCTTGTTTGACAGACTGGTACAAAAAGCATCAATATTAAAACTGTATTTGATCCTAATCCTATTCCTGCTGGAATAGGATCCTTATGACTTTTTAATTATGAACGATGCTGACTCCCTCCTACTATCCCCTGGCTATGACACGTGCTAAAATCCACAATAATGAAATGCAGAAAGCATTTCATTGCCGTGGTAATTTAATCATATCTGGGTCATTTTCCAAACTCTGGAAATTATCAATGGCAACACTACTCATGCCAAAGAAAACCTTCAGCTATTCAGAGCTTAAGATATTGTATTTACAGAATAGGAAAACCCCAAAGCACTCTTTTGGAATTCCTCTGTTTACTTCTTTTATAAAAACTATTGACAGGGAACTCATTCTTAACAAAGTGTCTCTGGTGAGAGAAATATTTAACATTCAACAGGAATTCCTGTTTCACAATGAAACCATAACAACCACTTAAGATTTACTGTTCATGCCAGTGACAGACTGTGGTGGGAGTAAACTACTAACACATTTTGTCTGAGCTATCTTAAGGCTCAATTAGTCCTCTGCTCACTGACCCTAACACTGTGTGAAGAGGGTGTAATGAGAGGAAATAGCATAAGTGAGTCCATGCTTTCTGCCACTCTATGCGATGACAACAGACACTGGGGGAGCCCTTGTTTTCAACTGAGGTGTTGTTAGCAGTTGGAGTCATTCAGACTGTGCTCTTTAAACTTCTAATAACCATTTCACAGTGTGGCCAGAGAAAGCACAACATAACTTCCTTGACTGAACTAATTTCTCTCAGTTCCTTCTGAGCTTGTAAAAGCATGAGCTGTTTTGTCTTGCCACAGTTGTGTTTTTGCATATTTCATATTGAAACATTCAGCTCCTTTTTCCTAGAAACCATAGAGATTTTACGGGATCTGGTTGAGCAGTAGCAGAAGAGTTATGCTAACCCCTCTTAACCTCTCCTCCATGTGGTAACGGTCAGCTACACTTAATGAGAGGTATTCTGTTGAATTGTGCCCAGAGAAACAAAAACCATGCGCATGGTTCTGGCTTTCCAACAGCTGACCATGTGAGGGGGAAAATTTAGACTAAATGCCAGGAGACAATGCATTTTCAGTTCAAGCTGGCCCAAATATAATGCCTCAACAGAGATTCAGCACTTTGCGTATCCCAGAAAGCAGGCTGCAACTTTGCAGGAGCTGGGACACTGATAGTGACATTTCAGTTTGTGAATGCACAGGACTTTGATTTAATGATGTAACAGCAAAATCTGTCAATTCCTCTTTTCATTTTTTCTTTCATTCTTGCTGTTAGTTTGTGATTGTGTGTAAGGTAGGTAGGGAGTGGTCCTGTTGTAGAGAGTAGAGTCTTACCCCCCCCCCCCCCCCCCCTCTCTCTCTCTCTCCTGAGACAGGGCAGCTGTGCACGATCTATCCCTCCCTAATGGTTTATGCATCGGTGTGTGTGTATGTGTTACAGTATTTGGACCAGCATGAGCCACTGTCAGCACCTTTAACTAGTCCCCACAGTGCAGTATGGCAGTAAATAAGCCTTCGTGCCTTTCAGCCACTCACTTAGGAGAACACATCCCTGTACATAGCATTTAATTAGAGACTTAAAAGATCAGTGTAAACACATACCGACATGAGGAATTACAACGCTTTGCACAAATTATTTGTAGCTTTCTGTGGTACATTTAATTCCCGTGACTAACTTTTGACAGTTTACATCATCAACATTGCACCCTAAGGGCTGATTTTAAGTAGTTTTGTAATTGCATATCATAATTTCTGTGCTTAATAGAAGAAAATATTTAGGAGCCTGGGTAACCTGTTCCCTGGGGGCTGATGGCTGTGTGAAGATAAACTGCACTGAGTCATGCTGGAGGTATTCTTAATGCATCATCAGGTTACAGAAGCAGGATATCTGATCAAAGACCCTCAGCCACTGAAGAGATACAGTAGGTGGGGAGTGTGTTAGTCATGACCTGTGCCTTCTATAGTATACAATAGCATAATCTATCACGTAATATCTGATGGCATTATTATTGCTTAAAGTTCCAAAATAAATTCTGCAAAGTTGAGCAAATGACATATGACGTGTGTAAAAAAAACTGCCATACTGAAGAGATTTCCTCAAGCTTCACACCCAAATGAAATACAAGAGCTGGGAGCATTTTCATCTGCTGAAAATCTTTCTCTAACTCCAGACCAATATGCCAATTATGAGACTCTACAGACTCCATAAAAGCCTTGAGTTTATTGTTGAACACTGAAGACTTCATGATTCTATAAATTGGGTTGCCATCATAAATCACACACAAGCACACACACCGGGTCGCTCTCCTGGTTACTACACCGATGTGATGTACACACATACAAAACACCAGGTTGCGTTATGGGATCACATGGCATGTTTGCTTCCCCCAGGGTGAATTTTCAGGTTGAGTCTCCGTATCTGTTATTCATCCCAACAACACCAACAAACTGTAAATGAGACTCATTTTATTGCCATGACGAAAGATGCGATCACTGAACTGCTTACCCTGACAGCGTGATATCAGCGATGACAAGACAATAGACCTCTCTATGGATAACTAACAAAAACTCTCCTGTCTCTTACCCAACACAGACATATCAAATCTCCTGTAATAACCCTGGAAGAATGCTGTTGAAACAAACAAAAGGGTGTACACTTACAGTTATTAATCCAGATCGATGTTTGTTCAGAGACCTGTGTATCTGAAAGAGTGTGTATGAGAGTGAGCGCCTTTGGGTGCGTGAGAGTGAGAGAGCATGTGGATGAGTGTGCGTTGAGTCCAGCCTTGGAGTAGTGTTGGGGGTTGGAGTAACAGCAGATGAGTTTAAGTGGGCAGTAATAACAGTCCTCTTTACATCCCTCTACCATCTGCCAACTACTGATCATTAGCATCTCTCTTTCTGTATCTCTTTCTCCGTCTGTCTTTCAAACATAAACACAGTTGTGTTTGTGTGTGCATCCGTAAACACATAGTTCCTTCCTTAGTAACTGGTCTGATGTGAAAAAACCATACTGGTGTGTGAAAGTGTTGATGTGTCTGAACAGAATCACCTGGGACAAGAGCGGTGATGTCAGTCGTCCTCAGAGGAGGACGGGGGCTGGCAATGGGCATGCCCGCCTGATGCCTGCCTCTGTGGGGAACCTGGGAGTGCACAGTATTTGGAAAAGAGTGAAGTGAGCACGAGAGAGAGAGAGAGAGAGAGAGAGAGAGAGAGAGAGAGAGAGTCAGGTAGGCCAGTATACAGAATGAATGAAGAGTGAAGGTGGAGAATCACAGCTATGAATGTCTCCCAGTGGAGAAAGGATGTGCCGGGATACAAATATCATACCTCAGAGATCCAGCTAATGAAGAAAGACTCATCCATGACTCATTCATGGAGACTGTGTGACTGACTGTGTGTTCCAGATGCCACAGACACATAAAAAGGCAACAGTATGCACAGCCTATGGGTCCCAAATGACAAAGATTTACAACTCTCCAAAGTACAGTACAGTAGAACAGCCTGCCTGGTAACCATTCAGGATATTCCAGAGGAGCAGCAAATCTTTCCTTTACCACAGTCCAACACATGACTTCATATGATCCGTTCTATGTATGTCCTCATTCACACACAGATACAAACATATCAGCGATTATTAATTTGGAGACACGTGTCACCATGTCAAATTAATGCAGTTCACTGTCAGAGCCTATTAATGTGATAGCCACTGACCACAGTCCACACCACAATCCACTTAGCTTCAATAAAAATAGTCTCACACACACACAGGCACACACTGTGAAATGGAGCCACATACAGTCATGGCATTGCATGTGGTTTTCATCAACACACACTGTCACCACTATGCGGCAATGGAACAGCCACATATCCAGCACCTACAGAGCAAGCACTTTCAAAATTACATACATGTCCCCACAAGGCCACCTCTGAAGCCATGTTTCCTCCCATTCATTTATTTTCACATGCATATTCGGAGTCATAAAGCAAAACACGTGGACCACACTGTGTGTGTGGAGTTTCTGTCAACCCGTATGCAATTTTTGCATGTGTACGTTTCTGTGCCTCGGTGTGTATTTGTGTGTGCCTGACTGTTAATGCATCTGGGCCTCTGTTAGCAGCTCTATGTGCAGACTGCAATACATGCAAAAACCAAAATTGTTATTTGTAGAAAAGGAAGTACAGATACATGTGGCTTCATCAACTCGAGATGAGTTGCAATAAAAGCTGATCTTATCATTCAAGATTGACTCAACATACTGTTTTTGATTTCTTTCAGGCCATAAAGGTAAAGCGCTCAGTTTAAATAAAACAGCTGTTATTCTATAGACTAATCAGATGCAAAAATTCCGCACAGCAGTTTATATTACTTAGAGATGGGATTTCATAACTCTGGAAAGCTATCACAACAGGGATTGTTTTCTCCTTGGTCCCGACAGTAGCAACCTAAGTAGAAATATGCTGCTCACATTACCTTAATGTGACCCAACCCCGATAGCAGCTGACTCTGGCCCAGATCCACCTCCACATTGGCAGATTCGTGTTGCATTCATTTTGCAGACATGGGTACAGGCTGTGCAGTGTCATTTTGAACCTCACAGTTAGCCAGCAGAATCAAAATAAATGTGGGCCAAGCTCATGGGAACAACTACAATATAGTCCACATCCATTTCCACATCCAAAACTGCACTTGTATTAGCCCGTTGTGCCAAATTACACTGGCCTGGGTCCATTTTACAGATCTGGGCCAGAATTTATGGAAGCTCCAGGCTCAATCTGGGCCATATGATTGTTGCTATCAGGGTACACAGTCACATTCAACAGGTGGATGGCCCTACATTTTTTGGCAGGGCCCCCGTGTTGACACCTCTGTTGTGCTCATTAAGTGGTATAATTGATATGAATGAGGAGGCTGGATTTTTTTTAAGCTCTGCCAATGTCACTCTTAACATAGCCTTAAACTGGAATCATGATCCTGCGAAGATACAGAATATCTCTATGCGGAGAAGGGTGTCATAGGTCTCAAAGGCCCACCAAGGCGTCGATGCACAAACCTCCCAGATTTGTTTTGTGTAGACCTGAACATTGAGCAAGCTGGCTCATCCAACTTTTGTCGGGAGCCATGTTGTTTAGCTCACACTACCAAGGTCATACTGAGTACAGCCAAATGGCAGTCAGATGCTTGACAGCATGTCAATAACGTCAACTAAGGACAAGGTTTAGCCAATCAATAGTAAAGACACCCAGCCACAAGCTTCCACTGAGCAAAGACAGAGTCAGATCTCTTTTCATCACTCAACAGCTGTAATGGAACTGTGGTAATCTGATACATGAGATGCTTTCTTAACCATAAATACTTCACAAACACATCTTCCTTTCATCACATTTGGAAAATGGAAATGGATAACAACAAGCTAACAATTGCAGCGTACACATTTCAATTACTATGCAGTCAGCATTACTTAACTGGCAGTACAATGGTGAAGTCCCACACACAACCACACATACACACACAACATGCTTGAGTGTGGCTGGCATTAAAATTGTACAGGGAAGTTGGTTTTTGGTTCTAAAATAGGCAATTACAGAAACCACAGCACCCATATAGACTTGGCATATTTTGTCTGAGTAACTGTTTTAATTTTTATTTTTGACAATATTATTATTATTTCACCACAGAAATGTTTTTACTACACGATCAATAGCTCTATTATATCCCCACAATAACTGTGTGAAATGACTGATCAAACATGGCGAACATCTGTAGTAGTAATTCACTTCTTTCAGATTAAATCTAAAAGATTTAAAACAGATTAAAGTGTGTGTGTGTGTGTGTGTGTGTGTGTGTGTGTGTGTGTGTGTGTGTGTGTGTGTAGAGGGGGGTGAAGCTGAAGTGGGTGTCTGTCCTGGTCCCTGTCCCAGGCTGTGCTCACCAGGGTCGTAAAGTTATCCAGTGTCACCACAGGACTATTGGATGGCTGTCAGCACGCTAAATTAAAAACCACAAGCACGCAGTGTTTAATTTCTGTGTTTTTACCCCTAATGGAGTGGGACTGCCTGCCGCCGTGATGCTAGAAAGCATGTGTGTGTATGCACATGGATGCATGCATGTGTGCACGTGTGTTCCTGGTTACCTTTACAATGTGTTCTACTGTCTCTCTGACCTGTCTTCCTATGGGGAAGGAGCCAGACAGACTGGCCCAATTTAATAGCATTACATAAAACAAAATGGATGAATAATTTGTCTGTTATGAAAGTGATTTTTTTTTTTATTATAATAGAATAAAGTACATGATGAATGGTTCAACTGAGGCATGACCCGTTCCATCAGCAAAATCTCATTTAAATTAAATTAGTCCAAATGACAAGACAATTTAGCCTGACCAAAAAGTTGTGAGTCTAATGAAATTCAAATAACAGAAGAGCCAAGAGACAGTAAGAAGTCTTTAGAGATAATTATGTGTCTGTACAGATTAACATACTGTTGGTGAACTTGGTAAACAACAGTTATTCATGGCCCCAGTGTGATTAGTGGCTTAACAACAGAAGAGCAGTAGACCAAGTTGCACTATTTACAAGCTTGAAATTAAACTTAATAGCCTAAATTGGATACTGTTGAGCAATCAAAGTTATAAGGACAGTTTTTCATTAAAACTCATTGAAGCCAGACTAAAGAACTAAAACTTTTAGAAAGTCAGATTTGACTAAACGAATAGAGTGTTCTGTTCAATACAAGAAGAGACGATGTACATGTAAATGTGAACTTTGATGTACTCTGTGGTATCCACATTCTTGGACCATGACAGACCTTTCACCAGTAATCAAGCGTTCAGCCATTTCAGATACGTGACATTTCTCTGACCTCCATTGTATAGAGGTCTGCGCAATGAAGACGCTCCAGATGCCCTTTACCTAGCTGCACCATGGTAATGCAGAAGTGAAGATAGAAATGAATGTGACCAGACAGATATTAAAAAAGAGGGAATAAAAGTCTGATGACAAAACCTCCAGCCTTGTCCTAGATTTAAACAAAGCGGAATAAGGAAAGAAAAAATAAACAAAGAAAAAGAAAGAAACGAAGAAATGTAAAACATGTAAAAATGTAAATCAACATTTAGAATGGGATAATGGGATTAAAATTCGTCTACATCCATCCACCACCCTAATCGACCTTTACATTTCGCTGCAGTGAACCACTAAGTTTAAACTTAATTGCTAAAGTAGATGTTTTGCATATATTTAGAGTAAATTCAGCTGATTTTATTCAAATGTGGCCCTTTGGCCAAAGAAATATTATCTTTTTTTCTAACTTATATCTATAGGAAGCTGCTCTTAATTTACCTTTACTACCAAGTTTGTTGGTGATATATATCTAAGAAGTTTTAGAATCTTTTAGAACCTTTATTGAACTTTTTAATAGTGGAACATTGAACACTTCCAACCCTGTTTGTATCATGTTTTACATGCTGCATGTCCTTCTCCCCCTCTCCTCTATTTCCAGCTGTCCTATCTTTCTCCTTTCACCCAGCCTGGCCATCGGCAGGAGGGTCCCCCCATATGAGCCAGGTTCTGCTCAAGATTTCTTCCTGTTAAAAGGGAGTTTTTTTCTTGCCACTGTCGCCTTAAGTGCTTGCTCTGGGGTCAGGCTCTGGGTCTCTGTAAAGCACTTTGAGACAGTTTTGATTGTGGAAGGTGCTGTATAAATAAAATTGAATTGAACTGAATCCTGTTCCTTATACTTGGGTTTCATTGTATACTGTTTTGGAGAGATGACTGACAGTTGTAGCTGGAATACTTGGATAGGTTTTGGACATTTTCTATTCATTTCCTGAAAGTCAAATGTTTTCAATCACCAGCTGCACTCAAAAGGCATGGTACACCTGCAAAATATTATATGAATAGAGACAAACTGTGCTTCAACCTGTGCTCTCAACCTGGCTCTGCTTGCTAACCAAGTCAGTGTTTTCATTTGGTTTCTCACGTGGCTGGATGTTAGATATAGGTGTTAGAAATACAATATACACCACTACAAACTGTAAGAAACAGCTTTTTAAGAACAGTATTTAGATGTTTTAGGGTGGATTTTTCCTTTAAGTTGACCTGCAGACCTTCTGTCAAGGTGGGTGGCAGTTCAATCAAACTCAGTGATGATTTCTTCCCAGTAGCTTGAGCTAGTGAGATTTCTTTTGTGCACATTGTAGACTATGACAGGCAGGTTATTATCTGACACAGTAAATCCCTGACGAATTGATGTATAAAGTATCTCCTCCAAGAATGTCTACCTGACCAATACCAGAAGTCTGGTCAGGTTTAAGCATATCAGATAGCCAAGATAGAAAGAGGCTGGCGATTGGGGTGCGCACAATCCCAGGCCATCCTGTTTAAATGGAAAACCAGCTGCAAAAAGGCTGGGCTTCAAACAATACTTCACTATATTCTGAGATCAGTCTATCCTCATATAATCATTTTAGCCATTTTATGAGTTATCTGTTTGCTGTGTCCTTTGTATCCATATGTGTAGTGCTGAACAATCAGCCTCCCTTATTCACTTCTGCTTTATGTCACCTAATGATCTTCAACATTTTCAAAAGTTTTTTTTGGATAAATCCCACAAGAAACCTGCCCAGACTGGTTGCAGCTGTTGGCTTTACAGAAGCAAGAGAGCGCAGGTTGTACTCATGGAAAGAGAGGATGTTTATTCTGGATGGATTTCTGTCTCTGTGACTGTTGAGTGTCAACAGTCAGTCTGGAAAGAAAATCATTTTCTTGTGACATTCGCTCGTAATAACGATTGTTTTCTCCTGTGAGGGTTTTGTTGGCTGGAAGCATCTTAATACCTTTTTTTTAAGAGGGTTTGCTTTACTCTCAGCATTTCCTTGAATCTACCCCAACAAGGGTCACTGTTCAATAATTCCTGTATTTTTCTCAACAGCCTGAATCAGTGAGAAATGTAGATTGCACGCTATAGAGTATGACAGGCAGATTATTATCTGACATGGTAAATCCCTGACGAATTCCTATATAGAAACTATCTTCTCCCTATCTACTCCCACCAAGTCTACACAGACATATCAGAGGTCTGGTCAAGCTTTAGCATATCAAATAGCCAGGATGGAGAGAGGGCATGTCCTGTAGTTGACTAAAGTGAGTGGAACCATCTGTAGGGCATTAGAGCTTTAGCATGCAGCCCTTGTCTTCAGCTGTATGAAAATACACACCGGTCTCTCTAATCTGACCTGCCCAGCTCTGACTATTTATTATTTCAACCTGAGACGGAAATGTTTGGTAACTGGATCTGCACTGGACTGATGGCTAGATGGACTGTGTGGCTGACTGTAGACGATGAGGAGCTTTAGGTAGGTGTGTCCAGAAACACTGCTAGCAATCAAGAATCCCTTGAAAATGGCAAATTTTGGACCCTGAGTAGACATTCAGACCAAAACCAGCTCTGTGATGATAGGGGCATGTTGGTTCAGCTACTGGTGAGAAATGAAATGTGAGAAACTGATCCATGAGTTTGAACGCTCATCAAAGGCCAAAACATTGTAAAGTGTCACTCTCTTACAACACTGGATAGTTATTGCAGTGGAAATTATGGCGTTTATTTAATCAAAGTAATATTGAAGGAATGTGGACCAACCTTCATTTTCTCACCAGAGCCGTCTGCTTTAGCAACCCCTGCTGCATCAACAGAGTGGCAGTGTTTTTTCATGCAGGGCTAAAATTAATCAGGATCCCCTGAATCAAAAAGGGTTTTCCCCCCATTTAGTGTACAGGTTGGTGTCATTTTGTGTAGAGAGGGTAGCTGACGTGTCATGTTTGTGATCCCAAAAGGCTAGAGGTGATTGATCAGGTGAGTGTGTGTGGCTGGTTGAAATGATGGACATGATGGAAAAAGCAGCTGGACCACAGAAAGAGTGTGAGAGAGAGTGTGTCTTTGATTTGTCACAGTGATACCAAGGTCATATCCACACCAAGCCTGTCAAATCTGGCCAAAAAAATTCTCTCCTTGTTTAGCTCTTCCAGTCACACTGAACCCCAAACCTGAGCTTCTCTAAAACCTTCCAGGGTGCATAATCTGAGAACGCTGGTCTTCCATCTTTCCCACCCTTAAGTTTTTTAAACCTTCTTCCCCTTGTTTTGTTTCAAGTTGAGGGTGATGGTGAAGCAGCTGTTTGTGACACGGGAAACTAGTGTCTGCAAGTGTGCATTTGTCAGTAGATCTCAGACATATGGAAAGTGTGTGACTGGTGAGTGTCTCGTGGTGCTGCTCTTGTAATTCAGTCACTGATGAGTCACTTGATGACTGAACAACAACAGGGGACATTCACAGACCTCTACGGTCTCTCTCTGCCTTTCTTTCTCTGTCTCTTGCTGTCTTTACAATTTTCAATCTGCTCCACCAACTTCTTTTCTCTAGGCATTTTGTCACAGGTGGCAATGGTCTAACTGTGACAAGGTGTTGATTTACACACACAACAGAAGCTCCACATGGTAACCTGGACCAACCAAGAAAGAGCAATAAAAACATCTTGTGAGTTTGCTCTGTAGAGAAAGTGAGAGGAAGAGAAGGGGAAGGGCATGAACTCAATAAAGATGGAAAGTTAAATAATGTAAACATTTTCCCAGGACTTGGTGGGGCACTCAGTGAGAATCTCACTCAAACAGACTCATTGCAGGTCACGCTGACTCCTCCTCCTCCTCTCAGGTCATTTGTCCAGCCTCAGCACCTGGTGGGTAAGAGGAAATAAGCTGTCAGCCATCTCAGGGCAATGGCCACAGTGACCATCTAGCTCTGACCTCTCACACACTCAGCCAGAACACAGAGAACACCCACAACGCCATGGGCCTCAACCAGTTGCACAGTACACTGGCCTCTGTGACACTGTCCATGCATCCTGTTGTTGTCTCTCTCTCTGTCTCTCTCACCCTCAATCTATTTTTTCCCAGTGTTTATCTTTTTCTTTCTCCCTGAACCTACAATTACTTAACCCACCATCACGAACAAGTCAGCACAAAAAAAAAAAAAACATCCCAGGAAAAATTAATCCCAAGTATCCGTCTTTGTCCACCACGGCAGATCTTGCTTTATGGATTCAGAGATATATACTAAACGCACTACAACCTCTGTACTATTGCAGACTCTTTTTTTTTAAACTGTCAACATCACAATTTCTGCTTACATACCACAGAATGTCCCTGTAGCACATATGTGAGGGAACAATTTCAAATGCAGCCAGGGTGTGCATTTGGAAGTTTCTGCTGAAACAGTGCAAAGGAAATTGTATATTTGTGCATACATAAATACAAACTGAGGCAACAAACATGACAGGGAGTGGACTGATATGTTACACTAATAGCTATCCCACCAGACTGCTTTGTGCTTTTTGTTTTATCTTGAACCACATACTGCTCTACTCTGCCAAACCACAAACTAAAAACAATCGATGTACGAGCTGTGAAAATGGGCAGGGGAAAGAAAAGCAGAACTGAGGAGGTGGGTGTGAAAACAGGTCATGTTAGCTGTAGAACGTGTTTGCATACAGCCCATTCACCTCCAGAGCAGGGCGGGGGTGAACAGGCTCTATATATAACTGCAGTGAGGGTGCTTTGGTGTGGCTACTCATCTCCCTGCCCTATAACTGACTCCAACTCTATCGACGACAGAGGCACTAAAGTACAGCCACAGCTTCCCGTTAGCTTTCATTAAAGGCTAACCTAAACAGAGAAAGAAAGCTTCAGTCTCTTTTCCGACTCATTCAAAAAAAAAAAAAATAGATACCTAAAATTCTGTTTTTTCCAATCTGCTCAAATGTATGACATCCAGCACTACAGTAAAAGTCCATCATATGGCGTAAAACATTCAAGTCCAAACGTTATGTAATACTTCTGCACTTTTACATTAAATTGAAACTTCTTGTGCGTCGTGCATCATTTTACAAATATATTTTATGCCTGTGCTTTAGTGATCACCAGTCAGAGTAGGTGATTAGAAATAGATTTTGAACCTTGAAGGTTGAAACGCAACCTCAGCTCAACCGAATGAGGGTTAGTGGAAGAGAAGCTGAGGCAGTACTTCAATCTGAAGCCTTGTCTGTGATGAATGGGTGTGAATGTGACCCTGAACTTGATGGTGGACCTTTATACACTGGAGGCCACATACAGAAACCAGTAAAGCACACACACCACATATAAAAAAAACACAGTCTGAAATGAATAGCTCATGTGTGATGGTGGTGAGTGTTTACAGGCTGTGTTGGAAGAACTGAGGACCATATTGCTAGAACATTACTTATCACCTATTCAGTTTAGTTTTGGTATTTGGGGCAATTCCTGTGTAGTTTTCACATTACTACATGTTGTGTGGATAAATGTCCAATAGTCAGACATCTTCTGTTGAACAGCCCATCCATCAGCAGGAGTCAGACTGGCTGCAGCGCTCTGGGTCACCTTACACCATGTCCCAGACCACAATCCCTGCACCTCTCTACCTTTTTACCCTTGTCAACTTATTCCTTCTCCATCTTTGACCAATGCATCATTCCTCCCTCCTTTCAACCTGCTAACACTTTCCCTTTCCTAACTTCTGTTTTATCTTTCTCTCTCTCTCTGGGCTCCTGTACTTCTTTTTCCCTCCAGGCGCCATCACTCTTTCCCTCCCTGCCTCCCACAGGCTGGGCAGTAAAACAGGAGCGGGCTCATGGGAGGCCATTAACCACCAGAAACGTGGCATTAGAGCTCTGCTGCAGAGCAAACGACTGCAGACTGCACATGCGCTGAACCAAGTATGGTAGAGCAGCAGTGTGCAACAAATGGGACTTCTGGCCCTGCAGCTATACACTGTGAACAGTGGTCAGCAACTGATCAAATACACTACAGTACTGATTACAGTACTGCAGATAGGCAGACAATCACAGCTCCTGATCTTGTGATCCAGGACATCCTACATTACTAAACACCCAGGGAACTGCGTAAGCATGGCCTTTTTTGGTGCTGTGACATAAACTTTGAATTAAGAGCTTTAAAGCATACCACTGGATTACCGCAAATGTGAGTCTGTTGCACAGATTTATTGCCAAAAGCTTAGGTAATTAACAAATTCCTCAAGGCCAGAGAAAGTCAAATAAATCATCACTAGGAATTTTAAGAGATAAAATCATCAGCAAAAGGTCATTATCTTTGGTAAATCCAATTTGGCAATGAGGCCAAATTGCTCCATCTGCAGTTCTGCTGGAAAGTTAATAGCAAACCCATAAATGGAAATTACAATTTTAAGGGTGAAATTTTCACAAATTTTGCATTTTTGTAACCAGACAGTGAAATACAGAAGTTGAATAACAAAACATCCAGTATTTTACAGAAAGTCCTGTATTTGTGTCAGGGTGTGTGAAGTTGCCTGGATGAATACAGAACTGCTCGGCCCTCACCCCAGTGAGGACAACTGCACTGAGAACTAAACCAGAACTTCCCCCTCATGTCCCTTCCTCTGCCACACACAGAGACACATTGACGGGATTTTCTACCCTCTGCGAGGCTTTAGCTGGGTGCCGATCTTGCGTGTGGTCTGTAAGGCAATGCCCTTGTTATGAAGTGCTACGTGCTCGAGACGCTTACCTCAGGATTTACATGAGAGGGAAGTCTCAACTGTTCTCCTGATCCAGACATGCGTACCCGCACACACACTCTCACAACTGCCACCACAACCGCCAACTGTCTGACTAACCAACACAGGCAGGCTTATTCTCACGTAGTTTGTGATGGGAGTAATAAATTTGTCTTTTGTAAAGTAGATTAGAGCCACACATATCCTGTCTGAAAGAACGATTGAATTACAAGCAGCAAGATATCAAGGCTAAAATTACCAGGGTTGAAAACAAGAGCAGTCACATAAGTTTTATGTTAATGAGTCAGAGTAACTCAGGGACAGTTACCTCCTCTCAACACTACAGAGCAGTTTTCAGGATTTATTAAATGATAAAGATAATGCTAATAAAATCTGACTGTAGTTGATCATGATTGTCAGCGTCCTTCATAGAAAATCACACCTATGATATTTAAAATACAGTGAGTAAATACTGCTTCTCTTGACAGGGATTAGGCTGTCACCAGTAACATGCCAACTGCAGGAGGCCTGCTGCAGCAACCCAATCTGCATACCACTCAGTTAATTGAGTTTTCACTTGATCTGGTACTTAGAGGGCTGTTCTTCAAATTGGTTTCAGAGTTACAGTGCTTAATAAAGATCAAATAGAGATGTCTCAAGACACCTGTGTGCATGAGTGTGTGTCTGTGTGTGTGTGTAACAGAGACCCCTTGACTGCTCCCCAGAGACAGGCTTGACACAGAAGCTAAGAATAGCCCTGGCTGTATTACCACCAGTTGGGGGGAAAGAGGGGGTGAGTGGGGTGAAAAAGCAAGAAGGGGGGGAGCAAGTGACACCATGCCACATGGGAGATAACGAGTAGACACAGGAGCCTTCGTCCTTCATTGGACATCTCTTTTACCTGGCATAGATATATACACATGACCTTACCAATGACCCCTCCACCCTCTCAAGGCAAAGCATGCGCACACACACACCACTGCTGCATCTTACATGTCAGGCATTCACAGGCAATGGCGTTTGGAGCCTAACCTCTTATTTTTAGACTGAGTAAACAGTGGTCTGTGCTTGAGATGTCCATCATCGCTGGGTGTGATGCCATGAATTGTAGGAGATGGGAGGAGAAGATGAAGAGCAGGAGGAGGGGAAGAGCAGACGGCAGGAGGAGGGAACAGGAGGAGGAGGAGGAGATGGATAATCATCAGGAAGTAGGATTGCCAGAGCGCTTAGGCACATTCTTGACTTTAGATTCATGAAGACCTAGGGCTATTATCACTGATTAAAGGAGACAGATGCAATCTGTATTACTGTTTGGTTACTGCTGTCATTTCAAAAGGATTTTTATTTCTGTGACAGCCTAACAGAGCTCTATTTACTGGGTTTTGTAGAGCCTGGATTTGAGGACAGATGGATAGACAGAGAGAGACACGGGAGCTACAAAAACAACATATCAGTGGATGTTGAACAGCATGGCATGTGCTACTCATATGTCACACATACACACAAACAGTCTTCTCACATGACAGGTGAGAGGTTGCGACCCTCTACCAACAGCTCTGTTTCCTTTGGCACTGAATATGAGAGCTTCATCCAGGATCCCTGAATGGCTCAGAAAAGGAAACACTGCACTGAATGACCTGTCAAAATAGGCAAATGACAGAAGGCCAAGGACTAAATGCATGTGTGTGTGTGTGCGTGTGTGTGTGTGTGTGTGTGTGTGTGTGTGTGTGTGTGTGTGTGTGTGTGTGTGTGTGTGTTGCATGTGTGCCACTGTTGACACTAAGAAAATGGAGACATGAATAGCTATATTCAGACCAGCAAAACAGCTACTCTGGAGGTGGTTCTACAGCAGTATTGGTGACGATGTCTGATAATCATCCATCATTTGAGATAATTGGGTAATTGGGCTAATGGGTTTCACTGTGGTCCTCTGAGCTCATCATTACAAACAGGTATGGATTGCTATATTTATGCCATCTACGCTAGCTGTCCAATAGCATAATAGGATGAGCCTCAGGTAATTGGCTGCTGGTTGTATTTTTTATTTTGGGTTAGAATGTAAGACAAAGAGAAAGCACCCTAAGTCAGACAAAGACAAAACCAGATTATGGAGAAAAAAAGCAAAAAATAAAAAGAGCTCAACACAAAAAGCAGAATGAGAGATACAAAAATAAATAAATAACTGACAGCAACTAAGAGGCTCTGCCAGGTGGTTAATGGTGGTTCAGAGTTGTTCAGTGTACAACAGGGGGAAAGACGGAGCGCATTACAAAAGCAGCCTAACATTAAGGTCCCACTGCCATTATAGATTTAATGACGTGCTGGGTGGTGTCCAACTACATTTAACCTGCTCATCTGCATAATAGAGCTTCCCTCACAACACCCACAAGGGAGTAATACCTCTCTGTGATCAATCTCCCTCTCTTTATCTCTCTCTTGCAGTTTTTCATACACACACACACACACACACACACACATTCACAAACTCACAATCTCACACAAGAACAAATGACCGTTAGCATACACTTTGCATAAATGAAGCAAGCAAAAAGGGGTACTGAGGACATTTGTGCATGTAAATGCCAAATTAGTAGTTGTTAAAAATTATCCCTCCACCATTAAATAGTTTGTCTTTCATGTAACATGTTAATGTCACTGGCATTTATCTTACACTGTCGATGACAAAAGCCCACAGCATTTGGATTTCGTTGTTGAACAAGGCAAAATCGTTGAGAATTCACAAGTGTCTACAGTGATGCGCAAACAGTTGTAAATGCTATGCTGTTAACGAGGCAAAAAAGTACAGTTGAATGAAGTTCAAGTTCATAGTCTTTTAAACAGTCTAGGACTCCCTAGATAGACATAAGACAGCACTGACAGCAATAGTTGAGCCTTGAATCCAGTGAGCAGACTTGAACAGCTGGAAGGACTGAGACTCATGAATCTTATGAAATGACACTTTCCACTGAGAATGTTATACCATTTATCAAGTTGATTGTGACTTTTATTTCAACTCACACTCTCTCCCTTTCTCTCGAGGTAAAACACATACACATAGACACACAGGCACACACACACACACACAGGCACACACGCACACATATCTAGTGAGTAGGAATCTGAGCCTCCATAAAATTCATAGCAGGTTGGATGTGACCTCCATGTCTGGTGTGAAATATATTCTCTGCTTACTCTTTCACATATTTCAACTTTAAGCATGGCTGAAGGAGCCATAAAATGGCAGCCAGTGCAGTCATCTGTCACTCGCAGAAGGCTACCGAACATCCTCTGCCCTGACGATCGCGGTGCCCTTCATGCTTGCCAAAACTGGTGCCTTTGTACCTCTCGCTATGCAAGCACTTCTCCTGCAATCCTGCATTTCATTAAATACAGTTGTGAAAATGAGGTTAGCATCAGGATAAGCAATAAGATGGGAGTTAGACGCTGCTGTCTGATTTCATCATGAGGAGTGAAAACACAGTAACTGGCGCTGGACTGAGATAGCTGTAACTTTAATATACATAGTAGGATGTCATATTTTTTTGCAAATGTCACTCATCTTATGAAGACATGATAGTGCACCATGTGTAAGTGACATTTGCCAAAGAATATTTCCATTTTGATTTCAGACTCTCAGCTTGGTTGAGTGCATTTGCGTGTGGGGAGACCCTCACACTGGAAGACAGACATGTGCCTGCCATGAAGCAACATGACAATCAACATGCAGGTGGATTTGGGAAAGACATCAAAGACCAAGCCATATGGGTAAGGTTACCAAAACCACGGGGAGGGAGGAAGGAAGGAAGGAAGGAAGGAAGAAAGAAAGAAAGAGAAAGAAAGAATAAAGAAAGAAAGAAAGAAAGAAAGAAAGAAAGAAAGAAATGCACTACATAAATATTAAAAAAAACACAGGCCATATACAGTCTACCATAAATAATCATCATAATAGCCCACCATGTGTCTGGTGACGATTAAGGAAAGTAATTAGCTAGCAATGAATGTAGAATGAGCTCATTAAGCCAAATGCTAGGAGACAGGCGCTTATCACAGACGGCTGAAGTCAGGCAGCTTCTCCTTTATTAAAAGCACTGAATCATCCGTCATACAAATCTGTTCAAAATATAACAAAGTTATATGAAGACCTGCTGTGATCACTGGGCCATCACATCCGTGTTATGAAAGATGAAGCAATGTATGTGATGTAGAATCATGGATGTCATTTTTCATTTCCAACTGTACACAACAGGCCTTGCAAACTGGACTCTTTCTCCTCCGGTTGTTGCTGAGGTGCCAACACTGAATCTTGTTAGCAATTGTAAATAGAAAGGTGACACGGCAAGAGGATGTCTATATATATCTTAGTCTGGTGATGATACTTTCCATGCAGTGGGGTTAGCAGCACTTAAGGTCAGTACAAATCTGCTTTCAGAGTTTAATAGTTTCAGTTCTGTTATTATTCAGCCTGTTACTGTAGTTTCCCCTTTTATTGACCTTCTAATTGCATCGGATTAAGAACTTGTCTTTGCACTTGTTGGATCTTAGAGCTGTATTTAATACCACGGACCATCACACACTATTTCAGAGACTGGAACATTTAAATGGAACTGCACTAAGCTGGTTTGAGTCCTATTGATCAGATTGATTTCAGTTTGGACAAGTTAACAATGAATTCTCCGTATATGCAAAAGTTAGACATGGAGTTCTGCAAAGTTCTGTGCTTGGATCAATTTCATTTACCTCTTATAGGCTCCCTTTGGGTAATGTTATTAGGAAACAGTCAGATGTAGCCAATCAGCTGCTAAACTTCTTATTATTAGGAGTTCCCAATAACTCTGTGAAAAGCCTCCAGTTCATTCAAAATTAGCTGTTTGTCCTGTGTTAGCTTCTCTGCATCTCTGTAAAATCCAGAATATAATTTAAAATCCTGCTTCTCAACTACAAAGCGCTCAATGGTCAGGCACCATCATACCTTAAAGAGCTCATAGTACCCCATTACCCCACTAGAACAATGCACTTGCAGAATGCAGGCTTACTTGTGGTTCCTAGAGTCTACAAAAGTAGAGTGGGATGCAGAGTCTCCAGCTATCAGGCTCCTCTCCTGTGAAACCACCTTCCAGCATGGGGTTCACCTTAAAAGGGGCTTTTTCCTTCTCACTGTCGCTAAGTGCTTCCTCATTTGGGAATGTTGGGTCTCTTTAAATAATATTGTAAAGAGTACAGTGTAAACCTGCTCTATATGAAAAGTGCCCACAGATAACCTCTGTTATGACTTGGTCCTATATAAATAAAACTGACTTCAGTTCACTTCACTCATTGCTTCCTCTTAAACTTTATCCAGATTTTGTCTTATGCAATGTTGTTGTGAATTTGGCTAAGCACCTGGGGACTTAAATTGAATGCCCCTTGGTCTCAGTAAAACTGTTCTGATTGGAACGTATCCACAGTAAAACAGAGAGGAACATTGTGTGTGTTATTGCAAAATAACAACAGATTGTTTTCGAAACAGCCGGTGTGGACCTTGTAAAATGGAAGTGACGAACCACAGTAAACATGCAGAAATGCCTCAACGACTTCTCCTGCAAATGTTTTGAGTTAAAGGAAACAGACTCTGCAAATGCTTCTTCATTCAACACAGACATAAGAGTAAAGGTGTCTGCAGTCATGGCTGTTCTCAACAGTATCGAGTGAAAATCCACAGCTCTGCAGCTGTTATAGTGAGAAACATTTCATCTAAGCTTTTGATCTCCCGACGCTGGCAGCTAATCATCATTCACACCTTTGGAAAATACTTAGAACATGCCGAGCGTGCACACACACGGTTACACACATACAGTCTTAAAAGCACTCATATGAGTCTCCACATCACCTTGTTTGTTAATGTGTCAAACAGGACTATGATACCTTTCCTGGGTTACAGAGCTAAAGAGCTAAAGTCCCTGTTCTGTGAGCCAGCCACCAACATTTGAGCTCTGTTACATCTTGTGAAAGAAGAAATGTAAAGATCTCTTTATCTCATTACCACTGTCATTACTGCACTATACAACTATAAAGTGCAGTAATGACAGTGGTAATGAGATACCTCCACAACTGGAGGTTAAACAAAACAGATTTATCTGAGGCTGTTTAAAGGGAAACTGGTATTGCAGATAAGCACAGGAGTGGCTTAACATGACATTAAAAGATAGTGACATTAAAACATGTGTAGGAAGTGAAGGAATTACAATAAAAGCTGCACTGAAAGAGAAAATCCTCCCACAAGTAAGGTAGACTGCATGGTCTAAGCCAGACTTCAGCACTCATGTGCACTGTCCCTCCTGTCAGTGTCCCTAAATGAGCAATTGCATTAGTGATCTCAACAGGTGATGGTCTGTCCATGGCAGGAAACAGCAATATTTCTTGTTGTTGGTTATGGTTTTCAAAAGGACAATGAATTTTTCTCACCTTGGAGTCAAGCAGAGAGAGTCAAAATTAAGGGTAGCGTTGCAGGGTGTTTGGTTTCAGCTGCTGAATCCTCAGTGGTATGATGTGGAATGACTGAAGAAGGAGATGCCATAGCATGCCATCAGGCTGTAGATGGATACTGATCCCATTCAAGTATATAGTAACCACTCTGTCCTGCACGTCTGCCTGTTTCCTCTCCCTCTCCTTGCCCTAACATCTGATAGCCCTGACTGCGTGCTGGGTATCTTACTCAAGTCTCTAAGATCAATATGATGAAAGCCTTTCACTCTTTATTTCCGCATCCTTTTCTGCCCCCCTATCTTGGTGTCCTACTGTACTGTTATTTGTCCCTACATCTGCCAGACAGCTGCCTAAAAATGAATTTATCATTATAAATCACTATCCATTTGATTGGAGTGGGGGCTAAGAAATAGGGGGACAGATGGATGCTCTGACGGTTTAATCTCTCTACGGTTGCTGAACTGTGTCAGGGCTTCTAACAATGTCTAGTAGTGCCAGTCTGTACCTCCTTTCCTTACAGCTGATGTCTATCACATGAATCAGAGAAATATTTTCCAAATGAGATTAGTGTAGTCCATGTGGCTGCAGAGCAAAGCGAGGATAACGTAAAGATATGTGACCAATTGGAAAAACCGATTGAAAGGCTAAAGGTCAATGAGGTGTGGCATCAAACTGTGCTGAAAGCCGTATCCATTTCATGGATATGCACACTGTGTTCGCCTGTGGGATCTGTGGATGCCAGCAGCAATATGAGAAGCACACAGACATGCAAATACACACACACATACAGAAACACATTCAGTTAGGAATGTGGTCTGTTCTGGTGCTGCATACACCCGCACACACACACACACACACACAGAACTATATCAACACACTGTAATCCCTAATGCAATAATATTCATGCTGACACACACATTCAACTTCATGTTCCAATTAAATTAACTGTGTTGTCTGCAGCTCTACAGCATGAATCAGTCAGTTGCTCTACCTACAGTTCTGCTCCATTTAAAGGGTGAATCTAAAATGTGAAACAACAGTAAAATCTCCCCATCAGCCTGTTCCAATGTTTCCCAAAAGTCTCCAAACTGGATCCTCTGATACTGATCTGTACACATTATTATTTTTAAATTTAATAGTTGTGGCATAGTAAGCTGCAGATTTCAGCTCTGTGAACCCTCAACCTGTAAATCACAACAGTTTATAAAAACTATTATTACTCTTAGTACTACTTTATTACTGTAATTAAAGTGTGTGACTGTCATGGGAGTTTGATTGTATGATGCAGGTGAAGAGATAGAGAGCGCAAAATGATGTTAATTTGTGTTAAGTGTTAAATAAATATAACCCTGTCCTCATACTTGTACGAATAAAGTTAGTCAGTTAATTGTGTAATGAGATACTTAGGCGTCTTACCTTTGAAATCAAACTATTAACCTGTACTGATAAATCTGTGAAAAGAAAATTATAAACTGTCCGCCACGTTTTTACTTTGCATTTTCTTAATTATTCATGTTCGCTTTGTTCTATCATTGTTTTATCATTCTTTATGGTATTTATTGGAATTTTAAGTGTCTGACTGAGGTTTGGCATACAATCATGAGTTTTGAAGAGATTTCTAATCTATTCATTTAAGGGTTAATGACTGAACTCCATGTCTTTAATTATATATTATGTAAATTCTATTGTACAAAAATATACACATTGTGTAAGAATAGGATGCAAATTTTAGATTCTGTGTGTTGAGGCAGAAGAGACTCTTCTTTATTGGGGAAAGTTTAACAAGCAATCATTGAAATCACTTTCAAATAACTGTGATACAGTGACAAGATTTACATATTTAGTGGTTTGTCGACAAAAGATTTGTTCAACTTGTATTCAGCGGTATTTTTTTACTTAGCTGTGGCAATATATATGTATATATTTGATCAAGTATGTCCTCAAGTATTTAAAAACAACTGAAAACTAATACTTGAATAAACAAAACACTCACTCTGAGGAATGATTTCTCCACATGATACTTCATCCACTCCAAGATCCATGAAATTCCAACAACATTTTGGAGGTTGGTGCATGAAATGACCGTTCAGTCTTATTCATTCCTCAGTATTTTCACACTTTAGCGTGAACACTGCGGGTCAAAGATAAGCCAACACAGCATTAAAGTACACTTGAACATAATGCAGGAATGTGTTAATGTACTTACTGTGAAATTTGCCAAGAATCTGAGGCTGTATAAACACACGCTGTCTATATTTTAACAGAGCTGAATTCATTACACTGACAACCTGCCTGGAAGCTGAGCTAACCTGAAGCTATTTGAACGGGACATTTTGAGAAAATAACAGGAGCCATTTGTATGTTAATCTACAAAATCAAACTTGAAATTTGAGTGCTTTCTTCACACACGGGCATGGAAAATAGCTGAAAATCCTCCCTGTCCCACAGTGTTCTGGAAGATTTCCATGTTTACTTACCTCATTAACCTTCATAGCTGAAGGTACTCTCTTGTGGGTTTGGGTTTCCACAATAAAGGGCAGACACAGGACAGCCATGTTGTTGTGGGTGTGAGGTTGTTGCCAGTCATGCACAGCACTCTATCCACCCTCTCTCGCTACCCTTTTCTACTATTTCACTTTCTTTTAACTCTCATTAGGCTTTGCCCCTTCCCTAGGAAAACCACAGCATTTATGACACTCCTTTTCCTGAGAGTTCACCCTATACTGGCACATGTAAAACACCAAAGTTACTGTGGAGTCAAGAAACCTAAGAGAGGAGAGAGGCGGAGAGGAGAAGGCCATAAAGGGTTATTGAGGAAAGTTCAAAGTTCATCTGTGGAACATTGGTAGCCAGCAGACCTTGTATAAACCAGACCACCTGGTACTACAAGGCAACAAAGTGTAAGACTACTTGCTCCTCCTTGCATGAAAGTAGCGTTGCCCACCTATCAGTCAAATCTTTGTTGTGTATCATAGCTCACTATCCCAGAAGAATGTTATTGAGAGGTTGAACCTCCTTTCAGCAAAACCCAGGTGCTGTGAGATGATACTTTCTTTGACCATTTAGATTTGTGGAGGTACTGTTGGAGACCAGTGTTTGTTCAGAATCCCGTTGCAACAGTATTGAATAAAGCTGAGTATGAACAGATACAAGGAAAGAAACCACATTCCCACATTCAATAATGTGAGATTGGATGTTACATAGCAGCCCATTTTTAATTAACCTCTTGTTTTACCCTTGAAAGGTAAAACAAGCCAAAAAATACAGCTCTACAAACTCTCTTTCATTCTATAATCATAATTCTATTATGATTAATTAAATCTACTGGAAATCTGATCACTACATGTGGACATATGCTCCTGTATAATCATTTTCACATGTTTTGCTTCATCAAAAAAACAAAAAAAACAAAAAACTGGGGTGAAATTATAAATAGTTGAATAGTTTTCCTTCAAAATGAACACATAACCAAATATTTTGGATGTAACAGCAATATCTTTCACTTTACAGTTCTGTAGTCTACGCATAAAATATCACAAACACTCCCAAGTTAAACATTTCTGTAGGCTAGCTGTGTCACTACCAGGTTACAGATTTTAGGAGAGAAAACAATCATCATGTTAATTCTATCACAGATAATAAAATAGTTTAGAGGGTGAACCTTGAGCCTTGATCCTTGAGGTAATTAGGAATTGTCTCACTGAGACAGACAGCTGTAACCAACACAGTCACATAAGCAGCCGTTGTGGTATTATGACAATGAATGCATTTACAGACCACAGAAAACTTTCTGGTTATGTAATGAGAAAGTTTTCCTTGTGTTTGGAAGTGTCTCACAAGGTTTGTGTGACTGGCATTTCCATGCCGCATGAAATAATAAACTTTTTCCCAGTAGGAAAAGGCTACACTGAATTCTACAACCACAGGCCAGACAAACTACATTAACCTGTCACTGAGATGTTCATTTGCATTATATATGATTATACTCAAGGCACTTGTAAGTATAGTCAGTATGCCTCTTGCATGGATTTTTGAACTTGTGGGTACTTTTGATCAACTCTAAAGGAGTATTTCTTAAACTCTTTGATACCAGAGACCTCTAAGCCTTTCAGCCTCTCTTGTGACCCACTGACCTCAAATGAGAAGAACATGAGCCTGATCAAAACCTCTGTGAAAACAGATGTGCATTGATGCGCCACACTGAATGACACCTGATATCAGCAATGACAACCCTAAAGTCAATGCAGGAGGACTTGAATCTTTATACAGTCCCATGCCACATGTATAAAGCATTTTCCACAGTAAGGGGGAATGACAGGACAGGGGGCATTCAGAACAGATTCATTTAGATGGATCTTCAAAGCAGCTCTTTGCACAACAAATGAAAACATCTATTACAGGCTGTGTTTAGAATTTTCACTGCATCCTGCCTGTCCTGCCACAAATCCTGAAGTGAGGAGAGATCGTGAACATCCATAAATCAGGCAGAGGGAGCACAGGTAGTCATTACTTTGAGGGAACAACTGTTTCTAGCTCATACACACATACCTCTAGCCCTCCATTACCCCCAGGCGGCCATCAATACCACCCAGCCCGACAGCTCCCATACACTTTTTGCTGTCTCCGCCCGGGCCCAGAAGTTCACTGTCAATGCCTGACAAACACACACATCTGCACAGCTGTAAATACCCTGTAATATAGAACGAGATACACCTCTGTGGTTTGACATCTCAATTCCGCTTCTATCCCTCTGATTCTTCCTGTCATGGTGTTTGATATCTTGATTCTGGCGTGGCGCTGTAGAAGTTTGATGTGGGACAGTGTTTATTGGAAAACACCTTTGCTTTGAATTCTTGCACCTGGGCACACTTGCATAAACAGACACAAATATGTGCTCACTGGTGTCAAGATAAAGGAATTAAACAGATTCAGGTTTTCTGATGTTCATTCGGTTATTTGTATGCGCCAACTAACACCGGGCGGTGACACTTGCACTCTTGATAATTGTTTTCTGAGGCACATAGACAGAAATTTTAAATGAAAGCAGAACCCCCTTGTTCCCTACAGTTCTGTTTTCTTCCATTGTCCCTACATTTAAGTACCAGCTAAAATTAGTTAGTATTTTATTGATGCCTGATTCATAAAATGAAATTTTATCATAAATTTTGAGCTGTATTATAAAGTGTTACAAGAATCCAATTAATGATTCCTGATTGCACAAGGAGACAAAATTGAATAACTAAACCACTTTAGAGATCTTTTTAAATCAGGGCTAGCCAATATGATCGATTTAGAGAGTTTGTAGAGCCACAGTTTTTTTTCTCCTTAATCCAGCCTGTGCCACATACTGAGAGGACCCTCATACCATACACTGTACCTGATCTTGGTATGGGTTGCCATTGTGGGTCACTGGACACAGGGAAACACTTTCCACAAATGTCTGTGTGCATGTGCCTTTGTCTGTGTGTAAGTACCCTGTGAGGCCACCACAGGGGTCCTGAGCAGGCTTGCTCACTCATTACACCAATCACATCAAATTAAGCACTTCCTTCCGTAAAATCTGGTTTCTTTCCTTGAAATCTCTTTCCTTGTACGACCCCTGCTGCTTCTGTCTGCCTCTCTATCGCAGCAAGTCATCTTTACTCATAGGTTCCTCTCCAGCCAAATGTGAAGGTCATGTTAACTGTACGCACAGCGGTGTGCTGAGCAACTGCCTGACGCACAACTATGTCTACACTGTGAGGAGCTCCTTATGAGGAAGCATAACATCTGACAATGGACCTTTTATGCAGTAAAGGACAGTAACGTCAAAGAACACATGCAAATATGAGACCGCTGGACAGATAACCTGCAGCAAGAATAATTTGAAATACTGTTATGTTCCCTACTTGCTGTTATCACTGTTCAAATGAGAACATCACCAACAGCAACACTGAAAGTTAAATAGTCCTTTCTTTAGACTACCCTCAGTGCAGTATGAAGCCTTACATAATCTTTACCTTGCCAAATTGTGCTGTCAGCAAAACGTGGCAACTGTAGGCCGTACATGTGTGGTATGTGGGACTTCTCTACAGGACACACAGCATATTAGTGTTGTCTCAAAATTCTCATTTTGTAATGTTTTGTTTCTCCCTCTCCCTCTATTTTCATCACTTTCTTCTCACCTTTGTCAAGAAAAGTATTATTGCAGAATGAGTGGTAGCACAGATTTTTGCCCAAAGATGATTGAAAAGTACAGGGTTTTTTATATATATATATACATATTTTATATAAAAACACTGTCTTAAAACCTGTCCTAGTCCTGGTGTCCCCTTTGCTGTTTCCTTCTTTGAGGAGATGTAGTTTGTTCTTTGCAGTCAACTGATAAATAAACTATAAACAAGTCGGAAATGTTTGAAATATTTATTGTCTTTGTTACCAGAAACATGGAGAAAACACTGTGGAAAAACACAAAATGGGAGACCTGAATGCTGTTCATGTACATACATATGTATAGGGCAACTAAACGTGTTGGAAGTTTCTGTAAATGTTAAGGAAATAAAATGCCAGTCATTTCACCTTAGGATCAATAGTAGTTGTGTGTGTTGATAGAATTTAAACAATAGAATTGTCCTATATCTATATATATGTTTGGTACACATGTTCTACCCTGTGTTACCAGCAGTATTTGAGCAAGAAAAATCTCCAAAATCTAATTTAAGAGGTTATCACTAAATCATTTAAAACAGAGGGACTCCCATGACTTTAATAATGTCTTTCACAGAAAGATCCTTGTCATATTATTGGCAGCATTAGATCCAAACAGTGTGTATGATATTATCTCCTTTATTATGTAAGGCTACATATACTATTCAGGTCAGGCGCTTTGGGTTGCATAATTTTTGCTTTTCACGCTCATGCCACTGATTTTGATGTCTTTACAGCTCTATCAGTTTATTGTAGCAAACCTTGCTTAGTTTACTCACAAGCTTTCATATTTTATGCGGCTTCTCCTTAAAGATACCCTCTCTCTCTTTCACACACAGACTTACATTAAGCAAGAGACCAGCTGGTCCTGAATCATTCTGACATCTGCATACAGCGTTCAGGGACTCACGTTGCTATATTGGGAGAGGCTAAGCCGAACTTACCCTAACCCACTCTCAGCCTGTCTGCGGTGTGCTTGAGACTGCCTGTAACTGCACCTTTAATAGATGTCTTGTACAGAGATTTTGTCTCTTCACAGAATGTACGTCAGCAGGAACTCAGGGAACAGAGCCTCAGAGACAAATTTATTTAAATAACTGCAATAATGAAAACATCTATTGAACCTACAGTACATATTTTAAATGTTTGTACAAAAATATGTTTTTTTTTCAGCCAAAACATAACACATGATTATTATTATCGTTATACAGGGCAGTAATTAAGACTAAATCTGAGCATGCTGTATCTCCTGTACATGTTATATAAATATTTACAGTCATTCAACATGAATGCATTGTCATCACCATGAGCAGGCTCGATTTGTTTTTTTCTATACTACTACTGTATATATTTTCCCAGTCTCACCAATTCAACCATACATTTCAGTATCATCAAAAGATCGCCTCTATTAACTGTCAGTTTTATCTGTACCTTAGGGGTAAAAACACTGTCATGTTGTAATCCTTCACCTGGTCACTTCATCTACAGTAGCACTATAGCTGCAGTAGAAGTCAATGGATATCCATATAAAACTGTTTCACACATAGCAGTAATGCAGCCTCTGATGTTTTCTTAGAAACATGTTATCTGCAAACAGGACAAAACAATAATTTTAGTTGTATCCAAAACACTTAGAATTCAAATTAAGATTGAAGCTTAGAAGAAAATCACTAAACAAGATATTTTTCCTCTGAAACAACTGGAATCTGGATTTTGAAGAAATTAAATACTCTCAAACCAACACTGCTTTAAAATGCTTGTTGAAATTAATGTATTTATTTTGAACTCTTTCTGCATTAGTCTGTCATGCCCCATTAACTCTGAGTTAGATTTTGCTTGCTCATGGACTGATCTGTCATTGCAATTTTACAGCTCTGTGTCATGTCTGCTTCATCACTCCACATACACAGCTAATCCTGAATGTTTTGTTTTTTTGTTTTTTACCTCATCCCTCCCTGTTGGGCTGTCCTCACCACCCTCCTTCTCTCTCTCCCTCCCTCCCTCTCTCTGTGGTGTCTCCTGTTCCTGCTCTTCTTTAGTTCCTGCATGTGTTTCCATTTGCCGACTCCTAAGCCTCGTCCTCGCACCCTTGACGGCCTCTTCTCCAACCAAAGTGAATCGCAGTACTCCTCCAGAGATCCAAAAGGTGAGCTCATCACTCTCAGGTAGTCTTTATATCGCTGACGAGACTCTCCACCATGTCGTAGCTCCACCATGGAGTCTTCACTGGGCTTTGGCTTTCCGTCCAGTTGACCATGTGTTACAAGTTGTAGGGTGAGATGGAGGAGAGTGTGTGTAAAATGTGTGTGCTCTTGAGCTACGCAGACATACACACCAGCATCAGAGGCGTGAAGGGAGCGAATCAAAAGACCTCGATCAGTGTGAACAACACGATCATCCAACCTGACCTGGAGAAAGATGCAAATAAAGAGTAAAACTAGCACACAATACAACACAAAATTATCTGAAATATTCCTTTCTTAAATTAAAGATTCAAAGCTTAAGGACAAAACAACCACAAAATTTGTATCTCCGTACCCCCAATCAATCAGTCAGGCTGGCTGCACATTACAAAACCCCCACTCGATACCTCCCACCCTGTTTACACACATACATTTTCATGCCTGATTTGTATCCAAGGTGCGTTAAACATGGTAATGACCCCTGAAACAGGAAGCATATTGAATTGGGTGTGGTGAGTGTCACCAACAGCTTGGGGGGCCAGAGGTCATTATGTGGTGTGGAGAGATTTTTAGATGCGTGATGAGTGTAAGCAGTAAGCAAAGGCAAAGAAGGGTGTTTGGAAAAAGGTTTGTGTGTGTGTGTGTGTGTGTGCTTGTGGGGGAGTGCATGTGCTTGTTGTTAAGGTGTAAGGGTAAGTAGCGTGCTAATGTTTATGGTCCCCTCTTTTCATTTAGCATCCACCGTGATTCATCAGGTGGCATGGCTGCTGTCACGGCCTAAGACAACACAGCTGTGTTCAGATAACAGTCAAAGAGCACGAGAATGTGTGTCCAGACTGTGTGTGTCCGTGCATGTGTGGATGCTTCAAAAGCATACCTCCCACAGCCCTGCTCCGACCCCCCAGAGGTGTAACTGATAAGACAGCTACAGAAGGAGGCCCAGGCATAAACTTCATGTAGAAAACCATGAAAATTTGCCAATGTGTGCCAGTGTGTGTGTGTGTTTTCTCATTTTCTTCTACATATGAGCATCTGTGTATGTATGTATGTGTATGCGTGTGGCTCTGTGGTGGTTTATAGGTCTGACACTGATGATGTGTTGTCCAGGCACAGGCAGATCTACTAGTACCACAGACTTACTAGTTTGTCTCCCATCACATTCTTCTTTGCTGGCACACCTGACTAAATAACCAAAACACATGGCATATATATATATATATATATATATATATATATATATAGAGAGAGAGAGAGAGAGAGAGAGAGAGAGAGAGAGAGAGAGAGAAAGAGAAAGAGAGAGAGAGTGAAAATGTAAAAACTCAATCAGTATTTATGTGTTTATTTATGTGCCTGTTAAGCTGCTTCCCTCTACCATCCAAAATCAAGGCATCTGTGGCTAAATGTCAATGCCAGACATTTAAATTCACACAGATGGCCTGTCTTTACTTGTGTGTCTGTGTGTGCATGGGTCTGTGTGCATCTGGGCATCTGATTGAGCCAACTAACTCCTGCAAAGAGCAGCAATGCAGTTTATTGTACAGAGATCTGGGTTTACAGAGACACTTCGATACATTTTTGTGTGTGTGAGCAAGTGTGCGTGTAGAGTAACAGATTTTAATAGTCTCTTAAATGAATCACAACTGTGAGAAGGTATTTTCTATGTTTCAGTATCAGGTGCAGAACTTCCCATGCTTTCAGGAAGGTTGTGCATTGTTCTAATTAACACTGTGAATGAAATTCAGCATCATCCATTCTTTTCTTATTACTAATTTTCTAATGAGCCAGCATTCCAGGCTCCAGGAGGTGAATTCACACACAGGAATAAACAGACACATCTACGCACGCAGACACAAACATGCTGTGAGAAAGACACAGAAATCTCTTCCAGCTCACATCTTTAATAGATGATTTTTATGAGGGAATAAGAGGAAGGAGTGTGTGAATGAGTGAATGAGGAGAGTAAGTGTTGGAGTGGGCTGCAGGTGCTGTGAGCAGCTGGTCGAGGATGCCTCTTTCAAAACCCATCAGGAGGCAGAGGGTGGAGAGAAACACAGAAGGGAAGAGACTGTGGGAAATCATGGAGACGACATGAAAAGTATGAGGAAACAAAGTAGTTGGAGTAAAAAGCGTGAAGGCAGGAAGTGAGGAGAGATTAAGGTGGGGTTGATGAGGGAGGCTGAGGGACAGGAGAGGAGAAGGGATGACAGACAGGGGGAAACAGAGTGGGAAGAAAAGCAAAGGGAGTGAGAGGTTGGTATGAGCCAGATACTTCAGACATCACCTGCTCCAACACTACATGGCCAGCTGTGAGTGGAGGTACACCACCTTTTACCACATGCTTTTACATCCCCAAAGCCTGCTACACTAAAAGAGGGAACACTGGATCAGAATCAGAGTTTTGTTCACACTGCTGTTAAAAAGAAAAAAAAAAAAAAAAACACACACACATCTTGTGCATTTGAGTGTGTGCTATTAAGGCCACCGCAGAGCTGTGTGATAAATTGATCCTGAAACTGGAATGTTCTTTCTCAGCAATGACAAATTTTAGGTGTCTGGATTTAGTTTGTACAATGCAGCTAATCAGGCAGATTTTTTTTTTTTTGTAGATTTTTTTGTGCTTGACACAGCTGCCAGTAAACACAGCATTACCAGTGGGTGGTAAGGAGAGAAAAAATAAACAAGAAAAACAAGAACTGGAACTGAAAAGAACAAAAGTGACAGTGACAGTGAAGTCATGTTAGACTTCAGAGGAGAGGAAATTATTGACCAAAAAGGTCAAATAGCTTCAATTACAAGGCAGCTCTTTGAGTGTCTTCAAAGTAACAAGGCTCAGACAAAGACACTCTGAAATAACATGCTGGCTCAAACTAAGACACAGACACACAACTATCCTCTTGGGAAAAAAAGTACACAGTGTGAGTGTGTTTCTTTTTCTTCCAGCATGGCGTTGTTAAGTTGAAGCATTACTGGGGTCCAGCAAAGACAACAATCAATTATGTGCCTAATCATAGATATTGCCCCACATGACTAGGAAGCAAACAGTGCAAAAATAAATAAATAATCGCATTTACTTATTTCATTAGGATATGTTGCCTGTGAGCATAATGGAGACAGACAACTTATTCTTTGTAAGGACACCAAAGAGGCAACTTATGTAAAGGTTTTTGCTGAAGAGCCTCCCCTTAGTTGAATTATTATTTAAACATTGTATCAGAACGATTGTCTGTATTAGGCTGCCAGTAGGTCTCTCTACGTTTACACTGGCAGAGAAAATACTGAGATAAAATTTCAGTCACCTAGAAAAGAATTCATGTGCATATTCCAACACATCCAAACTTCTTGGACACTTTGCCATTATAAACACCACATAACTCGCCATTAATTCATCATATTCTGCACATTCGGTTGTATTTTTTTAGCTTCTGTGTCTATCACATGACAATCCTGAGGGAGGAAGAACTCCTGCATTCACTCCTTCATCACTTTGTCTAGCGTACAATAGGTCACATATCATTGCACGCCTAGACACACAAACACAGAAAACACCCCATTGTGTTCATTACCCCAAAACACATGGCTGTCCCTAGGGAGCGCTCTGTTATGATTTCTGCTGTAGGGGATCATAAAGAAGCACGCACATGCACACAGACACACATATATCCACACACAAAGCCAAAAACACAGGGCTTTCTGCTGTGCAGGCCTATAAAGGAACACATGGGTCTTAAGTGGCCTCTGCACCTGTCATTGTGTTTACATTCACCCCTGAGAGTGAAGACAGGGGACCAGTTGTGGGTGTAAATAAGTGCAGTGGGAAGTAGGGACAGATGAAGAATGAGGGGTTGGAGTGGTAAACTGGCCACTTGCAAGGGGTGGAAGAAGGTTTGTATGTTTGGATAGGGGAGGGAAGGGCACTGAGGTGCTGAGTAAGCAGGTCTCTGTTGTCTCATTCAGGAGACAAGTGTCATCATCAATGAGATCCTTTCCACACCTCAAATACAAACACATTATCTCTCTGTCCCTGTACGTCTCTCTCGGCCCACCATCCTGTCTCCCAGGATCAGTTTCTGCACTCTGTCACCAACTAGTCCATCGCTTGTTGAGTTTTTAACTATAACCCTAGTTTTAGTTTAAGACCTGTGTGAAGTCGGCATGTTGTACAAGTTCCATGTGTATTTGTTGTTTTATGAGGCAGCGCTGTCAAGAATCTATTGTCTCTCTTGAATAGCCTACAGTGGCCAATGGGGAAAAACAGTTGCATTCCAGCACAAATACTTGGCTCCTCAATGAGAAATGAAAAAAAAAAGGTTAAATGCAGGGTAAAATGAAATTCTCATCTTCCTTGTCTTGTCAATTTTTATATGAGATAGATGATGTCCCATCCCCATCCCCTAGGGTCAGTCTGGTTTGAGTCATTCCTCACCTTCCTCAAAAACTGAAGAGCTGCTGAAAATTTCAAAAAGCCCTGGATGCTCATAAACATCAATAATGACCTTATTTAAGGAACCAGTGAGACCCTGAATTGCTCCCTTACTAGCAATAATTCCACAACGGATGTGACTTTTGGGTATTCAACCCGGCATATAAGTTGTGAACAGTAACATCATGATTCAAACGCTGTTTTTACCCTCCCCAACATGAGCAGAGCCTGCAGGGATGTGATTTGTGGCCCAAACAGCAATTGATGGGTTCAAGACTCAGACCTCAGAGCCAGTGAGACAGAAGTCAAGTATGGTGTTTTTGAATGCTTTGAAGTACTTATGTAAGAAACCTCCCTGCTTTGTGACCTGGCATGAAAAAATGTAACCCCTGAAGTACAGTAAACTCAAGAAAAACAAAAACAAGACCCACCTTTAGACTCAGAGAGAATATGGGGTAAAAGAAAAGGCAGGAAGGTAAAAATGATTTGTACGTCAGTGTCTGGGTGGTGTGTGTGTGTACACGTGTGTGGGTGAGTGCACTCTCTAACCTCCTCCCTGCGTTCAGATCCAGGTCTCTGTATGTACCACCGGATCTGGGCCTGTTGAGATTTGGGGATACACTCAAGGAAGGTGGAGTTGCTTTGCACCCCAAAGAGAACTCTCTCTTCCACCCGTCCCCCACCAAGACCTAAAAAAAAAACAGGACTGTTATTGATCTAAGAATCTTTTCAGTGGTTCTGAAAAGGGTATATCAAGCTCATTTCCACTAGTGCCTGCTTAAGTGATTCATTAATAAGTTGACAGAGAAAGAAACGCACTTTCTTTCAAAGAGAGATATGGAATGAACTACTAGGAGAACAAAGTCTACATACTGTCTTCTGTGTCCCAGCACTGACTGGCAGGGTCTCCATGCTTGATGTCCTGTCTCCTGGCTCGCCTGGAGAACAAACACATAAAGTTTATTAATATTTTTTTATATATTATTTTAATCAATATGCTTTAAGGGGCCAAATACAAAAAAAAACAAACTAAGAATATAAGGCTCATACCATACAACACTGATAGTTCGTAGTAATTTTAACAAGGTCACCTGTACAGTGTCACTGTTTCACAAATAAATAAATCCACTCATTTAGATTTAAAATGAGTCAAATGTCTAGTTTGTACTAACTGAAAAAAAAAGATTTTTCACAGGCACTTAAAATGTGATTTAAGATGACCCCTTATTACTGGTAACCTTCAGCGCCTATTCTATTCTTGAGCCCTATAGTTTATTTTAGCAATTTCTTTTATAGTCACATGCCATTTTATTCACACTAGTGCCAATTTCTGCTGTAATGTGTCTTGTTTTAAGATGTTGACATTTATTTCTAAAGTAAAAGTGAAACTGCCCCACTTCATATGCAGATAAATATTGTATTCCTACATAAACGCTACAGTAGAAATATTAGAAAGAAAAAAAAATCAGTGTCTTTGGCTTGTAGTTTGGTGTTGGGCTCCTTCAGTTTGTTTTGATTTCACCTCCTCCACCTCCTGTCAGTGCTGTGTGATGGGACATCTGTAGCCTACACTCATTGACACTGTGAGGATCAGCCTTCAAAGAGCCCCTCAGACCAAACGTAGGGCCTCCACTATTCCACAAACCATAACAACATCCCCATTGGCCATGTTATTTGGCAGTGTGATCCCTAACTGTATGATACAGAGTCTGCAGAGCCTAGATTCATGCAAGCACACAAACAACAAAAAAACACACATAGTTTTACACCTTAATGACTACACTCTAGAGCTGTGGAATGTCAGTAAAATTAATCAGCTCAGGAACCACATCTCTAATCAATGCCTCAAATGGAATAATACCATCTGGCATGGAGAAAGTGCTGAAGAGGTGAGCTGAACCAAAATAGAAAACATATTTAGCAACAACTATGAACTCCCTCTGACAGTCCCAGAATAAGGAACCAGCCTCAGGAGCACAAACACACACTTACACAAGCACACACTGTGGAGAAGTAGGGCAAGAAAGGGTCAGTTTAAAGCAGTTTATAGATGCACTTTTATCTTTTCTTTTTTTGGATCACACATATTTTCAGGTTTATTGCTATAAATCATACTAGGCCACATCAAACTGTTTTAAAAATCCTAATGGCACCGAGGCCTTAATGTGAACCAGCTCTGCATACCTGAGAGTAAATTTAAAAGTAAGTTTCAATTTGTTTTATGAGTTTTGTGCTTGAAAATACATCATGGATATTTTATCCATCTGTGTGTCGGAGTGTGCTCTCGCTGACAATGTCAGTATGTTAAAGACGGTAGCATGGCTTCCAAATGAACCTTCCACTCTACAAATCATTATAGATTTATAGATAATAAACAGAACACAATAACAAGTTACGTATATAGAGTACCTCTTAGAGGCAGGGATGTAACGTGCGCATGTGTGTCCATCCCAGGCGCAGTAGGGATCTCGTGCCAGGCAGCATTCAGCACAGGCTTGGCCATACAGGTGACATCTACTGAGTGAAACCTGTGCCAACCCCTCGCTTGAACCCACATAGAGCTGTTGCTGTAGTTCAAAACACACCACACTCTTCTTTAGGGGAGGTAAACATACAGGCAAAAAGATAAAACATTTCTAGTATGTGACAACAGGTTTGTTCTGAAAATTAAGATTTCTGTAGTGACATTTAATTTGTTTCCCCCCCCCCCCCCTTATGCATGTATTCTTTATTCAGGAAAATTTCCTCAGGTTTCCTACAGTGAAATTAAACTCAAGGATAACTGGAGGTCAAAGCATTATAATATAATAATACTCAATATCAGCACACACCTGAAGCAAACCACAGATGTCAAGACATGCCTTTGTCAGTCAGCAGTTTTCACTAGCACACTAGCAAGTGTGCACATAGAGACACACACAAACATACTGGTCAAACACTGCTGGAGATTAATGGAAGTTGTGATTGGGGTTGAAGTGTCTGTTGACACCCGTGACCCTTAGATAATGAAGCAGAAGGAGGAAAGAGAGCTAGAAAGAAATAGGGAAGCCTAAAGAGAGAGTAGAAAATGGGAAACATGAATGATTTGGGGATTAAAAACAGTATGTCTAGTGTCTGATCAGGCATGCGCACATGACTGAATGCATGTGGCACAAATAATGGCAGAGAGCAGAGAAGAAACAGAGAAGAGCGTTGGAGGAAAACGGATGAGAATGAGGGCAAACCTGTTTAGAAGACATCTCCATACTGAGGATGGGAGTGGAAGCCTGCAAAAAGTTAAACAAACAAACTTCACCAGCTTTAACACCACAATAAACACACATTGCTGGAGCACTGAGTAAAAACAACAGAACAGTTTGTTGATTAATAGCTCAGAAAAATCCACAGCGTCTCAGAGTTTATATATCAAAGGCTTGATAAGCATTTCACTGTTTGATGAGTCAACTGTCCCACTGAGAACAACTGAGGAACACTGTTTATCAAAAAGCAACACTAACTAACAATAAATGTGACTGTGACTGTGACTGTGCATGTGCGTCTGCATCTGTGGATTTGTGTGTGTAGCTGTGTTGTTCACAAAACCTGGAAAACTTGAAGTTCTTCAAGCACCACTTCCTCTGTTGACCAGTTCTCTTGAGTGATGCTCACCACCTTCAGAACTGACCCAGCATCTAAGACAGAGAGTGAGACATAAAGGTGAAGGATGTGGATAACGTGAAAACCAGTCTGTAACAGCACTGTTTTCTGAGTACTTCTAGTCCACGCACTTACATTCTTCTCAAAGGCAAAACTTTTTTAGATTTTTCTTTGTTATTGTTAACACATTAAAATGTACAAGTAAGTCAGTACTGACACCTAAGACAGGTTACTGGATCCAAGGGCAACCTTGTATTTGTTCATCTTTACAAAATCAAGACCATTAGAGCATCAGCTAAATCTGTTACAGGCAGAGGACAACTCATAGTGATCTAGTGTTCTCTGCTGGTCAGGTACAGAACTGCAAGAGAGAACTAGGTAAATGTGTGTCTCACCTGTTCCCAGGAACATGACCTCATACTGTCCATCCTCTGCTAAAACTCTGTCCACCACAATCTGAGTCAAGGTGTAGTCCACTCGCACACGTGTGAACACAGGCCGGCCAGTCAGAGGGTAGACAGAGCGATACATCAGGGGGTGGTATCGGATAAAACTGACAACCTCGTCTGGGAAGTCTTTGGTGGTCTTGATTTTTGGATCATATGTCTTGCTTGGACACTGAAGGGCAGAAAAAAAACAGGTTAATCTAATGCAAAATTTGCCCCTTTTTTTCAATGTTCCTTTTCAGCAAGAGCTGACCAGCTCACTTCACTAATTTGCAGGTACATGTCTCCCTCTGGTGGTCAAATAAAAAACTACAAGAGTCAAAGCACATCTGGAACATCTGTAACACCCCCCCTCCCCCCATTAACTTTTTTTAAAAGTAAATGACACAAGAAACTGATTAATATGTCAAGTGCAGATGTGAGCACACATACCCCACAGCATCTTGAACATTTCACCCTTGAATCTAATTAGGCTGTGTTTATTATTTTGTAATTAGAGTAAAAATCTGTAGCTAGGAGTGATCAAGTATGAGATCTCTATTTTTTCTCTGTGCACCCCAGTGTGCAACGTACTGTTCCAGGTCGTGGATATGGTATCTTCCCCTCATATTCTACCCATCGGTGGTCAGGCCCTTCTTTGTGAGCATAAGGTCCGTTAAACGCGGCCCTTATGTCCGCCATGCTGTACACACACACTGCTGAACCACGGAAAATGGAGCTGAGAGGGAAGTGGAAACGAGAGACTCTGTTAAAAGAGCAGGAAAGGCCACAGGTAGTGTTGATGACGTGATGAAAACTGAACTTACCTGGAGGTGGTGAAGACTGCATACACTATGGGGTTTTTGTCATCTCTTGTAGGGAGCAGAAAGATGTCCTCTGAAAGAACAAGAGGGAAGCAACATTTGTTATCTACTTTTATTGCCTTTATCTGCGCAGAAAAGATTTTGTTGCATCTCCGTCTGTATTTTTATTTACAAGGAGCAGCCACCACTGTCTACTGTGGCCACTGAAAAGCACCACTGCTGGTACACTTGGAAATTCATTCCCTTTTGTAAAATGCACTCTGAACAAAGTTTCTGGTGGATAAAACCCAATTTACTGGCCCAGATTTCGACTTTTTATTCCCACAGTCACTTACGGAGCTCATCAAAGTGTGTGTCCACTCCATCTGGTCCAGGGATTGAACACACAAGCCTGGCTTTGAGGAAGGTGGTCCATTTATTGGTCAGACTCCTCAGCCCACCCACATCATTCTGAAATACAACCACATCCATAGTCAGCACAGTGCAGCAGGCCAACATGGCCAAAAGACAACCACAATTAAAAATATACACAGTCTGACAGTCTAAAGAGAACCTCCCTATTAAACTTAGTTGGTGCACTAACTGTAAGTGGTATAGAGGAGACCGTTATGGTTCAACACACACAAAAACACACTTGTGTTTAAGAGACCAAAAAAAAATGTAAGCACTTAATGAGGATGTTTCACAATGGTGATAATCTTCAAAGAGGACCAAAGTGAAGTGTCCTCATTGCTTTTACATGCAGGGAAAAACACACTTGCAGATAATGAAAGGGAAGGACAAATACAAAGACCAAAAGAGAGGGATACCCTAGAGAGAAAGAAAAAGAGAGGGCTGTAATCCAGAGGAATCTCCTGCCAGTCTGCCTTACAGCTTACTCCCAGGTCATAAACACACTGAAAGCTTTACTCTAAGAATGTAGCAATAGACCTCCGAATACAAATAGCAAAGTGCTGTGTGGACTGGTCCCATTTGTAATGACTAATGGCACACTATCGTACACAAAAGGTTCCCAATAATGAATCTATCCTGCCTCTGTCCTCAGTCAGCTGTGCAGTGCCCATCCAAGCTTACAGTTGTTTTGACATGCTGTCAAATAGATCTTAATGGGCACTGAAACATGATATACTTCTCAAATGTCCTAAAGCATCGAACAACTGAACACAGAGAAAGGTTATACTGGCAAAAAGATTCAATTTAGGTTTGAATTTGGTAATGTGTTTCTAGAAATGGACTTCTGAATGATGACTTAAAGATCTTGTTCCAGTGGAGGCTGAATGCTCTCAGTGTACATTGCACTGGACAAAACAATTGGCCAAATTAATGTAATGTAATGATACCACATACATGCAAGCACTAACATCTAAATGAAATCTCTCCAAACCCAAAATGTGCCTCTGAGACAGCTACAAAATAAATATTTATCACCATTCTAACAAGAATACATGTAGAAATACAAACATGTAAATTTTTTAGGGTAGAAGATGACAATCAGATGGCAAAAAGATCTTTCAACTACATAGATCTTGGGGGTTATCTAGGCAGCAGCACTTTGAATGCAGAGTACAAAGGGGTTAAAAACAAGTTTTACTGCCCCTGACAGCAGCACCCTGCAACTCTTTCAAAGAACTACAAAAGAAGAATTTATCAGCAATTTATCAAAAGTTCCTGGGGGAGATAAAACCCTTTAGTGGCCAACACAAAGATCCTTATCCAGTCAGCAGAAGTTACGTCTCCTCCACACACTGTAAGGGGTCTTGTGCTCTTACTAACTACATCTCACCAACTCTAGCTTTATTTTCCAAGTGCCGTTTCTCTCATTACCAACTGAGTCTCAACATCCAACATCATGTTTGGGACTTTCTCTCTTCCATCCCCCTCTCCCTCTCTCTCCCCCTACCTTGCGATCCATCTGTCATATCCTCACCTCACCTCCCCTCCTTGCCTCTGAATACCTCCCACTTTCCTCACTCCTCTTGTGTAATATCTCACCTTGCACACACGAGCCACCCGGGACAGGATGCTCTTGTCGTTGCCTTCCCACGATACTTCACGGAAGAAAAAGTATATCTTATCATCATCTGGGTTGTAGGTGTCTGCAATGGGATGCGCAGCTATAAACCTTGCCTCTGAAGACACAGAGAGGAAAACAGAGAGAGAGGAAAGTGTGTTAAAATGTGTCAGGTAATGACTTTGCCACGCCATGCAGTCATGAAGTGGCATTAACACTACACTTAGCACATGTTTATTTACAATCTTGCTCTTTTTCTACAGAAAGGTCTGATTTATTGCCATCTCTATTTACTAGGCTAAAGCTTGGGCTGCACATAAATCTTAAACTTGTTGTACAGTTTGCTACATGGACTAATAAAGTGAATATTTAGGTTACTTTAAAAGCAGTTTTGTTTACTTTTCAATGATTTTCAGCAGTAGTGCGGCAGAGAGAGCATCCTTTTGCTGGAACACCCAGGCTCATGCATCTACCTTAATCATGTGGCCTCGGTGTTTGAACAGTATTCAGATTCTTTTATTTAAATGTAGCAATACCATGATGTAAATACTTACTTACAAGTAAGAGTATTTAAAGCAGTAGTAACTGATTCTTTTGGCCGTTTTTGGCCTGTAAACACAACATTGATATATTATCACCTTAATAAGTCGAAAAGTTGTCAATTTACACATAGAGGCAGGCACAGAGCAACATTAGCATTTACTTGGAGTTGTGCTTGTGGAAACAGGATGAATATAAGAAAAATATTCACTCTCGTTCTAGCTCCATTTTGGCCTACATCAACTCTTGAGAGAAAAATCTGACTCTTTAGTTGTTAAATCGCTAACTTCATCTTTCTGCCTTTTGATGGTGATAAGGAAGGATATACTGGGTTTATCAGAGCTTTTTTTTGGCTAAAAGCAGATGCCTGCTGTGGCTGGAAACAAGGTTGACGAGAGCAGTTTAGAGTGAACAAAAACAGTAAAGTTGTCACTAAACCAAAATGGTGAGCTGAAAGCTGCTACAATTCTCCACACAGCTGAGAGGAGCTGCAAAGTCAGGTGATAAATCTCTGTGAGTGCCTATGAGAGACAGGTTTAATGTCACACACTAAAGTCTTACATATAACAAAGTATCATATTTTATAAGATCATATATTTGTATTTAAAATCTGAAAAGCATTAGTATCATATATAGCTGTCAAACAAATAAGAAATAACTAGAGCAGTAAAAACAATATTTGCCTCTGAATTGTTGTAAAGCAGAAGTAAGTTTTACTGTTATCAGTACAGTCAAAGGTTTCTGGACTGACTGTATGCAACTTAACAGAAAAAACAAGAATAATTAGTAATTAATACTTTATGATTGTACACTTTGTTACAAGGCAAGGACATTAAAAGCTATATATAATGTAGGAAATAGAAGAGGGGGAGAAGGAGACAGCATGTTGACATAAGCATCCTGATTCAAGTGGAACTGGTCCAAAGGCTTAGGCATTGCAGTGACATTACATCAACATTAGCTCAATCCCTAGAACCCCGGCCAACCACCAGAGGGTGATTCCCTAACTGGAGCGGCTTAATGTACGACTGCTAACACATTCGACAGAAGGTCATTGTTAGTCCAGCAGCACTGGAAAGATGTACCACAATCTCACAGAAACAGAAACACTTATGTGCTCTTTCTCTCTGTATGCGTGGCGCCAACACATGGTGTATACAACACACACACTGAGAGAGAGAGAGAGAGAGAGAGAGAGATGTAATTACTCCAAACATCTCTGACTGTGTGGTTGTGAAATGTGGAGACCATGTGTAAGGATTTAGATCCTGGTGACAACTGTTGATACACGACAACCCATCGGTTGCTGTAAAACACTTGAGACTGGAGATGTATACAAAGAGAGAAGACTCCCTCCTCAGTGATGACTGTGCATGCCCATGTGTTTGTGTGTGTGTCTGTCTAGGCGGTAGTGTGACTGAAGCCGTGAACTTTGTGGCACACTGTAAATTCCCCTGTAGGTGTGGTCCCTGCTCAGCTATGGCATTCATATAAAAGTTCCAGTGAAATGAATAAGTGTGTTGTTTCCTCTGCGCTGGAATGCCAATAACCATCCTGAGGGCACAGAGAGACTCTTTGTATCACTAGTGAAGCTGGAAGTTTGGAGAAAGAGCAATAACAAGTTTTGAGTGCAATTGGCGTGTTAATGTGGATTTATCCAAGTATGTGTGTACCATTGATCCAGTAGTCTTCAGAGATGTCTGTGCGTATGTAGTGCTGGTCAGGTGGAGGGCCAAGGGAGCGTGTGAATGTTGTGTCTTTGCCCAGGAAGTCTGAAGATGTGCCCGCATACAGGTACTGATCTGGACCAATTTCAGAGACAGGTCTATCAATTATGACATCAAAATATTCAGAAAAGAAATCAGCACATACAGTATATTATTATACATGAAAAGTTAGGTTGCAATTTTTATATTTAGATCAGAAAACAGATTTGACATTATTACATTATTATTTAGCTCATTTCACTGACTTGCCTCAGTGAACTCATAAAAAAACACAGACGGAGAAAGATTTCAAGAAACAAACACATGAAAGAAAGATAAGACTCATAAACATGTGTTGTTTACAACTCTCTGCCAAGAAACTTTGTCATTGCCTGAGAAATGTCTGCTTGCTTTTTTCTTGACCACAATAATTTGGAGAAAAGAGCTGGAAAAACAGATACATGAATACAAATTTACTCAAACGACTGAGTGGTGACATGAGAAGAAACACCATTTATTCCTGGGGATGTGGGGCTGTGGGGCTGTGCAGTAGTAAATTTCTGGTGCATGAGAGATAAGGCAGGCAGAGGACTGCTAAAGTCCTGTGTGATGGCTCATCCTACCTGTGAGGACTGAGGTGAATGGCTGCAAGGGATCAAAAGGACATTTCAACCTGCCAGACTCCACCGTACTAGACAGCAGTTGGAACACACCATCCTGAGAGACGAAAAGGAAGATAGTATTACATTTTCAAAAACTTTAATCCTGAACTCCTGTCTAAATTATTCTTGCTGGGATTCACTCACTCATATTTACTTTACCTCTCTGCGCCCAGTGATTTCAACGAAAGCACAGCTGGGGTGAAAGGCTCCTGTCCCACAGGCATAGACATGTGTCCGGTTGAAGTTGTGGAGCATCCTGACAAAGTTAGCACACTCCAACTGCGACAGGCAAGGACAGAAAAAGAGCAAGGATGAACTATGACGAAAAGCCTTATTGAACAGGTCTACTGTGTATTACAGCACACAGTGGTGAACAGATTTTGTGCACTTACATGTGCGTTTTTGCCCGCCAGTTTGCACATTTCAACTCTGTCCCGGGCAGCAGGCCAGTGAATCTAATGATAGATAAACAAAAAGGAAATCATTTTACATCTCATCATGTTGCCAACACATCAGCCTTTTAACTACGATTTCAAATCAGTCCTCATTCATTTATTTTCCATTTATGTGCTGCAAGAATTTAATGTTAGAGCTTTTTACATCTACAAAGAACTTGGAAACTGTCATTTACACGTCCATTAAATCTCTGTCAGTTTATTGCAGTTCTCTGTGTACCTTCTGTATAAAAACACAATATTTTACTTTACCTTTATTAGTCTGTTACCCTCTTCTCTTTTAACTTTAGAATTAATGCTTTATAATTAGTTACTCTCCATTTTGCATTTTTTTATCCACCTCAGCCATCTTTTGAGGTTATTAAACAACTGATCTCAATTATCCCTTTTTTTAACACCTCCGGGTGCTGGTACGAGACTTATCACATCCAGTGTCCCTTCAGTGTACCCCACCATGTTCACACATGTGTTATAACAGGCTTATGTGCTTAGCGTGTTACCTCCCCTAAATCCTACCAAGGAGAGCTATCGCCAGACTTATTCATGGTTCGACAGAGCCTTGATACGCATGCAAACACACTAGCACAAATATTAATACATCTCATGCATGCCGCTGAGGAATTCATACAGAAAACCAGCCTGACAATGTGATGTTTTGCCTGAATACAGTATATGGCCTGTGTAAGGGCTTATGTTAGTTTTGAAACCCAGAATATGAAATGATCAATGACCTAGTTTTACCAGAACACATGGGGATCTATAAACACTATAATGAAAAGTTCACAACGTAACAGCTATCTCCTGCTTACTAGCAAAATATTTTGCTGTGTTTTAGTGCCCCAGGGTCCTTTTCCAGGTATGCCACTTCATTAACTGATAAACACAAAGTCTGTATCTCTATATCATATTCACCGTCAAGGTCTGGTCCCAAAAAGCTCAGAGAATTAGCCTTTCTGGTGCTTATCTCCCATCAGTATCAATGACCAGAAAGACAACAAAAAGGCAACACTCTGAGAGCACGACTAAGAGTTATAACAACTAGATAACGATCAAATAAACACACTGTCGTCCCACTTGTCATCAACCTCAGCTGCATAAACACACACTCACATCTACAAACTTTAACATATGGCATCCGTCCCAATGCGTTTGTGTTTGTGTAAATGTGTGAGTGTGAGCGTGTGTACTCCATAAATGTGTGTATACTCTATGTGCAATTGAATCTGTGTGTGTGTGTGTGTGTGTGTGTGTGTGTGTGTGTATGTGTGTGTGTGTGCGTGTGTGTGTGTGTGTGTGTGTGTGTGTGTGTGTGCCCTCCAATGTGATGACCCTGACCTCACCAGACAGACAGTTTCAGACTGCTGTTGACTGAAAGGTGAGCTCTTCTCTTAAACAATAGACAGCTGAGAGCATTCCAGCTTAGCAAACCAGTAATGGAAAAATAATACCTTACATCACCCCACTTAATGGCAAGATAGGAATAAGTGGTATGAGCTGAAGTCTCCATAATAATGAGCTGTTCACAGCAAATAACTGAGGTTATTATATGACTCAAGTGACTCCAAGCACAATTTTGCATGTCTGGGGATTGGGTCACTCACTGTGTGTGGAGAAGATACTCTATCTTCTGTTCAAACCTTTATTTGTTCCAGCACCATCCCTCTGTCAGGAGGTGTGGGGACTCTTAAAGTGGCTGTAAACACTTGAAAGTCTACCTAATCAACATTTCATGTAAAGTAAATGTCCTGAAATGCTACAAAACCAAAAGCTGCCATTTATTTGGATTGTTCAAATACCTTCTTAATTTAATTTGCACACTTCTATTTTCTACTCTTCTCTGTATCATGTACCTTTCTGGGGGCTTTGGCCAGCTTGTCAAGGTCAAGCAGGTAGATGTGATCCTTGGCTCCCAACAGAAGAGGACCTCTCTCTTCATCCAACAGCAGTGAGTGGGAGTGCAGGCCATCAGAGGGGCCCAAAAACAGAGACACGCTGCCAGCCTGCAGCAGTTCTGGCCCAGTGAGAGAGACAGACAAGACATAACGATGAGATCAGAAAATCCCCGCATTACAGTGTATGAACAGAGCTGAAATGTAAAAATGCACCATCTAGCATTGAATTACAGTATGCTGAAAAAAATTCTTCAGCAGGATAACGCTGTCAAGCTTAACTTGTTCCCTGCACCGAAATCCCAAAGACAAGCTCTGGGTTTCCTCCTCTAGGTTAGAAACGAGTCTCGGCTTGATTTGAAGCTGCCTAATCCTCTGTGGTTCAACACCTTAACTACACACGCTGATAGAGAAGAGATACAGTTACAAGGACTTCAACAACACATTACTTCAGTTATGCATACCCTTATCAGGGTATTTTCATAGCTACTTCATCAATCATGGAGATAGTTTATACTAAAACCTACCTGTCTTTCTACCAATTCTTTCCTGACTAGACCTTATTTACAGAAGACTGAGCATCTTCATATACATGTGGCTCTATCATATACATGTCAAGGGCGATATGAGAGCAGGTGTAATGCCTTTTGCTCACCCATTAGATGATGGTATAGTTTGCTGTTGACTTCCATATAATTTATAGTGGCAATACTTTAAATATACTCCATATTCCATATAAAGAATTGAAATATACAGTATATAGGCTGTGTTTCAGTTAGTTGATCTTTGGACTCCCAGCTTCCAAAGTTCATTATAAAGAGAGTTTTCTGGAATCTGAAAACTGACTACATTCTCAGCTCAGTACTGTGTCCTTGATCTCCTTGATCTGAGGAAATCTCTTCTATCACTAGGCTCTTTTCAGTGTGCCAGTATAGCAACATGCCTTGAATAAACACTGGCTCAATGCGGGGGAGTCCTGTGGGAGTCACTCTGAAAGGATTGACATTGTGATTACCCTCTTGGTGTGAAGGACCGGAGAGGTTACCAACCTCCAATATTTGAACTTCTGGGACCCCTCCACACCACGCAATCCTGCTTAATACCTCTTTCTATACACAGGCTCACAGACACAGCACCCCCACATGCTCATATTTTTCACCCCTACACACACATCATGCCCACAGCAGCAGACTAAACCTCGGGGAGATTAGGCCTGCTAGCCCTTGGCTAACGCTAATCTGTTCTATAAACACGCAGCACTGTGAGCCCATTGAAACAGCCTGCGAAGCTGTGGCTGCTTAGCGTAGTGCTCCACACCTTACTCCAAAGAAAAGAGCTCTCAACACGTCTTGATTAGCTCCTCTGCTGGTGGTTTAAGTAAGACATCACCAAGCTGGCTTTCAGCCAACAGGTTTAGGCTCTTCTGATAAACTAGACTTAAGCACTATAATTCTATAATGCCTGATATTGTGCACGCATAGACAACCAAACTCAGGATAAGTAAGGCATTTATCAATGTCATTGTTGTCTTTTGTCTAAGAAGTTGAAATTAGCAAGAACTGGGGAAGATACATAGCTGCAATTATAATGACTCTGTGTATGAATTGTCCATATGTGCTGGTACGAGAATCACATTATTTAAGCAAGAATTAGCACAATATGTATTAGAAGTAACCTATAGACCATTATAGCTGCATTTAAGCCAGCTGAAATGAGGTAATTGTTTACATGTTGCTTGATCACAGCCTCAGACTGTGTTTAATATGCAGTGTAGGATGTTCTGTCCATGGTTTCAGAATACACAGAGTAACGTCACAGCCAGTATCAAATGTTAGGTCAGGAAGTAATGTAAATAAGAGCTCAAGAACAGCCAGATTTAATTCACTTAAAAGTGTTCTGATTTGCTGTTACTAAGTAAATTTGCTCACTAAATGGAGCAACTGTTTTAAAAAATAGACAGAAATATCCTTATATACTCTACTGTATATGGCTAATAAACTCTAGTGTATCGGCGTAACTTCATTCTTTTGGTTGCACATTAAGAACAAAAGCAAAAAAACCTGAGCGTGTATGATATTAAAGGTATTTAAATCATGACCAAATGATCTGACTTTTCAACTGGCAGAAGGTGATGTGTATGTTGTGGCTCTTAATGAAACCTGAACTTAATTCTTCAAGATGTGTTTTTCTGAGTTAGGGTCACAGGTTTGGAGTACAAGGTAGTTGTTTGGCGGTGTTCACTCAATCAGGGATGATTTCACTTTGATCGTTTCACCCTTCAATCACTGAAGCTGTGCTTTCACAGTAGGGTGATGTGATGTTTGAAGAGTGATCACTGCTGGGTGGTGCTGTTTTCGAGCAGCGTGCACTGACGAGATGATGACAAGCTGTGTGCATGATGTGTGCACTGGCTTGGAGGAGATTTTGCTTTTGATGGATTCTTTTTTGCTTCAGTCATTCTGACTGAGAGAGCCAAACATGGACATTGCTCTACTGTTGTTACTCTGAGGTCCAAGGGAAACCACCGCATACTGTAGTCAGATGGCCTTTCTCTTGAATGAACAGCAAAGTTTAGTCAGCCGTGCTCATAGTCAACACCAAGAAGCAAAGCCAAGACACACATTCTGACAGAGTATACGAAAAAAAAAAAATTTGTCTCAAATATCTAGGCCCAATAAAATGCAATCATATGAGAAATAATGAACTGCTCCATTTTATCAACTGGTTGGTTTGGAACAAACATAAAATAAAACAAACTGCAGAGCTAAATACTAGCCTAACGGCTGAGTAAACACTGTCCCTAGTCATCATTATTCCTGCAGCTACTTACATATATTTATGTTGGACAGTCAGGCCATACGTGTCTATCTATTTCCAGCCTTACTGGTTTTGGAAGCTTTTGACCAGAAGAGAGACTTTGGAGGTTGAAGTCAGAGTGAGTTTACTTTAAGGTCACAGTGGGAATTCAGTTTTATGGAGCAAGACTGAAGTTCATTTGTGTGGTTGTGTGCAGCTGATACATAGCATGAGGGATGGAGACTTTGAAGTGAAGTTTGCACTGGAGTTTAGAATGGGTTTTAAGGGGAGCAATAATTTAGCTTTCCCTCAGTGGCACAAAGCAAACAGACTCAGTCCACGCAAAACTAAACACATTGCTGAGACTGGCTGTTATACACACAGCAGACTGAAACGACAGTCTCCCATGGACCAGGAGCATCAACATGAAATGTATGTTCTGGATGTGACTTAGACTGTAAGGACTGGACTGCAACAACAGTGTATTTTATTACAAACCAACATTTGCCATTTTGTCATCACCATCATAAATTTTCAAAATATAAACCAGACTTCAGGTTAATTTAATAAGGATTTATGCTGATGAGAGGATTAAGAGATTGTGTTCAACTTGCACAAAAAGTGGCTACAAAACATTCCCATGCTCATAAAAAGTGACAAACTGGGAATTATGAAGTGGGTTAATGGATCAGTAAATGGATCTTAAATCTCGTTCTACTTCAACAGTGCGACTAAGTGTGCTAACCTCATTTTTCACTTTTCTCCTTGGCTGTGTGCAGAAAGTCGCAAGAGAAACAGAGACCAGTGGGGAACAAGTGTTACCTACAGAGAAAGTCAAAGCTAAACACAGCCTTAAAAGATGCACGATGAATCGCTCAAACAGAAAAAGACAACAACACAAGGGAACCATAGGTGTGAATCACAGTCAATCGCCTCATTTAGTGCTACAACTCCAACAAGGTGAAAATGCACTGATGATGAAGGTTTTCATGAGATTTAATATGTTAAATGACCTTACCCAAACTTTATTTTGCTCTCAAAAAAGCAAAAGGGAAAAGATTATCAAAGTAAATGTAAATATGTAGTGTCAATAAAATTAACAGACAAATCAACAATATTTCAGTTCTTACCTCTGTGGCTGAGTTTGACCCTGGGGACACTCTGTTTGAAACCTGCTCCAAAAGAGAGAGTGGCCAAGAACATCAGACCCACTAATGGGACCCCAGGATGGGATAGCACCTTAATCCTCTTCCCTTTGCCGTCATAATTACTGCCAGACATGCAGAACCAAGGCCCAGCTTCATTAAGACTCTGATTACCAGAGTCCTCTTTCTTCATGGTGTGTGGAGTGATCTTGTTCCGTTTTCACTCTGTCCTCTTCTGCAACCCTGGAGGGAGACCGGTATAAGGAGTCAAGCTAGGGAGGAGCAATCATAAGTGTGTGTGTGTGTGTGTGTGTGTGTGTGTGTGTGTGTGTGTGTGCATTAGCATGTGTGGAGTCTCATCTAACTTCACGCAGGACATGTACACAAGTATCTGTCGTGACTATTCATCTGGTTCACCATGGAGCCCTACAGGCATGTCCCCTCTCTTTACCCCATCCTGCATCAGCTGTTGATTGTCACTGGCTTTCCTTTTGTGTCGCCTTTAAATCTGTTTGCCCAAAACAAAGGTCAGGCTAACAAAGCAGTCACATTGTACTATCTTTCACCCAGCTATACCTCTTTCAGTCTCTCTTTCTCTATCTTCCATCTCCTTCTCACATGGGTAACTCGTTTAATTCTTTACCTGAATGATACTTGTCAATAGTTTCAGCATTGGCTGATGACCCTGTCAGCTCCTCCTTTATGTCGTGTAAAAAAAAATGGGCCATGTCTTATCTAGGACTTCACAGTGCATTAAAGAGGCCTCTAGCGAAGACATTAGCTCAAACTCTGTGAAAAGTGAGTTGTATGAACAGTCATGGGAACACTCACTGGCTTTTCTGTTGCTAATAATCAAGGAGAACTTGAGCGATGTGAGGTAACTGAACATAGAACAAAGTCATAACACTGTAGGTTTTTTTTCAGTAAGGAAAAAGAAATATTTAAGCACTGGAAATGTGCAAATGTGACAACATTTCAATCCCAGTAATTTGGACCATGACAGAGCAAGATTCAACTGGAAATGAACAGTTTATAGCTAATAATTTATAGCTATCTATGAATCTGCATTCTGTTTACTTAATGAACTGTTTCTGATTTAATCTGAATCAGGTGCAAATCAGCACAATTACATACATATTAACATTATATTTGTGCCACCACTAAGGAAAATGTTGTGACTTGTTGTGCCTGCATTGCTGCACTTTCCACAGCCGCCTAGCTACAAATTAACCAGACAATCAATGAAGAAATTAATGAATGCATCAGAAGAATGCCTCCCCCCTCAGACCTTATTGCTACATCTCCCTCATTACTTTCCTTCCACCCCCATCTCAGATAACACACATCAACTTGTCTTGTGACAACATAAACACTGTCAGCCTAAATTAATAGACCTGCTGTGGCAAACACACTCACATTTCTTAAATACTGAAGCCAGGCATGATGCTTCCAGTTGGAAGATTTGGAGACACAGACAAGAAGAGACATAATCACAGTTTGGGCAAAATCTATGCAGCGCCTATGAAATTATAAAAGGTGACATTCTGAACACATATATTCAGTCACACCTACAAACACAGATCTGCATTGCATGATAAAATATACAATGGAATATGACATGGAATTTAATTCCATTTATCACTTCAATTCATTTATTTCTATTCATTTATTCAAGCACCCCATGGCTTTAAACTGGAGAGGATTAGGCCCTGATAAACAGACTGCTGTTTATTTAAGATGACAAATTGAGGCACCTTCACACCTTCAGGGTTACAAATACAGATATAGAGCTGTGTGTGATGGATGGGCAATCACCAAAGAGAGTGAGACAGTGAGAAGGTTTCAATCTGTGCAGTCTTTGCACACTTTGTGAGAGACAGTGATAGTGCTGGTGGTGGGGCTCGTCCTCCCAACAGTATCTTCAGGGGAGCACTGACACGATTTCACCCAAGTGAGTGGCATTCAAGTAATGTATCTCTCTTCACCGCTTGAGTGCCCACATCTATCAGCAGTACAGGCCTGTGCGGCACCCCTCTAGAAAAATGGGCCCCGAACAAAGGAGAAAGCTCAAGTGTTGGAAGAGGAGTATTAAAAACTCCCCACAAAGGAGAAAGCTCAAGTGTTGGAAGAGGAGTATTAAAAACTCCCCATCTGTTGAGAAAAGGATGACAACAGGAGATCAACACACACTGTAGTAAGGAAAGACATAATATATGCTGCAAGTCAGCCAATGCAGCAGAAAGAGAGAATAATAAAGATGAAAAGGGAGATAGAGAAAAGAGTGTGAAGAGGAAGGGAAACAGACAGCTTGTGCCATGTGGGTTAAGCTAACACCCCTGTTTCCTGGCAGCTAGAGTCCCTGTTGTCTTTGGCAGCATGGCCGGCACACGGTGCAGGGGGTGATGGGAAACAATCCTGATGGCGATGGTGACAGATTTAAAGCTAGCAGCCAGCAGAGCGCTGCTGCTGCTCTAGCATATAGCATCTTACAAGTGTCACCTCCTCAATTAAACTGGCTTCCGGTTTGGCCTCAGCATCAAACAAACGCAGTGCGCGTGTGCCATAGACCAACCATTCAACAGCAGCCATCAATCAACAACGGTCCAAAATCAAGAAGTTTGGATGCTGTACAAGAAATTTAAACTAGCTGTACTTTGAAAAGTTAAAATATTCCCAGTAGAAGCTGTCAGCGGTCATGAGGAAGGAGCAGATGGTGAAGAAGTGTTCTGGCCATGGGCATTCTCACACTGAGACCACCCCCAATGAGGCATTTAGCAACACCCAGGTGCTCTGTAGAGTACACTATTATCAAACCCCTCCATCTCCACAGGACAGAGTGCATTAGCACAGCTATTTGTCTTTATTCCCTGACCACAGGCATTGACCTGGCATAACAACATAGGTAATTGTTTCTAGCTCTCAAGACATTAGTTGTTTTTCTTGGCAACAGTCAATCATCTTTTTTTTTTTTTGCCTTGCATTTAAGCAGGCATGTAACTCCCCTGTGAGTCTGCGTGAGTTCATGTCTCATAGGGAAAATACAGGACTGCCACCAGGCCACACTGTTTGTGTTTTCACTAAACACAAACTATAAAACACATACAAGAATCTTTAAATTTTAAGTGTTTTGTTACAACTCCAGTTATAGATGGCAGTAAAGGTGGAAACACAACACTGTTTAAATAATGACAAGCACCATTCTTACTCTTTATGTCTCAACACTGTAATATACTACATATTTTAGCTAAAGTAAACATCAAGGCAGCAAGCTGTATTTCATCTCACTCAACACTTTAACCACAAACATTACCACAACTTATCTGAGTGAAACACCATGTCTATCAGCACAGCATGCTCATCTCTTGGGAAATTACATATCACTACAAAAAATGAATGCAAAATAAATTGCCAAAATATCCCCTTACACACAAAATTCAATCATCCAAACATGGTGATCGAGACCGAGATGGACTTTGAAGTTGAAAACACTGCAGTAAATTAGCCCTAAATAGATGAATGAATGCATAGAACAACACATGTTAGGTAGGGATATCTAATACCTCTCCATGGACTAGAGCAGGGATCATTTGATCCCTTGCCATTAGGAAAGTCTGTATTTCCTGCAGTCGTTTACATTCTAATAAATCCTATAAATCAGATATCCACAGGCTGCCTAATTACAAAGTGCTCCTCTCACACGGTGGGAGTCCTGACAGTGAACTCCGCTGCCCTAGCAAAAGAGTTGGAAATTTCTCAAAGCGAATCATTCAGGCCCTTTTTTGACTCGTATAAACACATTCACAGCACTACATTAAAAATAACAGTTATCACATGACAATCCCACTTTGCTTGAAACCTCGTCGCATGAAATCAGTGAATGGTAATGCCCAGACGAGGGGACATTCCAGCAGAATTCCTTCCGTTTTGGAAGTGAAGAGTATGTCTGTGGGGAAAAACCAAAGGAGATGGATAAAATTCCAACCCCGGGGTCCTGTCTGTCCACATTTTGTTCCTCCCTAAGCTGTTATCTGAAAACACTGGTAAGAGAATACTCTGTGCAACTGCTGGTATGGTAACCAAATACACCACAGCCGGATAATAGTGCATGTGCTGCCTTTGTTAAAGACTGGCTTTATGTTTAATGTTGCGGTTTAATCCTCCAATCTTTGCAGAATTGAAGACAGAGCCCACAGATCCTCAGCTCGGCCAAATGCAACTGAGACAGTGCCAGCTCAGGTCTGCTGCTGTCACACCAAGGGTGAACGGGGTGGTAGGAGAGCGGGGGTGGAAAGTGATACTGGATCTGTGGTTTAACTTTTCTGTATAGAGAGAGGATGAAAATGGAAACATGAACATGAAGTGGAAACAAAGTCGAGTGCTTTTTCAAAACAGAGAGCAAAGCAAGTAACTAAGACAACACCGTGTACATAAACATGCAGATCGGCTTGTTGATAAGGAACAGCAAAACAAGCAACTCTACACATGTTGAACAGGGCATGACCCGGGCGTGCAGCTCTGAAGGTGAATGAGTGTCTGCATGTATGAACATATGTGTGTGAGTGTGTATGTAAGCTGATACCATCCTGAAGTAGGCAGATGGGAGCAGTAGGGCATGAAAACAGTGACTGACAGTTTTAAGTGCTCTCACTTGTCTGCTGATGGCCTGAAGACACAAGGATACACCCATGTATGCTATGCAACAACTCCTCTCAAGAGTGTTACTGTCTTCTGCAAATGTGGGGAGTAAATCTATTGTTCTTTCTCAAACCAAAGAAGGCTTTTGTTATGCGGTTATCTATGCACCAGCCTCAATACAGTTCATTACAGACAGGGGAAACCGAGAGGCCACAGAGCTGCAGGGCAGGCAAACCCAGCCGGGCTGTCTGTCTGCAAGTCATTGGCACCTAGCTGCTGTAGACTCTCTAAACACGCTAACATCAGCACTGCAGTAAAGGTGCCCTAGCTCCTCTGTCCGTCTCAACCGAAGAATTCTGGAAACATGACCTTATAAGGATACGCCAGTGTGCAGCATAGCTACAAGTATGTTTTAATAACACTTTCCACCCAAAACCTGTTGAGTTTTGAGAAAGCACTCTTTCAGTTTTTAGTTTTCATCACTGTCCAGGAAAAAGCCTCAGTGTGAACTGCATGACGCTGTCACAGAGCGCAGGAATGGTGCTGTAGGCCATTCAAAACACCGCCGAATAATGATGCTGTGATTTTAGGGAGATGTTGGATCAGTCCATGCCCGCCTCACAGAACAGGAGTGAATTAAAGTACACAGGAGGTCAGGGTTAGCACAGCATGGGTTTTTAACTGACTGATATAGAACGCAAACAAACCCACATACCCTTCATTCAGTTTCACATAATAACTTATCATCAAATTTACTTTCCCAATCATACCAGGGCTCTCGCAAAGAGGAGATTAGAGTAAAGTTTCAGCCACAAAGTGTGTTGTCACCCAGCTAAAGCCTCTTCAAAGTCCTCAGAGCTCACAAGCGTACATCTCCAGGCTGTGATTTCAGGGGCAGTCCTCAGCCTGCCCCATCCCGAGTCAAGTAAACCTGTAACTGCCTGTGAATACACCAGTCTGTATTTAGTATGCCTGGCAGACACCGTCTCACTGACGTAACGATTGGACAGTGTTTAAAGGAGAAAATCAGACAAGATTTTCTGTGCTGTCTTTCTGTGGCCCGAAGCAGAAATCATTTATTTACCTCAGTCATGCTGATCGAAAGCCCTGAAACACTGCCAGAGAAATCAATATCCACACAACTGCCATCTCTCCCTCCCTCTGCCTCCCTTCAACAGTTTCTTTGCCTCTCTCACAACAACCTGCTCTACCCAAAGCTCCTTGTAGGGAGTTGGATAAACCTTTAGAAGTGCAGTAAGTGAAGAGTGGGTCCTTGAGGCTGTTAGATATACAGGCAGGAGAAGGATGGCTAAATAACTACATGACTATCCCACAAGACTGTTTTTATGCCTTTCTGCTGCACAGTAAACCACAGAACTACAGTGTACACACACATTCAATGAGCTCCATAGCTAAAGCAAGTATTTTCACTACAACATATTTAATGGACTGTAGAATCTAGTCCCATTCAATTTGAAGGTATTCTGAGCCCCAACAATGACCCTCTGCTCACTGTCCCAATGCTCATCAAACACCATCCAAAGATTCTGCCACTAAACCAACTCTGCCTCCACAGATCTCTCTGTGATGAAAAGTAAAATATGAATGCATTAATTTGATGCTGAAAAACAGACTGCATCAAGTAAACAGACCGAATCAATTAAAATACATAAATTTCCAGCCTCTGCTCTGTTAACATACCATCTACACATGACTGTTCACACAAGCAAGAAACACATCCCTGCTCTCTAGGGAACAGCATTCATTACCAAGAATGGTGGTTCTGGAGAAGAAAAATGGATTACATGCCTCTTATGGCTTGATAAAAGTGTCTAACATCTTCAACTAATAATCTTTTCAGAAACCACTGTACTACCTGGAAAGGTTTTTATCACCATGTTTAAAACAAAGCTGTTTTCTGAATTTCTTAAAAGTTAAAATTGTTGGGGATATATCTATATATTAAAAAAATATATTCAAATAGAACTTAAAAGCTAGAGAAGCAGTCGAAAATATCAGCTATTAAAATCAGGTAGACACGTTTACAGAAAAGCAAAGTGTGTAAATCTAGGGGAAAAAAGTCTACTAAGGTATAAAGCCAAATCTACAAACTCTAGAGAGAGAAAAACATTATATGAAGTTAAACGACATGAAATGAAACAAAACTAAAACCTGTACCAACAGATATTCCTTTAGGCAATCAACTTTATACTTTAATTATAACTCAAACCATGTGGATTCCCTGTGTTAACTCGGTTAATTAATTTAACGGATCAAACTGGAAAGGCAGTGACTGAGTAAACATAATAAAACCAGCGCATTAATTAAAACGCCACAGCGACACAGACGTCTAAGGTTTGAATAAACAGGAGATTGACATTATCGCGACTGTCGTTTCATCTTACCTGCGCTCTGAACTTCGTCTCCCCTCACACGCAACACATGCCCACGCTGCGGAGCGTCACTCTCTTTAATTGAAAGTTGCCCGACGCACAAAGAAAAGCAACCAAAAGTATGACACGAGCACAGCGTCGTCCAAAAGAAAAGTGGATGGATAAACTGGATACTTTCTCCCAGATATTTCCACTCCCCTTAATTGTTGTTAAACGCACGCCAGCACTCTTGAACTCTTGGTGCACTGTGTGTGCGCGCGCGTCTGTGTGTGTGTGTGTTGGATGGCTGGTTATTCTGTGGCCGGTCGCCCAGGGAAAGACAGACGGTAAACTCCCAATTATGTTGCTGCTCCTGCAGGGGTGGGGCCCTCAGCATCGGTATCGCTGCCAGCAAGGACTGAGTCGAGACCTTAGTGGTCCTCGGGTCCTGCCCAAACCGTGTGTTTTTTAAACATAATTTTCTTTTTCTTTTTTTCCCTCTCAATTCTCTATCAAGACTGTAGTTGTAAATCTTATTTAAAAGTTGTTTATACATGGATTCTGGTCCACATGTGCTGCAGCCCTTCTTCAGAGGAGCAACCAGGCAACTCAAAAGATGTTCTTATTAATGGCTTATAACTGAGCTGAAATTAGCGCAAATAAAGTCTTAAGGCTGCATAACCTGAAAGTGGTAGCAAAAAATTAAGATACAGTGAGCTCACTAGATTGATTTGCATGCCACAGATACAGAATAAGAATATTGGAATACTGGGTGGAGAGCTAAAAAAAAACATTGCATGATGATTTTCTAGTAAATGGGAGTTACTCAAGTGGATGTGATCATGAAAATGTGTGTCATGCCTCTGTGGCCTTGTTAAATTAGCGATGTGTGGACATGCATGTCCAGTCAAGACCCATACTGATCATCTTTCTGAACCTAGTGTTTGCTTCTCTGGGTTTCCCTTAAGTGCTGGTGAGAGGAAAGATCCAACAGCTGTATGTGGGTTCAGGCAGCAGATGCCGCAGGGTGAGACGGCTTTGCTGCGAGTCTTCTAGACAGGAGCGTGCAGTCTCAATCCCCTGGCTGATTTTGAAGTAAACATGAATTTCTTTGGCTCTCTCCTACATGTAAACACAGACACTAGTCAGTTCAGATTCACACATTTTTTTCTTCTAGCAGAAGTTGTGGAAGCCAAGTACACACAGCAGTCACATTCATTCCAGATTGAGATGTCGGACCCAGAAAAGAGAGTTGCATTCTGTTCCACTCATAAGTAGAGATGGGATATGCTTGTTATTGCACTTTGGTGGTTATTAACCTATTCCTACTCCGGCTCTGGGTGTGTAACTAAGCAGATGTGTCAGGGTCCCAGTTACCTAAAAGGTTTAGGTTATAGGTTAACAGGTTAAAACAGTGTCCTCCCTCCCTGCTGGGACATTCAGTGTCAGGGTGTGTGTTTCCTCCGGACAACTCCCTCACGCACACACAAACAGAGTAAACCCATAAGTGATGAGCAGCACTGATGACAAGAAATTGCGTAAAAGACTGAACTCTGTCCAATGTCCATTCCATCCCTGCCCATTCTCCTGAGAGTTGTACTAAACATTTTATGTGCTCCTGTACTGTGAGGACCAAATTTCCACACAAATGAAAGCTAAATTTTGATCATTCTTCTTCCCTGATATGGACCGAAGGGCACATGGATACATTTCACAAGCTCCAGACACATGTTAAACAATTATGTAATTAGGTTTTTGTTACAGATATGATAGGAAATGAGGGAGAGAGACCGGTAACAAAGGTCCCCTGCTGGATTAAAAGTCGAGGACATTGCAGTTCACAGTCTGTATCGTAACTCTTAGGCTACTCCAGCACCCCAAAGTGCTCAAATGTTGTTAAGTGACTGTTTGTAGTCCCTTTGTAGGCTTTGAACATTTCTGACAGCTTGTTACATTGCCTAGACCAGACCATTGTCTACTTTTTGCTGAAACTTAATTGAGAAACTGTTTTTGGTGGACATTTTTCGGGAAAAGTTTGGCACTGTTCCCAGAACAGCTGCCAAGTTATTTAAAAATCAGGAGGAAAGACCAACGACAGCCCAGCAAGTGGTCTGTGGTTCGTTCAGTTAGGGGCAACAACAGTTCATCAACGTCTGAATGACGGGTAAAATTTTCTGTGATATCTGTTGTTCAGCCTCCTTGTAATGATATTTGTCCCTGGCAAATGCCTGCTAAGTCTTGACACACAAAGTGAATGAGTCATACAGCAAAGCGAAAACTGGTTGAGCAGTGGTTACAATTCTGATCAAGGTTTGGTTTCATTTTAGTCTTTGTGATGACAAAATACAATCTCACTTTAAGGGGAATTTTCAGTCTATACACAGATGGAAAGTGGGTGAATGTCTATGTGTTGACGTGCACGACATACAGACACACATACAAACACATGGACACGCACATGCATCCGCACGTATGCTAATTGTGTTTTTCCCCCATGTGAACCACTCACACAATGGTAGCTTGTTTTATGCTTTTTCTGTCCCTTTCCCTTGATATGTAGAGTGTGTGTGAACTGAGAGGATTTGCCAATGCAAGACACCATAAAGCAAACCAAAGAATAGCCCCCTAATCCCCAGTCGTTTCTACAATGTTGTTATCCAGTTGATCCTCCATTAAGGAGGATCAACCGTTCACTCTGGATGAGGTGGGAAGCTGCAAAAAATGTGAGATCAGCAGTTAGTGTTTTTCAGAAGACTATACCATTTTGAATAGTGCTGACACTCTCTCTCCAAAATTGCGATGGTACTGCTAAAATGTATACAGGGGAAGATCACAGACATCGGAGGAGCGAGTATATATAAATTATCTGAAGTCAGAGAGAAGCATTTCTTTTCAAGGATGCAAAATCTTCACTCATTCGAAGGGATTAACTCTTAACAAATTGAAAACACTTTCACTGGTACATTATGTGTTTAGGATATGTAAGTGGTTAATATATCACTTTGTTTGTGTTTGATCCATTTTCGCTGTCTCTTCTTCTTAATGTTTTTCTGAAGCAGTTGGCAGTTGGTAAAACACTGAAGGCTAAGTTATGGTCTCCAGTAGGCTGAAATGCAGAAATTCTTATAAACTTGGGCATTAATGTTCCATTAGTAGGTTTGCGTTCCTCAGTTGTTTAGAGAAGGAAACAGCTTTCCTTACATGCTTGTGGTGTTCATGTGGGAGAGGGGCTTGTGCACAGTCACACACACATTGTGAATGCAGTGCAATCTGTGAGCAATTTCAGACAGTAATCGTGAAGATCTCCAGTGAGGGCAGTCAGCCAGGCCTGGTCACCCATGGGGGCTCCTTCTCTACGTGGGACACACACACACACACAGGCCTCTGAGCTTCAGCGCCAATAGACTTGAACTGATTAACTAATCTTGATTACTTGAGCTGCCACCAGGCTAGTAGTGCTCTAAAACAACTGAAGCCCAGCTAATTATCAATTATAGTTACTTATCCATGATTAGGGATAAGGATCATTAATTAGATCTCAACGAGACATGTCAACAAGCATGGAAGGACTTCTGAGCTTCCCCCAGAAAATTCTAGTATACACTGCATTGAGATGCATCTTTTTTACATGGCTGTTTATTTTCTTGGTTGTTGTCTGCTTTTGAGTGGTTAACTAAACTAAAACTGATCGTTAATTGCAATCATCTACCTAAAATATCTATGCTGTCTGCCTCACTGTCTACAGACACCATAAGCATACATGTACATACACACTCACGTATAGTCGACCTCAGTTTCCCCTTCCCCCATGATTCCCAGTTAACAATAAAACTCTTAGATGTACTGTGAAAGTGATGGATGACAGCAAACACAATAAAACTATATGGCCGACATTCAAAAGGTTGTCAGCATACTTCCAGGTTGTGGCTGTGTTGGGACTGACATCAGCGGTGCTGTAAATCACATGGCTGTTGTTCACGCTATAGGTGTCACTTGGTAACTTATAGATCCAACTGTAACTGGCTCTCTGCAGCATGTAGCTTCTTGTGTGAAAGTCTGCTGAATTCACTGTGAAAAGATGCTCACCATAACATGCAGAAGTAATTTTTAAAAAGTTCCAGTTTGTACACTTTTTAGATGTTTTTTTATGAGACTATTTCAATGGAATTTTTAAAATATTTTGCATCAGAAATGTTTTCCTTGCACCACCTGAGACGTGTACATTGTAACATACATGAATTGCCTATATGTCAGTAAACAATTTTAGACTTTGATTCGTGAATACATCACATTTTGCTGCCTCAAGACTTTTCATCAGATAGTATGAAAAGATTTAAGTAGCTTTTCAACCACTGCTGCAAATGTGCTGTAATGCCCCTTTACACACCACCTCATCTTAGCTTATTTCTGCTTCCTTTAACTTCCCATAAAACCTTTCTTACATCTCTGTAGTTTTGTAACTTTTAAACAAACATTGGTTCGTCTCAGGCGTAAAAAATCATTTTCTGTGTAGCCAGCCTATTGAGTGTTCTGCCTTCCTCTAATACACACACACACACACATGCACGCACGCACACACACACACATGCACGCACGCACGCACACACCCACGCACACACACACACACACCCGCGCACACACACACACACACTGTGAACCAAAGAAAACACCACCAGACTGTATCTCCCTGACTAAATGGGAGACAAACAACATCACAGTCATACAGTCTAAACAATAAACCCACAGTGAAACACAATTAAATGAATTTTCCAAATATACACACACTTCAACACACGTTTCAGAATTCACACGGCTTTACTGTCAAAGGTAAACAGTAAACATGCAGGCCCATTAGGCTGCAAACCAGAAAGATGGACATGGAGCACGTACACTGAGGTTTTTTTTTTTCTCCCCAGCTGCATTTTGTTTATTTATGTTCTGACTTTGTTAGTGATTGGCAAGTGTCTGAGCGTGGAAATATTTATTTATTTTCCACAGGAACATGCAGCTTTGTGGCTTACTGAGCGACAAAGCTCTGCAGTAGGAGTGAAGTGACCTGAAAGTAGAAACAGGCGGGATGTACTGTGTAGCAGCTGTGAGAAGAGAAGGCTGGGGAAAGTGTGAGACACCAGGAGGTATGTTACTGTAAGAAAAAAAAAAGTATGCATTAAGCGAAAAACAAGGTAAAGATGAAAACAAAAATCAAAGACTAAAGCCCCAAAATGCAGGAAAACTGTTCCCTGTTATAAATGCTTGAAAAGAAAGATGAAAAGAAAAATGTTGTAAGATAGTACCTCCCTATTGAACGCGGTCATGAATAAATCTGAAAGTTATTTTTTGGTGAAGTTGTTGGAAAACACAAAAAGAACTAAAAACATCTGTGTGTTTTCTTTATTTCTCTTGTTGAGTCTCTTCTTTCAGTTTATTTGCCATCTCAGGTGTGTGTTGGATAGCAGCCGGTGAGCAGGGTATTCCTCTGTGAACAGTTAAAGAAGCACGTTGAAATTATTCTGTTGAAATTATTCTGTGCAGGAAATCACCAAAGGAAACCGCAAATGTCTAGCTGAGGTAATGCCAAATGTTTCCAAGTGAAGAACTGCCAATATCAGCATCAATTTCTCTCGAGCATTTATCTTTTCTGTGCAGGAGAAAGGAGGAAAGTACTGATCATGAACGAGGGAGTGGCTGTCATAGGAAATGGATGGATGTTATCTTGCCATTACTCATAAAAATGAATGTTATTCTGAGGAAAATCATCAGCAGCGACTAGTTTAACAGAAATTCAGTCTCACAGATCACAGATGTTAACTTGAGCTTTATATTCTGCAGAGTAGATAGTAGATTTTTTTAACCCCAACCCTAACCTCTACCACACTATCACACCAACCTGTCAGAAAAAAAGGTACTTTCCTTCAAATCAAATCTCTACAAACTCTGGAAAAAAAATTGGCAATGCATCCAAACTAAACAGTTGAACTGACGTCTGTCTGAGAGCTTGATAGGCCTTCACATTCCTCTCTAGTGAAATAAACATCTGTGGATCTAATGTGATTAACCAATAGCTCTTCTTAGCAGAGGAGAAGAGAAAAAGAGAAACTGATAGAAGGATAGAGTGTAAATTAAACCTTCGGGGAGGAGGCTGACATGCTGCCTCAGATGGTCTGCGAGTCTTTGAACAAAACACATTTAACAACATCCTCCCCTGTGCAGTTTCTGAGTGTATACGTGTGTCTGTTTGATACAGCACAGCTGTGTACTGTGTCATTTTATCAGGGAGTCCTCTCCTCCCTCAATCAGCTGTTCTCACTGTGTAAAATAAATCTAAAATATACAGTCATGGTTCAAACACAGAAGATTATAAGTTGCTGATCCCATAATCTTTCACTGTTAAATGTTTAAGATCACATCCAATAAATTTAAACTTGTACCATATCACCTAACTTTGGACTCGTCCTGTGAGGTAGGAATTGAACAGAACAACAAACTGTGTTTTGTGTGATATGTCTCAGCATAAATCAGACAAATCAGAACCAGATATAAAAAGACAACACGAGACAGAACCCACACATTGCTCACAGTCAATAGGCCTCATGCCATTATGTTATTCACCGGTCATGTAGGCGCTTGGATTTGTGTTGTTGTTATAGAGGGTCACATGTTGGCAGGAGCCACTGACTGACTGAGGAAGTGAAGACAAGAGGCATGTGCATTCAGCTTCCTGTCAGAGGGTTTAATTGCTGTGTGCCATTGCGGACAGTGGCCTTTTCTCATTCTCTGTCTTATTCACCTTCCAACTTTCCATCTCCACCAGATTTTTTTTTCACTGCTACACTGTTTACATGTGATTCATATCTACACTTCCAGGCCATCAGATGGGGGGTGGAGGGTTAGTATAGATAGAGAAAGCCCAATGGGAGAGAGAGGATTCTAGATAGAGACAGCAGTGTCTGTGAGCCTGCTAGGCTGAATTTACTGCAGTTCTCACAGCTTATCAAACATCAGAGTTCACTCAGTCAGGGGTAGTTAGAAGGGGGAGGTCTCGTCCCCTGAGGTGGCCCTGCATTCACAAACACTGAGACAGGTCGTCTTTAAGGAGTCGGGCTTTGACATGCCAGAATAAACATAGTTAGGTCTGATTCCAGTGAGCAAATACTGTATGCCTGTGTGTGGTAACCCTAGCTAAAAGAAAAGAGAAACTTGAATACAATAAAACCACATTTCTTTGTTAATCAGATCTAAAAGGGCAGCATTTTTAAGATAGTTCACTGGAAATTACATCAATGTACTTACTCAATACATTTTCTTGATATTTACAGTATTAGTGTAGGTCTACATTTACATCTAATGTTTTTTTTAGTGTAGGTGGGAAGTGGTGCTGCAGTGGGAGTATGTGTTTCAGAGTGTCAGCTCTCTGCATTCCCTGAATGAATCATTTTAAATCACTGCCGCATCCTGTGCTGGCTTCAGCTTGTAATTGTGGTCACTCAAGCATAAAGAGCAAGAAAGAGCAAGACAGAAGAGGAAAAGCACAAACTAGAGAGGGAGATGGATTCTACGATAACCTCACTACCCTTACTTAAGTACTGTAAACTTTCACCATCAGCATGCCAATGACCTTTCTCTCTCTCTTGTGAAGAATTTCCCTTTTATGTCGCTGCTATGCCTATTGTTGAATCCTCTCAAACAATTACCAGAAACCACATGATTTGTTAAATATTATCAAGAACCAAAATTCCTCTGTTCCTGCTCACACCAACATTTCACTGCAAGAAGAAACATGCCAACAATGCCGCAGCCAAAGTTGGACTATGTGTAAAATACTGATACTGCAACAACTCTGCCTTTATTTCTAATCATCTTTGCCACACCACTGATTCCCTCGTTCAGCCAGTTATTATTAGGCATGTATTTCTGCACTTGTTCATTATAACAATGGAATGCATTTACATGACTTTCTTTAGGTCTCAGAGGAACTTACTGACGATAATGTGCGTGCCAGTGAAGCGTGACTTCCAATCCCAAAAGTCTACATCAGGTGTGTTTTTAATCTACTGCTTCACTTTGGGGAATACTCAGTGATGATGTCTGGTGCTGGCTGGCCTGTTGGAAGCCATAAATCACTGTAATACAATGTTTCAAACAATTGAAAACAATTAAGAGCAGTTAAGCACCCAATTACCAACACATTCTGATGACTGTGGAACCCCAGCGTCATTACAGAGAAGTTCAATGCTAATATGGTCCCAGTCCATGCTGAGGTGATTCAATAAGTCACTTACTTCCACTATAAACCTAAGATTTAACTGACCAATTTGGACTAATTGAAAACAATTCACAGCAGTTAAGCGTTTCAATAAAAGCAAGTTCTGTTGGGGCCCATGATGGAGGCACATAACAAAGTGCTAGGTGGGAAAGTGCAGAACCCCAGAGAGACATGAGTAATTACAAGTTTGTGTGTATGTGTGTATCTGTAAGTATTCGTGTGAGGATATTTGTAATAAGGTCCTCAGAGAGAGTCTTGTGTGGCACCTGACCGGCTGAATGGGCCAGACTGAACCATAAAAACACCTTCACCTCCATTAAGCCATAATGAGTGCTGTGTCAGGCTGCTGGATACTGCACTTTGGCTGCTGCCACACAGCTCAAGCCTTCACTGGAGAGGAAATGAGGAGTGATTGGTACAATGACTCACTGTGAAGTGGAAGTGGCACTGGGACAAGCCAGGGAAATATGCTAAGAGTGGTGGCAAGGTTTCCATCTACTGTGGTGCTTATTACCCTGCAGGGTGTTGGTGCTGAAACAGGAAGCAACTTGTAGCCTCTGTGCGTTTGTGTGTGTGTGTGCGTGTGTGTGTGTGCATGTGCGTGTGTGTGTGTGTGCGGCTGCGTATGGAACTGATAAAATTAGCAGACCAGTGTTTTAAATATGGAATTTCACTCTCTGGCACCATTCTCCCTGCTTCTCCATGTTAGCACACCGCCCTCTTCCACGCTGTCACAGGCTGGTAACACCTAATTGTGTCATGCAACAATAATTTCTAACGGCTGATTGCATGAATACAGATGGAGTATTGTGTGAAAGCACATACAAAATATGTGGTGTGAATAAACCTAAACAGCTAAACCCTCACCACTGCTGACGTGTTACTTAAACTATGGAGTCAAACTAAATTTCAGACACTTTGTTTATATGGCATTGCAAATCTTTAAAAGTTACTTGATGCTTATTTTGTAAACATGTTGTAATCCTGATATATGGGTAAGTTTCTTTGCTGTAAATAAAGACTGGTTGTGTGGTGGTAGCAGTTAAGAATTCTGGAGCATTAAGCTGCCTTATTTTGACACCCATTATAAGAGAAATGGGCAATAAATGGAGGGGAGAGAAAGCAATAAAGTGAAAAGTTTGGAAAATGAAACCCTTTATCTGCTTTTCATCTGCGGTAATGGTCATTAACTGAGCTTGTGCTGGCTTGCAGTAAATTTTTAACCTTTCAAATCAAGGGGTCAGTCCTTAGAATCACTAGAGGGAGCTGGTTATAAATCTAAAGGGTTTTATTTTTTTTTCCACATGGGATAGCTCATTAGATTGGAGCAGTGCAACTGAAACCAATACCATATGGTTGTTAACGGAAGAAACTCAATTAGCAAGCTAACAGGGTCATATGAGGGCATTGGGTTTCAAGAGAGAGATGGACAGACAGAAAAGAGGAAGCTACATATGGTGGTGGACCAAAACACAAGGAGACATAGTTTCCATGTGTGTTTATTTGAATGAATGAAGATAAGTGATTCCCACTGACTTTCAATATATTCATAAATTGGCCACATGGGAGTGAAAGGCAATCTTAATTATATTTCTACCTGTTAGGATCAACAGATTTAGCTTAAAGGAACTGTTTGACATTTTGGGAAATACATTTATTTGCTTTCTTGCTGAGAGTTAGATGAGAAGATTGATACCACTCTCATGTCTGTTTGTTATGTATGAAGCTACAGCCCGTAGGCGGTTAGCTAAGCTTAGCATGTTACTTGTTTTAGCTTTTTTCAAACTTCCTCTAGGCTTTATGGTAACCTACAGTAACTATCTTCTCTGGACTGGAGCTTTATATTTAGACATTTCTCTTGACAGGAAAACAAGGAAATAACTTGCATCATATTACTCAAAGAATGTTTTGCAAACTTTGGGGGTGAAATTGGTTTAAAAAGTTGGATCCTCTCACATTTGATAAACTACACTGTAAAAAAGAGCTGTAGAAATTACGGTAAAAAACTGTCAAACAGTGACAGTAAAATTTAAAATTTAAAGTAAAATTTAAAATGGTATATCACTTTAGAAGACACATTGAATTACTTTAAATCAAGAAATAGTACATAACTTCAATTTTTACAGGCATTATATGTAGAAAAAGCGCAATTTTACTGTGAAAATATATTTTGGTAAAAATAACTGGAAAATACTGTAATATCACAAGCAGGTCATTGTCATAAAATTTGCAGTGATATTCAGTAGAAATTACTGAACCGGCAAAGACATACTTTCATTTTTACAAAATAAGATGTTAAAATATGGTATATGTTTGTTAAATAATGTTGACATAAAAGTTTAAAAAGCAGTGTGTTTTAATAGCAGTGGTTTGTTGTTACAGATGTAACAATCATTTGTGGGTGCCAGGCTTTATTATGTTGTTGTAAGGGTTTTTAGATAGTTGTAAAGTGTACTGATTGTATTAATGGCAGGTGATCACAAAAGTGCAAAAATGGCTACTAAGTTATCACTGTAGTGTCAAGAATATACAATGTCTAGATGATTGCTTACAGAAGAAGAATCGTTTTTTTTTTCTGACTTAATAGATATTGCGCTTTACTTTTTCAAAACTTAGTTACTTCCATATACTGGTGTAGGCCATTTATTTTTTGTAAAATACTGAAGTTCTAACTTCAGACCGAAAGGCGCGTTTATGCACGGATACAGTATGCTTCCCCAGAACAGGGAGAAGAAGAAAACAAACGTGCGCGAGCGAGCGAGCATTGTGCGCGCGAGAAAATGGTCGGGAGAAACACCGAGGGGAGGGGGAGGAGGAGGACGTCTCGGTTTAACCTTTTCAACGTTAGCTAGCGCCATTTCTGCGCGCCAGACTCTGGGCCTTGGTTTCGGATTTGAGTCGTTACGATTTTTGCCGTTGGCAATTAAACATTAATTGCTGCCGTCAGTGAGTAAACTTGCATTTTGAGAGTAATAGTTTCAAAGGAAGCTTCACTTTGTTTTCTAAAGGTTACTGCTAGTTGCGAGTTAGAAGAACTGACTTTGTCTAACGCATGTGCGGGATTTTATTTTTTCAGTATTTGTTAGCGAACTTTTCTGGTATGTCCGGGGAAATATTTAATCGTAACTTTTGTGGCAACTTGATTAAGACATTGAGAGGTTATGTTCTCCACTGCAGAGTGCATCGAAATGAACCTCCTTGTTTGTTTAAGTGCCTTGGAGCCGGGTATGGAGCGTTTAAGGAGAAAGATGCTATATAAATTCACAAATTTCAATTTAATTAAATGTTGTGTCAGTCTGGTAATCTGTGAAAAGGTGTCAAAATCATCACCACAATTTTTTATCTGTTTTTGCTCTCTGCAGAGAACACTGTAGGAGCTGACAGTGAACACCAGGTCAAGAGCTTGAATTTTCAAGCTGAAATGATCAGCACCTGCTCAAAGTTCTTCCAAGCTGTAACAGCAGCCTCTCTACGACACTTGTCTGTCCTGCCAGTCATGTCTGGACACAATGGCTCGGACAACGGTCCCATCAAGGCCAAATATAGGTAAGCACTTGTATCTTCATCAATAGGCGCATGGCTCAAACCTTAATCCTTCTCAAGTGAAAAGGCTGACAGCTTCATATAGATATACAGAAGAAACCTGCATTGTGAGATGAGAAAAAAAAGATGATTTAGTAAGATTACTTCTTATCTTGAGCAAAGTGACTGACGATATTGTGCTTATTTAACCAAAGATCTTCTGAAGATCTTCAACTTGAAAAGTGATTACAGCAATCCCTCCAACCTATTTTAAACAAGACAATAACAAAGACAATGCAATGCCACAAGGTCTGGTATTCGGCTTACTGGCAACTGTAAAATGTGTTCTTGCTTTGGTGTTACCATCTATATTGGCTATTCCAAGTCCATGTTTTTCACCACCATATTTCATTGATTGTTAATCTGTGTTGCAGTAAACATTTCTTGAGTCAAGACATTGACTTAGTTGAGTGTAGAAATATGTCAATTTCTTCCTTTTACCTTGATAGCTAATTGTATCATACAAGTGACCTATTAAACTGTATTTTAGACTGCTGGTCAGTGCTGTGATTTCCTTATAATTCACTGGAGCTCAGTTGAACAGAAGCATGTTTGTGTAGGCACTATTATCAGTTAAAGTATTGTTTTTCTTGTTTGTGTGTGCAGAGAGGGTTGTGCCTGAGTGGCAACATGCAAGTACTGTGAGCAGAACTGGAGACAATAGACACAGGTTCTGTGTGTAGACATTCCGAGCATATGAGACTGTGGCTTGTTGAGTGAGGTTTGGACTCATTACTCTTGATCCACATAGGGAAGTGGCTTATGTTTTTTGATTTGGACACTGCTTTGTGTATGAATATGTTAAACAATTTCTTAAAAATTCATTGGAGGATTTGTGATTGCCTTGATAAGCAATAATAATAGGTTGTAGGCTGTAAAATCAACGCCTTCCAGTTGTATTTCCATATGGATTGTACAGCATTTTTGGGGGAAAAATTCTGGCAACCGCAGCTGCCAGAAATTTGCCGTAAAGTTTAGCATTTCAATAAAGTACCGTAATGTGTGAAACAGTTGTCCTGTTTTATCACTTAATGTAGGAGCCATGTTATTCTTTTTGGCGATGGTTGTTATTAATTGGTTTTGTGTGGTTACCATGGTGATTCACTAAGTTTGGGTCACGTGGGCATAGTCGATGATAGCCGGAGGTAACAAAGAGGGGCACTCACTCACCTGCGCTCAGGTAGGAGGAGAGAGGGGAGCTGGGTAGCCATAATTTTTGTTGACTGCATGCAGGAAGCTTTATGCATAATTTTTCCATTAATTTTTTACATAATGCTTTTATACCATGTACACGTTTCCATCGACAAGCATGCGTATTCTGGAAGCTGCTGTTTACCGTTTCTTTACATAAAGGAAACCGATCAAGAGCAACTCGGACTCAGCGTGTTTTTGTTTGGAATATAGCGCATCAGACAAATAGACAGGGCCCAGTATACTCTCACGTGACTTTTAGGCTGGATTTTTGGTCGCAATACTGAGAAATGCTGTAATTTGGTTTACAGCATATTTGTTGTTTTAAAATAATTTACCGTAAACAGATTTATAATATGCCTGGTATTTTTTGTGCAAATATTCCTAAACAGGTTTACATACTAAGTGTTAAATTTAATGTTAATTACTGCAAACAGGTATACAGTATCTTGAGTTTTGATAGTAAATTACTGTAATGTGTTATACATTGGCACCTTACTTTGTATGGTTAAATTCTGGCAACCACAGCTGCCGGTACTTTACCTTAAAATACACTGAATTTTTTTTACAGTGTCCTAAACTCAAGAACCCTAAATCTTTACTAAGCATTTGTCCCCTAAAAGAAAAGGATTACTCCCTCAAGCCAACTTACCATTTCTCTGGCCTCAACCCAGACCTTAGCCTTAAACCCCAACAAACAAGCCCCCTCACTCTCTAAGCCAGACCACCTGGGAAATTGTCTCTAGTCTCTGGTCTAACTTCTACCTGTTTGAAGACCCCAGTATGAATCATGACCTCATTCTAGTGAGTTAATCACATCACAAAAAGCAATGATCCTCACAGGAAGCAAGACTTAAAAACCAGGAAGTTCAGACAGAGGGATAGCCTGAGGCTTGTAATCAATCATGAGGTGTCTGCTGTGAGGTCACCTTCGTGTGTGTGTGTGTGTTTTTTTTTTTTTTGAAGCATTCCTTGTTTCCACCATATTGTAGTATGTATTGAGGTAATCTCTGACTTTGGGAATTACTACTATCTAAAATCTGACCTTGCCCAACTTTTGTAAAATAACAAAGACAATGGGAATTTGTGTTGCCACAGTAACCACCAGTTCAGTTTTGCCTGCATTGGAACTTGGACCCATCCGCACTATGACTGATATAACAGGAAAACATGTCCATAGTTACTCTTTTTGTTGAGACTATCACTGTGTCTCAGTTCACATTCTTCCGTGTGCTATTTTGAGTGCACAAGTTCATTCACACAAACAATGATGGCAACATGCAGTGCAATTTGAGTACCTGGACATTGTTCTCATAACAGTGAAAAAGTTGAGTCTGAAACGCTAGGCACTTCTCACCCTCAATGGTCATAGAGGCTGACGTGGGAGGGCACGTTGTCGGCAGCGCAATTTCTCTGTCACATGAAACAGGAAGTACACAAGGGTTCCTTTTTAAGTCAGGTGAGCAAAGCAGCTGGCAGATATTTTGGCAGGCAATAATTGTAGTCAAATGTTGCAATAGTCATTTCCAGTAAGCGCATAACTGGTGTTTGATTTGAGACATCACTACACTATCAATAAAATTCACACACTACGCCAGTAACAGTGTATGACTGTGAAGTAACTTATTTCCGTGGTGTGTAATTTTAGTGTGACCCCTTGTTTCCAAGGTAACAACATGGCACCATTCAATTAGTGGCAATGTTCTGACTGACAGGTAGACACGCTAAGAGCACTGATGTTCTCCCAGCCTCACAAGGTTTTCTCAGTCTGACATTGGAACAGGGGAATGTGGGATGACATGTTTTATATTTTCCCATCTCTCTCCTTTCATCAGTATTGTTTCCTGGCGTCTTCTTTGGCATTGTGTTTTCTTATTTTCTGCTTTTCTTTACTGTTACCCACCCATTTTTATCCTACAAGTTCAAAATATGTCACTCTTTTCTTTGTAACTTTCAGTGGTGGTTCTTACAATTTTGTTTTTAAAAGGGATTATATCATGTGTCCACTTGATTCATGCCTGACCAAGGCTCAATATTTAATTAAGACATAAAGATTGAGTCTTTGTTTACTCTTGCACATTTTTATATGATACTATGTGTTCATGTTTACCATTCACAGTAAAACTAGAGCACACGGCTTCAATCCCACAATCCCTTAGGGTAGAACAGAAGAACACAGGCTGTCAGCAAAGAGGAAAACAACACATCCTGGGGCCTGTGGCATGTGTCGCTAGTTAGAATTGAAATAGATTCATTCCCTCTGCTGACGGTCTGCAAGATCACATTTTGGCTACACAGCAGTAATAAATCACATTAATATGGAATGTATTTCATTTGATTAGCTTCCTGCCCTTGTGCGCGCGCGCACACACACACACAGCATGCAGATGCATGCTCTCCTACATGCACGGAAAGATGCCTGGATTTTTCAGGGAATAGCTCTGGAAATTATTATACAGTTCATGTTAAGTCATATGCAGCTTGATACACCACACCTGCTCCACTGACACACTGGCTGAATGGAGGAACAGGGCAGGTCTGTACATACACATTCTCCTGCTGTTTATAACTTTTCTCTCAAGTATCCAGACCCTCTGTTTGCCTCACTCTTCCTCTCTTTAAGCCGTTTTTGTAGGGCCCTTCTAATGGATATAACTGGTAGCTGTGGTTAATGTACCATGTTATCGTTTGTGACACATCCTACTTTCATCATACCTCTTTGCCGTACTGCAAATGTGTGTACATTATATGTTTTAGTGTGTTAGAATCCAAGTCATGGAACAGATTGTTTTCATAGCATCTCCATTACTGTCAGCTCTTGTACATGTCTGAGGAAATGTAGAACATGCTGCCAATTCAACCATCCAAAATACAGCGAATGTATAAAACGTTAGACACTTACCCTTTTCATACACTGATGTGCATGCTCTAAAAAGCCATCTTGTCTAAACGTTTCTAATCCCAATTTAGTATGCTTAGTTTGTAAAATAATGTCACATATACTGCATAAACATATTATTTGTGCTGAATGAGCTTGTTCCAGTATATAACCTATATCTTGCATTTACAAGACATAGTTCAACAATTTAGGAAAGAGATTTATTTGGTTTCCTGGTAAGAGTTAGATGAGAAGGTTGGTATCACTCTGACGGTTGTACAACTAAGAAATGGTTAATCCACACTGACACCAAAGTGTAAAAACAAGTGCTAGACTATGTCAGAGTGATGTGACATCCAGTTTTTCATTTTTCGTACCTGTCAAACAACTGAGACATAACGTGTTGATAAGTACTGGTAGACAGGTTTTGTTACTTTCGGACAGAGCCAGGTAAAGTGTTTCTCCCTCCTGTTTCCACCCTCTTGCTAAGATAACATAATCTGCTGCTAAGTGCTCATGCTTTTCACACAGACACAATGTATCAATCAATCAATCATTGAAATTTTGCAAATCTCACACACACAGTCCTGCAATTTGCAATCTGTGTAGAGGGCTTAAAGATATATTATTAAACATATATATATACACTGCAGCATTTGTGACACGAAAGATGTAGATATAGAGAAGCAGATTAGAATAAGAATATTTCAGCTTGTACATGACTACAATGTGAAAGTGAGACTGACTAAAACCAACTGCGATTCTCTACAAAGTTGTGTATTTGCAGTATTACTTTTTAGCTCCACCTTTGCAGCTGCAGCTATGGCATATCTCAGTGTATTGCACAGTTTCAGCCTTCTATTTGTCAAAGCTTTGAGGACATCAGAAACAGCTGTTTGCTCTTTGGCTTTGTTACAGTATAAACCATAAGCCACCTGGCTATCCATATGGCCAATGTCTGTACATTACATCTGGTCTGCGTTCTTAAAACTGAGCCGTAAAAGTAAGATATTGTTTATGAGAACACAGTTATCAAGAATATGGTTTATAACATAATCTCCTTGTTAAAAAGCTAATACCATATATGAAGCTGTTGTATAAGCTAAATCTGGATGTGGTACAGTGCAAAGAAAAATGTAGTGATGGTTGATTACTAGCTGTCAGGGACGTCATTAGGGAAGAGCAAATGAATGATACAGGGGCCCCCAGAGCTGGACATGCCAGGGATTATAGATCTCTGTTGTGTCTTTGGGCTGTTAACAAAACGTTTTAAGCTGCACCCCTGCTGACTTTAGCTGCAGCAATTCTGTAGACCCTGTCAATGAATGTCAATGTTGTAAACCTATTTTGATGGACTCACTCTCCTCTTTAGGCCAGTGAATTTTATTATTACCTTTAAAAGGAAATGGCCTGATGACTGCCTATCCCAAAGAGCTGACACCGTCCCTCTGGGCCTAGGGAGTGACTGGAAGGAATGAAAGGACAGATGGAGTCAGAAAGAACTAATACCTTTGATGTGTGGTTAGCAATAGAGCTTCAGGTTGATGCGTTTGATGTTTGTGAGCTGGGCTGAGCCTGCAGGTCAAACAGTCCAACTCAGAGCACACACCTGGAACACTGTAAATTAGATATTTATCAACAGGGTACCTCAAAGTCATACGCAATAAAGCCTACATATGAGTCAGTTTTCTAAAAATGTTTGGCTCCATACATCATCAAGTCATATTGTTTTGATTACTAGCACTGACCGCCTTTTTACAAGAAGCTGATAGGATGATGCAACAAGCTGGATTATTGACTTTACGAAACTTAGCGGACCCATTAGAATCGGGGTGTCCAAACTCAACCTTTCTCATCCTGAGATAGAAGTAAAGCGGTGGACACCTAATTCTTCAAAAACACTACCAAGAGTCAAAGAAAACAGAAACAGCAGCACTTGAGTCAACTATCTCTCCCTTTGTTTTCTCTCCCACAGGAAATCTAGAAGAGGGTTCACTTCCTTTGTATTTTTGTTCCAGGATTATCTACAGTAGAGACTTATTAATGGTGTGTCCATCACACAAGTAGATTCTAAAGTGTAAATACTGTTTTCTGTTAGCATATTTATTATATCTGTTCTTTTTGATCGGTTATATGAGTTCACCAATTATTCTTGATAACCCAGAACACAAAACTGCAGGCACCACAGTTGAAGTCATGCTGCTGTGGTGTTTTTACTTCCAGATGTTTACTTCATTATAGAGGCTCTCTGTTTTTGACATAAAAAGAAACTCATTGATGTTGGGTTTTTTTAAGAGCATGCTAAGTGTGCGCACTAAGGGTAAAAGAGTTGCTTTTGTGCTATAGTCATAAAAAGTGTCTTAGCAAAGCTTCTCTGACAGTAAAACAGTGGGACTCCGCATACAACGAGCACAGAGCGAGACACACATGCACACACACCTATATATGCACACACAGACATAGAGATTCAAAGACTCCCCTGATGATGCCCCAATTAAGCTCTACCACATGGAAACCATTGAGTGTGAAATTGAAAACAGGGACAGGGACATCATTCTAATGTCAGTGCTCTAACTTCATAATGGCAGTTAGGTATAAGATCAGATAGTCCTCATGGAGGCAGGCAGCTCCAAATCAAGATCTCTGACACTTGTGAAGAGGTGAATCAGTGTTTTCTTTGGCTAAGAGTTGATGCTGATAGATGTTGCATAAAGAAATATCATCATCTAGTGTTGTGATATAGTAGAAAAGTGAATGTTTAGAACAGTTTTGCTATGTAGCTATAACAGGACTCATTTTTGGCAGTTCAGTATGTGATACTTGAACGAAGAAGCAATTACCCTTAAAATGCTCCAAACAGCACCGCTTCAAGTTCAAGTGGCTGATATAAATAAGCAAAAACAGCTGTTGCTAGGCCAGAGTTGCAGTCGTATTTAACCATAAATTTTCAAATGAAAAGCTTGCCTGAAATTAATTAGACAAATGATTCAAGTCGAAAAGAAGAAGACTGAAGAGGTTTTCCTATGCATCATGGGCTTAGATGCCTCTGGGGGCAGAGAGGAACAAAAACAAACAAAGCAAAGGAGTGTGTCTCATTTCAGTACACCCAGAAGGTGGGGTCATATCTCACAATGTTGCAGCATGTCAGCACCCTGTGGACAACACACACAAACAAAGCAAAAAAAAAAAAATTATATAATACTTTGCTTCCCTAGTATAACTAATATTGAACTTAAGCCCAGGCCTACAAGCTTGTTTTCTGTAATCAAATAATAGTTTTGTATTAATATTGTGCAATACCAAATCTACATAATAACCATTTACAGCAGAAGATAATACATTATGAATGAACTCTTTCATCCTTTTTTATTTCCTTTTCTACTGTTTTCTTACTATTATGTTGTTAGTCTAAGTCTCTTAGCATTTGGAGATGTTATTCTCCTCTGCAGCCTCAAGGCTCCAAAAACAGAGCAGTGACAAATTCCCATCCTCTCTACTTTCCCCTCTCTCCTGTACCCAGGCTACGAGGGGGGTTGGAGGGATGGTTGCAGCTGCAAGGGTCAGACCATCTCCCAGGCTCTGGTCTTCAAAGAATACCCAAGAGAACCACAACTTTTTGCCTCTTTTAACCCTCCTTCCCCTCGTTTGTCATGGAGCCACTCTGCTGACAGCAGACCCACAGCGCTGCTCACACCGTCAGCTGTGGGATCCTCTACCCAGAAGGTGCTGTGCACCATGGTCACATCTCTGCACCTCAGTCCCAGCACTTCCCCGATGCTCGCTTTTTTTTTTTTTATCTGACCTGAGTTCTTACTGTCATCACAAAGTCACCTAGGTGTCAAAACTCTTAGCCCTCTTCTATTCTACCTTTTCCGATTAAATTGAAGGGAGGGACTGAAAGAGTGTCTGTTGGGATTCAAGACCTCTGAGGCCGAGGCACTGATATACCGATCTGTCATCTCTTTCTGTCTCCTTTCATTCCTTCTGTCTGTCTGTTCCCTGTGGGGGCTGTGACGTGCCTCCTAATGTGTATTTAACGTCTGGTCTGCCCTGTCACCACACAGTTAGGATGATGTCTGCCCTGCCGTTCTGCTGGACGCGCTGTGGTTTTGATGACAGTGGAACCACTGCTGTACGCTCCACTGGGGCCTTCAGGCTCTGTGTCTGTCTGCCTTTTTATCCCTCCATCCATCCTGTCCCTCCATCCCACCATCCCTCCTCTCCTGGGGTTTATGTCCCCCCCCTCCTCTTTGTCACAGCTTGTCCTGTCATTACTCACACTGGCTATGCGATGACAGGAGAGCACAGAAGACAGAAAAAATGTTTATGTGCGTGTGTGTGTGTGTGTGTGTGTGTGTGTGTGTGTGTGTGTGTGTGTGTGTGTGTGTGTGTGTGTGTACACTCAGCATCTTATTACATCGTAATCAGTAGTGTAGCAGCCAACAACAGGGAGCAAATCACATTAAGATAATTGGGAAACACTTCATGTTGGACAGCTGGGGTTGTGCTGGATTGATTAAATAAATTTGATATCACAGAGGAAAATCAGCCTTCCCAGAGCTAGAGATACTATGTATGTGTGTGTTTGTGTGTGTGTGTGTGTGTGTGTGTACGTGTGGATGCATGCAGTGATAAAAAAACACAAGAGAGATTTAAAAAAAAACAAGACAAAGGTTTAGTGGCTTGCCAGTGAAAGAAAAGAATCAAAGCTGAAATACTGCAGCAAAGAGTAAGTCCTGTGCACCCTCTGGGAGCAAAATCATTAAACTGAGAAATAAGCAGTGCTTTTGCTTTTCATCAGCACAGGTTGCCATCCACATTGTCAACACATAAGCCTCACATTTCTTCTCAGTGACCACTAGATGTCACTAGTATCTCTGCCTTGAATCTCACTTTGAATGCCCTTGCTGACATGTTTGGCTCAAACTGATAACAGTTGCCAAAGTTGCCACACAGTTGTTTTCAACACATTTCCCTGAATATTTAGGTAAACTTCTGTCAAAATACTTTAATGATTACGACGCAGCTGATGATTTTAGTATGTCTGCAAACAGTCCCTGTCAAGACGAGAAATTTGTTGAAGGGATAAATGTGATAAATGCGCAACTTGTGCCTGTGCAGTTCATATTTCCTCTAAGGTCACCTCAAATCTAATGACACACAGGACATATTGGCTTGAACTAAGAGTATGCAAATGAGCAGCAAGTAATCAAAGTTCCAGCTGAATTGTTTAAGAGTTCATTGAACTGGAATAAAAAAAATGTGGAGGAAATTACTTCAGTTTGTCATCGCTGTGGCAAATTAGGCAAGGTCTGAATAAATGGATTAGCAGAAATGTGTGTGCTTGGTTGGTGTGTGTGTTGGAGGAAGAATAAATGTATGTGCATGTGTCATTTGGTTGTGCGTGCATGTGTATGTGCATTTGTCTGAGCACTTTTTATTTTATCCGCACACACAAATGTGTGCACGGATAAATATATGTTTGCGCATCGTCTGCATGCGGATGAGATATCAGGATACACAACATTGCTTCCATCTTTTTAATGGTGTACGTCCTACTCCTCCCTGTGTTGTCATGGTGATGTGTCCCTTCCCAACCTTTTTTTAGATAGGTATGCAGGGTTTGTTCCTCCTTTGCAATCTGACACACATACAGCAGAGCTACCATGAACATTTAACGTATTACAGACTCATTGAAAGAGTAGACAGCTTACAGCATTGTGGACCAAAATTCCAAACTTACTTATCCTCAATTCATGAGGACGAGCTCAACTTATACCCAAGCTTATGATAGACCTGATGTTAAACCTAAGCAAACCTTGAAGGGATTTGAATTTTAAAATAACATTTCCCTTTGAGTTATTTTGAGCAATTTAGGCTTCCCTCACTCGACTTGCTTTTAATTTGAACTGTCCTCTTTTATAAATCCACCTTGCTCCACCCTCCCTAAGGTGCAACCTAACAGCGCAGAACTCTTACTGCCAGGCATTAGTAATCGATTAGGAGGAGAAATGAGAACTTGGCCGCTGCCAAGACTTTAAACACCCAACTGATCTTATTTAGATTTAGTCAAGGAGAGAAGAGGAGAGAGAGGAGAGGTGTGGATAGACAGGCTTGACTATCTTATCTGCAGCCTGTGGTCACATCCGCTTTTCACACCTTCTGTTCTATTTGCTGCCCACACAAACACATTAACACACACACAGAGGCACGCACAGGTACACGAGCACACACATACACTTGAAAACACGGTGGGTAATAGAAACGTCGCAGGATGATTAATTATCACATGTTTTGGAGTTGATTTAGCCCGGTTAATACAGTTACTGCAGCAATGGGTTGTCATCAAGATCCTCCTGTACAGCCTGGCTTACATGAGCGTTACACTGATTTGTTCATTACTGGTGCAGACAAAAGAAAAATTATTATACCAATGTTAGTATGCGCAAAATTTAACACACCTGTAGCAACTCTATTATCCCCATCTGTGGACTGTTTCCTATTTTCCAATTTCCCGTTGTCTGCAGTTTAACAAAGCCTTTGTTCCACACAAATACCCACAGCCACATTCAGCAAAACCCCTTAACACATTATTATCAAGGCAGACAAAACAAACCATTTTCCTGTATGAGTGGTTTCCTATTACATTTGAACAGGAAGCAAATTAGGGTGAGGAGACTGTTGCTGATGAGAAGTGTGTGTCTGGATGCCAGGTGCAGTGGAGAGCTCGTTTTGCATATCAGAGAAGTGCTATTATGAGTAGAGCCATGCATACTCTGCATTAGTGGGTGTAATGACCGAATGAGGGGCGACTAAATGAGGGGTTACCATGCACACACACCCATACACGCACACACACAGATATTCATGCAGGCAGACAGTGGCACACACACAAAACCAGCAACAAACTCAAATACACTCAGTCATCTACTGTATGAGTACAGGGTCATCAGTAATGGAGCAGACCATGGGAGTAAAAGCGACAGCGATGGATCTGCATCTACATAAAACCTGTTCTGTCCTCGCAGCCTCCATACATATTCAGACGGGCTGACTGAAGCTGTGCCACGTCGTTAGCAAATGAAAAGTAGTTTAGCATGAGAATGAGCCCAGAGGTCACAGGAAGAGAGATGCACAGAGACAGAACAAATTCCACTCGGCCTGTAATTGGCCCAAGAGGAGAAAAGAGGCAAGGGACAACGAGGCAAAGAGGAACATTTATTTAATTTATTTTATAAGCATTACATTTACAGTGCTGCCTGTATTTGGTTCCATTTTTATAAGGAACATCTGTTTGCATAATAGAGGTATTGTTATTAGACTGAACCATCTGATATTGAAATCACAGTGGCATTGGTTAGCAGGGTTTCATATTCAGGTGGGGTGATGCATTTGCATCAGCGAGGGCTATGAGCTCTGATTTGACACAATGCAATACGACGGTTGAAAAAAATCTGGTTTTTGGTGGGGATTGCGAACTAGGTATACTTTGCAAACTTTAGAGAAAACATTCTGACAAGAGTAACTTGGAGAGCAGCTGGCATCCTGTTGTTGGCAGAGATTCATTAAGGCCGGTTTGACATCTTCTGCTTTGCCGAGTCCTCCACATCCGTCCCACAAGCAGTGCATCCACAACATCTCTATGTTAAAGTAAGACACTTGTTGACTGTGACCTGCCTCCTGTCAACAAAGATCTGTTGTAATCTTGCCTTCTGAGGTTTATGGACTCTGTGGATCACATCAACTGAAAGACAGGGAAATTCTTAAAAGTTTGGTAAAGTTTAGGCAGCTAAGAGCACGTGGATAAAGGCTGGGGAAAGTTCAGGGTGACGCTGAATAATAAATGGTTGAATGCCAGTCAGGCAGTACCCTTAACTGAAGAAAAATGTTTACATCCAGAACTCTTGCCCCACATGTGTTCCATATCTATTTTAGCAGTAGTCTTGTTCAAGATATTGTGTCCTTTATAGGGCCAGCAATTATACAAAAGTATTTTGTGTTAGCTGAAGTGACAGTTATGCCTTGCTAACTTATCTGCTGAAAATGTGTTTTCTGTGAAAGCAATAGTTTGACAGTTTCAGGAAATAAGCTTAATTACTTCCTTCCTGAAAGTTAGATTAGAAGATCAATTCCACTTTCCCTTAAATGTGAGTCTAGAGCCAAGAGACGATTAGCTTAGGTTAGCATAAAAACTAGAAGCTAGCCTAAAGGGTAAAAGAAAAATCTGCCTACCAGCACCTCTGAAGCTCGTTAATTAACACATTGTATCTTTTGTGTTTAATGCATACAAAAGTCACCAGCTTAATTTCGGCTGTCAGCTGTTTGGGGTGAGTTGCATATGGTATTTCTTTATGTTCCACCATAAAATACGGATCCCTAATCTTTTCAAATATGAAAGAGTGGACAATCATTTATATTGACGTTGCTCTTTAGGGCAGTTCTGGGAGATTCCTGGCAAACACATTTATGTGCATAAGCCACTGCCACTGGAGCTCAGACCTCCCCTGTCTTTCTTTCGAAAATTCACCAGTGCAAAATATTGATTTGCTGGCAAGATGAAGTTAAGCCCAGATGTTCAGTTTACTGTTGGCTAGGTAGTGTGGGGCAGAACAGGACCACCGCTGATCAGTAATAAAGATCAACACCAGTCTGAACCAATTTACACAACCTTAAAGAACTTGGCATGCTTCGCTGCTCGCCACCCACCTCTTTCTCTCACTCGCTTTCTTTGTCTTTCTCTGTCCTTCTCTCTCCCTCAGTCTTTTTTTATATGTAATCTCTCTGGCGCAAGTTGTCCACAGAGCAGAAAGTCATTAAGTGTTGGAGAAGCGACAGTGCAGCGATGGTTCAGCCTGAGAGAACACAGTCTCCCTGAGCAGGCCTGACCACAGCTGCACACGGATTAGCTCATTACAGGTCGTACACTTACTCTCTCTGTGCAAAGGCAGAGAGGGAGTCCAAAGGGCAGCCAGGTGATGTTCTCAATGGGACCTTTTTATTTGCAAATCAGTTTGATTCTTTTCTTTGTATTTCTTTTCTCGTCTTTTCTTTGTTGCTTGTACTCCTTTGTTGAGGCATCAACAGAGGGATTACACAGAAGTAAGCCTCAAAGGGTGCTTCTCAATTGTCCCCCATCACTTACACCTAATGTACCTACACACACATATACACACATTTTTTAAATATTTCTTACAATTTAAGATACAAACCCAGAGGTGAAATTACAAAAACATGTCCCCAAATTCCCTCTGACTTTAACCTGTCACAGTTTATTGATTAGACATGCCAGCACTTTTGCATGCTGAGGGCCAAACAGCCTTCGCAGTTGAAATTTTATGTGTGTGTGTGTGTGTGTGTGTGCGTGCGTGTGTGCGTGTGTGTGTGTGTTTCTGTCTGTCTGTGTATACCTCATTAGGCACACAGCAGAGGATAGTAGCCTGGACAATTACACCAAATTCTCCTTTTCTTCCCTATCCTTCCATCTCCTCTCACTCTCCATCTCTCTCTCGCTTTCTCTGCCTCCATCCTTCCCCAACCTCCCCAAACAAACACGGCCATTTGCATATTGCTTAATGGATTGCAAATCATCCGACCCCCCAAAATGAGCTTAATTGAGGTAATGCATCATACTGTTGGCTGATTTAAGATAATCATTTTTGATGTCATTTTCAAACATTTTGCCTTTCTTTAACCATTTGTTTACACTGAGCAAAGGGTCTTTGAAGATGTAGAGTGCCCAGTCCTCACTGACATGTTACAATGCAGTTTCCAAGTATAAAATGCAAAGGACATGGACATTACCTCAGAGTTTGTCTATTTCCTATTCAGAGTGTGTGTGATCCTGTTTTCACTGTACAGTTGTTATGTGGCAGCATCACTGTGCCATCCATGGACACAGATATAAATAAACATGTGTTACAGACACCTATATAGCACAAAGTGTGGGACCAGTGGCCCTTACTGAATACAGGTTAAGGCATGTACAGCTGTAAACTAGCTGGCAAAAACAAGTGATGCTAATCTTTGTTCTAGAGGGTCTAGTGCTCATACTGGGAGACAGAGCTCCCAGTACAGAAATGGGAGAAGCGCCGTTGTCACACTACACCCTCTGATGTTTGTGTGTGTGTAGAGTGGGGGTGTGTGATGAGATGGCCAATGGAGACCCTGAGAGAGCAGGTTCCCATGACCCATATAGTCCAATAGGAGGTCTCTTCAACTTGTAAAGACACCACTCTGCTAGTGAGCGCACACACATCATCACACGCTCATTTACACACACACACACACACGCACAGTGTGACCACACACAGACCAGTTTCAGTCAATCCAATCTGATCTCAGGCTAATTTGGCAAACACCATCCTCTCTGTCTGCTCTCTTTTCATGCTTCTCCTGAAGATTTCATCTGTCCCTGCGAGAATTCCCAGGCCTACTCATCTGAGCTGCTCAAATTTAACCACACACACACACACACACACACACACACACACACACACACACACACACACACACACACACACACACATATACAGAAAAAATACACACAGGCATTTATCAAGCATCTAACGACAAAAGGCAGAACCCCACCAAGATTGTAATATGAGTTAAAGCCAAACAAGTGTCTGGCATAATCGTCCACCAAATCCTAAACACCCAATGAAACAAAGTTCAGAGAAACTTTTTAAGATCCGTTACGTCTGGACAGCACAATCTTTGACAGAGAAGCTCTGTCTAGTCTGAAATCTTCTGAGGTTATCATCTGAAATGATGTGAATATTTATGAGCTGAGAGGAATGAGACAGTCATATCTAAAATATGAATTTTCTAATCAGAGCTAATAAATATTTGACTTGTGGAGTCTATCGTGCAGATTAATAGATATTCAGGGCTAAATTCTTAATGTGAAGCAGCCCATACAGTATGGTTCCCCATTAGGACCCAAGTCATCTTTGTCACTTACTAATGACGTCGTTGTCTGACCATATGATTTCAGACTTTTTGCATTTCTGTCACAAAAAAAATCCTGGAATGCTCTTGTATGACACTCTTTTTATTAGAACTCATTAAGTTTATGTTAAATTAGCGGCATGTAAATTTGGGCTTTTAAGAATTTTGCTATGACATGTTAAGATTATTAGTACAATTTTTTTTAGCTGTATTCTTTTGCAGAATTGTCTGGAATGAATTCTGTGATGTTTTCTTCTCTCTGGCCACAGCATCCATCTCTCTCCTCTCTCTGAATTTCTCTGTAGTGAATGATTTGACAGTGCTTTACCTTCATCTGACCATCAGTCACCTTGTTACTTCACCATGGTCAGAATTTTAACAGCCCCCTTAATGTTCTCCGGTCAGCAGAGGAATGGGGAGTAGAGATAACAGAAAACATCGGGAGATAATCAAGATTATTTCCCTCTGCTATTTTAAATTGGAAACCCTTAAAGCTGTTCCAATCAATAACTTTATATCAATGGGGGATCCAGTGACTATGTGTGTGTGTGTGTGATTGAAAGGTGTTGCTCATAGTGTCAAACTCATAGAGAATTATCACCCAGCACTTTCAGTTCCTCTCAGCTAGTGCTAGCTATTTAGCGACTTTAAATTCATTGATTTGGTTTGACAGCCTGCTCTAATAAAGCCATGGTACGCCCCCAAGTGTCCAGAAACCACTTAATGCAGGTGTAAGATTGTCACATTAACAAATGCCATATTTCACACCATTTAACAATGGAATTAAAGGATGACTTCTGGATTTTTTAACTTGGGCCTCATAATCCTATGTTATTGGGTGTACATGAGTGTTTGGAACAAAATTCTTTGGAATCAAGTGCAGTACTGATGCAAGAATCTCCAGGCCTACCCCAGTAACCATAAAACAGCTGCTGCAATGTAAACAATGGAGCACCAAAGATTTATGTCCCTATCAATCATGTACACCCAATAACATGGTAAAATAAGGCCCAGGTTAAAAAAAACATTCATCTTTAAAAGAAAATATTAAGATCTGACACAAACAGAAAGGAGAACGCAAAAGTGAATACATAATATTTGTTGTTGTCTCTTTTCGTTTTGCGAGTGGTCAGTAGTGGAAGATCCATGAATAGGAAATGAAAAACCAAAACTGCAACCTGCATAAAGATAAACGCCATTTGGGACTGCCAGCATATGAAATGACAGTAAGCTTCTGCAATGCATTTCAAATTCCTGACAAAATCATGAGGGTTTCTGAAATGTTTTTTTATCTTTCCAGTACAATAATTTTTACAGGAACACCTTTGATTCTGTTCTCTGGCCAAAACAAGTGCACTCCAGCTACTTCATACCTTTAAACCATATATTTTAACAGCCTTTTATGTGCAGCGAGGAAGGGAGAATAGGAGAGGAGAAAATCAGGAGAGTCAGGAGAGTGAGGGAGGCAAAAGAAAGGTACCCAATCTCTTCGGGTCTAACAATAGAAACCCAGAGTCAGAGCCAGAGCGGAGTCAATTTGAATTCCTTCACAGGCTGCCTATAAACAGGACCACATGCTGAGAGTGATAAACCAGTGGATTTATTCATCCACCTCATCCTCACCACTGTGGCTGGCCACATGTTAGCATCCACCCAAGTAAAGGAAACTACAAAAACCAGAGGAGAGAGAAGTTAATAAAGTAATTCTATTACTTTGTAAAAACAAGTTAATTTTAGTGTGTGTGTGTGTGTACGTGTATGTACTTGTACTATGTTTATGAGGACCAGCCACAGTTACAGACCTTACAGACTGAGTATATTCTTGGAAAGTGAGGACAAGGGCTCTTTGAAGGTTAAGACTTGATTTTATTCAGGTAAGAATAAGGTTTTGGTTTGGGTTAGATTAAGGGTTGGGGTTAGGCATTTAGCTGTGATGGTTAAGGTTAGGGTAAGGGGCTAAGGAATGCAATATGGTAGGTCCTCACGATTACAGTAGAACCAGTGTGTGTGTGTGTGTCACCAGCCAGCAACACCAATCAAACTCAAACACAGGCATCAACTAAAAATAGAGCACACATACAGTGTACAGTATGTTAGGGTTAGGGGGTTATGTATGTCACAATAGGGGGCCCACACTTCACAACATTCATTTCAAAGTGTGTATAGGTCTGTGTGTAAACCAGGATATTGTAGGTCACACGGTAACACTGGACCAGGATGAGACTAGTAAAGACTGAAACAAGCATCTTCCTTTTACCGCCCAGATAGTATTTAACACACCAATAAAACAGTGGATGTGAAGCTTCCCAGTTAGCGTAGCTTAGAACAAAGACTGGAAATGGGGAGAAACAGCTAACATGGCACAGTCTGAAGATTACAAAAACTGCCTCCCAGCATCTCTGAAGCTGACTAATTAAGACATTAAATTTCATTTGTTCACAATCACAATGAAAGCAAAAAAAAATCTAACAATCAAGACACCTGAAGTAATTGTGTGCCAGGCATTAGTTAAAATTAACATAGCATTAGCAAAGCACAGAATCAGTGTTGTTGCTGTAGACAGTATTTATTTATTTATTTATTTAAATGTGATAAACATGTTCATTGGGTAAGATAAGTTAATTTGTGGTGGAACTTTAAATTTCAAATGAATGCGTTCACTGACAGTCTCCACATCTATAACAGATTAGTTCACATAGTAGTCCTCTGATAATATGGCTTATCTTTTCAAGTTGAAACAGGGAAGAGAAGAATATGTGGTAAAATTGGATTAATGAAAGAGCTTGTGCAACACCTTTAGCTCTGAAACAGAGGAGTGAAGTCAGCACCCAATCATAGATCAAGGTTGTGCTAAAAGAGCCCCGCTGTGCATAAAAGTGCAATCCGCCGTGGGGAAAGTAAATCAGTTGAATATGAGAGTATCTCCCCCTCACCTGAACCTTTTTCATGAACTCAAACTATAGAAAGTGCATGAGTCATGTCTCAGAAACTGAAGCATAAATTACTGTTGACATTCATCTAGAGTTGGAAACAGGATTCTGCAATAGTCTTCTTCAAGTATCTGTATATATTTCAGCACATCTTGACAGATGAGGACGAGGATTAGGCTGAGTTAAAAGTATTTATATTAACATGCAGATGAAACAGAGTTTCATTGCATATTATCAGCTGTCTTGGTCGGAGAAGACTTTTTTGTTCACTATCACCATCACGCTGGAATGCACAAGACTATTAACACTGTTTAAGGGTTCATGTGGATAAGAAAGTATCCTACACATATGCTTTTATACATTCACTCACACTCATGCACACCCAGAAATAAAAACAAGGAAGGCAACCATTGTGAAAGAAAGATTATATATTGTTCTCATCATTCAGACACTACACTATAACCCTGCATTGTTCTATAAGTATAATGTTTTAGCCTGGCGTACTGACAGTGTTGTTTATCTGAAATTGTTGAGTTAAAGAACTCTGAAGGTTGCTGTTACTTCTACCTTGACACAGCTCGAGTGTTCGGCAGAAGTTCAGGCAGTGACAATCAGGAAAGTTAAACTCTTCAGTTAAATTCTTGCTAAACTCAAAGTGTGAGACACTGTAGGAGGGTTACTTAAGTTCAGCTCTGTCTGTCTCACAGCACTCTCTCGCTCTGTTTCATCTGGCAACAAAGCCATCCAACAGTATGCAACACTTGGCTTGGTGCTTCTACACTTCAAACACTTATTCACCTATTCCCTGAACATGTGCACAGGCACAAACGCACAAATGCAAAGATACATACAGATGTGGAAGACACACACACACACACACACACACAGAGAGAGAGAGAGAGAGAGAGAGAAGCCTCCAGAAATACACTGACTCTTTTCGAAAAGCTACACCTGTTTGGATGTATGTCTTCCAGTGAAGCAGGAAATACATTGGTTATCTAATCCCTACCCAAACTGTGTGGGCGAGAAGGATTTAAGAAAAACGTCATGTGCTTGACAGGATGAAATGGTGAGTTGTGGTCAAACGGTCAGGTCATAGTCCCCTGGAAATATCTTTTACAGCAGATCTTAAGCCAGAAAGAGATGCTAGGAACACACAGCACAGACAGAAGAGATACACAAATGGGTGTGCACAAACACACACAGACATGCACATTTCAGTGAGGCCCTTACATTCCTGCAGTGTATTCACAGAGAGTAGGAGGGTGAGAGCTGTATAATATGGACAGCGAAAAGAAATGATTTTCTGAAAAGACAAAATCAAGGCCAAACACTGGCTTTGATTTATCATGTTATTCACAGAATAAAAAGGTGCAGAAATGTCTGTAGGACACTTCTGTCATTTGATTTATTAATCTTTCCTGCTCATCAATACAAGCACAACATGAAAGGCGTTCTTTACAGAACAGCAAAACTTAGACTTGCTACAACAGTCCTTTGAAACTCAAGTGAGAATCCATTTGGTTCCCTATAAATAAAGTTGCATGCTAATTTCTAAGTTTGTCATTTGTGGGACATAAGCCTTTACTACATTTTACTGTAAAGCAGCTAGGAGTAGTATCTACCTATCTAGTTTTCTATAGTTTTATATGCCTGCTATTTCAATAAGGTCCATTTACTGTTTTCCGTCCAAAAATAGAAACACATCAACAACAGGTAGATGTCCAGCGTGTGTATGTAATGAGTTGATGACATAAATATGACTCATGGCTGTATTTTGTGAGAATTATGAACGCAAAGCTGAAGTTCTGCACTTGAAATTGTGAGCTGTTCCTATTGCTTTACTTAGCAGAACTGAACAGTGTCGGGGTTAGGGCTTTTACCTTCATCTGGAATGTAAGGTAGACACACATGTGGGTGCACGTGCACGCTCACATGCACACACGCACGCACACACAGATCCCCGAAGCACAGCAAGACATGCTATCTAGATTCCACTTTCTGAAGATCAAACTCCTCACGTCTCAAAGACGAGACAGTTCTGCTACCCTGCCCTGTACTCAGCGAGGAGGAGGAAGAAGGTGGGAGTGAAGAATGAGAGCTAGGGCAGAGGCAGGAAGAGGTGAGGGAGAGATGGGGAAGAGAGGGAGGGAAAGACAAGGTGATGCTTTTCTGTGAGCCTACAAAATATATTTATTCAAGGCCAAAAAGACTCAATTCAACCTAAAGATTCAGCCTAAAAGTCAGAGCTGCACATATCAAATATATGTAAGCGTGTGGGTTTGTGTGTTTATATACAGTAATAAAAATATCCAGAGGACTTCAGAGAAGGTGAAGGACAGACGGAGCTTAATGTATTGATACCCTTAAATTTCCTATTCCTGATATTTTAAGATTTATCAGTGCTTCACACCTTACAAGCTGCATCTTTGCCTCTGCGCTGACAAATATTGATGCTTCATGTGTATTCCATCCAGCCTTCACTTGAACGTCAGTTTGCCTGTTTCCCCTCAAGCTATAAAGAAACACATGCGCAATCACAGACACACAACCCTCACAGGAAGGGTGGCCTGACAGCACAATGAGAAACCAAGTGTGTAATTCCATGATAGTGAACATTCTCTTCAGGGACTTACTGCTGAATGTTACAAAAACAGACACAGATAGCAGCTTCTTGCAAACTATTGATTAGCAACACACATAGATGTACGCACAAGCACACACTAGCAAACACAGACACTTGAACACAGTTGTAATGTAGCAAAAATACACCACCTTCTCCCACTTGCATTGGTTAAACAAGACTAAGAGTCTACAGCCATGGTAGCAGCTTCAAAGGTGTACTTGGAGGCACAATGGTGCTTTGAGCTAAATGCTAAAATCAGCATGCTAAGATGCATACAGTGGCGATGCTTACATGCTGATGTTTTGCAGGTATACCAGGTGTTCCAGTTAAGCAACATTCAAATTAGATTTATTTTTCTGGCAGAGGTTGGGAGAATTTAACATTACCTCTGCTGGTCAGAGATTTCAATCCCATCCAGTACACATATGAAGGCAATTTTCCACCCTCACTCCAGCAATAATTACCACTGTGTTACCCTGCTAAATATAATGATTGAGCACCATAAGTAAGCTTTGATAAGTTAGCTGAGTAGTGGACCAGTTTCTAGGTTCATGCAAGTAAATGCTGTGCTATGTAATAGAAATGTGAAAAACAGATCCAGGGATGAACTCAAGTTGAAAATGTTGTATTAGAATACCTTGTGAAAAAATTGTTTTACAACCCAAGCAGCTGGCAGCTGGCATCTCTAATAAAAGTAAATACATGAATTAGTGCAATTTTTTGAACCCAATAATATGAGAATCAGCTCAAGCCAAGATTCTGTATGTTTTATTTTTCTTCTGCGTGCACCCTATTATTTGTAATAGTTCAGTGTCAGAATGGGGTTATGGCAAATCCTACCACACCGGTGAATTTGCCTCACGTCTCTTCCCTTAACTCTCCTTCGCCCCTTGGAAAGGCTTTTGACTTTCTCTTTTAGCTTCATCCTGTTGAATCTGTCCATGTCTGTTACAGACCATATCCTGCAATTTCTCCATAGTTAAAATGCCATCCATGACAAATCATTTGTACAAGCTGTGGCTGATTTACCTTATGAATAATGTTCATGTTTTAATGACCCATATGCAGCAGTACCTCTGCTCTTGTTCCATTCAAGGAAAGGGGAAGGGACTGAATTAGTGTCTGTACTGATTTCAGTGCATTTGCTGAGCTCAGCTGTTGCTTACACTTTGGTTCTTCTTTAAACTCTTAATTCACTTTTGGGGGCATTTTCGCCTACGGTGATAGGGTTGCTTAATAAAATGGCACTTGTAAGCAACAATCACAAATTAGCTATTCGTTTCATTGCAATCAAAAACATCCCAAGATCCATGCTGCTACGACTATAAAGCCACATAAAAAGATCAGGAGGGGCTTAGGAACAATTGTGTGTGTGTGCATGCTAGGCAAGGACAGATGGACTGACAGTGAGAGAGGAAAAAACAGACACAGACAAAAACTCACAGTCAGATTCTTTTATGTATTTGTTTCCTCTTTGCCCAGCAAAGTAGCATCCTTGTTGCTTACTTTTCCAATAAGAAGATTACCCACAAGAAGTGACACAACAACCTTGGATTACAGTGCATATAGTTGTTGTGATGCTGTACTCATCCTTAGCAACCTTATTAGATTGGCACTTGTGCCTCAAATATTTGACAGTAGGCAATATATTAGTAGATCAGCTCCTGCCCTTTGAATGCAGACATGCTAAATCTACAGTTAGAGAAACCCTCTCTTTTTTTTTTTTACACACGACGCACAAAACCATCAGAAGACGACAGCCCTCAGACACAAGCAATTAGAGTTGTGAGATAGACCCGCAGAAGACAATGTGACTGCTGTGTTCTGTTATCAAGCTTCTTGTGGGTTACAATTCGTGCTCCTTGGATTGCTTGTCACCTACACACTCTCCCGTGTTTGTGGCACAATTCATGTCTGACATCATCTATACTTTATGGTACATCGTTTGGATTCACGCCCTGTTCCACTTGTTTATGTAAATGCTGATATGAGTATCTGTCATTCCACTCAATATAGTTATGATTAATGTATGCTGCCCCACATACTCAGCTAACAGATATCTAAGTCTTCGTGGCAGATGCTGCCAGCGGTTTGATAAAAATGCAAAAGGGAGCATGATTTTTGTTTTCGAGTTTAGCAGCATACATGAGGATTTGAGGTGTTTTGCATGGAAGTCTCAAAGAGAGATTTAGTATTCAGATGAGTCATGAGATGATTACTGCTGCAAACACACACACACACGCACACACACGCACGCACACCATGCGCACTAAAACGGATGTTCCACATCTTCTCTGGGATAGCATATGGTGTTTTAAAATGTATTGTCATTAACATGTGTTGTGATGAAAAATGAAACACAAATGTATGTCCCAAAGAAGACACACAGGTGGGTTTAAAAGGGCATGGGCACACACTGAAACACACACACGCACACAGACTGTTGAGTTATAATTCATGGGCTGTCCTTTGTCAACTGTTACCCTCAGAGAGAACTATGTTATTCCGCTTTGCCTTATGTTGGACGCTCTCTTCTTCAGTATCTACCAGTGAACACAGCAAGCTGTCTCTATCTCTCACACACACGCTTTCTTACACACAAATATATATGTGCCTCGAGCATGCAATTACCTGTGTGTATGTGAATGACTGGTGGCAGTGTCATCATGGTGGTTGGAGGATATTAGCCCCAGCAGGAGCGGCTGACATCTCGGTGCTGCCATAGGGCTGTCTAACAGTGCAGAAAATAAAGGCTGGGAAACTCATTAAGACTCATTTACAATGTGTTGCTACTGAGTGCTCTAATTTAGACATAAAACTGACTTCAGATCTGCCCCTACAAACTGTGTGCCAGCATGCAAAACAGATTCATGCCCCAGCTCAGCTTGAACCACAAATCGTCCACTTGCTACTTTGACTGCAGAAGTTAGAGAATGAAAAAAACAGAAAAGATCAAGAACAAGGAGGTGTGTTCTCTGAAACCCTGCAAGAAAAACCTCCATCCTAAGGAGCAAGTCCAGGGTATTTTAAAAAAGCGCCATATGTCAACCAATGGACAAGATAGGTTTTAAGGAATAGAAAATTGAATATACATATTAAAATTACAACATCAATATTGGTGAATTTCTGTCCTAAGGGTTGATTGAAGGCAACTGGACTTCTTGTTTGAAGCTTGAAGATGTTTCACCTCATTCTTCAAGGTCTTGACTTCTTTTACAAGGGACTTCTTTTACAAGGGAGAAATTAGTTTTCTGCCCTTTTCTTCTTTTTTTCATATTTCTTTAAAGATTTTTGAGCTGTGTTAGAAGCCTGAAGTCCTCAAATAAAAATGTGTATGTCCTTGGAGCAAAAAACAAAAGATAACAACTGAGGAAAATTCATTTCTTTGAAAGAAATTCATTTTCGTAAAACACTTGTAAATAACGGTGGTTTCTCGGGTCATTGGCCCAAATTTAAGCATCAGCATTTAGGACCAGTATCAATGCCTGGCAGCCACTAAATCATGATATCATCTATTCACATTGGCTCACCTGGTGCACCACAGTCACTGGCTCGTTTAACTTGATCAGTGAGGAGGCCACCTTAAGGCTACAATTTGAAATTGTACCCCCAAGGCTCTATGTCACATATCCCCTCACCCCTGACGCAGATACACACACACACACACACCGGAAATGAAAAAAATTCCAGACGCTCATGAGCAAAATGTGTGTGCCCAAACACACACACACACACACACGCACACACTTTCAAGAACAAATACATTCTGAGCTATATGTAGTTTGTCATCTGTGAGATAATGTGAGCAGGAAATGATTTATTACCCTCGTAATTTTGGTTCACTTGTGGTAGCAGTCTGCTTGTCATTGTGTGTGTGCATACTGGATGTGAAGGCCTGAATGTGTGTGTTTATATACCACTGCCTGCGTGTGTGTCGCTTGAAAGCTTTTGTTTTTATTTGTATTCGTGTTTTAATGTGTTGATTGTTTGAAAGTGGTTATTGTCTTTCAGGACACGCTTGGCTTGGCACTCAAAACTTTGGACAGAATTCTCTAGATGTTGGAGACATCAGGGTAGCATAAAGTAGCTGTGAGGTTCCGTTCACAGCATATTACCATACTGCATGTAGAATTTGCTTATGCAACCAAAAAATAACATCCAATGATGCATTTTTCTTTCCCTTCCTACCAGCTACTCCCTTCACTCAGATAAATGGCCACACTTTACTTGGTGGCATTAAAATTTTTGTGTAGTACAAACCATAGAAAATAAAGGATTTTATAGCACAAGGATGGAGTTATTGTATTCCATCTAAAACAGCTTGGTATGTGTTGTAGAGACTCAGTGCCTGAAATTACTTAAGAAGGACTGTATCAACTCTGAGAGCATATGAAAGAGAAGCTAAAAAAAGAGAGTCCAGTTGGATCCTACCCAGTGGCCGAACTCCTCGCCTCTCACAGAGCGACAGAAAGACACTGGGGGCAAAGAAAAATGTGGCATTGCCCTCTGAAGTAACGTCAGTCCACGCAGGATCTGTCCTTTGAGGCGTTCCAAAAGAGAGAGCAGCAGCTTTTGGAATTGACGTGCATTTTGGGAGCACCTCCGAGGATCTGTCAAGTGATGAGTTCACTTTTCACTACACCACCATTGCCTCTCCTTCGAATAGAATAGCACACATAATTAGACACACATAATTACACGTACACACACAGGCACATATGGTCTCATCTGTAGTCTGGCTATGTTTTTACTGATTAGATGAGGGGAGGTAAAATTAAAGAAGGATGAGAACAGGAAACAAAAAGAGGTGGACTGAGAGAAGAGCTGAAGTCCAGAGAGAAAAATAAACTGTTAGAGCACTTAAATTTGTTTTTTTTTTTTTTCTCTGAATTGGTACCAAGGGAAAGTTTCATGCCAGAGCAATTGTCTTCCGCTTTTTAGTTTAGTCCAACTTGCTGTTTCAAAATGTGAAGGGGCTGAGTGTGTGTACGTGTGCATGTTTTTGTTTGTACCTGACAGAGAGTGCACATGTGCTTTGTGTATACTGTACTTGTGGGCATGCATAGAAAGCTCTAGATTGAGTTCTTCTGTGTGTGTGTGTGTGTGTGTGTGTGTGTGTGTGTGTGTGTGTGTGTGTGTGTGTGTGTGTGTGTGTGTGTGTGTGTTTTCTGTGTGTGTGATTTTAGTGTGGATTTGAGTATTATCCATAACACTGCAGGGCAATTTGAGTCCCTGAAGGGCACTCTGTGTTGTGAAAGAGCAAAAAAAGCTCTGCCATTGCCAAGCTCTCACCTGGACAGCTCTTCAAAGCACCCCTCTCAGAGCAGCCATCCTGGAGCGACTGGCATGGGCAGAAATAGCAGCATGACGGCCGGGGACACATAGCCAGCACCAACTAAGGCATCCACTTAAAAAAAAAAAAAAGTGGGGGGGGGGGTTGCTGGTGGTGGTGGTGGAGGTGATAATGTAACAGCAGAGCCGGAGATTCATCCAAAGCCACTGTCTGCTTAGGTCTGTAGATCTCCTGCGTTTTTGGACACGTTCCTGGGCATTTTTAATCAATTCGTCACAGGTGAACTTCGTCTTTATTTAAAGTTTTCTCTGAAACTGTCAATGTTGCCATGTTGCAGCGTGGAAAAGAAGGGAGAGGAAATGGAGAGGAAGAATAGGGAAAGGAACAGGCAGAGGTCTACTTCAGTTGAGAGGTTTGTAATTAGCAACTGTGATAATTAACCAAACGGGAGATTAATGGACAGGGATGAAATGATTTCTGTGCTATTTAAAGCATACATGCACAAGCAGATAACAAAATCTCACGCTAGATAATACTGATTAAGAGATAAGCTAAAAATACGTGTGGAGGAGTGGAAAACAACACGCGGCATCTCTGAGTTAACCGAAGAATAGTAAAGATGAAACGTAGAAGTTTCAATATCACAACTGCCCTGGTTTGGATGACTCTTGATATCCAGGGATGGATCACCTCATTAATGAAACATCATTCTTTCATCAAATCGCAAAATTAAATATTAAAACATGCGATAATGAACTGGTCTGTCTGTTTAACTGCTGTGAGTGTCAGGAGACAAGACAGACATGACACACTTACACTGTATGAGCACAGGCATACAAATACACACACACACAAAAAAACATACTCACTTACACACACACACACACCATTAGTTGATTTAAAGGGGTGAGCCTGCCCCCTATTCATCATCGAGCACCTCTGTGACTGGCCCCTGCCAAATCCCAGTGAGTTTCATCAGCGCTGACAGAGGACGTAGCTCACTCTGTTCTCTGTCTGTCTGATGAGCGCGCACTCTCTCACCCTGACTCCAGTAAGGAGACATCCAGCTCTTATTTTCGCTGCTAGATGATTGTCATTATCCTAATTTTCACTCTCTGAGTGTCACCGTAAGTACTGTGTGTGTGTGTGTGTGTGTGTGTGTGCTTGAATACATCCACTGTGTGTGTGTGTTTAAGATCCAATCTTAACATTGTTCTCTATTTGTTTTCAGTAGCTGACCACCAAACCACATTAAGCAGTAACATTTTGTCAAAATTACTTCTCCACTAGTCAACAGGAATATTGCTTTGTCAACAAATTATACACAATAATACAGTGTTAGCATTTACAGATGCAGCGACTGTTCAGCACTGTTTATTAGCCTGTATTTTCATCAGTAACATGAAAATTTCATTTGTATTAGTCTCACACTTTAAACCAGCCTTGTCTCTTTTGAACATCCAATCAGCTTAATGACAGATAACCTTAATGAAACTCTGTCTAACCACTTTCAGTGAGAGTTCCCCTCACCAGGGATGCTTCAAGCCTTTTTAGGACCAAAACAATCAACGATTTAATGCCATTAGAATTGGCCAATTTGATACAGAGCACTGATTGGCCATGTTCTTAAACACCGCAGAAGCACTCATACTGTCTGTACATAATGTCTTTGCCTTATGTGTATTTGTAAAGTGGGTCCTGCCAAAATGTAAATGTATTTTTAAAAACTAATCGGGTACATGCCTGGGAGCAGTGATTTTAGAAAATTAATTTAATCAACCAAAAGACAGTTTTCATTTAGTAATATATCATTACTTTGTTGGCATGTAATGTCACATTCTTAGGGTCCTCCATGGTGGTCTGTGAGGCCATACAAGAAATGCCTCAGATGTCTGTGTGGTAGAGAGTAGACATCCATGAGACAAGACCAGCCACAAGGAACCATGAGTCACAATCATTCCCTAACCTTAACCAAGAACTTATTTTTTTAACATTAGCTACAAAAGTCACCTACCTTTAATAAAGTGGCTATATTAAGACCAATAAACCTTTACCGTAACAGCATCTAATCAGAAAAAGTTTTTATTTGATCTCTATATTGTCGCAGTGATAGGTGGGTGAGATTTTTTTTTTTTTTGCTGCAACTTTGCAATTTTAAATACAATATAGCCACAAAAAAACACACAAAAAATGCAGTAAATAGGACTGCAATATTCTGCAATATTCTGGCCACACTAATCACAAAACGCTCCATGAATACCTTTAGGGACAGACAAACTGTGGAGTGTTTGCACTAAGAAATTGGGTTAGGTTTCAGTCTGAAATGAGACGCAGCATCAACCAACTGAAAGAAAACTGACATTGGTTCTAAAACTGAGATTGACAGAAATCTTTTGGAGCTCAGAGGCACTAGCATTATTCTTCGACATCTAGTTCAAAATGAGGTGATAAGTCAATACCACTCTGGCGTCGGAGGTTCTGTGTGTGTGTACTGTGTGTTTACACTTGCTTAAAAATTTCTGCACTTGACCCAGTGAGTTAATTCAATTGTGAGTGAGAAAGTGAGTGAGTGATCCTGTAGGTGTGTGCGTGTGCGCGTGTGTGTGTGTGTGTACATCTGTGTCATGTGTCAGGGCCTTAGCTGTACGTTGCATTGATTCGGCCTCTCCTTCCTCTCATCCATGCACTCTTATTGTCAGAATGCTGCTGCAGATCGCCTCATATCATTAATCAATTATTCACCAGTAGCCTGTTAATGTTTAATGAGTGAGGCTGCTGCGGTCAATTACTAATGAATTGTGGTCGTGGTGAGAAAGCTCAGAGGAGAGGCCAAATCAGATACTGTACACAGTCTGTTTTTGTGTGTGCACATGTGTACATGTACATGCAAATACACCTGAAGTGTTTCTGCATTTGCATGTGTTAAGTATAATTTGATTACAGGGCTTTAGTTTTTTGATTTTCACAAAATAGATTTTTTTTTTTTAAGAGTACTGGTGTACAGTAATATTCACAGACATTTTTTTTGTCCCCAACATATCCAAAACTTGTAGTGTTTGCTGTCACAGGTAACACAGTAGGTGAGATCCTTGTGCAAGGAAATCTCAGAAAACACTTCTCATGTGGGATGACAAAAATTTGGGAAATGCAAATTAGCTCCGTAAGTTGCGCAAAAAAAATCATTAAATGTTTAACAGAATGTTTGTGCTATGCTTTCTTTATAGGAAAAAAATCAACATTTTTTTCTGCAGAGCCCTACAAAGTGTTACATAAAACTAAACTTTTACAGATATCAGAAACAATCATTTGTGCATCTAATCTTTCATTGCAACGAATAAAGTTCAGCTGTAAACCACTCTGGCCAGAAGGTGCATGAGGTGAGTCACTGTTCAGTAACGTAGTGTAGGTTTTTTTAGTGCACGTGGGTGTATGTGTGTGTGTGTCTGGCGAGCAGACGAACATGAGACAGGTCAGTGCGCGTCCTGTGAGGTGTGTGTGGCCCGCAGTCTGTTGGCCATGCCTCTGTAACCAAGATAATTAGAGACCAACCCCCTGTTAGGAGCCATAAACAGCCCCCAAAACAACATTACCAACCATATGATATTCACAGACACGCACACGCAAACACACATATTTTTACTTAGCTATCTAAAACACATTTAGGGCAAATTTGATAGGCGTCATGCTAATTTCCAAATATAGCCATTGTTTTCCATTGCTGGCTACATGCTGGCAGACATTGTAGAGCATCAAACCATGATGATGTCTCTGCTACTCTCTTTGACTGTCTACTCTATGGTTAATCTATTTTAACTATATGGAAAAGTCATTTTAAGCTCATAAAACATCATAGATTATAGTTTTACAATGAAAAAATGCCAGGGTTATTAATGGCATAGCTTCAATTGAACTAATATAGACACACTGTCTATATGTGTAGCAATGTTACAGGAAGATCATAGGAACTTAATACTTTACTCACAGCCAGTAGATTTTGTGCAGTGTGATCTTACTTTCCTAAGACAGGCATTCAGTATATCATGTTTTTCAAAAATGTATTACGTAGGTCTATATCCATTGTAGTGAAATTCAGAGCTTGGTTGAGCCGGTCCCCTGAGTCTTCAATTCTCCCATCTGGAGTGTGCCCATTGGAAAGCATCTAAAGAACCCTTCAACCTTAAAACCTAACCTTTCTTTAGAAAAACGTTAGCTTGTGCTTGATACAGTTGCAGTGAAAACAAAATGGGGATTTTATCCCAAGTTAAACCCCGCATCAGGTATGTTGTTTTCTGTGGCCTTAAATCTGGTCTATGACACAAACGCCCACATAATCCTCTAAAAAAAAGACCCCTTTATTTCGTCTTAAGACAAATTTAATCATTCAACTTATTTTTTCATCATGAGTCAAAAACAAAATGCTTAAAATTGTAATGTTGTCATGATGGGTCAAAGCTCCACAATATTAGAGGTCCTTTTGTCCACTTGGCCACATCACAAGTGACCACATTGACCAAAGCAAATGGAAGCTTGTGGTTGTAACTAGCCCCGTTGTCTGACCAACACTGGGCACACTTCTAAGCACACTCACTCCTCTGTGTGAAGCTCCATCCATCACGAGGCCAAGACAGGACAGAAGACCATGGGAAATGAAGCATAGATAATTCTATTAGCGCGGGGACACAAACAATCTGTGTGGAATCAAAGAAGAAGGAAACATAATCCCAGTGGACCCACTTCCTGCTGCATGAGCTGGAGCAGTTTACCATGATAAAGCTAAAATGTTAAATTCCTGCACTCTAGTTTACGCACAGACACACTGTGAGGGCTTCATGCCTGTAGATGTAGATGTTTTCATATAGTGTGATTCAACAGAACTAATATTTACCACACTGTCACCCTCAATCATTTTTACTTTTCTTCCTTCCTTCCTTCCTTCCTTCCTTCCTTTCTTTCTTTCTTTCTTTCTTTCTCTCTGCTTTTCGGCTGTGCCGTGCCTTGGTCTATGGGGAAAGGCCGAGCACAAAGCTCTCTCGCTGTGGGACCCTTATGGGACAAAGCTGGCTTTCTGGGCTTTCTGCATATATGCATGCCATGCAGACAATGAAGCCTTTATTAGAGTAGCCAGCATCTCCGAACCCGAACGGCAGGGATGAGGGATGAAGTCCGGGAAAGCTGTGACTGACACAGGGCGCAAATGTGTGTGTGTATGTGTATGTGTGTGTGTGTTCACTTACCACCTCAAGCCCGTGCATGCATGTGTGTCACAGAGGTGTGAAGTGGATGCTCTTACTTCTGCAGTCAACTAATCAATCTCTGCCCATCCAACGCTTATCCTAAGAGACAGTTTTCTTATGCCATATGGCACCACACAGTACATACATGGAAAACATATGAGCTAGTCAGAAACTGCACCCTCTTGTCGTCATACATCTGCATATAAAACAGGCAAAACAACATGCTGTGGCCTGTAGCTGCAATCAAAAAACTGCTTTAAGCAAGCCCTCAGACAGTGTATCTCTATGCACTTGACTAACTTTACAATACAGAAATCAGGCCTCTAGACTGAGTGCCTGTGTGTGTGTGTGTGTGGTGTGCATTTGTGTGTGCATTTGTGTTGAGTAGAGAGAGAGAGAGAGAGAGAGAGAGAGGACGCTCAGTGACTCAATCATGCGTGAAGAGGATTTTCTGTTCAATAGGAGCTGCACACTTGCATACTTGCATTCTAATGACTCCATGTGCATAATCATACAAACAACTACAGATGCACATATGCGTGTGTACTTGCGCACACACCTACACAAACACAAATGCACCACTAAGTGCCACTGTTTGTGTTCTCATGATGGAAAAAAAAGGGGAGACACAGAGAGAGAGACAGGGAGACACCTAACTTGTAGAAAATAGAGTGTATGTGTGTATGGTTGCCACATATCATGCATCATGTTAGCTCTGTATGTTAAAAGATTTAGATGTAGACTTCTAGTCACAGCTGTGAAGGTCTTCAGGTGTAGATGTGCTCTATCTCTACTACTGAACCAATGCCAGTTTTTTTTTTTTCTTTCAAATATGCCTGATCAAGATGAGGCATGGACAGCATGTTTAGTGCTCTTCTCACCGTTTTTCTTTGCCTCTGACATCACAGAGTGTAAAAATGTGTTGAAACATTGATGGAGCTTGCGTGAAATAAGAAATACAGGATGTGAATCTCTCTACTTCACCGTACATGTTTTGAGTCAATTTGCAGCCAAGGACAGATGGATGTAGATGAATTCTGTACATCATCCCGCACCTCAAACACACATGTAAAACATTCATCTGGGGACATCTCTCTCTCTCTCTCTCTCTCTCTCTCTCTCTCTCTCTCTCTCTCTCTCACTCACTCTTTCTTTCTTCTCTCTCTTTCTCACTCTCTCTGTCTTCGCTCAGTAAAGCTGGAGTTGTTATTCTGAGTGGTAAACATGTGCTACGGGGGGGTGAATGGCTAAGTTTTCTTTTTATCCAATAAAAATGTCTCCTTGCCAGATCGATTGTTGTTGCTAGGAGACTGAAGCATCCTTTGGCAAGGGGCTACAGCTCTCCACGTCTGTTGTTTCCCTCTCCATCTCTCGCTCTCCCCCTCTCCCTCTCTCTCTCGCGCTCTCTCTCACATGCATGCGCGCACACACACACACACACACATACAAACGAAGCTGGCGCGCAGAGCAGTGGCGCCCATCCTCTCTCTCAGTGCGACTCCTCCGAGGGATCAGGAGTAGACTAAGTCAAACTTCCAGCAGCTTAAGATTTGTGCGCAACCTTTGAATAATCCAAGTCGTCAAGGTAGGTCAAATATAACATATTCCTTACTGGTGGTCAGATGTGTTGCAGTCTTTGATTACGGGTTAGGCGTAAGGCGTTAGGCGCAATTTGCTTTGAACTTTGCGCAGCATTTAAACACCCTGTTGTACTGCATAAACGTGGGTCCTGTGTGTTTATTTTAGTGCTTCTACAGATCGCGGGTTGTGATAAAGAAAAAAAAAAGCCCCGGTAGCTCATTTCTGCAGCAGATGCATGATAAAGATCCAGAAGGTGAAACAAAGAGTATCTGCAGTTGCGTATATTACGCTGCGTGGAGAAGTTATTTGGGTTCAGACAGACCGCGCCGAGGCATGTCCCGCGGCTTTAAGCTTCCTGGGAAAAAGATGGGCGGGTAGTGCGTCTGTGGAAACAGGCATACAGGTGGATCTGATAACCGGATCTGGTCACTGTTTGTCAGTGGAATGACTTTCCGTTTAAAAAACCACTCGTCACCAGAGGAGCATGGACCTGTACTGGATGTACAGCAGGACCAAAATGTCTACATTCACATCAGATGTTAACGTACACAGACTTTAGACACAGAGTCTTGCTGATGTTCCTGCAGTTTCATATTTTTCACTGACAGCCGAGCTTAAAGGTGAGACAGAACTTGAACTTCGTTAATAGAGGAACATATTTCTGCAAATAATCCACATGTAGTTCTTCAAAATAATTTTACCCTGTTCTCTATAATTCCAACATAACATATTTTAATTCTGAAGTCAGGCTTAATTCGAGGCTCCTGCGTTGTATTCCTGCAGAGCAGGTGTGTGTTTACAACACTGAACAGTGAGCATAGAGTGACCTTACCTTTTCTATGTAGGGCTCAATTATTTCGTGCCTAATAAATAACTTTGGAGTGGTGTAAAGGTTGTTTCTCTTTTCCTAAATCAAAAGGTAAAACTTTGTTTAAATGGCAGCAGACAAGGATAAGATAATGCTCCTGTTTTATTGGAGTGGTGTAAACTAGTACAAGATTTTACAAAATCATGCTGCTGTTTTCCTCTGTGATAATTACTTACTGACTAGAAATTGCAATATCAACATCAGAAGATGGGCTTACTGCAGAGAGAATAATGAGAATTTTAAATGAAGTCTTATTCTAATAAGTAAATGCTCTTTTAGAGAGGAGTGACAGAACAAACATTTACTCAGAGGAGAGGTGGGCAGTGCCTGTACTGCTAGATATCTGAAATACTGGTCCCATGGCAGACATGCAAGTAATAATAATAATGTTAATACATTTGTAATGTGGCTGTAAGGAATGCAAATAATGCAGAATTTGTACAATTTTTCTTATCTTTAGGGGTGGGGTCAACCTATTCGTGTGTGTACATGTCCATGTGTGTCTGTGTGTGTGTGTATACTCACAGTTACTTGCTTTTCAAAGAATAATATCTGATATTTATGTTTATTACATTTTACCATTTTGAAATCTTTCTTTACCACATTGGTTTGCCTTTGACTTCTACTGATACAATGCGACATGTTTTGGGTGTGTTGTATAGTTTGCATGTGTTCATATCCGAGTGTGTATCTAACGTGATGTGTAATTTGTGTGATTTCATACGTGTTCATTCACACTTGCAATATTTACAGTTTATACATCAGTGTGTGTGTGTGTGTGAGCACTGGAGGGTCAAACACAGTGTAGGAGGGGGTCGCAAGTGTGGGTGGGCATTTGGTGGCCTTGTTAAGGCTTAAAGACATGCATACATCCTTCTCGATGGATGCGTTTGTGTCCGTGAGTGTGCATGTGTGTTTGGAGAATGTGCATCAGTGTGCGAGTTGGGGGACAATTGTCCATCAGTGAATGGATTTTCAGCATTTTTGTGCTGGTAAATGTGCTTACATGAGCTTGTGTTTGTGCATACCTGTGTGTATGTGTGTGTGTACAAATGGCCTTGTAGCTTCCACACAGCACCACTCTCTGGACTGCATGCAGCACCTCATCATTAGCAGTGTACTAGCACAGTGCATAGAGAAAGCAATAGTGATGTCCTCTAGCTTTAACAGATATGTGAACTGGCGGAGGAATTACATGTTGATATGTGTGTGTGTGATGTGACAGATTTTGAATGTATAGGCAATGCTGATTGTAGAATTTGGGTTGATGCTTTTCCTTATGTTTAAGTGTCTTATTAAATTCACATAGCCCAGACTGAATTCCCGGACACAGAGTTAAAGATATAGAAGGAAAACAGACAGTTCTGGAGTAATGCAATAAAAAATACATAAATAAATAAATGCCTTTGTAAAGGCCACATGTTTCTGTGCGAGGCAGCTCTCTGGACAAGAAAAATGTTAAAGTAAAACTGCCCAAAATCTTTTGAGTAACAAATATTCAGCTCCTATAATCTTACAAAGTAGTTGTAAAAAGTTTCAAAGATGAAGCACGGTGGCAGCTCTATGGTCAGCTAGAATTCATGTCAGTTGCGGTTAAAGCCAATACCGACATTTTCCCAAAGGGTAAGAGAGGTATCAAAATATCCATAGAAATTTGTGATGCCACACCTGCAGCGTAATCCACTTCTCTGCTCTCCATCCCTGTGCCCTGTAAGGCACTCTAACATGTGCAAACACACCTGCTCTTAAAATTGGCAGGATTATGCATGAGGTCTAAGATTAAATTGTCTTTAACTGTTTGGTTATTCACTGGTGTAGATATGAATGTCTTGAACATACAATAAGTACTGCACATAAGTATATACAGCAAAAAAGTGGATTATGCTGCAAGAGTGGTGTCTGAAGTTCTGTGGATATTTTGTCACTCCCACTTACCTCAGGCTCCATGCTCCGTGAAGGACGAACCCACAAACCTTTTACAAAAAACCCTTCATGCTTACAGGGGGTGACTGCTTGATATTCTCATACCAGTGGTAGGAGAAGAGCCCCACAAAATCTTCTGTCTATTTTGCCTTTTTTTTCAGTTGTGGCACACAGGTAGCACTTCAGTTTGCACATTTTGATCTGAGGTGAGTCTGTCCTGCGACGTGTTACAAGTAGAGCATACACTTTTTCACCAAGGCTTTGGTAATGGTATACACAGAGCATATTGTGCCTCCTGTCAGACAGTGGCATGGTCATTCAGTGATTTGCTGTAAAGTACTATCTCAGCCGCATGAAACAATGTCATGGAACCATGGAGGCTTGTGTGGACAACTAAATAACAGACAGCAAAATATGGCCAGGTTGGTGCCACAGCTTCTTCTACTAATGGCAGAATCACCCATGTAAAAATAGTGTATATTTTTCCACAGGGAAAGCATATTTTTAGCCTGTGAATTGTGTTAGAAACATGTTTCTAACACATTGTCTGTATGCTTTCATGTGCTGTGGTGTACAGTTATAGTTTGGTGGTCATTAATATGCAGGAGGTGTAGTCTAAGTGCATTTATAAAAACTAGATTTACACTAGATGTGTCTGACTTAAGTCATACTTTGGTATATTTGCAGTGTTACAGTGCATGAATCTACATAATACTTTTTGATAGTTAATTTAATAACTATTTATGAATAACTAAAAATAATATTACTTGCTCAAGTGTCAGTACAAACTCTGCATCTTTGTTTCTACACAGTGTATTTAAGTTGTACTATACAGTTATAAACTGAAACGTCCTTAAAACCTTTTTTAGTGTAAAGAACACTGAATTTAATACTTTGAAAGTAATGAAATTTGCTATGTAACCAACCTAACCCTAACCCTTGCAAGGTACATCAAAACTGGTACTCGCCATAAAGCTGTTACGTGTAGTATCTATGCCCCTCAGATTGTTCTGATAGAGCAAGTTTTTGTATCCAGAACATTCCCAGTGAGAATTGGTGCGGTCTTTGAGATGCCATCAGCCAAACCGTCTTGGAAGACAGTGCTGTCTTCCATCGGGTTCGCCAAAGTCTTTTAATTTTTAAACTCCACACCAACTGGCCTTAATCTGTACTTTTGTATAACACACATTGTGTCTAAGTATACTGGTGAATACATGAATATTCATAAGTCAAAGTCAAACAACGAGTGCATGATTAATTAATAATACTTTATTTACTTAATAATGAATTATTTGTGACATTTTATATTAAAGATGTGTTGAGCATATTAAATGTTTTGCAAGAACATTTTGTAAATATTTACAAATGTTCAGGAAAACATTTGTCACCACAAGGCAGACAAGGCAATAAATACAAATGCAGTTAATGTTCTGTTCTCTTTAGACACAGATACTGAATTGCCAATGGTTTGTCTGTGCCCTGGTTTACAATAATAATCATTTCACAGCAGTGTTCCTGTGTGTGAGTGCCTCTGAAGCTCTACAGGTGTTTTCGAGAACAGCTTTTTAATGTTGCTGTCCATGGTGCTGAATCCATTTAACACAACTGATTTAACTCTTTGTAAACCATCTTTTATAATACACAAAAAGCATGTATGAAAAATAATGTCATATTAAACTCTATGCTTAGAATGGTCAATTATAAAAACAAATAATGAATTTTCCTCTTTCAGTCTGTTCTTTCTGGTTTCATGTGGAGATGGAAACATGGGATCTAATCTCAGTAGAGTCAAGAGGAGTCTAACGCACTAATAAAACAGGTAAGTAACCTGATTTTGTTTCTTGCAAATGACAATTGAACAGAGTCAAAAACCAAAAATAGCCATCAAAAAGAAATATTAAAGACAAGAAATAACCCAAAAAAATGTGGATCCAGAATTTTTGGACTGTGACTTATACTAGGGACTAAAGATTATATCTTTGCCTCTGCTGCTGATTTTTTGCCAGTCTTATTTTTAAAGTCCTCCCATTAATATTATAAGCTTAATTATTACATGTGTAAAAGAACTCACATGCCTCAATAAGATTCAAAGGTTCAAAGGAAAAGGTGCTGTTTCTGTTGTTAACCTGATGAGTTTATGTGAACGTTTCTGTGTTTTGTTTATTATGGAATATACTTTTGTGTTGTTTTTTATCTATGGCTTGATTTTGTGGGTATTTATTTCCTGTGTTTTGGTAATCAGCATTGGGAATACCGTTATTTCTACTTTTCAGGCATGGATAAGTTGAACATTTGAACCTTTGAGAAGAAAGTGACATCAAATTGCATAAAAGCTTAGTTTTGACTCCCATGGTGTTCTATACAAACAGAAGAGGACTGAACTGAACTTGGTAGGATCTTCACATTTTTATTTATAACAACAGGCATTTATAGTCTGTAGTAGTTATCCTGCAATAGATCTCCATGTTAACCTGGGCAGCATGTATATGAGATGTACAGACACCAATCAATCCATGATACTGCTGCAGTTGTTGAAAAGTCTTTTTGTTAATCCCGGAGGTACTGCAGGGGGGTCGTGAAATATGGGGGAAAAAATTTTTTAAAAATACATAAAAAATTGTCTAATCAACTTAAAAAAAATTGTCTAATCGGGGTCCTTGGCCTGAAAAACATTGAAGACCCCTGCACTAAAAGATTCACATTAATATCATAAGGTAAGCCCTGTTCTTGAAGGCTTCCTGAAATTCTTTTCAAGCTTTTGTAAAACTACTGTTGCTCCGCTCTGCATGTTTCTCACACTGTTATGCTCTAGTGAAGAAACAGGGAAGTGGCTGGAAATCACTGCTGCTTCCCACAGCTCAGCTCTCATCAGCAACAACAGTCACAAACACACACTGAGCCCCCCACACACACTTAACAGCACACACGTACACACGCAGTGTTCGTACTCTGCTGTCTGTTCACTGACATCCCCCCTTCCCTACATGCACAGACACTCACACAGATACGTACACTCAGGGGATGAGGCAGTGAAAGGGCAGTGGGATGTACAGCTGTGATGGTGTGTCTCAGAGAAAGATCAGACTCTTTAATAAATGATGAGCATGAGGAGGGAAGCAGTGTGTGTGATAGAGAAAGAGAGAGTGTGTGAGATGGATAGTGAAAGGTGGCTCACTGGTCATGTAGTGGTTGCTATCAATACAAAGTGCCATTCTGAAAGTTACAGAGTGCAGGTAACTCACCACTCCCAGAATCTTTTAATGTCTTAAAGTGACAAAGTTTGTTCTTCTCTATCTCATGACAGCTGTTTTAACTGACTTGGTTATAGCTAATAATTTAAAGATTTCACAGTTAAATCCACATTTGGTCTATTTTTGACCCAGTGCTTCAGGCCCAAGACACAACACTAAAAAAGTGAATATTTCAAATATAAATAATGAGGGGGTCAGTAATGTCACGTGTTAAATTGTTTTATCTATTGCATTTGAAATACTGAATGATCGTTGTTGAATGTTCTTGAATTAATTAATGAATTTGTTTATTTTTGTGTCATAACCACCGAAACGGCCCATCACACGAGGGATTACATTACAAACAATAATATCCAACATAAATAAATGCTTCCGGCAGTTGACGTTCACGTTCAAAAGAAAAACAAATCACTGCTGCATACCACATATGCTCCTCATCAAGAGGGAAAAAAGTAAAACAAGTGTTACACATAAACAAAAAGTATATTTACAGCATAGTCTGACATAGTTCCCATGCGTTTTTAAATTAATCTGACAATGCACAGTGTTTTCCAGCAATTTAAATCCTTCTAAGGTTATGATTGCATAACAGCCGCAATAATCTTGGCAATCTTTCTCTGCCCTGGATTTTCACCCCTAATGCACAGGTCGAACCCTCTCAATCCAGCTGCAGAGATTTTCCTTGCTACTGCTGTGCGGGCATCTGCCTGACACCTGGGAACTACATGTGTGCTTTGAAAGTCACTGTGAAATAATTAATAAATCATATTGTATGCAGCACTTTGCTGTATAATGCACAGGTAATTAGCATAATTACCTGCGTTAGCATAAGATATGCAACCGTCAATCTTGCTAATTTCTGGAAAGCTTTAGCTTTCTGCAAAGCAAAAACAGAAATAAAACTGAACAACTTTAGGAAATATAACTTTTGTTAAAGTCTGGCTTTGCCTGATTCAGTCAACTTTCAGTTTAGCACTGACAACCCTCTATGGGAAATAAAAGAAAAAAAAGGGAAGGAGCCCACAGATGTCTGTGCTTTTGTTTTTGTTTTGAAAATGAAAGGCAACTCAGATACACAAAAAATTATATTTTTGCCTTACAACACATACTGCCACAAGTAAAAAAAAAAAAAAAACCACCTTGCATAGTTACCACACATATAATACCATGCTTTATAAGAAGTTCCACCACAGTAGGCTGTAGCACTGCAGTGGGAATAATCAGTCTCCCAATTAAGATGAAGACAAATCCGGGGCTAATGTGGGGGAGCAAATCAAAAAGTTAGTACATCATTTAAATTCTGATAATTAGTCAAGGATGACTGCAGTAATTGCTTTGCACACATGACCACCTAACCTGACACAACAAAAACCAACCAACGGTATTACTACCTGAAAGTCTTGTATCTCTGTCCAAAGCAATTATATTTACTCTTTTAACTGACTGAGGTATACTTTGGTCAATGCTCTCCATTACTCTCTACCTGTCCATTGTAACGCTCCATACGACTCATGTATCGACTGCAGTGAAGACAGACTGGCAGGGTGTGAACATGAATTAAGTAGGATGCAGCAGTACTCTTGCCATGGCGAGGTTGACTGATGCTCCACGATGACTCCCAGGGTCATTACATGACAGTTAAGTTGATAGATGCCATCCACAGAAGGGTAATTCTCCTTCTGACAGGCCCGCCGCCCTCTACAGTGATGAAATGTGGATCTGATGAATGCTTTCACACATTTTCCCAACCCTGCTCTGTTTTTAGACTGAACAGCCATTTTTAATCACGCCATGTCAGATGAGTTGTGGACCACCAAAACTCAGGAAAAACACAATGTGAAGACTATGAAGACAGAAACAACTGACTGAAACTCAATGGGAAGACAGGCAGATATATCTAGGGCTGCAACTAACAGTTATTTGTATATTACTGTTAATCTCACAATTATTTTTTCTGTTTTGGTCTGTAAAATGCCAGGAAAACAGTTCACAAATCACAATTTCTCAGAGCCCAGGGTGATGCCTACAGATTGTTTTTTTGTGCGAGCAAAAGTCTTAAACTCAAATATGTTAAATTTACACTGATATACAACAGAGAAAAACTGAAAATTCACATTTGAGGTGGTGGAACCAGCAGTTGTTTGCCATTGGGCTTGATACGTGATTTAAATGAATGATCAGTTATAACAGTTTCAGAGTTAACCGATAATCCTTAAACCATTTTTGGAGGTCTCACTGTGGTAAAATGTACTGTGTAAAATAGCCCACAATGTTGAGCACTCACACTGTAGACTTCGTGTGGTGCTCAAAGGTTAAAAGCGCTTTTAATGGAGCATCCCTTTGGAGTACCACTGCACATGAGAGCAGAGTTTAGTCTGTGTGTTCCTGAAGCTCACCACTTCTTGTATTCATTAATCCAATTTTCATTATTCAGTAAATGTACTTCTTCATCTGCTGTATAACAGCAGGTGGATTGCACTCTGGAACTGCAGTTCTATTGTTAAGCGAAGATCAATGGTTGTGCGATTTAATCTTTTCGATTTCAGGTGTCTTCAAGGTCCAGGAAATCCAACAATCTAACATGATACGGCCTTTAACCTTTGACCCTAATGTAGGTCACGAAATGGACTGATTAATCAATACAGGAACAGGCTGTTTTCTATCCGACTGTGTGAACGAAACATCAATAGTCATCTGACATCAGAGTAGCTGATTATTGATTTTGATTGGTAAATGGTGATAAACTGGGCTTTAACCAGAATTACCTTACCCAGATAACACCCATTTCTCCAGTCAAATCCTCTAATCAAATTAAAAGCCCAGTAATATTTTCTCTGTTTTCAATGGATGGACAGAGCCTGCACAAGGGCTCTGTTTTGTTGCCTTTTTTTTTTAATCATACCATGTGTTTGCTTTTAAAGGACAGAGGGGTGTGCATCATGTCTTGCTGGTTGTTTGCCTGTTGTGTTTTGTGATATCTTTCTGTCCTATTTATGGATCATCAGTCTTTCCTGCCTAAAACGCACTTCGTAAATAAGTAATGGTCACAGCCCATTGCACCCGTTAGGCTGTCAGAACTCTGGGACACCATGTCTAAAAACACACACACACACACATACATACAAGTGCACGTGCATGCGTCATTGTTATGTGAGTGTCAGAATAAAAGTAGTGCACTTTTCACACATTTTGAAGTGGACTACACATTCCACAGTTCATGTGTGTTCACATTCCCTCAGCACTAATGAGTTGCACTGTACTGATTTGGTAGGATTCTATGTCCACAATAGAGAGGGAGAGAAAGAAGGGCAAAGAGATGGAAGCAGAGAGAAACACAGAAACCTCTGACAGCGTGCATGTCCAATAAGGGCTCTGTTGTTCAGTAATAGCAAAGCTTCTGACAGCCAACCTCCCATCTCTCTTTTGCCACAAAAAAAAAGACAAAAACAAAATGAAAGAACTCACACACATGCACAGACAGTGTCTCTCCATACTGATCACTGATGCAGCTGTGCTTCTGTGAGGTGCACAATAGACAGATAAACAAGCATACACAAACACACATGGACACGCACACAAAGGAAAGAAAGCACAGAAAACATACACACACCCACACAGACACACACACAGACACAGGGCTGGGCTGTGGGGCTATCTCTCCTCTCAGTGTACTGCGGTCCATCGACCCTGCATGGCTGCTCTCAGCTGGATACGTGTCATCCACAGCAGCCCTGCCTGTTAGGGGAAGAGCGAGGGCTGTGGATGGTGTAAGGGAGGTGGAAATAAATGGGGAGACTGGAGGACCAGCAAGGAGAAGGAGAGGAGGGGAGGAGGAAAAGGATGCATAGGTGATGCCATGGAGGAAACAGAAGATGAAACATGAGAAGCAAAAGAGGAGTGTGGTGGCACATATGCAGCCTACTCACTGACTTCAGATTTGAGCAGGGTCAGAGGTGAAATGGGGTTGTCTGTCAGATGTTACACTGCATCATAGCTCCCAGGAAGAAGGGTCAGTAGTCAGCCTCCTCCTCTATCTGATCCTCTCTCCTCTTCTTTTGTTGACAGTCAGGTTGTTCTCAGGCTCTTGTTTACTCACCTCATGTACACTATGTCCCCCATCTCTGTGTAATAGGTGTCTGTGGTGATGTTGCCATGTGCCAGCTGCCATCTGCTCTAATCCTTCTTTATTCAGGTAAGACACTTAATGCCTTTAAGATATATATGTGATAAATTTCTGTGAAATTTCAGAACAAATCAATAACTACATGAGTACTTTGACATTTTACAAAATACTCATATTTTCTCTCATGCCAAGAGTTAATGAAGATCAATCCCGCTCTCTAAAAGCTGGTTAGCTTAGCTTAATACAAAGACTGGAAACAGCAGCTAGCCTGGTTCTGTCCGAAGGTATCAGACCCCCACCACCTCTGAGGTTCATTCAAACCAAAGTGTAAAACCAGTCTTTTACAGGAGGGGTTGTGCAGTGACTTACTGTTGTCTCTGCTGGTCTGGTCTGGTTTGGACTCAAAGAAGTCACTAAAGCCACAGCACCCAGCCAAGAAATAGTCTGACACATAACTCCACACAAATGGATGTGTTTACATGCCATTTTTTGTATGGACTAAAGAAACAAGATATAATGTGTTAAGTATGAGTGGCTGGTAGGTGGATTTTGTCACCATCTCCTAGCCACCAACTGGCTAGTTGTTTCCCCTGTTTCCTGTCCGTGTGCTAAGTTACGTTAGCTGGCTGCTGGCTTCAGCTTCATATTTAACACACAGATGTAAAAGTGGTATCAATCCTCTCATCTAACTCTCAGCAAGAAAGCATACAGGAGTATTTCCCAAAATACTGAATTGTTCCTTTAAAGGACTATACTGTGTACACATCATGTACGGGGTTTCTTTGTAACAGGGGTCATTTCACACTACAGTTTGCTATAGCTTTCCGCAGCCACTTTTTTCACATATGAAGCAGATTTTACAAACAATATTTTTCTGCATTATGATCTAAGTAGACCATAGGCACCATACAGTACAAAGAAAAAGCTGTTCACCACTGTGGTGGAAAATTCTCCATTTGTCTTCAAGGTGGGAAGTTGTGGCATTTGAAGTTTGAGAGTTGGCTGCCAAGTGGAAATCTTCAAATGCAAGAGGCTTTTCGAATTTCACATTATCCTTTTACAGTGTCTATGGTTGTCTGGGTTTGATTTCATGACTGCAGAGCTTGTGAATGTGAAGGTGTTTGTAAGCTTAATCTCAAATCTTGGATGCTAGAGCTTCTAACCTATTTCAAAGCTTCAGACTGAAATTCCAGGCAATGATAGTGTTACTTTGAGAAAACAAAGATTATAGATTTACTTTGGTGTATTATGTATCTTAAGCAAGTTTCAAGTCTCCCCGTGATGATTTCCATATACCATGAACTCTGTGGCCAGCGGCTGCCTGAAAGGATAAAAATTACATTCATCAGTCTGATGTAAACTTTATGCATACTTTGGAAAATCAACAGTAGTTTGCTTGCTTTCTAATAAAGAGGCTCCAACTATGATCTTTAAATTGATCTTCTCGTGCAGTATACTCATAAGTCTAGTGCAATGTCCTGTGCTTGGCAATATTTTCGGTAATAAAGCAAGAAGGGACAAAAAGTGAAATATTTTCTGGTCCACACTGTGTGCTTTGCTTGCACAGTTGCTCTTGAGACAGGAAGCTGGGTTTGGGCACTTTCCAAGAGGTTATAATGAAGCAAACATTCAATTTCAGTGGACACCATGAGAACAGTGTAAAAATGCTGGGAGATATTATTTGACACATTTCTGGGAAATTGACTTCAAGAGCTGCCAATTACATTAAAGCGTGGTGTCAAAGAAAGCCGTTGAGCAAAATTATTGTTAGAGTCTCAGCTCCATAAATAAACAATTTTCTATTCCACAACGCACGCATCCATGGGTATGCGCTTGTACACCAATGCGCACACACACAAACACACACAGCCATGTCTCCAGCTTCTGTTGTAGTGTTGTCCTTAAAAGTAAACTCATTACAAAGTTCCCATTACTTTATTTACAAAGTGGCTTCTAATAATGATGTACGTTTGTTTAAAGAGTTTATTTCCAGGACCTCCAGCTATTTCAGTGGAATACTGGAAGGGATCATCTTTTTTTTTTTTTTTTTTTTTTGTCTGATGCGTATAAACACACGTTAGCAACACACATATCAAGTATGTGTGACAGCTTGGAGAAAAAAAAGATAAATCTTTCATTGGCACCATCAATGTCCTTCCCCAAAAACAGGCATTAAGTGATATTATATGACCATCCAATGCATGTCATATAGTCTCCTGTGGGATTTTGACAGGAAACAACTTCTTAAAGCTAACTCAAGGGGGACAAGAATGACTTTAGAAGACTTTATTAAGGAACACTGCACAAACTTTACTTGCAGTTCAAAGGGTGTATAAGTACTCCAGTTCTTCCTATAGTAATTGTTCATCATACAATTCAGATCTCTGTTGGTTGAGTGAGACGGGAGCTAAGACATAGAAATAGTCTGCTTTTAGGTCATCCCCTCAGAGAAGCAGAGGTGTGTATTTGTGCATGTGTGTGGGTGGGTGTTTGTCTGGGTGTGTGTGTTCGTCTGTACGTGTGTGTCATATTACAGAGCAGAGTGGTAAAGGTATGGCAGCCGCCTGCAGAAAAATCTGAACCGCCTGCATCTAAGAGAAGCTTTCATCCTCCTACCTGCCCACCAAAGAAGTGAGGCAAACACACACACACTCTCTCTTTCACACAGGCAAACCAGGGTTTAGGCCGGAGATGCCAGCAATCAACAGAAATTTCACTACAAGCCTGGTCTTTGGTCTAGATTGATCTTCATAGTCAAAACGTCAACCTCCAGCTTCTGTCTTATCTCTCCAGAGGACTAGAGAGACTGCAAGGAAGATATGAGAGACAGAATTTATAAGAAGAAAGATATTTCCTACTTAGGGCTTTTACTGAGTTTGCATTAGCTACGTAGTTTAACAGATATAAACACATCTAGAAAGCGAGACCAGAGTAAGAATAGGCTATATATTATCTCTGAGTCGTGGGATCTTTGTACATCTAGCAATTTAGTATTGCATTTACATAAAGTTGTGGACCTTGCAAGAAAAGAAAGGTCAATATGCTGACTTTTATACCCTATTTCCACCTGGTAATAACATGCATTATACCAGAGTATTTCATCTTCTTAAGGAAAAATGCATGCAATGCACAGTGTACAATGTACAAAAAAAACATTGCAATGTGTATGTTTATACAGCAGCATCACCTCCCTTGACCTGGGACACACTATGTTTGTTGACATGTTTGCAAGCTCTATTGTCTGTTGAAATATTTTAGGCCACCTCTGACAAGAGTGGAGGTGGAGACTGTTAGTGAATGAAACAGTCAAAACACAGAGTGATAGCTTTAATTGAGTTGTAAGCCATGATAAGCAGCATCAGCTGTTGTTGGCCTCATTGTTGTCAGTTCGCTTCTTTCATGGTAAAATGCATTCAGTCCGCACACTGTAATTATGCAGGCGAGAGGGGGAGCAATAAATCTGATAATACGCACACAGACACACACACACACACACACACTTTGGGGTATAAACTCATGGACGAGCAGAGAATTGTTGGAACAGAGATCAGATTAGAGAAGCTTTTCTGATCTGTGGCATGAGAAGACTGGGCTCATGTATCAACCCGCCATCTAAGCTGGCTAATCCTGATACAACCAGGAGAAAAAAAAACACAGACACACACACACACTTTCAAGAAGAAAGTTTACAGGGTGATGTAAGAGAACGGGAGATTGGAGAACAGCGGGGTACAATCTCCAAACAATTCCATATCCCTTTTAGTCATGGCCTGGCTTTGGCTCTGAAGCGGAAACGACTTTGAGCCCTTGTTAACAGTGTCGCCAAATTCCAATAAAGGTCTGCTTTGCTGTCTTTATTCTTTATAGTAACACTTACAAAAGTATTTCATTGTGCAGCCTCTGACAGCTTTGTGATTTGTCCTGTGACGTGTGACCGAGTTATGTCTCCATCCTCTTCTCTCCTCTCCAAGCAGGACTGATGTCCAGATGGTGTGCCCCTCCATGTGCGGTCCAGTTCAACTCTCCCTGACCGTTTCATGGGCCACAGACCGACCCAAGCATCCACGGCCACTCGACTCAACCCCACCACGCACTGTACACCTCACCCTTAACCCCTCACCCTTGACCTTCACCCTCAGTCCCTCACCTCCCTCTGTTTTGCTCTCGGGCAAGCCTCTCCTCACATTTTGACAATCCTCACCCTCCCTGAGCCCAACATGGTGGCACGCATTCCCGCTCTAGTCTTGGTCATGATGTGTCGGGGCGTCTTGCTCTCTGTAGGCGACCCACCTCAGTCCCGCCGAGAGATCCGTATCGAGGGCGACCTGGTGCTCGGCGGCTTGTTCCCCGTGCACGAGAAAGGTGCTGGGATGGAAGAGTGTGGCCGTGTGAATGAGGACAGAGGGATCCAGAGGCTGGAGGCCATGCTGTTCGCCATAGACAGAATCAATATGGATGACACTTTGCTGCCTGGGGTCTCCCTTGGGGTCCACATCCTGGACACCTGCTCCAGAGATACCTATGCACTGGAGCAGGTGTGTGAGTGTGGTCTGTGTGTTTCTCAATAAGAGATGATTCTGGACAGCGTTAAAGTTTACGCTGAATAGAATAGTTGATAATTATAGCTCACTTAGGGGATTTTTGTTCTCTAAGACAGTCTCCTATTTTTGTGTTGTAGAGAGCTCAGTTGTATCTGCATTTACCTGTGAATGCTGATACAACTTTTTGGATACAGCACAGTTCAGATACAGTTGGTTTAATTAGCTGTTTGTTCTTTGGCGCTGCCGGGCGACTTGAACTTTTGCTACATTTTATATTTAAAAAGTTGCTCTGCAAAGTAAGTAAGTTGTGGTGTCAGAAGTGGAAAGTGCAATGTTTCCATTTTAAATCAAGTAAAACTATAACATCTCATTAAAAGATAATATTCAGGTAAAGTAAATGTACCTCAAAATTCTATTTTATCTACTGTGGGTAAAGGACTGAAACGATAACAGCAAATGCTTGATGAGAAATAGAAATTGAAGCTATTTGGGATGAGGGAAATGAGCCGGATATAAAAGAAAAGAAAAAAAAGACAGCACTTTCCCCTCAGGGATTGTTATCTTCAGAAAGATTATTGTATTTTATTGCTGAGCTTTTTGAGGAATGATGCATGTGATCTTATACAATGAGCTCTTTGTATAAACCCTGGATTCTTGACATTAGGTTTTCCTAAATAGGTTGCAGGTCCATTGGCTGTTTGTCCACAGACCAGAGATAAGTTATAATGTGCCTAATTCTCAGAGGAGTTGATTTCCAATTTGGACCCTGTACTGATAACATTTAAGAGCCCCAAGTGTAAATCAATGCTTTACACTCGGCTTTTATGGTACCTTCAAAAAGATAGAAACTCTACATTATATAAAAAAACAAAAATCGGTCAGTCTTTATGTAGCATATTTCTCAAAAAGAACACAATTCAAAGGCTGGCTGAGAATAAATAGATGATATAGACCATATGCTACACGTTATGGTTTGGAGCATTTGATATAGAACATCTATGTGCTTGTGTTGAATAGGCTCTGGAGTTTGTAAGAGCCTCCCTCACCAAAGTGGACGACACAGAGTTCATCTGTCCAGATGGATCTTATGCTCTGCAGGACGACAGCCCACTCGCAATCGCCGGAGTCATAGGAGGCTCCTTCAGCAGCGTTTCCATACAGGTAGAGGAATATTCATCCAAACACATTTCACCATTATCTACTTTTAACTTCAACTCTAGCATCTTCTGTCTTCTTGTACTCGTCTTTGCACAAGTTCCATGACCAAGATTGCAAAGGCTGACATCTGGTGACATGGCAGTGCCAGTGTGTCGAGTGTATGTGACTGCGTGTGTATGTGCGTTGTGTGTTTGTACTCTTTTCTTAGAATCGAGTTCCATTGGTGTGTTCTTGTGTGTTTCCCCAGCTCTTGTAGAACTTGTCACAGAGCTGGGTAATTTGCATAGTTTAGCATAAAACCTCCTTCTCCCTTACTCCTCTGTGACTGCACAAAAGCCTCCTCCTATCAGTCCTTAAATCCCTAATCTCTGCAACTGTCTCTCTGTCTTCACTCTCTCTTCTTCTCTCTCTCCCATTTTATGTATTTCTTTTTTTTTTCCACAGTCCCTTAAATCTTTGCTCTCTCCCTTCTCATCAGTGCCTACTTTTCTTTTTTCTCCTCCTTTATATGCATTCAGAGGCGTCCCTCCCGGCTATTTGGGGAGAGCTCAGTGTATGCTGACCTCAGCCCCCTTCTTCTCCTCCTCCTCCTTCCTGGGGCAGCCATTGTTAACACATCTGCTCCGTTTCTTGTCCTTCATCAAACATAATTATCCCTTGTTTTCTTGCAGCTCATTCTTTGTTGGCCTTTGTTGCCGTTGCTGTTGTTTTTACCTGTCTTTTCTGAAGGCAGCGCTGTTTACGAGAACCGAACTGTGCTCTGCTTTCTGATCTCTTGCCAGTGAAGCTAATCCAGCTACTCCTTCATGCCTTTCTACTTGGCCAGTCTGTCTGTTGCTTCTAAATGAAGTAATAGGGAATTATTTTATGTTTAACCATGCACAACTAAACTCCAGTGCCTTTAAGGCATTTACATAGCAGGCATCATTCCTCCCCCTCCGTTCGCACACGTGTGTATGTGTATCTGTGTGTCTGTGTGCGTATGTGTGTGTGTGTGTGTGACTTGCATTCCAAGCAGAAAACACACAGCAACCCTCCACTGCACCAATTTTTTCCTCCTTCCCTTTCATTTTTTTCTTCACTCATCTCTCATATTCAGCCTATTCCTACAGTACATCTCCCTTCCCTCCCTCAGAGGAAGGGAGCAGCTTTCACTGACAGCGTAAACTCTCTGTGTCCCTACAGACAGGCCTCTTAGCTAGCTGTGGTCATTGTTCAGTGGCAGGTAATGGAGCAATGCAGTTACATTTTGCAGCGTGACCTTCCCTGACATTTAAGTCAACTGCCATCTTAAAACCATAAAACCTGCCTGGCGCGCTATAAGCAGCCGTCCATGTGAGTGTGTGTGAGTGCGCATGTGCGTGTCAGTGCAGGTGTTTGTGTATGTGTCGACTTGTCCTTGCGCTCATCGGTATATGTATGTGAGTGTGTTTTCTAATCTTCTACATTATTAGTCTAATGAGATTCCGACATGTTGTCAAAACAGCTCATCAACTGAGCTGTGAATGAAATATAGAAAAGCCCAGAGTGATGCGCTCTAAAAGGATTAAACTGAGGCAAGAACAGAACGTCTGTGTAGTTTGTGCTTATTTGCGTGTGTGTGCGTGTTTGATTGTGTATGTTTACATGTCTTTTTGTGCATGAGTATGTGTAGCAATCATATTTCCACTGTTTGGTAGCTGGTGTCTGTGACTAAAATTGTAATGAAGAGAACATGACCAAACCCCAATCAACAGTAAAAGGGAATATTATATGGACATCAGTAGACCCCAGATGATGTCCATCACTAATGCATGAGTCACTGATTTATTGAACTTGTGTGTGTGTGCTTATGTGTGTGTGTTATCTTGTATTTCTCCATGAACATATATTCCTACACTTGCTGTATTGTCTTTAAATAATCACATTATGCATGAAGCTTTTATTTCTATCAGGCAAGAACCTTCTAAATATGTTCTTATTTTTCCTTTGATGGTTATTTTTGTGGGGCTTATTTCGAGGTTTTTGTCAATGTGCCACTCATTTTTGATCAAACTTTCATTACTTGCTTAACTGAAGAGCATGACACACATGGAGATCTGCTCTCTAACACAGACCAGTCGTTCAGAGGGAAATCTGAACACAAAAACACTAACCACGCAGTTAAGCAGCTTTAAATAGCTGGAGCTGCACAGTTTTATTGCAGTTGATGATATTGTTTGTTGATGCGTTCTTACTCACATACACATTATTTCTCGGTTGGCTTACAGTCCTTATGACACCTTTACTTGCCAACTACCAAGAAGATAATCTTTTTTACAGGCAGTGAAGTTTTTTCAGTGAGTGTTTTTCTGCAGTAGATTAGCTTGAGGTGTTTTTGGGTTTGATTGTTCTGGTCTGCTTTTAACCGTATAAAAAACAGGGGCTCCCTACAAACTGAAATGCTACCAAGTATTGATCAAATATTTTTCTCATTAATTCAAAAAATGTGGAACTCAGCAGTGGAATGGAGTAGATCTAAACTCACGGTTGCACCTTTCAAGCAATCCAAGGTGTGTAGACTACTACATACTCTTTGTAGCAGTATCTGGTATGCAGAAGATACAAGATACAAAGGGTTAATTCCAGTAATTCTAGTGTGGCTCTTGGGGAAATGCACACAGAGGGTTTTTGTTATCTGGTGTAATACACACAAAATTGTGGTGTTTTTTTTTTTTTGTTTTGTTTTTTTTTTTTTTTTCCTGTTACTTGTAGTGTACATTATAAACACTACAAGTAACTGCTTGACAGCATTCAGTCTTGAGTTTAACATGGTTCCACTCTGCAGGCCGGACTTATACCATATGCTTTCAAATATCTGACTGCTGCAACTGGAGGAAAACTTTTGTTTAAAGAGAAGATATTTTATGCTTCTTTACATAAATAAGTCAGAGATTGATGGGCCAAAATACAATAAGATTCAGAGACATCAAATTTGATTCACACTGTGTATCATTACATTATTGTGATCAAAATCAGTCTGTTCAAATCAAAGTTAATCTACATGAAATCAAAAGGAACGGATTCAAATAATAAGCGCATGAATTATCCTTTAAGTCCTTATGCAGAGGATGATGTTTCTCTAATTTCTCCTCTCAGGTTGCCAATCTTCTCAGGCTGTTCCAGATCCCTCAGATAAGCTATGCGTCGACAAGTGCCAAGCTCAGCGATAAAACCCGCTATGATTACTTCGCCCGCACAGTGCCCCCTGACTTCTACCAGGCCAAAGCCATGGCCGAGATCCTCCGGTTCTTCAACTGGACATACGTGTCCACCGTGGCATCAGAGGGTGATTACGGTGAAACTGGTATAGAAGCCTTCGAGCAAGAGGCACGCATGAGGAACATCTGTATCGCCACTTCAGAGAAGGTAGGGCATGCAATAGAATTCAGTAATAATATGAGTTTATTTCTGTGGTCCAATCTGCATGCATATAAGCAACCAATGCTCAAAGCCAAACACCAAAAAGCCAAATTTTTAATCTGCAGTGTGTCACACTGATATATGGCCTGAAGCTGCACCAGTAACAATGAACAGGGCGCTAAATTTGTGAGCTTATAAAAGTTTGTCTTCATGTCTTATCTTGTCTTACACACAAATGGGGTTTATATTACACTGGTGTTATCAGTTGCGAACCAGAAAATGAAAGCTTATCTCCAGGAACTCATTCTGCGTTCTTTCACAGTCACATTTTTCATCTCATTTGCTACGGAGGTGCATGTTGGTGTGAGACTGAAATACAGAGCACATTTTTTGCTTGTTTCTTCCTCTGAATAATACTGATATATAGTTGCAAATGGGCATCTTAAACTTATTTGGGAGTCGAAGGAGCATTTATAGTACGTCCACTATTACCTCAATGTCCTCTTTCTGTCCAGGTGGGGCGTTCTAATGCTAAGAAGTCCTATGAAGCTGTGATCCGTCAGCTCCTCCAGAAGCCGAATGCCCGAGTGGCTGTCCTCTTCTTGCGCAGTGATGATGCCAGAGAGCTGCTGGCAGCTGCTGCCAGGCTTAACACCTCCTTCATCTGGGTGGCCAGCGATGGCTGGGGTGCACAGGAAAGCATTGTCAAGGGAAATGAGGTCACCGCTGAAGGAGCCATCACACTTGAGCTGGCAGCCAATCCCGTGCCAGAATTCAACCGCTACTTCCTCAGCTTGAATCCGGTCAAAAACCATCGTAATCCCTGGTACAGGGAATTCTGGGAGCAGCGTTTCCAGTGCTCCCTGGGCGGTGGTGGTACAGGAGGAGGTGGAGGTGTTGGACTGGGAGAGACGCCTCCTCACCCGCCGTGTGACAAGGACTTGTCAATGGACAAGAGTAACTTTGAACCAGAGTCAAAGATCATGTTTGTGGTGAACGCGGTGTACGCTATGGCTTATGCCCTTCATAATATGCAACGGAGTCTTTGCTTCAACACCACCAAGCTGTGCGACAGCATGAAGGCCCTGGATGGGCGCAGACTCTACAGGGATTACATCCTTAATGTCAGCTTCACAGGTAAGACAGCTAGAGCATGGCAAAGAAAGTGAAGAGTCTTAGATAAGGCGTTCAAGGTGGATGAAGAGTGAAACGAAGTGAATGTTGGAGTGGAAGTTGGGGAGAAAGGGGGAAAGATAGCAAGAAATAGACAGGAATGTGAACACTGAGCCTAGTTAACAGTCCTCTCATGAACAACACAGGGATGTTGTCCTTCTCCTCAGCCAAAGCAGCCAAGCCACAGAACATAAAAAGTACTGAGACAAATCCGCTTAATTGCTATGTATTGTCAGAGCCAGTCTGCCATTGACACCTATTACCCATGCGTAATTGACACGACACTACAAAGTTGCTTTGAGGAAAGAGAGCTTCGGTTAATCCATCAGCCATATTCTTCTCTCTTGCACTAATGAGATTGTGTGTTATAATAGCTCCTATAGCACACTGCCTGTCTGTCAGTCTCTGTAGACTTGGGAGAGAAGAGACAGAGGATTGGCTTGACTGACAGATGGCGCACAAAGGAAGCGTTATAAATAAACTGCTGTGTCTCGGGGACTGACACAGGTTTAGAGGTGCTTATTCCTCCACCAACCGTGACCAGGAGCAGACATCAAAACAGCCAGACAAACAGCACTAACACGGCAGCTTTGCCACGGGACGCTGGGGAGAGAGAGCAGGAGGGGATGCGTGGAGGACGAAAGAATGGCACCACATGTGGAGGGAGGGGGAAGAAAGCTAATAGATAAGACTGACAGGCAGACTAAAATGAGGAAAAGAGAGTTTGGGGTAAGGTAAAAGGGAGCAAGAGAGAAAAAGAGATAGGGGAGGGAAGGAGGGAAGGAACAAGGGAGCACCGAGGCAGCGCTGGAGTGGGACAGCGTGCGTCAGCAGAAGAGAAGAGGATTCTCTTTGAAATTCCCCATCTTCATTTCTGCTGCAAATCAAAGGACTTGGAGCAGTTCTGTCTGAGAGGAGGCAGACAGAAAGAAGGAAAGAGAGAGGAAGAGTGTGAGTGAGATAGAGAGGAAGAAAGAGAGAGTGAGAGGATATAGTCAAGGCGATTGCAGTCCCTGCCTCCGGTTTGCACAGTTGATAACCACTCCCTCATAGGATGCATACAGAGAGGGACAGAATAACTATGCAGATTTACACATATAGCAAGTTTGCAAATGCTGTGGAATAAGTTGGAGAGGAGAGGAGGTGTGAATCCCGCTGTGACTTCCCTACATCTCTATGTCTTGATCGTATTCCTCCCTTACATTCCCCTCTCCCACTCTCCCTCCCTTCTTTTCACTACTGATGTATGTCCACGAGGCGCATGTCTTTATTCTGCAGCAAGGAAAGACTAACAGCAAGTACAAGGGTCTCGAGTCCTATACAGCTCAGTGTCAATGACGACGGTGACAGCATGGCAAACAGCTGTATTGGTAAAAAAAAAAAATGCATTCAAAGAATGTGTCTTGGTGAGACCACGAGGATGTTAAATATGGCGGTACAGTTAAACTGGGAACTGTGGCAGCGTGTTTTCAGTTTTTCAGTAATCCCGGAATGACTCACTCTCACTGCTGTGCATATACATCTTTCCATCTATGGTATGGAAGGAAGGAGCTGAGGTGAGTTGAGGTTGAATGTGGGGTATAAATACTGCAGCATCACCATCCGCAGTGCTCTCAGTCTGAACTGTAGCAGACCGAAAACCAACACTGTTCAGCGCTCTCTGTCTCACTCAAATCTCCTTCTCTCTGGCACACATGCATGTTCATTAGAAACTCTTTACATTAGATCAAAGTTTGTTCTCACTTATATCTTCATGCTTGTACAATATAATGAATTACTGTCCTTTATCTTTATATTCACAATGCAGAAAGCTGTCTTTAACTGCGATAAGGCTGCTTTGTTATGTGTTGCTGACAGCGTATGTGGTGCACTGTGGCAGTATGTTGTGTGGTTAGGAGAGCGTTTTCATATGCCGCTCATCTAGCCTCATCTCGCTTGTTGCTATGGTAATGAAGCCGACACTATTGCCCATTGTTGAAGTGATCTGGTAGATCATGGAAACTGCTCCCAACCAACTAGTAACAGACACAGGGGCACATTTGTGCATTTTTATGAGGCCTCGCTACATGCTTCGAACATAAAACACGCAGACGTACATACGCACAAGAGACACATACACAAACAGTCAGCTTTTTTTTTTTTTTTTTTTTTTTTTACAAAGAGGCAGCTTGAAATGCTTGGGTTTTTTTTTCAGCATGAAATTGCAGACACCCCCAACCCACACCCTTCTCAAAGCCATCATTCAACTCCCACCCACCCACCTCCCCGATCTGCAGCAAACAGATCAGTATATACACACATGCACGCAGTCTTCTGTTCAAATAGTGGTGATAGATGTGATATTCCCCCTTCTCTGCGCTGTTTGTGTGTGTGTGTGTGTGTGTGTGAGTGTGTGTGTGTGCGTGTGTGTGTGTGTGATATGTCTGTGTTAGCAGAGGCGGTGTGCCTTCAGGGCCATGTTGAGCTGAGAGCTTACTGCAACGTTTAGATGCTAGAGAACAACCTTCACTCCTTCTCTCCCTCATTTTCTCGTCACTCCATTCCTCGGTCTCTGTCACTCTCTGTCTTCCTGTCTCTCTTTCTCTCCGTCTTCATCACTCTGTCTTTCTGTATCTCTCTCTCATTTCTTTCTCACCCAGAAAGTGTCCTACTCTCTCTACATTCAAAAACAGCACATCCCACTCAGACTTCACAAGGTTGCTCTCCTGCCTCCACCGCCTCTCTGCGCCAGTTTGTTCCTCCACTCCTTCACTCCATCCATCCTTCACCTTTTCTCTATTGATTCCACCCTCTAAAGGCTTCCCTCCGTCCACCTAAATCTCTGCTGCTGTCACATCACTTTCTTGCTTTTCTCTTTTGCTATCTCCTCTCCTTTTTCTCGTATTCTTCTCCCTCCTCTCCCTTGTCACTTCCCTCCTTTCTTTGCCCTTATCTTGTCGCTCGGCTCATCCTCCCTCCCAGCACCACCTGCTTTTGGCCTGCCGTTTCCTTCTTTTGTCTCCTCTATCTTACCACCTTCTTTCAGTCAAGCCTCAGTTCTCTGCACCTTTCCTCCTATACATTTCTCTCCCTTGTTCTAGACTTCCTTCTCTCCATCCTATCTGTCCTCTTTCCCCCTGTGGCCTGTTGCTCAATAGCCTAGGCAGTGCCTCCATCCTTGGGGACTGAATCTACAGGGAGAATGAATATAGTTAATGTGATCTGTCTGTGTGTGTTTGTGACATTTGAGTGCATCCCTGTGTCTGTATCTGTATATGCTCAGGGATGTGTGTGTGTGTATCGCTTCACACAGTCTCAGTGGGGCACAGATGTGTAAGATCATTAACCCTCTGATGAAAGAAAAGAGGGACAAGAAATCCCGGTCACACCATTGACAGTGCAGAGCTGTTGTATATTTATATTTTACTTGGAACAGGTGTGTATTTATGCATCAGTCTTGATGCACTATTTACTTTGTCAAGCTTAAATCAGGATTAAAGCGGGGATTCAGGTGAATTGATGCTTGGAAATATAATTCTCTATTCCCCCGCCAACAACTAATCAACAGCCAGCTTTTGAGTTTTTAGTCACACACTCGCACAAAGAAAAGATTTCCCCTCTCCCAATGAGCTGTATGTCTCTCTCTTTCTCCCCACTTTTAGATTACTTATTCCTACTTATTCCTCCCAAGCCCCTTTGCCTCCTCTCTCTCTCCCTGCCTTTAATACCCACAATCCCCCTTGGGCTTCGCTTTAGCCCGACATGGCCGAGAACATAATTAATTTCTCAGCTTCTGAATGAAAAGCCTGTTTTCACCATGCTTCTAATTAAGCTAGAATAATAAGGTGTTTCTCAAGTTAGCGGGAATGCTAAAAAGTCTCACAAAAATGAGAGATCTGGTTACGCTCTGTTAGTTTGTCTCACCTAACTTTATTTGCCTTTTTTTGTACTGTTATTTGCTTTGTATTCTGTGACCCCGGCAGTTTGCTTTTGCATTTACACAGAAGACGGTCAGATTTTGGATTTCAATGAAACAACACTTTGTTTTGTTGAGTCGATTTTTTTTAATTCCATGATGCATTGTATCCAGTCAGCTATTAGCTTTACAACACAGATGATTTTGGTGATCTCCTCACCTATCCACTAGTGCAAGCTACTAGATACATTGCCATGAAATTCAGTACAGATATTCATAGTCTCTCAGGGGTGAACTGTATCAACTTTGGTGATCCCTTAACTTTTGACTTCATCTGGCAAATCATCATTTTAAATTTTCTATTTGCCCAATACTTTGATTTATGACCAAATACCTGCCAAACTATTGACATTCATAAGTTTTAGTACTAATCAGCAAATGGTAGCATGCTAACAAGCTGAACTAAGGTGATAAACATACCTGCTGAACATCAGCATTGTCACTGAGAGCGTGTTAACATGCTGATTTTAGCACAAGTACAGCCTCACATTGCTGCTAGCGTACCTGTAGACTCTTAGTCTTGTTTAGTCAAAACCAGAATCCTCGCCTCTGGAACTCAGAGCTCGCTAGACTTTTAAATGTAGACCAGGACAGTGTTGAGCAGAGAGAATGGTGTCCATCAGTCAAGGACCAGGCTCTGCGTGTCTCAGCTCTCTGCTGTCACCAGAGGAGTCTTGGTGGCCTTCGCCAGCTCTAACTTGCATCCTCATACACTTTCCTGATAAGCCGCTCTGTCATGTCAGCAAGGTCGCTGATGTTGATTATAGGAAGGAATCACCAGTCCTCTGAGTCTATTGCTCTCTGAATGTAATCTGTTAGAGGAAAGTCAAGGACAATACAGCGCCCTCAAATGGGTCTGTAGGCTAATGCTGTTATCTCTTTAGTCTGTATTACACGTAATTACCACATACAGCTAATTAGGCTTCAGCACACATCTAAGGTCCTAATAAGGTGCAGTTATGATAATTAGCTAGTGGCAAAGTGTTTCTGTGAGTGTGTATGGGTGTCTAAGAGGAGGAGGCCCGGCTTGTCTTATTGCTCTGTGTTATTAACAGACTTTATTATCTGCCAACTTGCAGTATAATGGATTCATATCTCTTCTTGGAGAAAGATATTATCAGCACCTTCTTATTGAAATCATTTTCATTTAGCTGTCACCTAAACATTTAGCCCCAAATTCCAAAGACAACTTGACACTTAGAATTTCCTATGACAGAGAGAGAGAGGAAAGATAGAGGGTTGTGCTGTCTCTGTGATTTATGGATTTCATAAACCCTCAACACCCTCTGCTGTCATCTGACACGCCATTCTTCTCTGAACACACTGAGCTTTCACAACAATAGCACAGCTTTAGCCCTTGTCAGTGTTTCATGGGTATACACACACACATTTATATACACACACACCACTAACAGCAGGGTCAGAGCTTTGGTTCTGTCAGCACAGCCTCCCACAGCGCTCAGAGCAATACCTTAACCATCACACTGTAAAGTAAAACCTAATGGAGCTTCCATACGCATGTGTGCGAGTGTGCGCATGCCCTTGCAAATACATACACACTTTTCAGCCAAACAACTTATTCAGAATCTGTATTCTGAATCGTTCCACTGATCCCAAGCTGTACGTTTGGAAAGAATTTGACCCGTATTTTCTTCAGTTACCCAATGACACGGAGATATGAGGAAGGCAGCACAGCACCATCAATGCTGCTGCTGCTGCGCACTGAAGACCGAGAGCCTTGTTACACATTGAAGAGTGATGCTTTGTAAACCCAGCGTACGCTGCACTATCTATCCCCAGCCACATCATCATTTGACCAGGGAGGCAGCAGCATATAACACACACAGCCCTGTACAGTGTGTCAGCAGCACAGAGTTGATTGCTCTGCTGTGAGGACAGAAGTGGCACTGTAGGAGTGACATACACTCTGTCTGAGTCAAAATGGTCAAGTGTCAGCACTGTCAGGTCCAGCACTGCATGCAACGCATCAAAAAGTTACTTTTCTTTTTCCCAGCCCATTGCTGCTTTTCTCCTTATTTTTTGGTTGCTGCTTTTTTTTATATGGTTTCAGCAGCCTGCCAATTTTACAATCTCTTCTGTTCCTGCATCCTCGGGGTAGATGGTAATCCTTTCATAACAACTTGTATACAAACCAATTTGGCAGTTTCAGCAGTGTACCTCCCTCACATAAGAGACCCAGAGGCTAATTCTATCAATGTGTGGGTAGCTATAACACTGCCCAGGGATTCAGTCCTCTGCTTTCATGCCTATATGACTTTATGGGCAGTTTGTTAATGATGCATTCGGTAATAAACTTTGTCAGATCGGAATTTAGAGCAGCGTTTTTGTCCCTATGTGACCTTAGGGAAGGATGGGCGGTAGGGGTCCCGAATTAGGGGGAAAAGCTAAAGGCCTGTGACTGGCAGGGGTCCTAAAAAATTATTAGAACATTAGATAGATTTTTAAATTTATTAACCTATGGATTATTCATGGAATATTTCATTTACAATGTACTAATAAAATGGCTTGTTTTTGGCAAAAGGTAAACATCCAAAGAGCCCCTGTACTGCCCAACACCCCCAGGCATGCATGTCCACACAGTGGTGGGGCCCAACATAGTATCTTTTCATGGGGCCCAGAATCCCTGGCAGTGCCCCTGATGGGAGGCTATTGATACACACAGACATCACCAAGCATACCCGTCATTTATAACCTCTTAGCAAATACTTTTGTAGCTGGCTGGTCTTCAGTAATGTAATGCCCTTCACAGTCTGTTCTGGACTCCTAAGGCTTAACTGACCATGGCTTATTGTCTCTGTCCTCACTGCTGCTTTTGAGAGGCGTCAATGAGACATCAATGGGATGATTGTTTGTGATTGTTTAGCTTTAATCTCCTTTCCCCACTCCTCTTATCTCTTTCTTTTCCTTTCTTTGTCTCTTCTCACCCCCTCCAGCCCCTTTCTCTCCACCGGGCAGTGAGACAGTTGTAAAATTTGATTCCCAGGGGGACGGCATGGGCCGATACAACATCTTCAGTTACCAGCGATCTGGCGATCGTTACGGTTACGTGCCAGTAGGTGAATGGGCAGAGAGTCTGAGTCTGAGTAGTGATCTGATTCACTGGCCCAGAGAAGTGGTGCCCACCTCGCAGTGCAGCGACCCCTGTGAACGTAATGAGATGAAGAAAATGCAGGCAGGTAGGAGACTGAATTTCAAAAATGTTGTTTGTTTTTGTTTGTTTGTCATAGCAACATACCATAAAAAACTCAGACTGCCACTCTCTGCTGTTCATAATCCTGTTTCCCAGGTGAGTACTGCTGCTGGATCTGTACAGCCTGCGAGCCTCATGAATACCTGGCTGATGAGTTCACCTGCTCGCCATGTGCTCCTGGCCAGTGGCCCACTGATGACCTGACGTCCTGTTATGACCTTCCTGAGGACTATATTATGTGGGAAGATGCCTGGGCCATTGGTCCAATTACTATCGCGTGTGTAGGGTGAGTGACAAAGGACTGTCGACATCATGTCAGTCTCTGACTGGTCCAGAGAGGCGTAAGTGTGTTTCTGTGCTGAGTGAATGCTGGGATAACTTTCGAAAACTGACTGTTTGCTAAACCCCTCCCCTGAACAGTGATTATCCAATCATAGCTTAGCAACCATAACGGAAGGCCTGTCAAGCTCTGGATTCTCCACACTCTGGAAAGACTCTTATAAGAGCAATATGCATTTAAAGAGCTTGGAGGGTGACATTTTTCTATCCTCTCCAAAACCAAAAACTTAAGAGCACAAGTGTAAAGAATGCATTAAATTGTGGGTTTATTTGCTCAAACATAAGTTGCAGTTGTTAGCATGTCCAGCTAACTGGCTAAAGTAATTGTAGTTATTGTAGGAAGCAAGCCTACAATAACAAAACATTACTTTCATACATTCAAAGGCCAAAAAGCACATTATTTTAGATTAGTCTGTGGCTCTATAGGTTATGTTAAACAAAAAGCCCTTTCACAGCCAGCACATCCACTGTGAAGTATTTCCTCATACCATGCCCCATACCTGAACAATATGATGGTATGGCCCTATATTGATATTAGAATATTTTCTGATTACTTTAATAAATTTTGTTATATACTGTATAGTCCAGCCCTATTTGGGTAACTTATGAGCCCCTCTCAAAACTGTAACTCCATAAAACTGCTCGTCTGTCTGGCTGCATAACTTCCCTCCTGTCCCCAGGTTCATGTGCACCGGCCTGGTGTTCTGGGTGTTTATCCGACACAACAACACACCACTGGTGAAAGCTTCAGGCAGGGAGCTGTGTTACATTCTACTCTCAGGAGTCTTCATGTCCTACGCCATGACTTTCCTCTTCTTAGCCAAACCTTCTCCTGCCATCTGTGCCCTGCGACGCCTGGGCCTGGGCACGTCGTTTGCTGTCTGCTACTCCGCCCTCCTCACCAAAACCAACAGAATTGCCAGGATTTTCAATGGCGTGAAAGACGGAGCGGGTGCAGCGAGGCCACGCTTCATTAGCCCATCCTCTCAGGTGAGCGATTGCAGCATCGTGTCCATCCATCCATGTCAGTCAGATGGATGGACAGACAGACAGTGGATCTTGATGACTTTACCTTTCCTCTCCTCTCATCTTTTTCAGGTCTTCATCTGTCTGAGTCTAATCTCCGTCCAGTTAGTGATGGTGTCAGTGTGGCTGCTGCTGGAGGTCCCCGGGACACGGCGCTTCACGTTGCCAGAGCGACGGCAGACTGTCATCCTCAAATGTAACGTACGCGACTCCAGCATGCTTCTGTCGCTGGGATATGATGTGCTCCTGGTCATCCTGTGTACTGTGTAAGTGTGTCATAGCTCCTAGGGTTTGCTGTGAACATTACATTAGAGGTTGTGTGTGTTTTGGGGCCATGTGACATGGTGCCAAATTCCTATGTACTCAACAATTGTACTGGAAAAAAAATTACAAATAAGTTTTTCTTTCAATTTTAGAAGTTTTGGTGTCTGTCTAATCAAAAACATGATTCTCTCCTCTAGGTATGCCTTCAAGACCAGGAAGTGCCCAGAGAACTTCAACGAGGCCAAGTTTATTGGATTCACAATGTACACCACTTGTATAATCTGGCTGGCCTTTCTTCCCATCTTTTATGTTACATCAAGTGATTACAGGGTATCTTGAACACACACACAAGCACAAATACTTGTCTCTGTGGTTTACATTTGCATTGACCCCAACCCAAATAAACATAACCCTAATCCTAAAGGAAAAGTCTGACATTTTCACAAAAACATGTTTATTTGCTTTCTTGTTGAGAGTTAGATAAGTGACTGGAAATCAATCTCTTGTCGTACAGCAGCCAGGCAAACTTAGCTTGGCATAAAAACTAAAAACTGGGCGAAACTAGTTGCCTGACTCTGTCCAAAGTTGGCAAAATCCGCTTACCCAAACCTCCAAAGCTCACTAATTAAAAGTAAGATATTAATTATAATATCTATTCTCTATAGATATTATCACAGACATGAGATTAGTATTAATCTTCTCAGCTAACACTTAGCAAGAAAGTAATTAAACGTATGTCGTCCCACTCCTTTGTTCACAAAATTTGGTGATTGTTTTTCTGGGGACCTGCTTTTTGTCCCCATTTGGGAGGGGAGTCCCCTACAATGTGACTGTGTGAGCAGTTTTTGTCTCCTCAACGTTGATTAATACAAGCACATAGGTCACAAAACAGTGAGTACACAAGTGTAGTGGCAACTTAAAACAATTTCTAATCCTGCTGGCAAATGTCCCAGCTCTGCAGTACTGGGATGACAAACAGACAGACTCTGTCAAACTGCTGACACATGTTCAGATTTAACAGCAAAGGGGAGTGAGTGTTCACCTGATCCATACAAATCTTAAGCACACATACACCTTAAGCACACACTTCCACAAACACACACTCAGAGCACTGTATCAAAGGACGTAAGAGAAGAGTGCTGATGCCAAGGCTGCTCATTTGATCCCCCGCCCCACTCCTCTCTTTCCCTCTCTCTCCCTCTCTCTCTCATTTCTTTGGCCTTGTAATCTGAATTTAAGATTAGTCAGGTAGAAGCACAACATCACCGGCATGGACAACCAGCCACTCACACACATACATAAGTATATATATATATACACTCACAAAGGAAGTGTTGAAGGGTTGATTACTGATGGGCGTCTTTGTAAAGTACTGTAATTTTACTGTGAGTTGCTGTTATAAAACTCTGTAACTATCTTTAACACTTTACAGCCACACAAAGTTAGGCACAGCAATTATTATGGCAATCTGAAAGGGACATGCAACATACACCTTTGCAGGCCTGTGATCAAGAACCAGGAAAGCATAAGATTGTATTTACAATTGATTTCATACAATAAATCATAGAGAATAGAGTTAAAGATACTGTTAAGTTTGGCCTCTGTGGTCTTTGTTGATTAAGTCTTTTATTGATCCATCCTGTAATTGTTATCCTCTGGACTGTTGCAAAGTAACAAAGTCTGCCAATGAAGAGTTGTCCTCTCACTTTACAGGCCTCATTGGCTCTGTGTACATTTAGAGATTGGTCAATTACTTTTTTATGCTCTGTGTTTATCTACTGTTTATCAAACTTGCTTGAATTTATGATTGTTTTATTTTCTGTGAAGCTCTTTGTAATCCACATTCAGAAAAGTGCCTTTGAAAAATGTTCGTTATTATAGATTATTATCATCAAATTAGCTCTTAACCACAGTTACTTTGTTCTACATTAGCATAAGATTTATCCATCAAAGTCTGGCAGCTAATTACTGTCTCCACTTTCCCCTTCTTTCCTCTGCAGGTTCAGACCACTACTATGTGTATCTCAGTCAGCCTGAGTGGCTTTGTGGTCCTGGGCTGTATGTTTGCACCTAAGGTCCATATCATCATGTTCCAGCCCCAGAAGAATGTGACCAGCCACAGGCTTAACCTCAATCGCTTCAGTGTCAGTGGGGCTGCCACCACATACGCATCTCACGGTAAGTTACATGCAGTTACCTCATTTTTAAAGAGACAGGGGTTTAGAGCAGCACTCTGTCTGTTGTTTTTTTATTTCCCCTCTGTCAAACGGGTCGGCTCAGGCTCAACATTCAATATCCAGCACAGCGGACAGCCCTCCATTCCCATGCGTACCCACACTATAGGGAATTCAAAATCTTGGATTTTCACGTATCTAGGGGTCTTTGTCTTCTTTAGTTTTCTGTATTTTGTTCCTATAGAGCAGTTTCAGAAATTCTGATGAGTCTAAAGCTATGACCCAAGCCAGGGAGGTGTCCAAATATGTGTGCATGATTGACAGGTTCACTCATGACCTAGTTAGACTGCAAACAATGGCATCCTGCTGATGGAGCTATAGCCCTGAGCAGTGCAGTGGGATATAAGGGAAGAGGGATGCCCCTAAGAAGTGAACACACAACAACATATTTCAAGACAACTTAAATAAATAAATAAATAAAATTATCCTTAGTGTTTATGGAGTACGTATTGCACCCCAGGCTAAATATAAAACCACTGTACTTAATTGGCTTCACTATCAGGTGACTTGTAAACTGATAGTGATACTACATTTCTTACCATTAGATTAAGTCTGTATTTAAACCTCCACTCACATTTTACTGCAGCTGTTGCTTTGTTGGACTTTTAACATGGAATATCTTGTTGATATTGTTAGGCTGAATTAATGTCACTTCTTCCCCGCAAACACACAAGCACATTGTGAAAAACCGGGTTATGTTATTCGATATTGCTGGATTGGTACTAATATGCATTTATGGTCCCTCAGTGTTCTAAAAATGCTTTTTCTTCTAGACTTCCATCACTATTATGTGACTTTTTTTTTATTATTGTAACATGATTTCAGATCAAGCTCCATACTGTAGATTTAAATGTAACGGCAAAATGTCTTGAAGATATTGCTAGTTTTAAGAGAATGCTTTTCATCCCTTTGGCGGAAAAATTCTTCTATGAATAATTACATGGACAAATCTAATGATCAAGAGATGCTTAATTTCCCTCTTTCTGTGTAATTATCTTCACTTTCCTTCCTCTTGCTCCATGTCCTAGCTTCTGTCAGTGCCCACTACGTACCAACCGTGTGCAACGGGAGAGAAATCGTCGATTCCACTACTTCCTCTCTGTGACCACATACAGTCCACTCTCTAAATCTCCCCTTGCGACTGTTAGCCAATCCATGAACAGTGTCCCCTTCTTTCTTTCCCCTCCTCATCCGCGCACTGTATACACTCATACACACACACAAAAACTCATACACGTGTGCACATACACACAAATTACACGCACAAACAAACAAACAAACAAACAACCTTCCTTGTGGACTAGAACTGTATCGTTTCACAAATGTAGAAAGTGTGTAACTATAATTAAATTATTTTCTAGGGATGTACATACATGGAATCGACATTGTTGTAAGTAGAGAAACAAAAGAACAAAAAAAGTTTTTAGGAGGAATTTTTGGAGCCTTTGTTTTTGATAGCTTTGTTATGATGCGGTGTAAATAGACATGCGCTTAATCATGGTAGGAGGGTGTGTGTCCCTCAGTCTGGATGCACATTTGTGGCTATGCTTGCCTCACCTGCAATATCCCACACACTTTTTATTCTCATGCTTTTTTGTAGGTCTCATTGTAATAACCAATTATGTATGCATTTCTATTGTGTATCTGTACATTTGTATATTATACTACTGATGGTTCAAACAGCACAATGTTGACAGTCTTGTAACCCTAAAATGAATGTGGACAGAAGTCTAAACTAGATAGGATATAGTGGCTGGAAAAGACATGTACAAAAAAAAAAGCATCAAATTAATCAACTTACAGTTTTATTGTGCCAGAACACAATTTTCATTTTGAGAATTTGTCCATTCACATCTTCATAGGTGTGATTTGAATCCTAGAATCCTGTATAAAGAACCCATGGTGGCTGTTTTTGAAGGAAAGTAGGTTTTTGCTTTTGATACAAAAGTTCATTTTTATATTTCTGATCATGGAATCCCTTTATCTAAATGGCCATAGTTACAGACATGTGTTCACCAAAGCAACATAATGTTCACTCCCACTCTCAAACTGCTGTTTCTTTAGAGGACTGCTGTAATGGATTGCTAATAATAACTAATAACAGGGCTAAAAAGTACATCAAATGTATTTCTTTTGCTTCAAAACTGTCAATACAGACAGTGCCGGGATAGTTCTGTCAACCAAAACAAATGGGTGTCTTACCTGGTTATTATAAATTTGTACCTGAATGACTCAAACAGTAATGAAGGAAAAGTGGCTGCTTTGCTGAACACGCGTTGAATTTTTCCAGTTACAGGGGAGTGGTAGCTTGTGTTTTTGTGCCCCACAGATACGGTATATGGTGACATTTTGAATATGGCTATGTGCCTTAATGTATGTTTGATAGTGTTCCAGGCAGAGGTTGTAAGAGGTCAGTTTTACATTATCAGCTGCGAATTGGCAAATGTAAACATGACCTCTTTATAGAGTACATGTTTCAGGGCAACACTATGCCATGTAGTTTTATTCCCTACCAAGCCTTCTGCCATTGATTGTTTACCTGAAGTGTTGAAACAGTGACTGAGGAATTCTTAGGTTAAAATGACTTTCTCCACCCCCCCCTTCTTTCGCTGTGATTAAAGAAAAAAAAAAAAGGATATTTCTAATAGACACCTTCACACCGATTTTACGTTTTCATGGCTTAGCAGCTCCAACAAAAGAAGGAAGGGGAAGAGAAGCTCATATACCATTAAGATGAAGTCACTGACTCGTCGACTTATTGAAGTGTGCGGTTTACATGCCTGTGTTAAATGTGTTGTCGTTGAGAGGCACAGTGGAGCAGCTGGCTTCGGCAGTCCCAGAGAGGCTCACGAGAGGAAGCAGAGCACACAGTGTCAGCTGCTGGCAGATCCCAGCTAACAAAAGGATGTTAGGGTAGAACTCATATGCAGAATATACATAACACTTTTCAAAACATCCATACCCATCAAACTCTGTGTTTGTGGCTGGAAATGTGACAGACTCTCTGCTGAGTGACATTTATGAGCCGGAGGAATAAATGACAAAAGCACATATGAATAAAGTTGTTCTAAGAAAATCTAAATAGCCAAAATTAGTGGATTAATTTAGCTTTACAGCATATTTAATTTTAAAGAGTGGCCTCTCATGCGAGAATTTATTGCATTTAGGATGGTAGTAAGTTATTATTACATTGAACTCTTAAGTGGTTACATACTATAATATGCTGTCTAAAATAAAGTGTGACTGTTATACTTGATACTTTTAACAAAATATGTGATCAGAATCACTTATTTGCCTCCCACACCAGAATTGTACATATATTTTCTCCATGTTTAAATTCATATAGTAGGTAAAGGCAGAACTGTTGAGCATTTATTGACCGGTCTACACCTTTGCACAGCCAGTCCTTGTGATTATCACACTGAATGATAGATTGAAAGAATTTTAGAGGATGCGCCAAGACGAGCCGACCTACATTGGGGCGTGTGTGTTAGGTGCAGAGAGCAGGAGGAGAGAGCGATGTGGCAGAGCAGAGGGGAGCTGCCGCTGGATTATGTAAAGCACTCCCACAGCCCAGAAGTCACAGCGCTTCTATGGAAGCTCAAAGCATCTCAGAGATTCACAGTCTTTGTTAGCAGAAGGCTTAGCCATTCACTCAGTGGTCCTGCTCCCACAAGATACACCCCGCATGGCAGGTTGCTATGGACAACCACCGCCACATCCGCTGCTGGAATGTGTATTTGTCTGCATGGAGAGGAGGGTGGGAGGAGGGGTGAGGAGAAGGCGAAAGAAGAGGAATAGAAAGAGGAAAAACGGGTTGCTGGTTCTGATTCAAATTGGCAGGGACTGATGAGACTTGGCTCAGCAAGACCCAGCACTCTACTCCCAGCTTTTAATGGCCGCACAAATAGAGCACTTAACCCTGATTCTCTTCTCACTTAGTCCAGGGACTAGTCTCGGACAACAGTCTCACACTCTTCCACTGACCCTCTCCTTCTCAATCCATCTCGCCCCTTCAACCCCCCCCCCCCCCCCCCACCACCACCACCACCTTTGTCCGCCTCAACTCCACTCCATGTGTGAAACTTTCTGCCGAGTCGGTCTCAGCCAGGACCACCTAAGCCACACCAACAGATTGGTAGCCCACACTTAAACTGAAGCACTCAGAACTGGGTGCCCACTGCAGCACATGCCAACCAGGCAGCCTTGAGGAGGTTGGATAATGGATAAGCGGAAGGCAGATAAAGGAGCTGGAGGGTGTTTGGGAAAATAAAAATGGGATTCAGATGTAAAGAATTGCATCACTTTGAAATACATCACCTTTCTTACTACGCTACACTCAGTTTGTCATCTCATGCACCCACTAACTCTCTCTGGAAGCTTCCTTAATTGGCTTTACTCATGAATATCCCTTTCAAACAGCAAGCCATCGACTACGGACATTGTTCCTCTATTCAGCCTCTGCCAACTGCCATGTGCTCTACAAAGGTCTCTGTGCTGTAGCCCCCGCTATATAACAGAATGTGTCCTTGGCCTCTTGGCTTTGAAACAAGACAAGATTTCTGCGGCGAAATGAAGCTGAGGTCAAGCTGAACTCTGGAGCTGGTCAGTCCCAAAGCAATAGTTCCGTGTTTATGATACGTGCAATAACGAGGCTGTGATGACATCATAATAAATAACAAACAAGCAAACAGCTGGTGTTGTCTGCTCGTCCTTCTGTGTCTGGTCTGTCTTGTTATCGAATGCAGTTCTGCGTGCCTGTCGGCAGAGTCTAAAATTCTCCTAACCAAATGTCGAATGCAAGTGTAGATAGATTTGTCTCTTCAGCGACATTAACAGCCCCACTCCGCCACTTCCACTTCCACACACACGGGCTCTATTCATAGTGTGGGTTGGCAAATGTTGAAAGATGTCTCTAACACTCCTGCCTAATCTGTTCCTTAAGTGATGGAACTCCAATTAAACCATCTAGTGGAGAGCTCCCTGCCTTAGGACAATGCACTCCAGTGTGTAGGCTCAGTCTCTTAAAGTAAGAAAGCCTGAGAGAAACAAAAGGAAAGAATAAAAGAAAAAAATAAATGCAATGAAAGAAAGAAAACTAACGATAGGACAGTGTGTGTCAATAGCTTTTTGTCCTATCCCATGTCCTTTCTGTCCTTGAGCGGATTTTTGTAGAAAAGTGAGAGACATGACAAGTTGTTGCTAAAATGCCTTAAATATTTGCAGATAATTTCCAGCTTTTTTTTTTCCTGGCGACAGCATAATGTCTGTAGTTATTACTTTTGCAGAGCTGCATGTTGACTCTTTTCTCGTAGCCTGGCTATGATCGCCCTCTGGTGGTAAGCTGAGGTCATTAGCTGAAAAAACTTAAAACCCTTCTGTTTAGTACAGGCAGGATTTTCCATCCTCCATTAAACACCTGGGCTGCATGCATGTTTAACAGACTAGTTGCAGGCTAGTTTGCACATTCTTGCGTTCCTGAATTCTTGCTTACAAGGAAGAAAAAAAAGCTGATAAAAATCAAAGATGTGATTAAACAATACGAGAAGTTGCTTTTCAACATCTCTCTGTTGTCCACTGTCCTCTACAGGAGAGCTCAGGTGAAAAGTGAAATCTAGGATCCATGCAGGCTCAAAGCTTCTTAAAAAATAAATTAAAAAAATAAAATTAAGCCACAGACATGTATCTTCACAATTTTCACACTTGCTGCTCAGACATGGTGTGACAACCTGAAATCTAGTTACTGTGCCCCACCTCATTAATATTGTTATGCTGTCTAAGATTATTTCAACCTTAAAGGGACACACTGGACAGTTTTTTCACTTAAGCTCCGTAAAGTGATATAACATTCACATTTTATCAGTAAAACCAAACTATGATATGAGGTAGCAAAATCACTGTAACCATAGCCAGAACAAAAAACTGCTGATTACACCATGAACCCATTTCTCATGAGGACATTTAGTTTCAAATAAAAGAAACCATTTAAGTGTAGCCAATTCTGACCCAACTGGTGGCATAACTTGTGTTAGGATCATTTTGAAAGTAATACATCATGTTAAAATAATACTAACCTGCTGTGCCCCCAGCTTGTAGGATATCACATCAGGGAGTAGCTCATTTCAGGCCACTGACATATCACAGATGTTATATAAAAGCAGGCCAAAACTCTACAGTTCGATAAAATTGTTTTGTAAGCAAAGAGACATAGGCGGTTAAAACACTGAATAAATTTAGGCCACACAAGACACAAATCTGTGCACAGATGAATGTTCACAAGGAAATAAATCTGGCCGAGTGCATAGTTCATTCCACCCCCATAACTAAAAACCTGAACTGCAAGTTGATCAGGAAAATCTTTGTATCAAGTGTTTGATCAAAAAAATGATAAATGATCAGCTTAAACTTACAAGCTTCATTCAGCCCTCACAAGAGATGAGACAAACTGAACTTTTCAGATAAATAATTCCAGTTCACAAGACATAGATCAGCTGCTGCACCACAGAGGTAGAGCACTCCCGTTTCATTTTACATGTCTGACATGTTCATATACAATAATATGTTTTGCCATGTTGGTAATGGATTATTCTGTCAATCTGCTATTTGGATCAAAAACCATTGTGCTGCTTAATCTCAAAACTAATCACACATAATTGTGAGAAACTGTTATTGTTAATCTCAAAGAAAAATCTGTTTCTTGTTGTTCTTTGTGTTGTTGTTATTTCACTTTGTAATTTGACTGCTTTAAAGCAATTTTTACCCAGATAGGCTATATATGTCTCCAAGTCCTCGGGTAGATTTCTCAGGAGAAACAGCTGAAAAGGGGAATTAATCAAACTTTGTCAACTTATACACAAATACACCATCGTTTATTTGACAGACACTGAGCGTCAACACCACAACCTCATACCAGATAATATGACATCTTCATTATCAATTGATCAGTCAATCTTAATGCAGTGACTTCAACAAAGCAAAAGAACAAACAGGTGAGAAGATGTAGGCTTTTATTGGCCAAAATCAATCAAATCAAATCAGTCTGTGTAAACGGCTATGGGAGAAGCACGCACACACTAACCATGGTGATCCTGACGGCAAAATACACCATGGCTGTCTGAAGAAATATTAAACACTACACAGACTGTAATAAATAAACAGAACATCTCAAATAGGTCCTCACCTTACCCTGAGCTCTCCTAACAGGCTTTCTGACATCAGTTTGAATCAGAATATTACCAGGAAGTGTCTATCACACACACCTTCCTCACAGTACTATGCTCCAAGTTGGACGGCTCTGTCATGCCAAGCTTTAAGGCCAGCATGTTAGTTTGACTTCTCTGAACCTGGCTCTAGGTGCCTGATGTGTCCGTATATGTGTATGCGTACACACAGCTGTTATTCCAGGTACCAGAGCTCATAAAGGGGATGGTTGATTAAAGGGGTCCGTCAGTGGAAAGTCTCTTGAGAGTCTGGTCTCGACCCCCTCACTCCCACTCACTTCACCACTATCCTAGCTCCACACCAATGCTTTCGAGTGAGATGAGTTTAGCTGCACATTTTCATACTTCTCACCATTTCCCTAAAATCAGAAACAAACACATTCATTTTTGCAGTAGTTTGAAAGACTTTCACCACAGCCAGCTTTTCTTACTGTAAAAGTAAAACGATACTGTAACTCTCACCTTGGATGCTATGGCTTTGAGTTTGCCAAGCAGAGAAGGCTTTGTGTAGACAACTTCATCCTCCATGTCTCCCTCGTTCTCTCCCTCCATCACAGCACAGCTGTCAGCTCCTGGCATCTCACACTCCTTATTGGCAGACATCACCAGCCGGGAGTACTTATACTCCAACCTAGGAAAGAGACAAGCGACAGAATCAGCACTGTTGGAAAATACAAGAAGAGGATCATTGTTGCCCACATGAATACTGACAAAAACTGTGATGGGGAAAGAATGGCAGGAGGGATGGAATCAAACAACAGGAGTCTGGTGGAACGGAAGAGAGAAAGTAGGAAAGGAGGGCATAGGGAAGGAAAAGAAATGAGTAAGAGAGGGATGAAGGCAAAAAAGAAGATGGGGCAACGGAAAAAAAGAAGGTGAGGAGGTGAGGAGTAAGACAGCGAGTAGGGGGAGGTGAAAGTGTGGCAGGAAGAAAAGAAGGAAAAAGGAAAGAAGGAAAGGAAAGGGAATAGGTAAAGGAGAGAATTAAGTAGGGGGTAAAAGAGGAAAGAAGGGGAGAGAGCAACAAAAAAATGGTACCGTTTGTTCTTCTTCCAGAAGTAGCAGGTGAGGGAGACGAGCAGCACTGCGGTGAAGGCTCCCAGCCCTGCACCGAGCCGTATCCACAACTCCATACCCTCACATGGTACCGTTTTCTTTTCGGGCAAGGTCACACCTCCCATGCAAAGCTTCGGTTCAGTCCACACATAAAGCAGGTCCTGTGGGTGAACAATAATGTAACAGAGCCAGAACATTATTCTGAAAATTTTATAGACAAAGTTTGCACACATACAGTGCTGTCTTTAGGTATTTGGGCAGTGAAGTGTTTTTCATCATTTTGGCTCTACTCCAGGACATTTCGAGTGAAACTGACTTTCAGCTTTAAGGATGTTTGCATGCACATTAGGTGAACAATGTGGGAATCATAACCCTTCTTACACTTGGGAGATGTTTAATAGGCCAGCCGGATGTGGGCGAAAACACACACATCCAATGTACTTTTGGTACACTGGATCAGATGTACCTTAAGTACATCTGCTGTACGCACGCTTATGGACTAAACTCCATGCCCACACACACCTGGTGTCCTCCCTTGCAGGCTCCCTCTATCCGATGGTAGTCTCTCTGTGTGCATGTAGGACAAGCCCCTGAGCTCTCCCATAAGAAGTAAAAGGTGCAGCCGTCACATGTTCCTGCAGGGCACTGACTGTAAAAGCCAAACACAGACTTCTGTCACTTCTACACCAGATCACAGAGTTACTCAAGACAGGAAACTGGAGAAACAGTGATAGAGATGTAGAACCTTGGAACTGAGAGCTCTCCTGTCGTGCTCTTCTCTGGGTTACACCGAAGCGTCACCACTGCACTCCGACCTGACACGCAAGATGACGTGGCCTCCAAGGATCTTATCCACAAATACAAAAAGCAAGAGAAAGAACCTTAGAGCACCGATATGTTTTTTTGATGTAGACCCAAAAATCGTCAGAAATGACAGAGGTACCTGTAATAAAAGTTGACATCAGGGACTTTCTTGGAGGTTTGGGGGTGCAGGTCTGGTCTAGCTGTTATTCCATCAAGTGTATTATCTACTGTTGCTCCTGTTGACAGCATACAAACAAAGGTCTGTTTATTGTGTACATGCACAATTTATGTTATGAATATTAACTTTTCTCTTGTGTCTTATCTCTTCTATACTGTGTATTTACCACTGAGAGACAGCAGTGCAAGATATATCAGATTCAGCTCTCTGCACCAACAATGAATGCACATTATATAAAGCCGGCACCTCATGACCGCACACTAACCGAGGAATGTGTCAGCCAGGTTAATGGACTGCGAGGAGAGTGCTGTGTGGAAGCCTCGTCCGCTAGCTGGGATTATTGTTGACTGGCAGATGAAGGTCTTGACAGCGTTGGCTCCATCGCCTTTCTCTCTCTGGGAGTCGGTGATGGATAGATCCGTCACATTGTCCGTGCATACTGCCAGCTGACCCTTAAATAAATAAAGAGAGCATATAGCAATGCATTTGTACACACAAAAAGCAGTCTTTACTGTGTCTGTGCATGCATGTTTTCATCTCTTCACACCTGTCCTCCACACAGGCTGATATTGAACTGGTGGAAGTACTTAGTTCCTTTGGAGGTAAAGCTCGGACCATTCATCAGTGATCCCACAGAACCAAGAGGGCTGAAGTCAAAAGTCAGAGTGACATTGCCCTCTGTGTGGGTGAAGTGACAGTCACTGTAACATAAACTGTGGTCCTGGAAAAGAAAAACACAAACACAGGTATGTAGTTGTGTGTCATATATATACAATAAAGTTTCACAAAAATGAATGATAAGAATAACTCGACTTCTTCTGTCCACAAGCAACAAACCTTGTCACTCTTGCTGCCTGGCCCGCAGGGTTTACAAGCATCAGGGCCCGGAGTGGCGTGAGAGACAAGGTACGTGTTACGTGGACACTCCGTGCACTGACTGGTACGTGCGTCTATGTAATGTCCAGGTGGGCAAGCCACACAGGTAGAGCTGGATGGCTGGGTGCTGAGGGCACAAGCCCGACACCCAGAGGACACCCCATCCACAGCGTTACTGACCGAGATGGAGTAGATTCGCGCCACGTCGTTGATGTACCGACGTATCTGAAGGTGAGAAACAAATTGAATGAACTAACAATGGCGACACAAGTGTGTGTGCAGATAAAAGGCGCTGAGGAATTTAAAGAGGTTTAAACTAAGACAAACCATCTTGTTTCAGAAGCTCTAAAACCAAGTCTGACACAAAAGTGGATCACAATATACAGTATTTGTACTTTGTACAAGATAAAGTTTTGCCCTCACTGGCCCACATTCCTGAAAAACAGATGGTTTATGAGAGCAAATTAATGATCCTAGCTTCAACTCTGCTACTGCCAGTGAAGTTGGAAGCATCTGGACTGGATGCTCTACCATAAAAAACATCTTTTCTCCACCGTTCACACATTACGCAGCATACTGTGTGAGAGCAGTGATAAATGTAGTTTGTATGATTTGTAGTTTGGTTTAAGCACCGCCTCAGAAATTATCTTAAAGACCAAACAGAAGGGAGTGTTCAGTGTACCAAGTGTGGAGTAGATTTACAAGAATAAGCGAGGATGATGAAACTGTCAGGACGTTTTTTTAAAGCTTTCTTGTTTTGGGACCTGAGGTGACAAACACAAGAGTTTGTCAGTCAGGCCAAGTTTCCAGGTCTTATAAAGGGCTCAGTGGCATGAAAATACTTAAACAGTCGTGTGCACATGTGTACTTGTACTTACATCTGAAGGTTGATTAGTTCTCTGGAAAGCCCATGTGTAGGAAACCGAGGCATTCTTCGTCATGACGTGTGTGTAGGTCTGTCTTTTTTTAGTTCTCTCCCATGACTCCACCACTGTGGTGCTCTTCCTGTTTACGTCCTAAAAGATTCATTCAACAAATTTCTCCTCCAAACATCTATATAACAATGTATGTACCAGCAAACATATGCCAGGATCTGTTCTCACCATCATGAAGTAGAGCTCACAATCAGCTGTGCACAAAGTTTCAAATTCAAATGTGATGCGACCAAATTCTGTCCCTGAACGGCTTGACACTGACGTAGGGAGCCTGACACATAGAGAAAAGAGGAGTCAGATCATCAGAATGACAAGGTTGATGCAGACTGAAAAACACAACATGACTCTACTTACTTGAAGCCAGGAACATGGATGTTGAGGATGAGGTAATCATTATCCGAGCTTCCCGCTCCACTCTGGATATGATCACCTCCCACCTCCCAGCCTGAAGGACAGAACACATCCACATTGCTCATGTGTTTCAAGAAACATACAATTAGATAACACTGACCAGTTTAACCACATTAAAGGATAAGTTCACACTGTGGGGAAATATGCCTATTTGCTTTTTTGCACAGAGTTGGATAAGTAGTTCGATACCACTCTTATAGTCTTATAGTAAATATGAGGCTACTACTAGCAGCCGGTTAGCTTAACTTAGTTAAGTACAAAGACTGGAAACTGAGAGAAACGGCTACAAATCCATACAAAAACCAATGTGTAAAAACTACATGTTGTGGTTTTTAAGGAGGGAAAACTTTTAAGGGGGGTGTTTGTGGTTATAATGAGTTAATTAATGAGCTTTAGAAATGCTGGTAGGACAGAGCTAGGCTAACGGTTTCTCCTCATTTCAGTCTCTGTGCTAAGCTACGCTAACTGGCTGCTGATGGTAGCCTGATATTTACCATACAGAAACAAGAGTAGTATCAATCTTCTCGTCTAACTCACAGCAAAGAAGCAGGTCAGGATATTTTTTAAAATGTTCCGAACGTAACTTGCCTAAAACAAACACCCACCATTCATACTGTCACATTTGGAGTTGCCCACATTGAAACAAGAGGTCTTCATGTTTGCTGGAAGAATATTCCACCATTTATACTCATAACCCAAGGTGGGCTCAGTGCCTGCTGGACACTGCTTACATGCTGGTGGAAAGACACAATGAAAAAATAATTAGGGAAACTGCACAGAAAACAGACAGAAAAAAAAAAAAAAAAAAGGCAGAGAAGAACACAAGATAAACAACAAAGTTTTCAGTACGTTCCATCCCGTCAGAGTAGGTCCCGGGTGGGCAGGGCGAACAGGTGGCTGTGTCATTGTTATAGAAACCAGGGTTACAAGGGGGGCAGGGCTCTCGTTCTCCACTTGGAGGCAAAGTCTCAGCTCCGGTCACACCCTCAAGACAGATCTTCGGCTCAACCCACTTATAGATCACCTGCGTCTGAAATGACACAGAGATGGAAGGTGACATAATTGAACAGAAACTGTGATTACAAAATAGGGTTCCTCTGGGTGTTGCATCTGAAAGTGGCCTCTTTTCTCTCACCTTGCCTTCATGGTCACATGCTGTGTGGATCTGGAAATAGTCCTTCTTGGAACATGGGGGTCTGTCCTTACACGCAGCTGATCCCTCAGCTTAGAAAAGTGGTGACATGGCAAAAAAAAAAAAGAACTATCATTTAAACGGAGCAACTGCAGAATACATTTCATTTACCTAGAATCCCACAAATACTGTTGTGCTTTAATAAATAATAACCTTTGTCAAAGACATCGTAAAGCCTTCACATAAAAGACATCAAGCTAAATAATTAAAACACAAGAATCCAAATGAAATAGAGAACCATTCAGTTCTATTTGAAATAGTAAAGCACATAATTGCACATAATTGTGTAACACAAGATGTGAATGCAAATGAAGAATAAAAGAATAACAGAAAGAATAATTTGCTCTTTGAAAAGACTGTTCTGGTAGGAGACTCACTACTAAAAACACAACAGTGAAGCACAGGTCATGCAATATGCATAAAGAGGTGTACTGAATTAAATATGCAATATGTTCAGAATACTCTAATCTTCTCTCTGCCACTTGAAAGCACTGATATAGTCTTTTCATTAGACTTGCATTTAATTTCATTAGACCAGGTTGAAATATCACAAATGTACAAAAAATGTAAGTAAGTCACATTACTTTATTTAAAACAGAGATTATTCACAACCTTCTATTGTACCTTGATTTGGAACATCTCCACCTACCTACCATTGACTGTTTTACATGTGGAAATGTATTCAGCTAAATCCCTTCTGAGAAATATACAAAGATAGATCAGGGAGTATATTATTTTGTCCTCATAAACAGCATATTAGAAAACAAATCTGTGAAGTGTAAGTATCTGCTGCTACTCCCTTGTGACCACTCAATCACACTACACTGAACTAACGAGCAGATTTCTTCTTCTAAAGTTTGTGGCTGAAAATAGGCTGAGCTCTCTTTCTATCCTTTGGCTGTGTTGTGCAATTCTGTGCGCAGCGCTGATAACAATTAGGCTGCACTGAATATAGCAGTGCAGCTTCATTATGTTGTTCCAAAGAGTCTCAATATGTGCACATCTTTTTCTGTGTGTCAGAGTGTGTTCCTACCTGCGTACTGAGTGGTGGTGTTACAGGGCGTGCAGGAGCTTGCACCGTGGCCAGAGTAGGTGTCCCGAGGACAAGGTTCACATGTGGAGGAGCCTGGGACCTGACTGAACGTCCCCGGTTTACATGGAAAACACTCCGATGTATAGGCAACTCCTGGTATAAGGTAATTACAAATAATTAGAGCATTAATGTCACTGAGTACAGAGTTTGGGTTAAAAAAAAAGAGGGAAATATGTTACTGACCTTCTATTTGGATATTTTTCAGAAAAACAGGCTTCACCACTTTGGTCCCCATCAAGACCCCTCCTGTCCTCCAATAGAGGATGTTGGTGCCAGATTTCAGGTTCACCTAGACACATAATTTCATGTACCATCAGTCAAACTATGAAACAAACACTTTAAGAGATCAGCTTAAATACTGGATCTGAAAAGTTGAGACTTCACTGCATTTTCACCCCAATCAGAATAAGGTATAAAACTTCACCCTTTAACTGTACAAATTACAAGTAGTTTGAGTTCATATGGTTTATTCCAGTAGTCCAAGTTATAAATCTGATTAGCCTAGATTCATTTCATATTGCAGAAACAGCAAAACAGCAAAAAATGGATTATTATTGCCCACAATACTTATTTCTTTACCCTTGACCATAAGCTAAAGAAAGGAAGAAAAAAAACATTTTGTGCTCTCTGGAGGATCGATAGACTGTATTAACACTCCTCCCAGCTAATTGTACTTTGTCCACATAATACAGAGCTGAACTAATTTCATTGTGTGTCTGGAAAAGTACTGGAAACAATAAGTGATGCCTGCCACTTTCTGTGGCAGCCTTCCTGCTTGTATCCACCCATTTCCTGCAGCTTAGCCTGAGTTCAACACATTTATTTGGGAAAAGTGAGGCCAGCTAACAAAGATCCATCTTCCATAGTCACTGTTCATCTGGCAGCGTGAAGCACTTACTGTATGGGTTGCCCATTCACCGTGATTGGTGAGCTTGAGCCACTTCGTATCAGTAGACTGATCCATCTCCTGACACTGGTCATTCTGGATCTAAGCACACACAAATGATGAGTGTTCAGCAGCTGATACTGTCATCTTTTTTAAGGTAGTGTTTTATGACTTAAATATTTATTAAGTACACTTGTGAACACATTTACAACACTTATTTCAAAATGAGCTGAAAGTTATAACAGACCTTACAGTCCTTAGCTCTATCTCAACCAGTCTGTCCAATCTAACAATGGACTGTTTTATTGTTTGCTACAGATTCATGTTGTGTTGATATTTTCCTCCAAAAAACATCTCACTGGCAGTGTATGCATAAACATGCTGTGTAAACTCACACAGAATCCACTTAAGCAGACAAACAAATAAAAAGAAACAATTTTCCCCAGAAGTAAAAAGATAAAAGATGATGAATGTGTGAAACTCACAAAGAACTCAAATAGCAGGTTATTGTCTGGATATTGATACTCAAAGCTGACAGAGCCCTGTTTCTTCAGATGGACAGCATAGATGAGTGACACTGTGCATTCGTCCCTGTTGGATTCCAGATAGTTTCCTTGAGGCACCCAGGAAGAACTGCAAGGAAGATAAAATAAAATTAATTTTTACAACTTACTTCTGTTCTAGCTTTCAGTTTTTCTCGCATCTTAGTCACACACCTATTGCAGGTGAGCCTGTCATCTCCTCGGGGGCCGTTTTCCAGGGAGGTTGCCAGGCTACTGAATCCAGTAGGCATGGAATCCCATTGGTCGAAGCGGATACCGCTGCCGAGGGAGTAGCTTCCTGCTGCACACTGGGTACACTCCTGAGCCGACATCTCCAGGAACTCCCCGGCCTCACAGGAGAAGGCTGGGGGACAAATTGGAAGAGACACAGACGGGTGGGGAAAAGGAGACATTTCACATTCTGCTTCAAAAATCATGCTGACAATATAAAATGAAACGGACTAAAGATGACAGAGAAATGTTCATGCAAATCCCAGCTGCTGCTGCTTTCAGCTGCTTTCTGTACAATGTAGACGCAGTGATCTAGGAACTTAATCCTTACATCCTGTTACACATAGTCTGTGTCTCTGCATTTTTTCCACTGAGCCATTATGTCTTCTGCATCTGTCAGTGTTTTGACCCTGTCAGCTTTTCCTCATACCTGACCTGGCCAAGTGCCATTATAATGCCTCGCCATGCTTCAATGCAAAAAAACTGAATGTGGGTATACAATTTCTGTAGTACAGTACATGCGACTGTGAACAGGAAGTGCTTGTAGGTGTGACTTGATTGATTGATTGATTTAAGAACAGTTTACTGTGGTTGATTAACCAGGCCTCTTGCATTTTATAATCATGAAATGGAAAGAATAATGATATCCTACATGGGATTTTTGTCAAGTTGTTATGAGGAAACAAGTGTCAAGTGTTCACCTAAAGTAAATTCTGTAGTCGTCGAAACAGGAAGAAGGAAACAGAAAAAAATGCCAAAATAGCAAAGGTGATAAGAGTTGTTGTTGTTGTTCTATTGCAGGACTGGAAACATTTCACCTTTACAAAAGGTATGCACCATGAAGGTACAAACGGCCACAAGCAACATGGAAGGAACTCTCCATTTTGTTGTTGAGGTCTAACAATGAAGGCAAATTAACATTCCTCAATACAATCTAATGTGCAATCAAATGTCCATGTCAACAAACACTAGCTTTCCATTAACATTCAGAGAGAAAACGCCCATGCACCTTATTCTGTGAGTGACCTTTCTGGTAGCACAATTATCTTACACACATATTTTGGCAGTGATAATCTCAATTGAGCCATAAGTGAAGCAGTGTTGCAACAGCTTGAGGCAAACCTGTTCTAGGGAGGTCTAACAAAAGACAAACGTGTATGACCACCTTGTAGTTGTAATTAAAATCTGCTTTTCTGTCTTCACTGATAAGCCACTTTTCACTAGTAGTCAGATGTCAGTGAGTACCCCCTGCCAACAAAAGGAAGAATTTAACACTCCCTATGACTCACCTTTTACTTAGCAGATCTGTTTCCATGGCAAAACATTAACACTGAAAGACTCTGCAAACTTACTGTCTTTGTATTTAAATGGTTTATAACTAAGAAACGACTTTTCAACAGATTTCCTACTGGTGACAGATGTTGGTGTTTCCTCGAGAAACACCAACATCTGTCATCAGTTTCTGCAACTCATATTAGACACATACAATAATTTTGAGCGGCAACATGGCTTTGTTGATGATGTGGGTTGTGCAGGAAACCAACAGAAAGCAATTATCTGCTCCAAGGCTATTGACCTGTGGCTTTGTTCTGCGGCTGGTTTGACGATATCCAAACAGTGTCAGTCAGGTTGTAGTGGTAGAAGTTCCAGGTTACTGATAAGTAGGTGAGATACACACAGCAACTTTCAGTCTCTTACAAGCACACACCAAAACATACTTACTGCACTCTGTGCCACGTACTGGCTCTGGTAATCCAGTGCAGGCCCCAGGTCTCTGTGGGATGGCCACTCTCCACCGAGATCCTGTACTGTCACACTCTGTGTACTCATAGTAGTAGTCTGTCTGCCAATTACACACACACACAAAACATCTGCATAAGAAATCAGCCACTACAACCCAAACATTAAGCAAATGTAGGCCAGAGGCAGGTCAGAAAACATCACACCACAAAAGGCCTCCACCCACTCATTCTGGATAAGAATGTTTTGCAAATCAAAGCAGACTAAGTGGATGGAGCTACTGTGTTAGCAAAAAACACTGTAATTAACTTGCATATGCAGCTGCTCGGGCTCACAAAAGATGAGTGCCGGTTACTGTGTTATCTCTTAAGCCACAACCACTCTTCTGCCCTGGATATACAACATGCCATCTCCATGGAGATGGCGACAGGGGTGAGGGTAGCAGAGGGCTGCTGGGGAACCAGGCGTTTTACCAGCAGCTCTTTACATTTCAGGAGGAACACTTAAGACACTTGATTGCTCCATGTAGTAGTTTTAATCTGTGGTCTGGAGTGAAAACCATTAGCTTAATGTTCTCGCTTCCACAGAGCTTCTCTACATCTTCCTATCTACAGAGCAGGGTGGCCTAATTTCTGACAGTTTACATAATGTTGCTCCTTGAGCCAAAGCAGATTTTGACACCACAGCGCATGCAGGCTGTTGTGTGTGGAATGGTTTTCCCTGGTGTCTGCGGGTCTAGTGATAGAGCCCAGTCACACTGTTGATAAAGGACAAGGGAAATGAGGCTGAATCGCATGTAGTTGTAGACCAAACGCAATGCTCAAACTCAAGACACACGAAATCTTCAAAGAACGGGATTGTATATTCTGAACTCTGTTGCACTAAACCCTTATTAGCTTTTGTGATACCTACAAGAACTGATATGACTTTCAATGTCCATCTCACACCATAATTCAGCATCTACTTCTCATTGTAATTTAAACCAATGCATCAGTTCAGATGTCATATGCAGACATCCCACCCAGAAAGGGGTCTTGCTGCACAAAAGCTAAAGCCAGCAGCACAGTAATTTATCACCATATAGGCCTTAACTGGGAGCTGCAGTAATCTCTCTGCCAGGGTGAAAACAGAGATTGAGCCAGTAACTTAGAGGAATGTTGCTCCCCTATCTTGGGACTGTCTTTGTGTGACGATGCTGCCAGCCTGGGCTGAGGAGGTGTTGAGCTGAGCCAGACCGGGGGGAGGAAAGGCCAGTTCATGCAGGAAACTGATAACAGCCAGAACAGCACTGAGTGGTGAAGTTCAACATAAACCAGAGCACATTAGAGATTCATGTTCCTCCATGTTGTTCAAACTTGTTCTCGTCAAAAACAGAGCAAGTGTTAAGGTGCATTTAGTCTATTCACCTGCTCTAAATTTAAACATCACACCATAAATCGACCCGGAAATGTGTCATCAATTTTTAATCGTATCCGATATGGACACTGGATTACTAACTCTCTGTCAGCGTGTGCAGCCACAGCCACCCAAGCAGTGCGTTTTTCTAAATTGTTATCCCCTGTGCCGATCTCTTCCAATAAAAACGGAGGTAGTGACAAAGGATGAAGCCTTATTGATCGACTGGGGCATCTCTCACCTCACTACACTGCCGCTGTCCTTTGGCCCCGTCAATCAGCCGGAGCGCGCAGAGGATGAGAGCGCAACTGGCGACGGACCAAGCCGAGGACCGCATTGTGGATCATCGAGGGGAAGGAAAAAAACAAACAACAACAACAACCTGGATCAAGGAGAGATAATTGTATCATAAACCTGGGACAGATTAAAGCTAGGTCGACACCTGCTTCTGTTGCCCCTTGTCGGCAGATTGTAACCCTCACCACCTGCGATTATCCTTTGACTGAGCGCTCCCAGGCTGCCTCATCAAAATTAAGCTAGATGAAATGTAGAAGCACTTCCGGTTATGATTTTCCAAAATAAAACACGCAACGCATTTGTGAGCGTAGGATCGGGCAGCAGTTTGTTCATGCCTATTTCTTTCCAGATATTGTGATACGCTTTTTATGTGTACACCAATTTTCATTTTGTGCAGTAAATCCTCTATTTTCCTAAAGATGAGCAATTTTGTCACTTTAATTTGAAAGCTAAGCAGAAATGCACCTGGTGTTTTTCTGGATGTACCCGCTCACTTGACGCAGCTGTGTTTGTGCCTTCACCCACCGGCTCTGACGCTTCAATGACGTCGCTCAAGAAAAAAAAATGTTTTGTCATCTGGTGTCAATCGTGACAAAATAATTGCAACATGATCCGTAATATAAATTATAAGCTATATACATTTAGGTTGTAAAATGAAGAGCCGCAGGCACGCGAACGGTCTCTGTCGACGTCACTGTTGCAGATTTCTTTAGGCTAATGTCATTGTGGGAATGGTCATTTTGAAAAGATGCAGCTGCATTTTGTCCTTTCCCTTAGAACAGCCTCGGGTAGATGCAGGATGTTGTTCTTATGTCTCAGCCATTGTAGTCCATATCAGTGACCGCCAGAGGGAAGCCAAGCTCTGCAACAGTTCATCATTACCGGACTGCTTTCTCTGTTATTTATCTGTCTATAATGACAACATCCGATTTGGATTTTGGACTTTAGTGCCTAAATGGAATAATTTTAATGGACATAAATGCCCTGCTGGTAACCATGACGGTCAAGCAGAGTGAGTGTAGTTTGTTCAGCTGCAAAGTCCACAATCAGGCTTGTCATGGAGGAGTGCAAAGAATGTAGGCGTGCATGGTGGGATATGAATAGCTGGTGCCAGTGAGGACCATAAACCTGTTTGGGGTTGCCAGAATTATTTAATGCATTAAGAATCCTACAGAAGTAGAGTGAAAATAAAGGGACACAAGAACAGTTATTATTATTATTATTATTATTTTTTAGGTGTGTATCAGGATTAATGTTACAGACAGTGTACACGTTACACAACATTACGTCTATGCCTCTAAACAGTGAGCGCAAACTTTATCTCCGTTTACATCTGGAGTCACAAGAGTTCAGATGTGTGTCATAATCACACCCTGGTTCAATTTGACAGGGTGTGATACACTCACAACACAAAGCTGCTTAAATGGGAAGTGTGTGGGAGAGATGGACTGAGAGACAGGAAAAACACAAATTGTGATTTTTTTCTTTTTTACATGAAAGCTTGTTGAAGTACATCTCTAGAGGACAGACTGTGTATAAGGTCTATATTATTATCCAAGCAATGTCTTTGTTAAATAAATGTTTACAAGAATATGTTTTATATATGTTCTGTATTATGCATACAGACATTAATCTTTCTTTGCTCCACATGAGTAAAGTCATTTAGTGTGATTGTTGTTGTGTTTGGTGAGTGACTAACGGCACACCCTACTACAAGACAGAGTCCTGCAACTATCAGACCTTAACAGAGCCAACAGGAACAGATCACTGTTCAGGAGAAGATGCTTGGTGTACAATGTGGTCACATCCCCACTGTAAAACAGAAGATCAAAACATGCTTGGTTACTTGGACAGTAGAGTGGGCAATATGAGCAAAGTCTATATTGCAACAATGAATTAATAAATAGTGTAGTTATTACTAGTTATTATTAAACAGAAGTTAACTGGTATAGTATTATACCAGGCGGGGGAGTAAGCCGCCCCTTTAAGAGTGTCGGGGGATTGTTTACATTGCTGCACTGTTTGTCCCCTGCGGGCTTCTGTAGTTCAAACTTTCAGTGTTGGTCAAGTTGTTGTCTCCACTTACGGTCGTTTTTCTTCCTGCTGTACCTGGAAAGGACATACTCTGTGAGTAATATTGTTGTTATGTAAATTACCTGTATGACTTACCGTTATGATGTCCCGCTTTGATTTATTGTTGTTTATTAAGTTAATAGCGCGACCGATGCGCTAATGCGCTAGCCCGTCAATGGGCTTTTCTGTGTTATGTTGCCATAAAGCTAACCGCTATTTTACCACGCATGTTGCGTGACGAAAATAATAATTTCAGTTTATGTTTATGAGTTTGAATTTATGATTACACAAGAAACAGGCAAAACGAAGTCTGACATATTTTTCTTCATTATGTTTTGTATTCCAGTTTTAGAAAAATCTTCTCAAAGCATCAAAAACTTACCTGAAGACTCTGCGATGTTTCAATGAGAAGCTGTTAAGCTATCTGCCACGTTTGAGTTCAGCACATTCTTACAAGGGCAGAATAATTTTTGTGCATTTCACCAAACAACAATCCACCATATACATAATAGAAAAGTTGACGTTACATAACTGAAGTTAATCCTAATTGCATGAATCTTGTATTGTTCAGTTTAGTTGAAACTGTTTTAAGTGCAGGTTTTGATTCAACTTTACAGTCATTCTGAAGGCTGTAGCTTGGGTTACTAGTGAATTGTATGACATGATACTGACAAGTGTTTATAACATTGTGTCTACCCTATGAAAGTAAATGAGAAAATGAATCATCTAAAATAGTATAATCAGCTGTGGTCCAAGAGAAGATCATCTTGCAGTCTGTCATCAGTCATCTTCCTGTTTTCCCATAGAGCCTAGGTGGATGATTTACAACATTCTGCATTAAACTGCATCGCATCCAGATTCCATGGGGCTGCCATGGCTGCAGAAGCTGCCCAAATTACTTTACTTTCTTTGAAAAGCCATGGACAGAATTCCAGGAATCTTGGAAGTAAAGTCTTCTGTTTTTGTTGATTGTCCTATTTCTGGACATCAGTAATGTTTTGGCTTTAATCTCATCACCATCTCTGCTATCACAAAAATGCAGCCTAACTTGCTACCTGGTGTACTAGTTTGACCAAAAGTACATCTGTGATTTAGCTTTAAGTACAGCTGTATGAGGTGTTTAATTTCCCTCTAAGAATAGATCAAAAAGGCTTTCATGAGTGCAGCCCTAACGTATACTTTACGACCAAGTGATTCTGTGGGAGATTTGGATTTTACTCTCCTGGGTGACTTTAATGGGAGGCTATTTGACCCCTGATGAAGCTTAGATAGTAAAGTGGGTGTTAGAAATGGGCATTAGTTTTTTATAGGTTATTTAACCACACCTGCATCCACATACACTATCTGCTGAATTTTGCATTTAGGACATTTTGGATATATACATTCAACTGAGTTTTCAAACATTTTATTGTGTAAAGATTGAGCCTCCTTTGACACAGTATCTGATTAAATAACCAGTGAACCAGTGCAAACCTGTACACACAACCTGACAGTCGGTAAGCTGCTCTGCATTTTTATCACAATTCTACTTCTGATATTGTCTTATGAAAAATACATACTCACCAGTAGACCAGCCTGGATAAAATATAGACGCTAGTCTGCTTTATGTGATTGTATGAATATTTAAGTAGGCATCCACCCAAGGGGCAGCTGGGTTCCTCCTATCTCACCCATTCTGTGAGGAGGGACACCAGGTCTCTCTCTTTCTCTCTCTCTCTCTCTCTCTCTCTCTCTCTCTCTCTCTCTCTCTCTCTTTCGCTCTCTCTCGCTCGCTCTCTCCTCCTTTCTCTTTCTCATCTGAGGCCTATCACTTACGGTGTTTGCCTGTAACTTGAACTCTCATATTCAACCATCTGTAACATTTCAGTAACCTTTACACTCTAGGCCACTGCTCTGTGATCAGATGAGTTCATTAATTAATAGTGGTGAAGTGTGGGGCAAGTGTGTTAGTAACTGACCCTGGATCAGATGGTAACCAGAGTCCTGCTGGAACAGTGAGGCCCAACCCCAGCTTCCAAACTCACAACAGACCAGGGACTACCTGGTCGAGTAATGAGACACCCAGCACTGACACAGTGCAACTCACGTACACACAAAAACCCTGAGACGCTCATACACCTGCAGGTAGACCAGGGAGGCAGACCAGAGACCATGAAGGTGTGCCACCAGAGAAAGAGTGGCTGAAGCCACTTAGAAGCAGCCGGGCTAGGAATCTATTTTCGGAGGAAGAGAGAATGATGCGATGACAGATCAACCTACTGACCAAGAGATGCCCGACACAGTGCAGACTTTTAAGGTTAAGTCTGAGATACACTGATGACCTAACTTGTACAGCTACTACTGGACAAACAGAAAATGAATGCTGCAAGAGGATGTACTTGAAGGAAGGATAACTATCAATAATTGTTGATATGGATCAAGAAGAAGAAAGAGATGTTTTTATTTCATACATCACAAGAGTGGAAAGGGTTGGCTCATTCCTACATAGTGCATATACTTTCAGAGCATTTGCCTTCATCCCACTTAAAGGTAATGATGTATACTTAACTGCCTAAAGCTGCCCCACAGACTGGGAAACCCCAGAACCACCTGATGTTAGTGCAATTAGGATTAGTTTTATTGTCTCTCTCTGTAACTTCACCAGAATGCACGGGCTACCTTGCTCATCTCTGGGACACTGTTTTGGTAATCCATCTGATGTTAACACTGATCCAGCCCCTCCTCAGGAGCCAAACAGCTCCAGACGAAGCAGAAATAACCACGGACTTTCAGCTGCAGATCCAGTTATTTCTCAGCCTGAAGTCCTACCAGGCACTCCACAGGATCAGCAGCACAAGCAGACTCAGAGGACTGTCAGCTGTATCTCCACCCACTCCACCAGAACCAGAAAAGTTAATGGTACCAGTTCAAACTCTGTCTGCCACCCGCAGGACCAAGATGATGATCCATGCTTTGAGTCACCTCCACCCTGCCGTAGCATCTCCCAGAGCTCAGAAGACGAGGCACTGGAAGCAGAGTGTAGTCCAGAGCTGGAGTTGAAATGTCCTCAAATACCCAGACCCTCCATTATTATCAGACAACCCAAGGTAAGAAGGCTGTGGTCAGCAAGTTCTGTTTTCAACTGATATATTCATTTTAAAGTTGACTCTTCTTTATCATTTAATTTGACTTTGGTATTTTACAAATCCACACTCTTTCCTTTTTACTTGACAGCTGGTGCAGGTGATTGTAGAGTTCATGTAATACATTACATAACCACAAGGGGGTGTAGAACCAAATTAAAAGTATTAATCCATTCTGTATGATATTTACAGTAAATTGAAGCTCGTGTCCCTTTGGCTGGATTTAATACATTAATTCCTCATCACACTACTATTTTTTATCAGTGAGGCATGAAAGTCAAAACACACGTGAACACTCACATACCCACTTTGCGGTCAGAGTGCTCAGTGACTGAAGATAGAATGTCAGTGAAATGTGTCCTGAGCTCCTGTTCAACATAATCTGTTTCCTGATCTCTCTAAACACCCGTGTGTGCGCTTGTGTCTGTGTGCTTGTGCATGTGTATTTGTGTGTTGAGAGAATTGTTTCTATTAAGTCTTGACCAAATGCTACCACGCACAAGCTTTTCCTCTTTATCCAAGGAAAGGGATGACACTTTATGCAGGCTAAGCCTTGTCCTCTGATCAATAGTGCTGATCAGCACTGGAAACCGCAGAAGAATGAAAGGGAGGAGGGGCGGGTTTTAATAGGAATCCTGGAATTTACACAGCTGATTACTTCATCCAAAGGGAGATATCTTACCAGCAGATGTTTAGACATCTGTCGGGTTGATCGTTTTAGGCCGGAGGATTGTCAGTTTGATACGGCCGAAGTTATTAAACGAGCCGTGAAAGTATTAAACACATGGTTGATTTATTATGGCAGCCTGGTACAAGCCTGGAATGAGAATTTTAAATTCCTTGACTGACTAAAACATTGAGCCAACTCTATTACTCAAATGTAAAAGCACTCTTTAACTACCTTGCAACAGCCCCCCCCCCCCCCCCCCCCAATAAAACTGCAGCAGAGTTGCTTGTTGGCCAGCAGCACAATGCATGTTTGTAGTGGACGGCAACAGGCCTGTGAATGTATAGAATCACCACTCCCCTGACATAGCTATTATTGTGCTGTACCAGAATGAATTACAAAACTGTTTTCCCTCTTTCAGTGGAAACAGGAACAAGATTTCACAATGTTTGTTTCAACAAAGTTAATATTAATCAAGTGTAACACCTAGGGTTACTTCCTCATCGAACTGTGTTCAAAAAAGGCTGACAGATCCACTGGAGCACAGGCATGGTCTGAGCATGTGCATTTAAAACCCCTATAGCACCTTATCAGCTGACCTCTCAAAAGTCATGGCATGTACCACTCCTTTGTGTCAGTCCACAGTGTGTAATTGTTCAAACTTAATCATTAGTGTCTTTGTAAAGACATCCAGCACAACAGATGAAGCTTTGATCCTTTGCACCCCAGTGCTATATCTTTGTGTGTGCATGTGCGTCTATGTGTGTCCATATCAGTGTGTGGCCAACGTGCTCATGGGGCGCTTTCTTTATCCAAAGTTGAAACCACTGTCATATCTGAACGTTCAGCACAGTACACACACACACACACACAGGAACACTGATTACATGGTTAGCGAAAGAATGTCCTGCTAGAAACAATAATACAAATTCTTATTCTCTCTCTCTCTCTCTTTCTCTCTCTCTCTCTCTCTCTCTCTCTCTCTCTCTTCTCTCTTTCTCTCTCTTTCTCTCTCTCTCTCTCTCTCTCTCTCTCTCTCTCTCTCTCTCTCTCTCTCTCTCTCTCTCTCACACACACACACACACACACACACACACACACACACACACACACACACACATAGCCACACACAGTAGTAAAAGATTACTGAACACTGTTATTAGGCAAATAGAGGGGTTGGTTTGAACAGGACGAGAGAGCAAAGAACAGGAACATTCCCCTATAGAACAATCACTGTCTTTCCTAACACTGGCCTCATACTGCCATCTGAGCTCTATTTACACATACAGTATTAGAAAGTATTTTCTTCCTGTGTTGGCACAGACATTTATGTTGTAAAAGTAGGTTTCAGTATTTCACAGATGAGAAACTGAGCATATTACCTACTTGCATCTGTGGCTGCAGGCCCTCTATGTGTAACCCCATATGCTAAAGATCTGTAAATGAATCTAAATCACAATGTTACTAAATGTGTCTGTTGTCCTCAAAAGGGATTTTTTTTTCCAAAATTAGCCATTGTACTAATGTCCGTGGCCTCACAGTCTTATTGCCCCATAATTACACCTTGCTTTACTCTGCTTGTACTTTTGTACTATTGACGTCTGACTGGTTGTGCCCATCAGATTAATGTTTGTTATTCAGTGATGACCTTACAGTGACTGACAGTATCCCTTTGTGTTCCCTTCCCACACACTCCCCTCAGGAATCAGAATTCCAGGAAACGGCGTCTGACAGGTCGGACTGTAGAGAGACAGAGGATGGAGGGTTATCAGGTACGGAAAACAACACAAGCTTCCTCTTCTTTTCTCTCCGCTCCCTTCTCCACCTCCAGCTCTTCCACCGGGCACAGATTTTGAAAATGGAAAATGTTCTGGCTGAAGTCTCATCTGCTGATGGAAAAACAACTTTTTATGTAGAGAGCAGCATATTTCTGAAAAGAATTACTCTGCGTGTGAGGAAATGATCAGGTCACACAGTTGTGCCCTCAGTGTGTCAGTGTGTCATTATGAAGGAATTTTTGTTCCATAACTTGTCTGCTTAGGCATGATTAGGGAGCCCTCTCTTTGTCTAGCTGTAGTAAATACTCATCCAGAGGAGAGGACGAGCATTCGTTTGTGTGATTTTATATGTGTATGTAGCGTGTGTGTGTGTGTTCCCTCACCTTGCCAGGATGTCTGGGAGGAGCTGAGTGCTGGCGGTTACCTTGGCAATGAGTCTTGGGGCAAAGTATTGGGAGGGGTGGAGGGCCACAAATGGGTAAAAGGATGGAGTTGAGTGGCTGATTAATAATGTGATTGAATGTGTACATTGTGTGTGTAGTAGTGTGTGCCAGTAGACCTGCAGGACAGAGTGTGTATCAAAGCCTTGGCATACACAAACCAAGGCCACCACATCTACAGAGAACCTCTCTGCCTTTTGTTTTCTAACCCCATCCGATAACATTACAAAGAATGGATTTTGGGGGTGGGGGTTGGGAGGTAAAAACACCTCCTGAAATTTGGCAAGTTTTAGTTTTAGAAAGGTGGTATTTATTGTATTTGATTTGGTAAAATTGTAAGCTGTTTTGTCCACCTCTGTATACAAAACATGTCGTGATTTTCATGAGGTATCTATCATATGTATTTAAGGTAAAGTTGGCTCTGTTCTCTTTTATGGAAGTTGGAACAACAGGCAGATAAGGTTAACCAACCTACAGCACTGTCATTTAATGCTTTACTAACCCAGCCCAGTGTTTTAGATGCTTTTAAAGGATTATAGTCTCTATGTCTCTGTGTCACAAGCACATGCACACACAGAGAAAGAGAAACAAGAGAACATCTGCTGCATGTGGTTCTCTAAGAGTTGTAAAATCAACACAATGGACACTGTAAGCCTTACAACAGAAGTCTCTTTATTCCAATGAGAGAAATTTAAACAATACAGGCACACTTTTGTACTCCCGCCCCCCCCCCAAGGATAAAATGGAAGAGATTATGATGCACCAGGGGGTAATGTAAGTACAGAACCTCCTCTGTCTCTTTCTCCCTGACACACGCACATGCACACAATTGTCATACTGACCTTGATTTCCTCTGGTCACGGTGTGAGCGTGTTGTTGGAAGGGCCTTCCTGCTCTCTGTGTTGGAAATCCCGCTTATTCAGCTTATTCACACAAACAAGTGGACGGACAGAGGGAGGGACACGTACATGTTTCTCTATTATGATGTGTTTCCCTGTGGAGGTTTACCCAGGCCCGTACACCTCCCACATTTGACCTGAATTCTTTTTTTTTTTTTTTTTTTTTATTCTTTATTGTTCCCATATGTTCATGTTTAACGAGCATTAATGCCCTTTGAGGATCCACATAACCTGTTATCTTATGTCAGTGCTGTGAAGAAATATTTGAGTTTCGTTGTACTGCATGTCTGCACACGCCCAAGTATAAAAACAGCTTTTCATGGCTTTTATTTAGAAAGTGTACCCAGAGTGATGAATTACTTCATCTGTGTGTCCATGAAAAGAAGTAAGTGTTCCTAAGAGTTTGAACATATGTGTGTTGTATAAATTCTTAAGGGTCCAGCAAAAGATATATAGATCCTCAACACACATTTTGTGTCTGTGGTCTGTTTGATAAAATAGACATGGTAAGCTGTGGACACTTTTGTCCAGCACTGTGGATATTTTACCCCTTTCTGTACTGTAACAGAGCCATCTGCTCTCATTCCTGTTGGCAGTCATCAGGCTAAGTGGAGAGGCTCTATACGGTAAAGCCCAATAAATCTGGGTGGCTTGACCAGTAATAACAGCCTCGGTGACAACAACTGGAGTGAAATTACTGTATCTTGATCTTTTTGCATGTGCTCGCATGCATGACATGCAAACACATGCAAACACATGCAAACGTGGACACATACATAGACATGCAAATGCAGGAAATTGCATGCAATCTGTAATTTGCTCATCTGCTACGCTTGAGTGAATTGTTATTCCCTTGAATAGAATGAATTTGTGGTCAAATTCACCATATATGGCCGGTAGCAGACAGATAAGAGGAAAATAAACTGCAATCAATGAAAAGTAAGAATGAAACTAGTGACAAAAACCTTTCCAGTGCCGTCTCTACCACAGAGAGGCTGCCCTGGAAAAAAAAAGGTTTAATGTTCTATGAAAATTAAACTTATTTGTCACAGGAATTCTTGTTGCTCCAGAGTGCACTTCATGTAAGGAGAAACATCAGGGTAGGTGTTAAAGAGAGACGTCAAGATATCGGGAATTCAGGCAAATCATGACAAAAAATATAAATAATAGAGAGAATGCCAAAGCATGAAGGTGCATCAGCTGATAAAAACCAGAGACAGGGAGAGTTTGAGTGACTGATGAAGCTGGAGAACAAGAGATCATTTCACGAGTGCGCCGAGAGGCTGACGCAGCACTGACCTCACAAGCCTCATCCAGCCAGGCACCACGGGTGCGTGTGTGAGTGTTTGGATGTACGTGTGTGTCTGTGCATCTGTGCAGTAAGGGACACTGTGGTGTGAGTCATCCAGCAGTGATTGAATTAGCTGAACTTTGGCTGAACACTCACAGGCAAAAGAGGAAAACGCTGAGTGCATTACGTTACCCCAAGAACTGGCGAACACATCTTGGAGACAGACAGGCTGACAGTGAGCGTGTCGCCCACATTTTATTAAAAAGATCACCCAGCTTTATAAAGCTGCACAAACAGCCTACGCACGCCCTCTTTGTTATACACACACATGCATGCGACCACACATAGACAACTCACCAAGACTTACAGTGACCTAATTGGCAATTTCTTCCAAAACACGTCATAAATGTGGAATATCGCTTCAGTACACAGTTTTATCTTGTGGTTTCTCCACCAGTGCACTGAGGTTATGAGCCCTAAACTGTTGCTGGGTCAGACGTGAGGGAGAAAACAGAGTGGAAAGAATGCATTAAGTCTGTTTGGGACAATCGAGAGGGAGACAGAAGAAAATGGTGGCTTGATGTTAAAAAAAGACATACTGAAATTTTTTATTTTTTTTATTTTTTAGTATCTCAGATTTAACTGAGGGCTCTTGAACATACACTGCTTCAGCATATGGTGGGTGTACTGCTGGTGTAAACCCCCAGTCATCCTGAAGTAGGTCATGCACATGGCGGGTGGTGTTTGCGTACTCTACAATTATGTGCAATTATTTACCATCTCCCCTTTTTCTATACCGGTTCAATGTTAAGCATGGTTTCACACTCACAACAAAACAGGAAAAGAGATTAAGTTCTCCCTGTGCATTTCTAAAATCTATTTGTTATTCATTTTGTGTTTTACTTCATCACAGAGCAACAGATGTGTACAAAATCAGTTCCTTTTAAAACAAGCATAGAGCCTTGTTTCATGTTTACGTCTTGCCCAGAAAAAAATATTCCTCCAAAAGAGATCCACTATGATCAGTTTTTAGATCTGCCCACACTTACAGGAAGGCCTATGTGTCACCATGGTTTTCAGATAACTGCCATATCCTGTTTAAAGTGGAGGCCCTTAGAGGCCTGACAAAGAAAAAACAAGGGGGCCTCACTTGCAATCCTACATACACACAAGAGCACACACACACAAGAACGGTGGGAAGCCCTCGGCCGATAACAGAAACATCTGTTCCTGAAATTTGACTTATACCAGCAGTGTGAGATAGTGAAGAGGAGGGAGCAAGACTGTCCAGTTCCAGGCAGCAGCTTTCAGTGAGGAAACCCCCATATACACACAGGAAGCAGAAACAAGATGACCTTCAGTGTCCAAACCTGTCCACATAACCCCATCAGCGTTTATTTACAACAAAACAATATATTCAGGATTATGGTCAGTGTCTTTCTGTTGACACGTGTCCCCACAGTGGTTTTGAATGAAATTTTGCATCTTTTCTGCAGAGGAAGGGGTTTTCACTTGTTCAAACCACTGTTTGCACCTCAGCCATGAAAATGTCCGCCTGAATCTCTTCATCTCATTTGTGGTTTAGTGTGCAACTTCCTTAAAACCATCTAAAATGGAAACTACTCACTTTCTGCCGATCAGTTGTGAAGTTGCTTTACATAAACAGGCCTGTTGCCATAGCAGTGAGAAAGTACTTTGTGAAGTGAAGGTTTTATCTCCAGCATGACTTGAGTTTTAACGATGAAAGTGTGTGCCTTAATGAGATGAAATGAATGAGATAATGTTTATTATTTTAAATTAAGGCTAGATTTTAAGTTTAAAGAGTAGCTCTGCATTATTAGAAATACACTCATTAACTCTCTTGACAAGAGTTTGATGAGGAGATTGATACACCTCTCGGATCTGTACGGCAGTTTGTTGTTTCACAGGGGGTTTTGCTGGACTTTGTCTTGACTGGGACCAGTAACTTCCCAGAGTATCCACTGATTACCTGGGAACTGGTCCCGGCTAAGAAAGAGTCAACACATAATCCCTTGCGAAATACTGAATCATTGTCTTTTACACTTAAGGTTTTGTACAGATTAAACCAACAAGATGCAACATTGGGCTTTAGATGTGCAGGTAAAAGGATTTACCTTTTAACAGAGGCAAGTTCTTTCCTTTTGTTTCCAACCAGCTGCTGGTACAAGCTCCAAATTTAGCATACAGATATGTGAGAAGCATACAGATATAAGAGTCGTGTAACTCATCTGACTCTCAGCAAGAGAGCAAGAAAAAGAATTAGTGTTTTGCAATGATAGTTGTTGCTATAATGTTTGGTTTCTCATCACTTTTATTCTCTTATGTACAACCACATGCATGCACAAACACACACGCACACATTCACTCAGTACACATCTGTTTCCTGCATAGTGGGAGCTCTGACTGTGGTGGTCTCTGAAGGGAGTGTCCTCTGTTAGAGGAGATCCCTGTCATGACTCATCCTATTGTTCAGCTCAACACTCGTAGTCACCCCTCTCCTAAATTATGAGAAGGTCCTTAGGAATGTTCTTCTTCTCTGATGCCCCAACCTCCCACATGTTTAGATTTCAAATCAGACCCTTGAGCCTTTTTGTACTCTTTTTTTTTTCTTTTTTTGTCATTTCCAGTAAGCCTGCTCTGTAGTTGTGCAGCAACTTAGAACTTTATCCAACAGAGATCAAACCCAGCCAGATGTAGTCAAGGAGGTTATTTGCCGACAGAACACCATGAAACTGGGGGTTTCGGTGAGCTGATTTAACAGAAGGAGGGTGGATAAGCAGATCCACCCTCCTTCATCAGTAAGCAGATTACTCTTCATCACAAAGAATGCTCAGGATATTCAGTCTGAGACAACAGCGGGCAGCAGACTGATCTGTTGTAATCAAAGTGATGAATGATCAAATGATCTGCATGAGGGAATACTGCAAACTTCCCCCTTGAGTTCTTTGATGAAAAAGCACAACAATTTTTGCATGGACACCAATGGTCACCAATCATTTCAAACTTATGCTGTGGAGCCAAGAGTTAAACTCACATACCTTTTATTCTAGTGCAGAGTTCAAAGTATCTAAATATATCAAATATATCAGGCTAAATTTTGAAGAAATCCGTATAAAATAATGAACTGCATATTCCCACTTAGATAAGATAGATGGGTGCAGCCATAAAAAAAAATCTAGGGTTTGAATATTTCATTCACTGTAAACATCATATCACTTCAATGATGAATTGAAACATGCTGATATGACAAAAAATAAAGCAGCATTAAAATGGAAGCTGTAAACACAATATCATAAAGATGTTGTGGCAAACATGTCAGTGTACAGTCACCTATTTATACATCGGCAGACACCGAGCAACATTAGCATTCCTTTGGAGTTGTGTGACCATCTGGCAAATTTAAGTTCAATATTTGCTCTCCTTCTTGCTCTGTTTTGGTCTCCACCAACTCCTGCATTGGGTTTATTCTGGTCGAAAGCAGCTGCAGCTGGAAACAAGGTTTGTGGGCTGGGGGCCATTAAACCAAAGCTGAGGGGAACTGCAACTAAGTGATAATTCTTTGTAGATTTGTCATAACTAAATACCCTTTTCACATTACATGTAAAGTCACTTAACCCACATGCTGTTTTAAGGGAAAGGGGAAACTATATGTTAAACTGACATGTTGTGGTTTAAAAGATCAATTTAAAAGTATGATTTAGTTATTGCTGCTGTACGCCATATACCATGTAAATTGTGTTTCAATACCCCTATAAATAATTTTAAAAAACAAAGTACAATTGGTCCACTAATAAATTTGGATGCACAGAAAAGCCTGTCCTACATAGAGTATACTTTATTAGAAAATAGTACTAAAACGTATTAAGTACCAAACGTAGCTCATCACAGGTTATAACAATTTTCAGTAAGACTTTAATGACAAAATTTTAAAAATCTAGTGATCCTGTGTTTGTGAGTGCTCCATCGCACGCCCCGCCCTGAGCGCGAGGAGTCCCTGCTCATCTACTTCAGAGAGCAGATGAAGAAAGAGGAGGAGGAGGAGCCCTTTGCCTACGTCACTCTATCCCTCCCACCCAGCTTAAATTTACATTTTCTATGGGTCCTAGCTGAGTGTGCGTGCGTGCGTGTGTGTGTGTGTATGCTGGAGCTATTGAACAGTTTTGAACAGCAGAGAGTCGCGTAGACACACCTCAACCCCAAGAAGTGATCCGGAGACGCGCTGATGCGACCTGAACCACTTTGTCATTTTAGAAATTGAACAGCTTGAGTTGGAGAAGTCGCGTCGGGGTCGACTTTGAGGTAGGTGTGTACGTGTATATATGTGTGTGTGTGTTAGTGTCTGGAGCTCGAGCGGTTTTCGTGAGGTTGTTTCACGAGCGCACTAACAAAAGCGGCACGTTTTAACTGTCTGTCTGGCCCCATCGGCGGAAGCAGCAGGTTTTTGCGTTTAAAAGCTGGAAAAGTGACGAGGAGGAGAAACAGACCGAGGAGAGAGAGAATGAGCTTGCAAAACACAAACTCTTGTTTCATTGTCTCCTTTTGTTGTAGCGCATGACTGTAGCCGACGGGACAGTGAGGAAAAAACACGTTGAGGTGGTTGTACAGCACGTACAGTCCACAGTTACATCTACTTTGGAGCAGACTGGTGTATACATGGCAGTTTACACTTAGTGCTTTGTGAGAAGAACAGTAGAAGAAAACATAAGCTTTTGTTATCTGTAGTGTGTCAGTGGTCTTCTGAGAAGATGATGTGGGGTACTTAACATGTAATGCTCACATGTGATATTACACTTGGCAATATGTGTACACAAGTCTTCTAAAACAAAGAATCACTCTTGTTTTTAATCTATTATAAAATCACATATGTGCCTCAAAGGGCTTTGCAACCTGTACAACACTTGACTTGCTGTTTTTTCTTGTCACCATAAGGTACAAGCAGTAACCCTTAAATACCATTAAAAATGATGCCTATTAGTAATCCAAGCATAGGAGGAGACCATATGATGCGGATGAGCTGTATCTGAATTTATCATTTGTGAGTAAGGCTGTGTGTAATAGCACAGCGATGACTAAAGCCGTCTGTGTCAAAGCACATGGCTTCAGTCAGAGCTGACACACTCTGGCCTGTGCTGTCATCAGGCACACAGGCCAACTGTCATGAGAAGTGGTATGTTTTGTGATATTGGAGCAGGTCCGTCAGTCTCCAACTTGTGGTGTTTCTTTTTCATAGTGGATTATACTTTCTGTCAAACTTTAACAAGACGTCAAACAAACAGTGATGAATCCAGCTCTAGCCTGAATGTTGGTTGAGTGTGTTTGCTGGGTGGAGACGAAATAGCAATGGCCTGGCAAATACAACCGAGCAGCTTCAGCATGTGAAGTAGTTTAACTCAGGGTCATCAGATGTGTTCAAGTGAGAGGTGAAGTGACAAAAGCAGGTGGTATGAATGAGAATGTTATCCTGCATAGGTGCAGAGCTTTCAGGAGGGCGAGTGTGTGTGTGTGTTTGCAGGGAGAGGAAAGTTTCTCGCACATGTGTTAGTCATTTGGAGGGGAGTTTGCAAAACGATTTACATCTGTTTTCTGATCTTTGAACCCCTCCTTCCCTCCTCTCTCTCCTGTTCCTCTTACTTGGTCTCTCTTGCTGTCTTCTGTTTCCCGTAAGGGCTGATGCTGTCACTGTGCATGTGTGTGTGTGAGTGAGTGTGTGGTGGGTGTTACAACTGGAATGCTCTCTGCTCCATTATTATTGCACTCAAAGGAATTTAAATATGTGAATGAAATGTCTGAGTTTCCATTCTATAATAGCATGTGTCCATTAGTGGTTCTGGTGCATTTCTCAGATGTATTATTATAAAATCTGAGTCCATGTCAAGGACTCACCCTGACCTCAAGAAAATCAAGGTATTTGGGTCAGGCATGGGTGTGTGTCCTGCAGGGGTATAACTGGCAACCACATGTGTGTTGACAGTATTATCTCCCACAGTCCTGCTGGTCTGTCTGTGGGCACAAAATCTTCATTACTCAGCAGATAGTACTGATCCTTAAGACCCACACAGCACCAGACAGTGTTACTACTGTGTGTGTGTTTCATGATCAGGCTCTGTTACTAGTTCTTCACAGACATATAGGTCGCTCGTGGTGAAAGACTACCTTGTAGCAAATGTTTTTAAATCTTTCCCCTGTAATGAGCCATGTAAATAAAGCGCGAGGTTTCAGAGGTTCTCTGTGCAGAGAGCTGAGTCCTTGTGGTTTTAGCAAACACATCTCCGCTCTGTCCAGTTCCAGTCTGCAGCTGCCAATGTTGTCTTTATACAAAACAGCCATACGAAGCATAATAAAACTGTTAGAAATTGTCACAGTTATGAACCAAATCAGCAAGTATCTAAGTCAACGAATGTATAAACATGACCCACGGTTTCCTCCGGAGTTTTATAGCAGAGGTAGACCCACATTATCTGAAACAAAGGCCACCTTTGCTAAGATCATCATTAATAGACTTTTTAAAATAAAATATTTACCTTCAGAAAAAGAGTTTTAGGTAGCCATAATTGATCACCAAAGTAGATATATAAAGTCTTTGGAAGGTTGTGCAACAACGTCATGCATTTTACTCCTTTTAGTTATTTTTCCTTTTTACTTGATAATTAAATTTTATTTAATAGTTGAAAACACATATGTCATTATGCAAAGTATCACAGTTCTTGCTACACCTCATAGTTAGGGGAATAAATACTCTTTTATGAAATAAGACACCTTTAGGGAAGAAAGTCAAAATGGGCTTTTATCTGTTTTCTAAAAACATGTTTTGGACAGCTTCTTTGTCTTTGTCTGATTTTGTTTTTTCACAGACACTAGGTGCATTACTGCCCCTCTCCGTCCAAGCTGCATGAAATATTGTGATGCAATGCAAACACAAGTGATGCAATCACAGCATCCAGCAACAGCACAAAGGATTTGTTTACACTGTACTCTAGTTTTGTTACCATGGTTTTAGATTATGATGTCACAATTTGGGTATTGAGTTTCCTGATCGAGAGCTGCTGTGGGATGGGTGGCGGGGTTTGTGTGGCTGGGGGCGGTCGATTCATATGAAATTCAGACATGCAGAGGCTTGACTTGCTTTTGTTTGAGCAGCCTCAGGACTTGATGTTGAGTTACTCATAAAAGAGAGATAAGATATACATGTATGCATACCAAAGACTAAAACAGACACACAACCTACAGAGACTCAGCTTCTCAAAGAATCCCATTGATTTTCCTGCTGTTATGCTGGAGCTTCAATCACAATAAAGCACCATTACTGTGCTGGCCACTTTGCGTAGTCTTGGAGAATGGATGACACACACACACGTGCACGCACGCAGACTCAAAATGCCTTCCTTCTTTCAGCTTGTTAGGTTGAAGTATAGGGAGATTGGGAGTCTGAGCTGCCTGAATCGGATTAAGCTCAATGTATGTCAGTATCAAGATATACGACCCTGTCTTATTATAAACACAAACAGGGACGTATGTCCACGGAAGAACCAGACCCCTTGTTTCTCTCACAGCCTGAAGCCAACAGGGTTTCCAGAATGTATACCCATACTGGCTTTGGAAAGTTTCATCAGACAATGAAACCACATGATTGCCTACTGTCCCAACTAAAAATATATGCATGCACGTACCGTATATTTTGTGACATGTCGAGCATAAAGCGAAGAATCTAAGAGAACAAAGACTCTTCATTAAGCCTGTTTTTGGTCACCTGGTTACCTCATTATCTGTGTGTGTGCGTGTGCGCGCGCACATGTTCAGCTTACACCCCGTGTGTCTGTCTGGCTAACTTGTCTGGTTGCCCAAGGTAACAGTTGTTATTTGGGGTTTTTTTTCTCCAGTAGCATGTAAACAAAGGAGAACCTCCCAAATCCTCCCTGGTATACCCCCCCAGCCAATGAGATTTGAGCTCCCAGCTGGGCTCAGCCACTAGACAGTGAGGAGGGGCGTGACTATGCTCCATAAGGGGGAACACAGCAGTAAAGCACAAAGCTTTGCATCTGGAACTGGAACAGACAGCAGAGCCATAACAAAGACTCTTCCTTTATAACAGTACTTGACACTACCAAGCCAGACGAAACGGCTGTGGCTTTTTTTTTACTATATGGCTTTTATACCACTTAAAAGACACATATTGGAATTGCATTTAAAAGGGTGATGTGTGTGAGGAATGTGCCGTTTATGGGCACATGTTTACATCTCAGTGAGGAGGAGCCACATGAAACATGAATATGCTCTGTCTATAATTTGTCTTCTTTGGGTATGTCTGTGTAGCAGAACAGTGTGGATTCTGTGCATGTGTTGTTTATCTGTCTCAGCCCACCTGTTCTCATTGGGTCTATACATATACATACAGGACCATGTGTCAGTGTCAGCTGTGAAAGAGTATAGACCAGCCTTTTGTGTTTGACTGACAGGTGTGACCCCAGTCTGTACCCACACAGGCCATGTGTTCAGAATTTGGTTTGAGTAAGCACTTTGATTTTAACCTTTTAAAGAAAAGTGCACATAGAGTGCACCCAAATGTTTCCGTCACTCAAAGATGTCAGTGTATGAATATAGGTCTCCGGCTGTGTGTCTGCGTGGCCCGGACATGTATATGCTGTTGTGTGCCCAAAGCAATAATCACTTTGCAGGTTCATCACATTCCCACAGCGTGACTCAAAGTGGTGTCTGTGCCTTTTCAGTCCATCCCATTCATTCTGTAATCTGCCTCACCCTGGGGCTCGCAACAGGGCTGCACACAAGCAAATCAGTGCTGAACACAAACTGTCAAACCAGGCATGTTTCAGTCCAGTAGGAGAGATCACAGCTAAGCTTGATCAGTAGGTGCTCATCTGAGAAACATCATCTTAACAAAAGGCATCGGTTACTCTTTATTTGACACGTCAGTGCATGTCAGATAACAGATCTGGATACTTGCTCATGCTGCTATCAACGCTTAAAAGCTGAATGTGGAAGTGGTCAAGCTCGCATTATAATCAGACAAGACCAAATGCAGTCATAGTGGTTATCCAAGAGATGCAAGACACAAAAAAGGATGGAACACAGACACAGATGTGAGGAACTACAGCCACAAGACATGACTGTTTTTAGGCCAAGATCACAACACTGTGATTTGCATCAGAGCCCAAAATCACATGAACATTATACATATAATCGTTGGCAAAGTGTTGAATGTACTCAGGATTGTGGGTTTGGTTTTTTTTGTTTGTTTTTTTACTTTTTTAAAATACAAAACAAGAACTTACTTGTGTAGAACATAGACCATTGTGCAACAAAAGCCTTTGTGTGATAGGATAGTTCAAACTTCTCACTTCTTTAATTTAAGTTCCTATTTAATGTTCAGATTCCTGAAGAGCATACAATCATCGTGAGAAGATAAGATGATGATTTCCAGGTTCAGTAGAAAAAGGCCATTAATATCACTCAGACTGCAAGTGCAGACAAAGAAAAAAGATGTTTTCCTTTTTTCACAGTAAGCTCTGGGTTGAGAGAGATGAGAACTGTATGTAAGTTTGAGGGAGAGAGTGACTGGAATTCAGATGTTTTCTTATGAACTATTACTGCTGGCTGGCAGGCGTGGTGATGTGTTTGGGTGTTTACTTTTTATCATGACAGTCTATAGAGCCGCCATCAGGGTTTTACACATCCACAGACACACACATGCACACACACTGCGTAGCTAAAGCCTAACAGCTCGAGCCTTCCTCACATGATGCACTGTGTGTTACATTATCCTTTTCTTGTGTGGGTGTTTGTGCATGTGTCCACATCTGCGCTTTATGAACCCTAAAGCCCTGATTGTAAATTCCCATACCCTTGCGTCTCCCTAGTGACATCATCGTATTGTGGGAGCGGGGCGGGAGCTTTAAGAGGTCAGTACATGATGAGGCCCCAGAATTCCCCAGCTCCTCTTCTCCTTTGCTCCAGACCCCCACTCCAAGGCAAGAAATACAAAACAGATCTCAACCCCCAAACTCCCCAGCATACTTTTGAGGAACCATTCTCTCTCTCTCTCTCTCTCTCTCTCTCTCTCTCTCTCTCTCTCTCTCTGTCTTTCTTTGTTTGTTTCTCCGTCAGAACATCCCATGATTTAGTTTTGTTTAGCCAAATGCGATGAATGTTAGATGTATTTGTCACCACTCACTCTATCATCCTCTGTATGCTGGTAGTAACTATAAATATGAGCTGTTTGCTCAGTCTAAACACAAATTATTGATAGCAGTCACGGGAGAGGAATTTTGCGTTTGTGTTGTTGAAACATGTTTGTGCTTCTTACCAGTTTATGGTGTTTATGTCTTGTCTTGTCTTCTCTCTTTGGCTGCTTCTCTCTTTGGCATGCACTGGCAGGTCTTTTTTTTTTCCCCGAAGGGAACATGAGTGTCATTTATACTCACACACAGTTTTGCTTACACATGCACATAACTACTAGACTGCAAACATGTACTGTGGGTACTGTATGTGGGCTGTTTTTTTTTTTTTTTGTTACTTGATGCTAACTTTGGATGTGTTCTGAGGTGCAAGTGACAGGAAAATATGTGATTCTGTTGTTTGAATCTGTGCTCTTGAAATATGTGTACATGTACATCATTGTGCTTCCCACCACAATTTATGTGATGACAGTGGCGGGGGGGGGGTTGTTAATGGCCACGTACGTATACAGGTTCTGTCCAGGAAATGAACTCATTGTCACTACTAGGTCACAACTCTCTGCTTCTCTTTCACTTTTTCTGTCACTTTCACTCTCTCTCTGAAAAACACACACCCCTGCTGTCCCTCCCCCACCCCTCTCAGCTGTCAGTTAAAAGCCCATCTATCTGTGTGTTTTAATTAGGGCCTACCCTGTTTATGGCTGAATGGCCGCTTCATTAACGGAAAGGCTAGGAGGTGCACACACAGATCTGTCCGGCTTAAAATGCACAGCAAGGGGGGGGGAAGATGTAGGATGTGTGTGTGAGGGAAAGAATGGGGTGTGGGGGTTGCTTTAGGGGTATTGATGACGCAATTTCCCCTGAGGGGCGGACCTCCCATCTGTGAGCGGAATAGACAGGATCTGGCCAAAAAAAAAAAAAAAAAGACTGAACAAGAGGAACTATACGGGACAAGGAAAAGATATCAGAATAAGAGAGCAGATGGTAAATTAAGTTTTAAGAAAATGTGAAGCTTTTTTTTTTCATGAAATTTACTGAGCCTGATTCTAAGTTGACTTTTTTTCACATATATATGCATCTATGATCAAAATATGGGGAAATTATACCCTTTGGTGAGCTTCTTTTGGTGAGTCTTGCATACACAAAGGCCAAAATCATGGTTTGCTTTCTTATTAATTCTTATGGAATTCCTCTCTAAGCTTCTTATTAACCAATAAGAAACAAATCATGTAAAAAAAAAAAAAAAAACATGAATTGACATTGGTCCCTTTTTCATGTTAGATGTGTCCTTTTATATTTGTTTATTTTGTAAACCTGACCCCTGTGTACCTTTGTGCTGAATACTGTGGAAAACAAATCCTGGGTAGGGGTTGATGCTGGAGTGGGTGTGGTCAGCCATGTATTCGTAAGCAACACACGACAGTTGAATGCCCAACCCCGCCCTGTGCGGAGCTCTAGATGGTCTGCTCTGTTTTTGCCTGTATCCTGGAGGAGGATAGGGGGGTCAGATGGTGAAGCAGGCCACCAGCTGCTCTCCTCGCCTCCGTTTTCTCTGTCTTTCGAGGCTGCAGCAGGAAGAGGGCCACTCATGAGTCATGAGGCGCTATGCCATGCCATTATTCAGCATCTATGTTTTTTTTTTTATCTAGTCTGTCCATCTTGGCACGTGGATAACATAAGGTTATCCAACTCTGTCTTGTCCATGTCAGTAGAAATCCACTTTTTGTAAGCGCTGAAAAAAATCACTGATAATGGCCAATTTATGTGCTCTCCCCCTCCATGATCATTACTCTTTCTGCCCATCTGTGCTTTTCTCTGTTGGGTTAGATCAGGAAGAGTGCCGGTCATGGATTTTCTTTTCATTTGGACTTTTGTTTCTTTTTATTATTTATTTTTTTTATAAAATGGACATTTTTTAATAAATGGACATTTGTGAGATTCTTCAGTTGTTGAACCTGCAAAAATTGATTTTTTTTTTGTGTGTGTGTGTGTGTTGGGGGGAGGGGGCAATGCAGACAAGCTGTGAGCCCAACAATAACATATTTATAACCTTTTTACACAAGAAGCAGACACAACATTAGTCATTTGAAGTTGTGTTTCTGGCCACCTGCCACATATAAGTCCAATATTCACTCACTTTTAGCTCTGTTTTTGGTCTCTGAGGTAAATATCTGGCTCTAGCTTCTAAATGCTAGATTATGTTTAACATCTTGTTGTTAAGTATGTTGTTTGGTGCTGAGCAGGTAGTGGACAGTGGGTCTTTTTTGCTAAAAACAGACAACTGCTGCAGAAACGCCTCTGTGAGAGCAGTGAGACTGATCCAAAACAGTGAAGTTGCAGGCTGGAAAACAAAAACTGTGAGCTGAAAGAAACTATAAAGCTATCTTCTGTTGCTGTTATTAAAAAAGAGCATTGATTATAGCTGCTCTAGGGTTGTTTTTGACATTATTTCATCTGTTAGAAGTGTTTTTAGCACTGCCCCAGAGGAAGCCTTGAGGTGTCGGTATGAGTTGGCATCAGCTATGTCCTGCTCCTGAGTGCTGTGTCACTAAATTAAGTGTGGGTGATGGCAGGTCTCCATGGTGACTCAGAGAAAATGACAGTTGAGGGGGAAATTGAGAAATGAGCCTGTATTATGAATGCAAGTCTGTGTGCGTGTTAGCTCATATAGCAGAGCTGGCTGCAGTGATGCAATCACTTGGCACAATGCGGGCGCTCTACCCTTCCAAGATAAGTCGTTCTTTCAGCTCTAATACAACCTGCCACGGTGGGATACACTTTCACACAAACACAGTCACAACTGCAAACACATTTATCAAGTGCATTCATCGAATTACTTCTTCTATTTAAAATAAACTACCACATGCACTTTTTTCACTTTTATACAGTGAAATGTCTCTGTGAGCATAATACGAGTGATATATTATTGAAAACGTATGTGTATTGTTCCAGCTTAACTTTGCATGCACTACATTTTTTTTAAAATCTTTCTTTTGGTATTTTTCCTCATGTGATTAATAGGCTATTTCCTGTAGCCAGCTCATTCAAAAATGTGACATTTCACAGTATGTGAGACCACAGTCATACACAGGTCATGAGGATGTCAGGGAGAGAGTGAAGTAAACAAAGGAAAACTGTCTTCAGCCAACTTCCTTTTCTCTTCTGCTAGACTTTCTTCTGACCCAGTTTTTCTCCTCTATTTTCCATTGTTTTCACCAACTTTCTTCCCGTTTTATCCCTTAATGCTTAGACATTTTGGATCCTCTAAATACTGTGTCCATTCTCCTGGAAATTCTTAGGCCTTTTGGAGTCTCATTAGCTGTGTGTGTGTATATCTGTGACAGTGTGCCTGTTGTCTCTGCTCTGAGGGTGTGTCTCCAGAACCAATAAACAAACAGTTTTAATGGGATTCCTGGAACAGCAGTAAGTGTAGTCCTGAAAACGGCATACCAATATCCATGTTCAGAGTGATGCTGTTGTAGTGCACGAGTTGGCATAGAGGTGTGTTGAAAATGGATCTGCAGGATGTACATGCATATGATCTACAGCATGTGTTGAAGTGGCTGATTGTTATGGTATAGTATAGTTCCAAAACCCACACCTAGGAACACATGTGTAGAAGGAGATATCAATGCATTCAATGCTGCTCCTTATCTGACCAGTAGTAGAACATATTAACTTGGTTATCTGTGTTGTTCTCAAGGTGTTATAGACTATAACTGATAGTGAAACATGCTGCTATGTGGCTTTTAAGTGAAACCAGAAGTAACATAAAATAAAACATGCAAACCTACCAGTGATAAGGCTGAGTTTAAGCAGGGCTCCAATTTGAGGTTGCAGGTCCCTTTTGAACTCCCTATGTCACTTCCCCTGTCCCTCGGGGCACAGAGGAAGTCGGAGCAGATGTGTTAAACTAACGGACACTTTGACAACACTGCCAGTCTGTAAGTTGCTCTACCCCCCCATACTTCCGGCATTAACAGAAACCTCCTTTGATGTACACAGCCTGTGTGTGCAGCCCCTGACACACACACCCTGATTACAGCCACAAGTAGTTCTGCCCACCTCTGCCATCTCACACGCACAAACACTGTCACCGTGTGCTGCCTGTACCAGGAAGCTATTTTATTTTTAGGAACAGATTTATGAATAGTGTTCTCCTTTCCAAACTTGACCCTAAACTTGTCTTACTTAGGTTGATGATTTTATAGATGTATTTACTCTATACATCGATTATAAGATGGGTTTGTAAAGTAAAGGCAATTTTTAAAAGGTTACTAATCTGAGATTAGAAAGGATTACCCACTGCTATCACTGTACATGACAATCAACTGGAAAAAGCAGTATTTACATTTGTTAACATATTCCATTGTATCCACCAAGAGTATTTACTGTGTGGCATTTCTCTCTCTCTCTTTGTTCTGCAGCCACAAACCATGTTTATCACAGGCTTCTTTGTTATGTAACTGACATTGTTTAGTTTCTGGAATGCATGAATATTGACCTCTAGTGGTTTCTTTAGGTCATTACACCAACCGTCTGCGTATATGTTTTGATTCTGAGGACAGACTTCCCCACCTTTGTGTTTAGCACGTGCTGTGTAATGATTATCTGGAACAACCAAAGACAGTGATTGGCCTGCTCACTTTCCAAAACATCCCTCCAGGTTCTCAGTCTTTATCAGTATGTACTTATCAGTCATAGACAGGAGAGACTTGTAACCGGGCAACGCCTTAAAATTACTGGCATTTGAGAAATGATTGTTTATAAATGTGAGTCATACTTCAGACTGTGGGAAAACAAAGTGCATGAGATTTTATATTTCATCTATCTAATACTGAAGTAAACAGACTGAGCTAATTTTGTATAATTTTGAAAATTGGCACTATTATACCAGTTTTACTGCTATTTTTAAAATCTATTACATTTAGGAAAAATGTCTCCAGCAAGATAAAAATACCTCAAAGTTCCATGAAGTAACAACTGAGAATATTTATTCATCAGTGAAGAATCTGTGTTTTAAGCAATAGCGACATTTTGGTCACAAATTTGTCTTTGTTTAGAGATGTGCACTGAAAGTGAGTGGGAGGGAATAGGTGAGGGAGGGAGCAGAGTGAGAGAGAGAGAGAGAGAGAGAGAGTGTCTATGTGTGTGTGTGTGTGTGTGTGTGTGTGTGTGTGTGTGAGCATAGCTATAAAACAGACTTTGAGCTCCAGTCGGCTCAGTAACAGACAGCTGTGCAGAACAAAGCACCTCTCCTATGTGAGGCTCAACAACATAGTGATAAACAGGACAGCGAGTTGTAATAGCTTCTCTTGGAAAAACAGATTCCGAATCAAAAGAGTGGAGATGACGACAATGTTCAGATACCCCGTCTTTCCTCATCTGCAGGGTGAGTTAAGCCAAGACTGAATTTTGTGCATTTTTTTAGGAGTAGGTAAAAGTGAAGCACTTAACTGTGTTAGTCTCTGTAAATATATATGTACTGCATATGTACATTATATATGTGTTAAAGTACATTTTAAATATGTTTTATGATATAGACCTTTTTATGCAGATATTATTCTTTTCTGATTTTAGTTGGTTAGATCTCCAGATATTTTATTTTGTTTCATCATCTAGAAATTCATAATCATTGATTCTTTAAACATGTGAGCCATCAAATCAGATGCAAGCAGGATTTTCATTGAGTCTGGAATAGAGTGGCACTCAGCTGCGATAAAAGTTATTTACTGTGGTGTTACTGCTTGGAGTCTGTGATTAACATGAGGTACTGATGAAACTTATTTCTCAGTTTTTTAATGGTTTGATACAGGTGATGGTGGTTTTCCACAAAGCATTGATTATATTTATTTAAATGGAAGAATACTGTATTTACAGCTGTTGTAATGCAAGTATTTCTAGTTAATAGTGGTAAATTTCAGAATACCTTATTTCCTTTAATTAAGTAAAATAGCCAAAGGATACATGCTCATATCTGGAGGAAGAATAAAAGTTGCTTTATTCTTGAGATCATGGACAACAATGAGCCTAACCTTTGGGTTAGATATGAATTAGCACCTTCTGAAATATTTACATAACTGTGAATATCTCTGAAAGACATTTAAGCATGGCTCCGTGCTGTCCTGATTCATCTTTTTATCATTTTGCATATGGTTTTTATATCATCTGTCAGGAGAATGAAATGTTCCTATTCACTCAGTGTGGAACAATTATGTAATTCCAGTACTGAGTCCCCCCCCTTCACTATAGAGACCATTCAGAAACTCTGGGCTGATGCCAGAGAATGAGGGAGATACTCATATCAGAGTTGGAAAGGAATGCAATTTCAGAGAAATAATAGATCCCAGAAAAATGTTTGGCTTTGTAACACACTGAGATTTCTGTCTCCACATAGACAAATACATGTCTTTGTTTGCTGCACCCGAACCCATTTCATAGTAGTGTTTACATGAAGGTCCTTTTCATTTGTTTGATTCAGATCCGTGTGACCCTGGTCTGTTTTTGTCATCAGGGAGGAGTGTCATGGCGGAGCCAGACTATCTGGAGGGAGACTGTGATGAGCTCATCAAACCTAAGAAGCTGATCAACCCAGTCAAGAATTCCCGTAACCACCAGGACCTGCACCGAGAGCTGCTCATGAACCAGAAGAGGTCAGGAGACGGGAAAACATACTTCTTTAATCTCTATCTCTCGGTGTCTCTTTTTTTCTGTCATGGCTTTTTATCACTTACCTGATAAACACAGCTGGTAATTCACAGCTTACTTCTAAGGAAATGATTCTTATTTTACAATTAGCATACTGCAGTTTTATTGAGGTTTATGGCACTTAAACAAGCCCAGAGCAGTGTTCAAACAAGAACAGCTGAATTCCAAGCCTGGGATTGGGACAATAATGATAAAGGAGCTAGTGACTTTTTCCACGTGCAGCAAATGATTGGACAGATAATGTTTTATTCATTGATTGAAGGCTATTTATTGAATGGTAAAACTCTGTTGCTGTCCAACATCAACATCCCCTTGTTTGTTTATGGCAAGAGCATCAAGTGGGCCACTATCCAAAACGGGTTAGACAGGGAAAATAGTACAGCATCCAGATCTAAGCTAATTTTGTTAAACCTCTACTAATGGAGGATGAGTTAATACAGTAACCCTGCTACTTTCCTGTAATTGGTTTGAAAGTATCCATGCAGACAGACTGTGCTGATGCTTCTGTAGTGTGTCACTGTAGCTCACTTCACTGGTCCCCTCAGCCTCCAGCAGCAGTATTATGTAAAGCTCAGGATATAAAACTTTCATAGAAGCCATTATATAAAACCTCAAGTGCATTAGTGTGTCAAAAATTGGTTATGTAAAGGTCATACAGATATACTGTACAGGATAAACCTGGACTGGCTGCTCAAATGAATTAATACAAAACATACACAAATACACAAACAAACAGAGAATTTCATGCAGCTTTAAATCTAGTCTTGTCTAGTTAGTATGTGTGTCTGTGTGTGTGTAGACGCACATAGGTACAGGCCTGTGATTACCCTTTTGACACTAAATGTTTGTATTTTCTGTCTCCATACACTGCCAGCAGCTTTGTGCCCGAGCTATAAATAGCTACGTAAACACACATGCTGATGACAGCTGTTGTATCACAGTAGCAATTCTCTGTCTTAAACCGGTCAAAGAGAGAGGTGCTTTTGTAGTGATGCAGGCAGGGCATTAATGAATGATGGGAACGAGGCTGGGATCGTCATGGAAAAAATGTAATAACAGTATTAGAAAAAGAAAAAAAGATTTTTCCATTCCAGAATATTGTTCCTAGCAGTCTAGACAGACAGTGTCCAGTTGAAGTCTGTGAGATAAACCTAGTGGGCTTTTCAAGGGATGAACCTGTTTTGATTGGGCTTTCTGTCGTGCATTGAAAGTATGGAAAGCTTGCCTGCATGGTGGATTACTCACAGTGATGAGAGTGGGGAGGGGTGGGGTGGGTGGATGGATGCAGGGATGGATGGATGGCTGTATGAAGAAGGGAAAAAAAACATATTATGTAATCAAGATTACAAAACAGTCTCTGGCTGAGGGCCTTTTGCTGCCTTTGCTACCTTAGCTGTAGTGACCCTTCCTACACACACACACACACACAGACATAAAGAGGAATTTCAGAAATTCAGCCATCAAGACTTGTGACGCATTTGAGCTGATGGAGGTATTGATGTGTGGGATTTGAACACACATTCCTCCCCCGTCTGCTGAAGGGCCTGCACTCATGGGAGGGGTCGTGGATAGGAGGGTCAGTGATTATGTAAACACTGCCCTCAGTGAAAGAGGAGCAGAGTGAGCATCTTTATAGCCTGTCTTATTGCTTTCAGTGACCTTGACCCTCCTCCCTTTCTGCACTAGGTGCTCGCAAACAGCTTGACCTGACCTACCTCTGCTCTGCTTCAGCTGGCTAAGTGCTATCATAAGACCCTCACTGTCAGGGAAACCAGGGTATTTAACTGCGGCAGTGACTTTAGATAACATAGTGCTGTGTTGGAAATTAACTCCCACTCCTCCTTGGAACATCATGGACTCGGTTATATAATCTTCAGGATTTAATAATGCATTTAATTAAGGGATTGTTGTTGCTAAACTGCAGTCAGGTGGGCATGCAGGGTTGTCTTTGAAGAACCGACACAGCCTGTACAGAGCTAGGATTTCAAGGAGAAAAGGAAAATGAGTAACCACGAGGAGAGTTAAGTAATCTGGATAATATGGTTTTTAAACTGAATTAATAAAGAGCATGGAGATAGAATTTTTGACCAAGGATGGCCTCTGTCCATTTACTGCTTCTGATGTTTTTTGTCTTGTGTGGCACTTGACTGTGCCCCCTAATCCTTTGCAGGCTTTGCAGTTTATTGGTTTTTGCCTTTTCTAGGCAAGAGATGACTTCAACCCATCTCTGTACCCCTCTGTCTTACGTACCTCTACTCTCAGTACTTATCCTCAGCTCCCACCCTTCTCTCTCGTAATTTGGAGGAGTTTAGAACATTACATAACATTTGGTGTTCTTGCTCCTCTTCACAAGACACTCTCACACTTTACTAAGATGTCCCTGTCCTCTTTTTTATTCGTGCTACACAAACCCAGGCAGTTGTGTAACAATCCCCCTGGCTCCCAATGATTTATCACCTCAAGACGGTTTTCATATGAGGAAAATATTCCTAAATTTTTTTTCTGAAATTTTGGGATTGTTTTTCAGTTCTTAGAAAAGGGGAAAAAAAGGAATCAAGGTCCATGTTTTCATATAATTTTTCCAAAGTCAGTTCCTGTGCTGGCAGCCATCATGTATGCAGATTGGTAAATGTGGAACAATCTGTGTTTGGCTCAAAATCAAAACTTTCCTAAAACACGACTGACATTTTTAATCCAGAACATCTCATTCAGATCTGCATGTCTGGAATGAGGTCACAGTCATCATCTGTTACGCATGAACTTGAATGCCACTCTGCCTCTGAGTGGGACTCAGCATGTGCTGCCGGAGGTTGTTCATTAAGCTTTATTTTAGTAACATGCTGTTTCCCTGATTGATTCTGCACAGGGGTCTGGCTCCTCAGAACAAACCTGAGCTGCAAAAGGTTCTGGAGAAAAGAAAGAGGGAGCAACTTCTTAAAGCTCACAAGGAGGAACAGGAGGCCCACAAGAAGAGGAGCGACCTCGAGATAGAGCTCATGAAAAGACAACAGAAACTAGAGCAGGTAAACGACTTAAAGAGTGAATATAAGCGGTCACTTTAGGACGTAGGTGGATGTACATTGTTACTGTATCTGAGCACAAGAGAAAACAAAGATTAAAGTTTATGACCGCTGCTTTTGGGCTTGGAATGCCTCTCATACATGTTGCTATCAACAGCTCATTGCCTCTATAATTTGAATTTACCAATGTCTGTATTCCTGCAGCTGGAGCAGGAGCAACAGAAAATTGAGGAGGAACAGGAGAACACCCCAGAGTTTGTGAAGATGAAAAGCAACCTGCGCAGGACCAAGCAGGAGACCGATGGGGAGGAACGAACCACCTAAAAACCAGCACGGGTGTCTGGGTCTGGCTGATTGTGCGTGTGTTTGTGAGCACGGAGGCGTCAGGAGTGTGTGTACAAAAGAGAGAGAGTGTTGTCTGTGGTGCACGGTGTTAACTTGACCGTGGTCCGAGACGAACTTCCTGGCTTTCCCAACCTAGCTGTTCCTTCCTGAAGTGAGGAGAGAGACTTTACAGACTAAAGGCCCCCCCTCTGTCTGACTGCCACGGACTGCCAGTACTCACCTCTGCTCCTCACGCACACCTAGCAGCACACAGCACCCCCCGCAGAAGGGACCTAACACAGACATGTTACATGTTACACGCCTTTCAAAGAGGGCAGTCGAGCTTCGAATGAGCTCTGATGGAGAAACAAAACAACCAAACACACACAGGAGTTTTCTTCCCCTCTGTTTCAGTCCTTTCTCCACATCAAGCTGTCGTTTCTCTTTACTGTTATCAGTGTTGTTATTGTTGTCGTTTTTTTTTTTTATTGTTCTCATCTTCAGAATCAAATAAGGAAAAGTGGACACTGGATGGACTCTTGAAGCTGTGTAATGTAAAAGCCAAACAAATGTGCTTTTGTTATTTATGTTTCTAGCTTTTAGCCCAGGTATAGGGGAGGACACTTTTAGTCGTTCTGTATTTTAGTTTGTTTTACGGTATAGTTTATGAAGCCAGAACAGGACAAAGGGAGTGTATGCTTGTGTGAAACATTCAAGTTTGCTTTGTTGTTTTTTTTTTTTATTTTATTTTATTTTAAACATGCCATTTCCTCAGCTAATGCAATTTTGAGCAATAGTAGAACTCCCAGGCATGAGAGTGACATTTTCTTTATATACTCTGTTGTTTTGTATGAATAAAAGTGTTACTTAATAAATAATTTAAGTTTTTTTTTTTAGGTTGATCAATAAGAATAAGCCTTGAGCCCTGTCTGATCAGTCCTTGTGTGCTTTTACCAACAAATAATTTCATAGAAGTCCTAAGTATAATTGCAAGTGTGAACTTGTAGGCCGCCTGTCATCTTGGGATATCTGCATGGCTCCTGAAACAGCTCTGAAAAGCATCCAAGAACTTTATCACTTCAGTATTTTGTCTTTATTTACATTGGAGCCATAGATGTGAAGACAGGTCATTTAAGTCAATAAATCTGAACTGAAGTGGGTGTTAACTGCAAAACTATTTAACTAGTATGTGTAGCCAGCACCACACACAAATTCCAAAATGGCTACACAATGTCAGAAACTGTGATTACTTTGGATGTTAAAGTGCATGTTTAGTGGTTATTGAAAAATCACACAAAATAATATTATGGGTCCAAAATTCTGGTTTGTGGGTCTCTGAGAGACGATAGCTGTTATTATCATGGGAAGAAGCAGATTTACAACAATATAACCCTGTGTTCCTCGCTCCTCAGAATTTTCTTTTAAATAAACATAATTTTAACATGTTCCATTTCTTTTTCTTTATTTGGTGTGCTGCTCTGCCACTCTGTGGATGTGTTATCTAACCAATAACAGGCTTTATTTTCCAAATGGACGTGATGGGAAAAAATAGCAGCGAAGCACTGGGCCTATCAAACAGTCATTACTTTGATAGGCCCAGTTTATTTAGTCTGCAGCTAATGTTGATTTTGTTCACAGACCGCAACAGTCAGATGTCTAGATGTAGAGCAGTATTTGGAACAGACACAGGATCTCAGCTTGTTTTCACTGATGGATTTAGAGATTTTGAAAATGGCACATCAGAGATTGTTATACATTTGGCATAACCTAGAATCCAGTGAAGTAATCGGGCACAATATATAACAATGATAGTATATCTGTTGGCATCATTGGCAGTAATTTGGGCTTCATGGTGGCTTTTAGTAGCACTGCTGTTTAGATGTGCTAGTATTATGGGTTGGTGCCAATAAAAAAAGAGAGGTCAAATTCTATTTTTAAAAAGAAAACACATAATTTAAGGTTTTGATGGGTAAAGCAGAGTACTATGGTGACTTATCATTAAAAATGAGTTCAGGATGGCGAGATGCTTGAAACCAGCAAGGGTAAGGCATTATTTCAAAATAAAGAATTGGATCAAAACCAGAATTTTAATAATGATGAGCTGTTAAGAGATATAGAGATGTAGACACGGCATCGTGCAGGACCAAATACTGTTTTTGTTTTTGTTCTTCCCCGAGCTATCAATAATTTTATCTTGATCAGTAGAGGGCAGTAAAGCGCCTTTGATGCCTCTAATAACCACGAAGAAGAACCCATGCTCTCATCAGTAAGCGACAAAGATGGCTGCCTGTGGGCTGTTCCGCTCCCTGTTTTCCAACTTTTCCACAGTTTTGCCTTTACTTACCCGCTCGGCACCGCTTTCTCCTTTGCGGCTGGCATGTAAACCTTATTTTCGAAGAACACTAGCCTCCTCCAGCCGACTATCAGCAGGTATTTGCCCTGTGAATGTGTTGTCGGGTCGCATGTTAGCATGCATTTTCAGTAGCCTTTGATTCACATTAGCTAGGGAGAAGGACATGAGAGCAATGGACGCTGTAGCATGTCTGTCGCGTTTCCCCTCCTGGTTCTCATACTGGGTTGGGATTACAAACTACTTAAAACCCTGTAGGGACGCTCTGTGTGTTCTGAGTCTGTTGTGTTGTCTTGCAGCGCTTAAATTCACAGACAAGCACGAATGGATTCGAGTAGGAGACGACGGAATCGGGACTGTGGGCATCAGCAACTTCGCGCAAGTAAGTTCCCGAGCCGTGCACACTCACACACTAAAGTACATGCTCTGGCTTTTACCTTTGACCTTTGTTTCTGTCGCGTGCAGGAGGCTCTGGGAGATGTAGTTTACTGTGGACTACCAGAGGTGGGGACACAGCTGGCTCAGCAAGGTATGAAGATGTGTCTCAGACTGTCACCACAGAACCTACTCGTAAAGGGCCAATATGAAAGGAATTAACCTTGATCTCATACGTCTCATTCCCTCTTTAGTTGATGATACTATTATTACATTAGGTTTCAGATATGAGCTTGAGCCCAGCCGATAAATTGGCTATATGATATCAGGTCACTGCCAATACAGTATATCAGTGTATACCCCGATACAGTATATTAGGGTATATGTCGATCAATAAATAAAAAGAAATTGAAGTGTAGAAATTTAAGATTAGTAGTGACAAATTTGTCAACTGCAAAATGTCCTGCCCAGTACATTTCTTTGTCACAAAGGTTAAAAAAAAAGGGAAGCATTATTAATAATGTTTATTTATTTTGTGGGTTTATGGGTCACAACTTCACAGAGTCAGGCAGGATGTCTTCAAATGTCTTTTGTTAGAGCAAAAGTCCAAATACAATTCAAGGAATATTTAGCATTATCTCTCTGTTTTTGCATCAAAAAGAACTGAAACAGTCGATTGTCAGAATAGTTGCTAACTCTTTTTCTGTCTATCAACTAATTGATTCATTAACTGATTTTTAAGTTGTAATTCTTTTGCCTGCTATATAGTGTTTCACCATAACCCTCCAAAGCACAAATATCAATATTATTGAAAAACAAACAATTAATCAGCTACTTTCTGTCCATATTCTAAATTACATTTGGTTTAAAATCCATTTAGGTGTCATAGTGCCACAAACACCTGCCTTAACTTCAGCATAGTTCAGCAATATTCGCCCATGCCTTTTGTGTAGTTGCCATTCTTTATAAATGACTTAACTTTGAATTGTTTCTCACCTTCACCATCACAGATGAGTTTGGAGCTCTGGAAAGTGTAAAGGCAGCCAGTGAACTCTATTCCCCGTTGACTGGAGAAGTTGTAGAGGTCAATACACTACTGGCAGACAACCCTGGTTTGGTCAACAAATCCTGCTACCAAGATGGTAAGCACACATATAACAATACCTTTCGATCCAAGATTTGATTTTTTTTTTATTTTGATATTGTATTATTTTACAAAAGAATTAATATATACTAATAAAACAAAACGTACAAATAATAATAATTCACAGTAACAGACTTAGGGGTTTAGGGCAGTGCTTCTCAATTATTTTCTGTTACGCCCCCCACCGCCGCCGCCGCGACTATAAATAGATAATAAATACACCGGTCTTTGCTCGTCTCCCACCGTAGTCACAGTGAAGCCAAGCGCTACAAACGCTTCGTTATATTTCCTCGTCTTAGCTTTCGGGTGACTTTTGTTTGTGTCGTTATCTCCGTCTCAGCGGTGCGATGCCGGGGTCACACGCGCCCCCGGCATCACACCGCGCCCCACTGTTTGAGAAGGACTGGTTTAAGGAAACCTAACTAGCAACATTATTTTTTGGACAGTAGATGGCAGTGATGCAACGTAGAAGACAGTCACTGTAGGATTACAAGTGTGAACCATCTTCAGTCTACAGCTGATCCATGCCAGTGGTTTAGCCTATTCTCTATGTCACAACTACTTCATATTACTGATAACCATTTTCAGTGACATACCTGTATGTTTACTTGTGGGTTTTTCTCTACCTGTGGGACAGCAACTAGGTTTCCTTTCAACTACAAATATTAAAATCCACAAAGAGACTTGAAATTTGGTTGATTTAGTTATTCACCACTCTGAACATTGTCTTCCTTTGTTGTCAGAATTACATTATCATTTCATGGTAATGCACTGCAGAATTTAAAAGTTAATTTTCAATCACAGTAGCTTTACTGTGCATTGATAATGTAAATTTGACAACAAAAAGGCAAACGTAATTGTCACTGAGACGGAGTACCAAACCCAAGCAAGTTCAAATTCTTAAAAGTTTATTCTTATACTGAAATGGTTTATAAAAAAAAAAGAAAAAGCCAGTGGTGATCTGGAACGGTGGTTTGGTGACTTGTGATAAAAAGGCTTACATATGCAGAAACACTGGCATTGTGGTTGACTCACAGCTTAACCTGATATTTAACCTATTAAAAATAGGTTGGCTGATGAAGATGACCATTGCCAAACCTGCTGAGCTTGACACTCTGATGGACGAAGCAGCCTATGAGAGATACATCCGCTCCATTGAGGACTAACCTACCACCTCCTGATAAGTGCTATGCTCCCTCTCTCCTTTTCAACACCACTGACAAGGAGATGCATGAGATGTGCCTGTGTCAGGAACAACACCATGCTTAGCATCCACTGGTGGAGCTCCAGAGCTCCAGTTTGCTGACCTGCCAATGTTGTAGAGCTGTGAACGTTAGGAATCCTTTATCTACTATTAAAGACTGGTTTTAGGGGACCTGCCAGTCTGCACTGACTGAACATTCAGTGCTGAGTTCTTGTAGCCTCAAAGCCCCAAACAGAGGAGACTGAGACTTACAGTCAATAGAACAGTTTCCAAGCATTTCAGTCAAACGTAAGCTTGAATTTCTGTTGTAGGGCATTGTTAGACTTTAAAAAGCACTTTGGTCTTTATGTTATTATTAATTATGTCAGTCTACATTACATGTATGACAGCTACACTGTAGACATGGGACCTGTACAAAAGAAAATAAACATTTCCTTACACATTTTGTTGCCTACCTCATTTTTTATTTTCAAAAGTTCAGAAAAATGAATCCAAAGTTGATTATAGACTTTTGATACACACACTGACAACTAAATCTCAGCATTTCTGATGCTCTTTCCATCAGCTTGTAAACTGTAAAATAGGCATATATTTTGAAAATGATCTGCTGAGAAATAGTAAATGCCACTTTTTGTAATACTTTACGCCGGATGTGCATAGTTACCTCAAGATTTCATGATAAAGAAAATACAGACCTTTAGGAAAGAAAGTATACTGGCTAACCTGAACCAGCATTTTTTTTTTTTACAGAGGATACTATAATACAATTAATACCTGAGACTGTATTCAATAGTGTAAAAAATGTTAAGAGTTTTTTGCAACCCTTTCACAAACTCACAAAGGCTTTTTCCTGTAACATTTTTATGTTTGCATTTTAAGGCTAGTAACTGTCTTCTTAAAACCTATAAACTTAAAGTCATGACCTCTGAGTCACCTGAGTGAAGCGACCGCCCCACCAGGTACTATAGAGAACCTGTCCTTGGCTGTTGGAGTTCGTCTGGCTCTGCCCCGAGGCGCAGGAGGCCGGGGCAGTCCCTCCATTCTGCGATAGTCACTCTCCAGCCTCTCCTTTCTCTGTGCTCCCTCGTACATTACACTAGCAGTAAAGTCTCTCTCATTAAGGAAGGCAATGGTCTCATCCCTTTTGCGGCTCACATACCCCTTTAGAACAGCATTGTAGGGATTTGAGGCGGCGTCTGCATCCGGATCTTCGAGCTGGTGTTTGAATTCCATGCGGGTGATAACAGGCAACAGGAACTGCTTCCCTTCAGCCACTGCACCACCATCCCTGTGTGACAGGCCCAGGGCCTCTGAGACGAGCCGTGGGGGCAGAGGCACCAAGTCACAGCCTGTGCGCTTGTCCACATACTGTCCAAACTCTTTTCGCACCAAGGCTACATCTTGCAGAGACTGACTCCTTCGCTCCTCCAGGTCTGTAATTATTCGCTCAGGGTATGTCTGGCCAAACACCACACCTGAACAGTGAGGACAGCAAGGAAGGGAAATTTTGATGTCTTGGTTTACAACCATACAGATGCCATTATTAAAAACATTTTTAGAAGTAGTAGTTCTTTTAGACACATAGGAAAAAAGTGACCACACATCACCACATTTCTCACCTGCACGTCGAAGCATAGACGCAGGACATTTCCAGGGTTTATGAATAAGCTCGTCGGGCAGATTCACAAGTTCAGGGCACCATTTCCTAACATAGCTGCCGTAGGGGTCACAGGTCATTGCTGCATCTACGGGGTGCATGACAAAGTTCCAGTGGTCCAGACCACACATGCCCCCATTCTGCCACATCATAGCGTCTATGGCAACATCTGCATCCACTAGGGTGTCCTAAACACATGTAAATGTTAGATACAGTCAGTAAGTAGTACTTGTTATACTGTGTGTTGCTATACACAATATCTATGTGAGTGCATTTGGTGCCCGTATGCATGCACGACTCACCTGGAACCAGCGGTATCCATCTTGCCAGGGCAGATGGAGGTACGCTATGAGGAAAGACGCCACCACATGTCTCATGTAGTTGTTCATCCAGCCTGTCAACCACAGCTGCCTCATGGCTGCATCCACCAGAGGGTAGCCTGTCCGACCACGCTGCCAGGCCTTCAGGTGACCACGATCACTGCTCCACCGCAGAGCCTGCGAATATCAATCGATGACTAACACGTTGTAATAAACATTCCAATGAAGAAAGTGAGGAGGTACGTTATATTTATGTGTAACTTAAAGTGAATGTTTATGTGTTATTGAGACAGCTGTAGCCAATTTCTACCTTGTATGGAGGTCTGAGGGACTCCCAGGGGAGGTCAGGAAACAGAGTTAGCTGCCAATAGGCCAAATCTCTCCAGGCCAGTTTGCGTTGGAACTTTGGGGGTCGACAGCGTGCCCCTTTAGCATCCCACAATAGCCAGCGTGGGCTGAGCTGACCAAAGTGAAGGTAGGGAGACAGACAGCTGGTATTTGGAGCATCCGCCCTGCCTGACTCTTTTTCATATCTATATACACCTAGGAAACATGGAAATAATCATAAGGTACTGTTAGATCAATGCTACTTAACATTTTTAAAAACATAATGTATGATACGTTTTCATTGTGCATGCAAGGTGTCTCACCATCATGAAGAAAGGCCTCGAGCTTGGCATGTGCTCCTTTCTCACTGAAATCCCAGGACTTACGAATGTTAACTGCCCAGTCAATCTGAATGCAAAAATGAACACAATGAAATCTTAAGGACTGCATGATTTAATTTTAACTGTACTCTGGGCTTTAGTTTGGCCCTAGAGGACTGTTGTGCTGTGGTTACTAACCGTTGTGCCATCCTTCCTGTGGGGCATGCGTGCCAGCCCTAGTGTGTCCAAAGAGACACCCTGAGGCCAGTGTGCAGATGTAGGGAGAGATACTGGAGGGTCCAGAGGAACTCCTAATGCAGACCCTGGGTTCTGTCTACAGCAGCTCATGAAGTGAGACACTGAACCTATTCCTACACCACACAAGAAAACAAAGTTCACCATAAATGGCCATATTGTTCACCTCAGCATAATTCAGCTCAGATTGCTAAACACATTTCGAGCTTTCATCACAAATATTTAAGCAACCTCAGTACACCATTATCAACTTATTGTGACTAACCTCTGAGTCCCACACCCTCCGTGCTGACAGAGTAAGGGTCTCTGAGACAGTAAGAGTGGTGCATCCTGAATTCAACACCATCTCTCTTCAGGGCTGACACCACCATGTCATCTCTCTCCTTCAGCCAGGGCTCATATAGGGCATTAGCCAGCACTGTTCTCGCCCCGGTCTCCTTTATCAGCTCCTTAAGGGTCTGCAGAGAAGATTCCATCCTGTTTCCCTCTCCATTTGCCTTGAGGAAGACAAGATGGCTGCCAATGCTCTCCAGAGATGAACAGAAAGAAGACAAAGCTTGATGAAGCCAGTATTTACCTGTAAAAAGAAGAATAAGTATGATTGAGGTGGCGTGCCTAAAGGGGCAGTAATGGACTGTATTTTAAAGAGGTCAACTTACAGGCTCCCCCAACAGCCACAGTAATCCCGGGTCCCTCCTCTTCTTCAGGGCTCCAGATGAAGACAGGGATGACAGGTGCTCCTACCTCCAATGAGCCAACAAGAGCAGGATTGTCACACAGTCGCAAATCCCTCCTAAACCACAGCAGTACCGGTGCTGGTGCTGACGGAGAGCAGGGCAAACCTACAACCTGCTGGCCACTCCCTTTACGCCGCTGTCGCCTGTTCTTGGAGCGTTTTGGTTTCTCCGATTGATTCAAATCTCCCTCTTCGATCATTTGTTCTCCTTCTTTAACTGTTCCTTGTTTGGAAAATGAGGCATATGTTCTGGACACACACACAGTTTTACTTGTCCCTGGTGTCTCTTTATCATGTTTGTCAACATGTGTGCTTTTCTGAAGCTCAGTCTCTTGGGTTGTCTGTGGTGGGCACACCATGCCCCAGGGTCCAGTTTGTGCTGAGTGGGTGTTTTTTCTCCTGCCAGCAACATCTGCTAACTGGGTGTGGCTGCTTCCCTGAGGTTGAGATACTGAGGTCAGCTGAACACAGCTGCTTTGATTCGGACTGTCTCCAGGCTGCTGAAGTCGGGACTGTTGACTGGGAGTTGACAGCTGGTGATCTTTCATTTCCAGTACGGAGAGAGCCAGTGCAAGTTCCAATTCATCATCTTCAGTCTGCAATGGAATTAGAACAAACCATTATTAGTACTGTTAAAATAACTGCTTAGCTGTCGGGATTGCATTACAGACAATAAAGGCTGCTGTTAGATAAAATGATGATCTTGCTAATGTTTTTGGTGAGTTTAGTAAGGTAACTTTTATAATAGATAGCTTCTTGGATATCTGCTTGCTAATGCATTTCTTAGGTTTGAGGACCTACATGCTCTTTGTGAAGCCTCTGACTTCTCTCTGTCTGCCCTGTTAGTTTTGTTGCCATTTTTATTAGTGCTGGACTTAAAATATAATAACTATTCTTATATCTAATATTTTTGTTTGTTTATTTTACTAATACTTGGTTTTAATGTCCTCATAATTCTTGAGGCAGCTCCTTTTTAAAACACATCTATTTGCTTATGCATAACGTTAGTGTTATTATTTATTTATTTATTTGTTTGTTTGTTTGTGTTTGATTACTATTCTTCTCATTTTTAAGAAATATTGCATTGTGGTCATGTTAAATTTATTCTGTTTTCTGCGTTAGCTTATCAAGAACTACCCAGATACATTTTTGTAAACAATACTCAGAATAATTTTTTAATATTTTCAATATTATAGAACTCTTACTTTTACATAAGTGATTTGAGTTAGAATCAAATCTAAAAAAAAAAAAAAAAAAAAAAAAGTATTAGCCTCAGCATGTACCCTTAACGTTAAGCTCACAACAATATCACCAAGAGCACAGGGAGAGCTGCTCCCAGATAGCACCTGTCAAGCCTTTGGTGCTGAGACCCATGTTCAGTGAAGAAGTGACTAGTGAAGACATGAGCATATTTAGCAAGCCAAGAGTCTGCTATTTTTCTCAGAAGTTGGAAGAAAAATAAAAGAGGGCGACAGTTACGGCGTGAGAGCCTTTTGAATTTAACAGGTGGCCAGGAACACGTATCCGAAAGGATGTCAATACATCTCTATTTCTCCTGAAGTCGAGTTGAGTTAGCTCACCTGTTAGCTGTTTGCTAACAGGCTAGCCATGACAGTTTACCTTTAAAAGTTTAGCTAACTTGGAGGTGGTGGTCAAGACTACGGCTAAATGCAACTCTAAGGAGTAAGTAAGACAAAACAGACCAACTGCCATGATTTTAATATAATACCGTAATATAAAAACAATATAACAATATAATGCTTTAAAATCAAGGGAAAACATTGTTGTTTTCTTGCTCTTATTTTAGCGTATTTACTCGTTTCTCGTCTTTGACTGATTACCGTAATACTTTTGTAGTATTCATGTCTTTTAGTGTTCATTTTCTTTTAGATGTGTTCTTTCATTTGTAACTTTAAACCACTTTGTAACCCTGGTATTTATAAGCATACTTACATACAACAAACATTCACTAACCTTAGAGAAATATTCCCTGTAGATGGAGGTCAGGGTGGAGTGCAGGGAGCTGTTGGCCGTGGACAGAGGCTGGATGAGGGACAGGAACCGTGAACGGGTCTCCTGGTGCCCCAGGACGGACACACACACCGCAAAAAACCCTTCTGGATCCTCGCGACCCACCAGCACTTCTCTCAACATCTTCCTCACAAAGGCTTTACTGTCTTCGGCACCAGCCGCTGAAGGAGGCATCTTCAAGTGAAAGGTAACGATATATTCTATATAAAATGTTTTTTTTTTTTTTAAACAAAAAACTAACTTGTTATAAACTATAGTTAAAACCCCAATCATTCAGACGCCCAGAACCTACCCTCTACCGGTTACCAAACAACAGCTGATTTTGAGTTACACAAGCCATGTGTCAGTGTTTTGTAACCTGCAAAACTAGAGTTTGTAATGGGTTAATATCACCAGTAGGCGGCATACAAGTCTAATAAATAAGAACTATGTAGGTAGGCCTGTAAACTTCGTACGTGCTTAGCTGCTTTTTTACAGCATGCCAGTAACAGTTGTTTTGATTTCATTCATTTCACGTTAAGGCAGAGACCTATAAATTTAATAATTGCTACAGAATTATTGTTATATATTTCACCCTCTCTCTCCCTCTTTCATTATCCTCTTTACAGTATAATCACTCCTGCACCAAATTATACCTATCACCTAAAATGTTTCATGACAGGGTTCCCCACAAGCAAAATTCAATCAAACAGAGATACATGTTTCAATTTGATCTGATGTAAAGATGGTGGGGGGCATCTCCCTTAAGATAATCATGCAGTCATTTTTACATAGCCTTCATCTTGACAGGAATGTGGTCCTTTTCAAATGTACTCTGTGATGTGAGACTGAAAAACAAACCAGGAGACAATGTACCCAGCAGGGAATTTTTAATCATGGTCTGTATTCACACTGTAGAGGGGTTGCAAAGTAATTGATTTTTTTAATGAGACCTTGCATAAGCTTTTGAATGTATGCAGCAGGGAACAATGGTTTGTGACACTTGTGGGCCAAACTCTAAAGTGCTTTGTATAGTTGAAAAGCTCCACTTACAGAACGATATTACAGAAATTACACAAAGTCTTATTTTTTCATGCTCAAATATTCTCAAGCATTCATCTAAAATGTGACTCGGGGCTTCATGTACATGAACTTACTGTACAGTCTCATTTATTCAGTCAGAGTGTATGAAGGGGTGATGTGTTGAGAGCTGTGGTATGTGGAGAGAGCAAGACAGAAAGAGAGGGAGAGAGAGAAAGAGATTGAGAGAGAGAGAGAATCAATAGTGTTTAGACAGAGAAGTGGAGTCTAAGTGTGTGATCAATAGAGAGCAGAGAGGAGAGATTAGCTGCTTTTCTCTCTCAAACTAACACTGACAAATTGGTGAATTGGTGTATCGGCCCTTGGGCTAAACGGATTGACCTGCTGTTTCCATGTTCTACCGTGTACTGTCAATAAAGATCTGTGTTCATTGTGGCTCTCAATGAAGAGAGTGAATGAAGCACCGGAAGAGAGAAAAAGGGAACGCAAGGAAGCGAAATGGAGAAGTAGAGAAGGGGGTAAAAGCAAAGTGCATCTCAGTTGGCCATGCAGACACGATGCTCACACACTGTCCACACCTCTGTCTCATTAACACATACGTGCACTCACATGTGAATTCTCGTGCACAGTGTTATAAAACCATAATAACGTCTCCAGGAAAATTAATGGAAAGACAGATTAAAAACTAAGTGAGGAGAAACGGGCCACTGGTGTAGCTATTTGCAACTCATAAATCATTCTGACACACCCACGCGCATGTAGACACATCCATAGACGCACACACACATACTGTAATTAACCACAGGCTATTTACTCTCTCCTGCTGTAAATTAGACATGCAGACACAGTTATTACATTAGGGGGATCTGCCATGCAGAATACTAACAGGAGGAGGAGGGGACATGCGTACACACAACAACCGGCTCATACAAACATAAACACACGCACACACGTACACAAGAAAGAGGGTATGGAAGAATCATAGACTGACGGGAGTGAAAATGAAGCTGCAGCACAGAGAATAGGGGCCCCCAGCTCTTTGTTCCCTGCTGCATTTCATTATCTGAAACGCCAGCCAACACACACGACACACACACACACACAGAAGGCACCTCCCCCCTCCCTAAAGCTGTCTACCTCCTCTCCATGCACCCAGCACAAAAAGAGAGGAAAATAGAGATACTGCGTCAGTGCCATTCACTGGCATCTAAACTCGGTCATGACAAGCATGTCTGCATGGTCATCCTGAGCTGATTAGCTGGTCCAGAAGCTGCTCTGACTTGAACAGTTCCCTTCAACCTGTGCTGGCAGAAAGCACTATCCCATAAATTCTATTTTAAGCAGAACAATTGGAGATGAGGACTTGATTAAAGCAGGTATTGATACTCTGTCTTGGGTGGCTTGTCTCCATTTAGTTCATCTGAAGTTTTTTTTTTTTTTCTGGCAGTCCACCTCGTTGTGTTTGTGTGTGTGTGTGTGTCCTCTGGTTCCCCCTGCCTCCCTCACCCCTCTCTGTCCCTCTGTTTTCCCACGGTGATCGATAGCTCATTACAATCATTGACTGCAGCTCATCAGCACCTGTTAAGGTCTGGAGAGACAGAGGAGAAGGTGCATGTGCGTCTGAGTGTGTGTGCTGTGTGATGCAAGCCGATAGATAAATATAAAAGACTGGTCTGGAATGAGTCAGAGTTCAATTCGACATTTGAATGGTTGTTTTCTGATTCACATTCATTGCTGCAGGTGTCTAGTTTGTCGCCGCTTTATGGTCCATGGTCTTGGGGAACATCTTATTATGCAACTCACGTGGGTACCATGGTTTGTTGCTATGGTGATTGCCAAGGGAGCCAGAGTATTATAGGTGTTTATCCTAGACAGGAGCAAGGCTACTCACCGTCTATAAGGACACGCTTCAATTTAATACACAGTTTGGACCCCACATTTATATCAACAGAGTCACAGGGAGAAAAAGGGAAAACACAGTATACAACACAGTCAACTGTTGATGTGATTTTGTGGATAGACTATTCAGCATTCATATTCCTGGAAGAAAGACCTTGTTCAAACACTCAATAGTTGGTTTAATGTGTCACTGCAGGGTTTGTTTTTGGAGAGGACAGGCTGTGGGCAGAAAGAAGCAAACAGGGAAAAGAGAGGGACTCTGAGAGACATAAAAATTACAAACCATGGTTAAAGGCAAGGAGAAGTGTGTAAAAAAAGACACTAAATAAAAGAGACAATAGTGAGACCTCAAGAAGTCTCCATGGATTCGTTCACAGGATGTGGTCTAAGAAAAGAGGAAAATTGGCGTAAGAGTGTGAAGGTTTGAAGGAAAAGGGGATATAAATAGAGTGAATACAATGGAGGACTGAAAAGAGAACAAGTCTTTCAGCCCATGCATAAATTACACACACCATTTACATATTCATTATGTTTTGTGTACTAATGAGAGTATTTGCTTAATAGCTTCACCACCACTGGCAGCTTTTGTTTGACATGAGAGATTTTAAAGTGGAGAAAAAAGAAGAAAAACAAGGGAGTACAGGTCATCGTGATGAAGTGGGTCAGGTCAATAGTACTCAATCGATTGTACTGATAATCGGATCAATCTTATTCCTGTAAAATGGGTGTGTGAACAAGCTCAACCTGCACAAGGCTAGAGATGTGAAGCGAAGCACATGATGGGGGTTGGTAAAAGTTAATTAAAACAACTCAAGCTTTCTCCAAACTCAGGGCTCTCTTCGTCTTTCTCGTCTTCTCTCAGTGGAATAAGTAACTGCTGCAGTAATTACCTACAGGGCAGTCACTCAGAGCATTCCTTCAGGTGCCAAAAAAGTCTCCCAAATGACAACAAAGAGCAACGATTTGCGGTGTTCATTTGAGAAATGAAAAGTTGGATATGCGTCAGTTAAGTAATATTGTGTATATATACACAAACGCGGCATTTAATACAAACAGAGAGTAAATGATTCAGAAAGTGGATGAATGAAATGAGGGGAAGAGAGAGGGATGTAAATGTAAAGACAGGGGGAAGGGCAACGGAGGGATGAGCTACAAATGAGAGCGATGGCGGTGGCAGGTTGGCACAGTGCCATCCAGTCAGGACTTGAGCGGGGGCGGGCATGGGCATGGGCGAAGGGGCGAGGAGAATAAGAATGGAAGAGGAAGAGAAACAGACCTCCATACTGCTGCCATAGTGCCACCTTGGCACAGGCACAATGGGGCGAAAGAACGGGCAGAGAAAATGTAGATATAGAAAATATTGCAGGACAGTGAAGCCTAGAAGGGAGCGAGATGCCAGCACACAGAGGATGACTCAGATGTAGTTGGATGAAGGGAAGCAGGGAAGAATGTTGAGGAGGAAAATGGAGAATACTACGAAATTGTAAGGTATAACTCCGTGATGAACACTGATACTATGAAGAAAAACGTCTGCGGAAACTCCTACGTTTTATCCATTTTCCCGACTTTTCTTTCTCTCTGTGCCAGTCACTGCGTGCCAGCCAGCGGGCACCGTGCCAGTCTGCAGTCGTGGCGTGCCCAAAGCGATCAAAGCGGTTGGCATAGAATTGTCTTAATCGAAGACAAGGGGACTCACCTCTGAGGATTTGCTGCTAATCACCGTTTGTTTGCTTGGACAAAGCCAAGAAGAGGTGCCCAGGCAACGGTTGCCAGCGATTCTGTGATGGCATCTTTTCAGGGGGCGGCAAGGGCACGGGAGAAAGATGGCACGCTGCCAAGCCAACATAACACACACATTTGTAAACAGAAACCTCCATACGGCGAGCAGAGCATTTCGGATGCCTTCAATGTTTTTGGCGATGGCATCCCCTCAAGGGAGAGACCAGTAACAGAGATGGCACCATGCCAAACGCAAGCTAGGAGGCATTCACAAGCGCCATCAGATGCTGCACAAAAGCGTTGTAAATGCGGACACGAAATAGTAGCATTTGGTTGGAACCAGAGCCACAAATGAACCTGTGGTGGGAGTATGTGGAAACAAAAGCATTTCCTCGATGCCAACTCATGACTGCTCGGTGCCAACTGCTGCACTGGAAAGAAGATGCTGCCCATTACAAAGAACTAAGACGAGGGACCGTACCATTCCATTATGGAGAGGAAGAACATGTGGAAGAAGAGGAGTAATGAGTAAACCGAATAAAGGATATAGAAAAAGAAAAAAGGGGAATTTTGTGCTTAACGAAGAACAGTGGGAGTGGGTGGACAAGGATGATGAAGAGCCTCTTTCCTACACATGCACACCTGGGATGTTCTTAAAGGGATATCCCCTCAGACTGCTGCTGTGTGTCTTAAAGGGAGGGATGTGTTGGCATCATCTCCAGGGTGTCAAGCTGTGTTTCTGTATTGCCAGTCAGGTAGGGTGCTGCAGTCGTCAGGGGCGGGCAACTGTCTGGGCATCTCATCTGCAGCTAATTAACAGCCACACACTAATTCTAACAGCCGATCATAATTAGCGATTTAATCGCTCGTCAACGCTTCTCTCCCCCCTTAAATTGTGCCTCCTATTTGGACACGTGCGGATAAGCTAAGGAACGCTGGATCCCCCTCCCCTCCTCCTCGTCCTTCTTTCCTTCATCCTTGGCTCCAGACTCCAGTGGGATCTTAATTAAGCCTGGGCTTCATTATGCAAATGGAGTACAATAAACGACAGCAGAGGTGGAGCTGGATCCAGACTGAAACGGAACGGTGGGAGGGGAGCATTGGAAGTGGAAGATGAAGAGATGTGGAAGGTTACCAAAATCGTCTATATGATGCTACTGCGTTACAATAATTGTATATTGTTGTAACATGCATGTCTTCAGTGTACCACTACCACATGTGGTGTGACAACTAACATTTCATGCTCTGATGCTCCATCCATACTACCACTGGGAAAACAAAAACTTCTATAACACTGGATACGCAAAATCTCGTCTCTCACAAAGAAAATTTATAAGGGAATGGTGACAGTGAACCGTTGATATCACCAGTTGGCCGTTGTCGTGGATACAAAGAAAGATGGTAGAGATAGGGAGAGAGAAAGGAGGCAGACAGAAACACTGACAGTGGCAGCAGCATGGCAGCTAATGTCATCTCAGTTTAATCATCGCATGGGATCATGGGGTTCATGAAAATTCATTTGCATATCATTAAATGGAGAGAGGTTATTTGGTGCGGGCAGCCAAAATGGGATTGGATGAAGGAAGGGAAAAAAAAGGCAAATGGAGGGGCTCGTTATTAAACAGCAATGTTTTATAGTCCGCCAGCCGATTCATTTAATTTGGGCGTAATTAAAATGTGTCAGACTCAATCAATCATTCCAACGGGGATACTATCAATGTTTCGGTCTGAAAAAAAGACTAATCAGTGGATATGCAGTCGGACATTTTCCAATAACAGTCTAAGTGCTCTAGTCTACTGTGAGCTTGACCCATCCACTCTTTTTTCTAATTTATCTGAAGGAGTGTATCAAAACGTCCATTGTGACTTCTGCGTGTGTGTCAAGACTGTCTGTCTCTGACAGGTGGCGATGCCACTCTGTGTTAGTCAATAAGAGGATAGCTCACACTGTCTTTTTGACCTTAGTAGTAAGCTGTCAGTGGTGTGTATGTATGTGCATGCATACATGCATTTCTCATTTGCATAAGTGATGTAATTAGACCGCCCTTTCACATGCAGATCAGTTTGACAACATGGCAATCACCCTAACACACACATACAGCCACAGACACATATGCACACTTACACACACGACAACACACGCTTACTGCCGTGACCACCCCCATATCATGGGGAGTCTGTTGTCTGTGAGCAGAGAGTGTAAAGATTAACATAATCCAGCTAATAAGTGTGAGTAATATTCACACAGTGACGCGTGGCGTAGACACTGTCCTGCTGATGCGTATTTGTATCTCATTATAGATGTAAAGTACTGAAGGGGGGCCAACCGGGGCGTGCCAGTATGGATGGGGGATGGTGAGGGGTCACAAAAAAAAGTGTGGACCTAAATGTAAAGACACTCAAGAATGACAATAAACATCAGTATTTTTACAAAGCTATGCTATCCATGCTTTGAGAGAGGTCTATAAAGTAACAGTATGGTATAAAGACAGATTACGCAGGGTACCTCAAGTAGGATGCTGGAAATCGGTCTTGGAAGTCTTGCTAATGTGTCCACAAAATCACAAAGACAGTTTTACTGATTTTTCTGTCTGTTTACAGTACTAAGAAGGCAGAGAGTCGTCAGATTTTGCAGCAGAATGTAGGAATTATAAATAGAGTGTATTTGCGCTTGCAGGCTAGCTCTGCCACATGATTGATTAGGATGGTGTGACGACCATTAAAAAGTCATTTAAAAGATGGATAGGGACCACATTTCCAAATAAAAACCACTTTATACCTGATGAAGTGCTGAACAAACTCTCCTTCAAAGACATTTACTGATTACCCTTGGTGTATGAGTGTAATGTGGGAAGCATCAGTGTACTGTGTGCTCTGCATCAGCTGTAGAAGATACCAAAGCAATTGTCAGGACACAGTCGGGCAGTGCATGGTGATGCTCGCAGTTTTAAAACTATTATTAGATAGTTTTTTAGATTAAAAGAAGCAGCGTGTTATGTCTTTGGACAGGGGTGTTATCTGTTTTCGTAAACACAAGTAGGCACAGACAGACATATAAATGCCACAAAGAGGCCTACACAACACGCACACTGATTGAAATGTATCTGATAGCACAGCGTCGCTTCGACTGATGCCTTATCCAAAGAGGCAGAGCTGTGTCTAAATGTGCGAATGTATTTCAGCTCTGTCTCTTTAACTCAGGGCTCCACCACAGCAGCATGCTTTGGGATTCATGCATAAACATGAGCTGGCCTTTCAGCTCTCTCCTCACATAACCAATCTAAATCTAAATGAGCCCCCACTACAGATACACCAGCAGGCAATGACATTACACCCCCCCACCCCCCGCCCCAACCCAACCCCCTACTCTACCCCACTACCCCCAGCGACACATATACACCAGCAGGCAATAATTTCACGCCATCCCTCAAAGCCCCCCCACCACCTCCTCCCCACACAGACACTCATACCTCTTTTTGCCGCAACCCCACCAGCTGCACAGTACTCATTTGATTAAGAGGGGGAGGACAGGGAAAAGGAGAAATGGTGGGGGATCACTTTATCAGGATGACTTTCTAAGATGGCTATCATCAGCTACGAAGCTATCTCAAGCCCTCTTCTGTGTTTACTTTGCTATTGTTCTCTCCCTGCATCCCCAACTTAAGAATGTTTCACGGTTACGTTTCCTGTTGTCGTATTTCTCTGTAATGGCTTGACAAATGGCTTGCTGCTAAAGAAAACACAGCGAAGATACCAGTTTGTACTTGAGACCCTGAATGAACACACATTCTCGTGTTCATTTAACTTTTTTGTCTTTGGCAAGTTGTCTCATGAACCACTGGACACAGAACACAGAAAAAGAACAAAATAATAAAATCTGCTCTACCAACCTACACTGTGGTCTTTGAAATGTTGCATATGAAAATCTGCATGTCCTAAATGTGCTGTAGTGTGCAATTTTCCTCCCCTCTCTCCCAGAGTCGTAAAACACATTATCATCATCAGCAGCAGCAGGAGCAGCAGTGTAATTCATCCGAGGTCGTTAATATTCATCATATCATTTAGTCACAAAGGAAACTCATCTGCCTGAATGTCACAGATGTAATTAATGAAGTGACCCCAGAGGTCATGGCTCCATTCACCAAAAGCCTTCCACACACAGCCGTGTTACACACACACGGTTGCACATCAAAAAACCTTCCAGCCAGACGCACACACTACCACCGAACATACAACCTGGAATATGAAACACATATATAAAATGCAGACACCCTTGCATGCCACAGCATTCGCAAAATGGCTTCTCTCGGTTACACCAAAGGGATGACACCAGAGCGTGCACCAAAGCAGACTTTATTTAGCTCAGTGGAGTATGGGGAGGGAAGGGAAGAGAAACACACACCAGCAAGGAAGAACTTGGGGAAGGAGAGAATAGAGACACACTAAACCACTGGAGCAGGACATAAGGACAGGTGCACATCACAGGTATCTTTTTGGTCATCACTATGGCAACAACATATCCAGAAAAAAATGAAAAGAATACTTTTACCTACAGTAAGGATAACAGAGTCCCTTCACCATAGAGGACCCCAATATGTACATCTTACAGTCACTAAGATCAAGAGAATATGAGAGAAATTAAATTTAAAATAATCAGTATACAAAAAAACTGCCTTTGTGGTATTTGGAATGCACATTTCTGTACAGAAGAAAGCTCATTGGTATTGTCGTAAACATTGGTTAGTTTAAGAACAAAACATGACAGAGTTATTCAGTCAGTCCACATCCTTTGGAAGTTTGGCTGTGATGTCAGTCTGAGTTCAGCAAAGCTGTTTTAGCTGGACAAATGGACTAGAGACATTGCAACACAGAATGACTGACACCATACCAGCGGAAGGTTTGGGGCTTAACTCCTTCAAATAGCTATGCAGTATCTCCACAAGTATTGAGAAATTAATGCCCCAAGCAGGTTTGTCTGAAACTGGAAGTTTGAAAAAATATTTCTGATACTACGAAAGCTATTTTGATCTTCTGAGTGGGGGTAATTGACAGGATACTGAAAACAAACTTGATGGAATTGAGCCCCATATATCCATTTGTTTTCAACAGAATAACAGAGGAGCAGTTTATCAACAGCATCACAGGTATCATTACAGTTTGTAGTCATTAAAGCCTAGTGGTAAAGCGATCAGAGCATGCATCTTTCTACAGTATCGTTAGAAACTACAGTACATTAGCAGCAAACTGGACATCCTTAAGGGCTGAAGTTCAACACTATGGTAAAAAAAGAAAGAAAAATAAACTGCAACGTTTCTCAAGAGAAGTAAAACTTTTTAACCGCTATATTACAGACTGCCATGGCTCTAGTTTGGGGTTTTGGTTACAGTCTCCAGTGTGCTTATGAGAGGCAGAAAACAGTAGCTTAGATATAGGGACTCCTTCCTTCTTTAAAAACAGCAGTACATCGTCAAGTAAACAGTAGCGCTTATTTTTGTAGGTCATATGGTTAAAGTATTATCACGTCTTTGGATTTTTGTCTTAAAGCATTAATTATTGTTTAGCTATTATTGTTATATTATCATTATTACAGTTAGAATAAGGACTGGTTGCAAATGAACAGAGGAAGAAAGGTAGAGAGAGAAAAAGAGGAAAGCAGGTAGGGAGGGAGAAAGAGGGAAAATAAATTAAGTGTACAAAAATAACATCAATAACATCCAAAGTTTTTTTTTCTCAGCTTTGCGCAGTAGCTCCCCATCTGTAAGTGGAAAAGGGAGCTAATGTCTCAAACATCCAATGAAGTCTTGAGTCAACCATACAAAAGCTAAATACTGTACATTTACCCCTCACACTATTAAACACTTTAGTTTCAATAAGGTTTTTGTAACAATCTATTACTCAAAGGTGAAAAGCTCAGATCTTTGAAATACAGAGATGTTTTTGTAGATATCTTTTAATACTTAGTCCAAGGTTAAACCATGTGTCTTCTGTTTTAAAAACAGAAAAATACAGTTTTAAGATCACATTTGAAGCGGAGCCATGTTGAGCTGTTGACCTGAGCATAGAAAGCTTTACATTAATCACATAACATTGGTAAGCCATTGGTATATTCAAATAGAACGGAAAGGCAGTAAGTCACCTTGCCTGAACATATCAAAGCTGTCATAATCTTTTTCATAATCATGACACTATTATATTGAAGCAAGACAGTTTATCTCAATCCATAAGATTTATATTAAGAAACTATTACTAAACACACACAATGTAAATTTGAGTTTGGTTAAAGTTTTCATATACAGCATAATGGTTGAGTGCTATAAAAAATAGTTTGCCCCTTTCAGGACAAACTGGCCTTTACGTTCTGTGCTATTTGGGCTGTTATCCACTAAAGGAACATAGAAGGTGTACATGTACAACAGAAGACTCATCATTGGCTTGTGGAGGGTGAAGCTGCATCCTAGCACCGTATCAGTCTATTGGTACTCGGCTTACCTATGCCAGCTGCAGATATCACCCCTTCACCATACAGACGTCAGCTCTGCAGTTTGTTATTGAAAACAAACATTTTGAAACTAAATCCACAGACATGTAAAATTTTGGTTACGAGCTTTGGAATCTGAGTCAGTCTTTACAAAAGCTCTATGCGAATACCTCAGTCTATTTCAAGGACATTATTCCATTTTTTTTTCTTCTTCTTCTTCTTCTTCTTTTTCCACTGTTAACTGCTTTGTTTTTCTTCAAGTTTATCTTTTGGAGCTCTCTATTTACACTAAAATCTCTTTGACAATTTCTTTTCCAGTCTTGTACAGACTGGCACTACATGCTACACAGCTAGTGATCTAGCACTGTCTGGTGGAGGGCCCACTGTGAGTCTGTCATGCAGACTGAGAGGTAGACTGCAGGTCTAGCTGGGCAGTGAGGTCACATACTTGGAGAATGCTCTTTGGCCTCTGTGGCATCTGGTTGGTTTTTATCAAGGTGGTGTTTGGTTGTAGTAAGGTGTCTGACGGAATAGGGAGAGGAGCTCTTTTCAACAAGAAAGGACAGACCAGGGAAGAGTTTACGATCAATATGAAAAGAGGAAAGCTGTGGTAGAGAGGACTTGTTTTGGACTCTCTCCTACTTTCAGTTGAGAGAGTTTCTCTTTGGGCCACTGTGGCTCTGCATCTTTGGGGTGTTCAGGTTACGGGTTTGGCAGCAAAGTGGACAGGGTATATGTTTAGAAGTCGACAGCAGGTGCAGGCGGGGTTTTGGGGAAACATAGTAGGAAGAAGCAAAGGGACCTTGGTCTGCCTCTTTAAGCTCTGTCTCTCTCTCCAGCCCCTGCGGACAGCTCGGCCTGCTCCCTCTCTGCAGAGTCAGAGCTCAGGCTCCTGGCCCTCTTCTCCTTGGCTCTGGCATTCTGGAACCACACCTGTAAAAGAAATTGTAGTTATTAACCTTAAATTTTTTTTGTATTTTAATTTGTTTTGAACATTTTTAATCTTTAGAAAATGCCGCATTTAATTACGTCTTCTGTATTTACAACATTTACCTGCACCACGCGGTGAGGCAGTCCTAATTCCTGGCCCAGTGCCTCACACTCATGTCGGTTGGGTGTACGATGGCTCCTGTAGAAGTCTCTGAGCTGGAGCACCTGGAAGTGGCTCATCTGTGTCCTTTGGCGCTGCTGCTGATGGTGGTGATGCTGCTGCAGAGTTTGTGTCTCACCCCAATCTGAGCTTGGTCCCCCAGATCCCTCAGGACTAGGAAACTCTTGATCTGCCATACTGGAGCCCTCCTCACATGGGTACTCCTCATCATCTTCCTCATAGTCATCATCCTCCTCTGGGTTGTTCAGATCAGTAGTTGACAAAGGGGTCACATGTGGCTTCACAGTTAACTCTTTGTTGCTGATAACATAGCCAGGGTTTGGGATGGGGTTGGAGGAGATAGATGGGCCTGGTCTGTCCATGACAGATGACATAGCCATCCCAGTCTGTCCACTGGATCCATTACTCGTTGATAAGTTGTAGCCTGCTCTTTCAGCCTCTGCCCAGTGGCGTGACCTCATATGGGCATCCAGAGCACTCTTTACCTTGAACAAAGCCCTGCAGAATGGGCAGCGTAGATGGTTCAAACCCAAGCTGAAACTGGATCCTGGCCCCATTGACCGGAACTGTCCTTTTCTCTCTCTTGCTCGTGTATTCTGAAACCAGACCTGTGAGGGAGATACACAACAGCATTATGTCATTTTCTTTGTCTCTGACTCTGTTCATCTCTCTCAAAAACATTCACACACAACAGATGTCCATAAAGTACCTGGACCACACGTCTTGTAAGGCCCACATCCCGTGCGATACTTTCAAGGACTCCTCTGGTGGGGTTAGAGTCCAAGCTGTAGCGCTGATACAACACTTCAAGCTGTTCTGGGGTGATGGTGGTTCTCTGACGTTTGTCCTTCCTATGCTCCTCCTCAACTTCTCTACCACCCCTCTGGCCCTCAAAACTGCTTTCTGACATAAGCTTTGCACTCTGCTTCATAGGTGTCAGGGAACTTGGAGAGAGGCTGGTGAGGGTATTATTCGAGTGATCAGAGAATGTGTTCTTAATTTGCATGCTGTTTAAGTGTGAAATCATGGGATGTGTGGGATTAGGGTGCATCTGTGACATAGCACCTGAAAGCATTTGGCTGGCCATCAGGGTGTGGTTAGGGTGAAGCATCATGTAAGGCATGGTACGGTCTGTGAAGCCAGAGTGGAGGAGTTGGACCTGGGACTGAGCTGCCAGGAGGTGCCTGGTCTGATGCTCCTGCCATAGCTGGAACGACGGCAAGGACACTGGACAGAGACTGCACTGGAACTGAGCTTGGGTTTGGAGTTGGAGCTGGCTTTGAGTTTCAGAGGGTAGGCCAGAGGTGGCATCAGGTGACCGAGTGTGGCTTGTTTCAGACTCTGGAGCAGAAGGGAGGCTGGATGATGGATCAGCAGACTTTTCAAGAACTTGATCAGAAGGAGGACTGTGCGTGTGCCCCTGGCTTGAATGAGACATAGACGTGGTGGTGGGTACTGTTTTTTGTGAAGAGGAGGAAGAGCAAGGCTGGGATCTTTCTGAAGTACATTCTGGCTGCAGCTTGGCCTCAGGTTGTGAAGTGGACCCTGTTTTCATGGCTTGAACAATTTCTTTACTCTGGATGTCTACATCTGAAATTCCATTTTGAGTTTGAGCAAGAGCTGGGCTATTCTCAGCCTTAGGAGAGACTGTTTTATCCTCTTGTTTCCTGGTTACAGGTGTTGGTTCACCTTTGGCTGTTAGATGGTCATTTTCTGTGCAGTGAGTGGAAGAATCAAGCACAGGTGAGTCGGGGTGGGTGTAATATTCATAAGTCAGATCCATCGAGTTTTCATTCTGAGAGTCATCTTGTCCTTCATGCCCACAGCTGTTATCTTCATTATCATCATCATTCTTGAAGCAGCCATTTCTCTGTCTGTGAATGTTGTCAGGCTGGTTCTTTCCCTCTAATCCATCGTCTGTCCCTCGGTCTTGATTTTTACGGGCTCTCTGTCTAGCATTTTGGAACCATACAACAATTACTCTGTTAGGGAGAGACAACAGAGCAGACAATCTGTCATATTCTTCCTCTCTGGGGTAGGGAGTGGCCTCAAACACCTCTTGCAGGGTCTCCAGCTGTTGCTCCGTGAAGCGGGTTCGGGAAGAGCGTCGACCCCTGTGGGGCTCTCCTCTCTGGAGGTCTGTTATCTGGGGCTGTGGGGAGATGTTGGTTGGGAGGCCTGGGGACAGTGAACACGGAGAAAGTGTCAGAGTTTGGTTTTGTGTTACTTCCTCTCTGCAGTCCTCCAGGACTGTGACTGGGGGGTTGTTAAAATTGTAAGGGGAATCCTTGTCTCGCTGGCGCTCTTTAAATAGGGTGTTGCGGAACCAGTGTTTGATGACTTTGTGAGGCAGACCAGACAGAGCAGACATCTTGCTGATCTCTTCATCACTGGGGAGGCTGTTAATATCAAAGTGTCTCCTCAGAACAGCCAGTTGCTCCTCAGAGATTCGGGTTCGGGTCCTCTTACCCTGCTGCTGTTCAAGTATCGTTGGGCTGACCTGGGGTTGCTGTCCTGTTGGGGGGCTGGGTTGGGATGGTTGACCCATCAATGCAGTACTGAGCTGTGGAGGCTGACTTAGCAAAGCTGGGCTGAGCTGGGATTGCTGGGCTAGCAAGGCTGGACTAAGCTGTGGCGGTTGCCCTAGCAGTGCTGGTTTGAGTTGAGATTGGTAGAGTTTTGCTAGCTCAGGGTTCACACTTGAGTCTAACCAAGGTTGGGGCTGGAGTGCCACAGACTGCATCACAACTGGAGGGAGGAGAGGTAGCTCCATGGGAAAAGGAATTGGGGGTAGGGGAAGCTTAGGTAAAGGCAGTGGGGGTATAGGAAGCTGGGGTAAGGGCAGAGAGAGCATAGGTATTTTAGGTAAGGGAAGAGGTATGGATGGGGATGTGGTTTGAGAAGTAGCTGAAGCAGACGTGCCTGGGATCAGTGCCTCCTGTTGTGGAAATTCTTGAGGTTGCAAAGGAGGTGGTGGAGAAGAAACTGCAGGGGCAGTTGGTGTTAGGTCTGTAGCTGTAGCACATGTTTTGGCAACAGGATCTGAACCTGAAGGTACAGGTGAGGGTTCAAGGGTTTTAACTTGAGGCTTAACTGGCTCCGGTGCTGCTTCTGATTCGGAAGATGTGGCTGATGCTGCAGACTGAGGGCAAGTAGATGAATTCTCCCCAGATTTAGTCTGTGTGAGGGGGTACATCTGGTCATACTGCAGCCTGTATTTTCTGGAAAACCTCTCCAGCACAGCAGTGGGAAACAGCATCCTGTGAATGTACTCCTGGTGGCTTTTTAAAATCAAGGCATCTGAAAAAAACTTGCCACAGTCTTTACACTTTTCTCCCCCTCCACAACACATTTTCTCTTTGTTTGCTGATTCCTCATCTTTGTTCTGTTCTCTCTCTCCATTGCCTTCTACTACCTTATCCTTCTTACAGCCTTCCGTCTTTCCATCCTCTGATCCACTAAACTCATATCTTTCTTCCTCTAAGCACACCTTCATCTTGTTGAGATCAGAGCACCCTTGTTTATCAGGTACCATTTGAGTTGCTATCTGCTGCTGGTGTCTGTGTCTACTTTGTATATATTGCAGTGCCAACTCATAGCCATAACTCTGCAGTAGGGCTCTCAGAGGCTCCCCATTCACAGCAGCATAGGGCACTCTGGGAGGAGGACACTGCAATCCAAGAAGATTAAATGAGGAGGAATCAGTTTTCTCTTTTTGACTCTCATTTTTAACAGTAGGAACATGCCTTTCTTCTTTTTCTTCCTCAAGATAAGAATTGTTGTGTTCTCTTTCCGTCTGGTTGATGGTGGATCCACTGCAGACTGCTTCAACCTTGGCTTTGCACTGCACATGATCCTTAGGTTGGCTACCAGCTGAGTTTGAACTTTGTCTCTTGGTTTGTTTCTCATCACTTTGAGGTGGAGTCTGTGAAGTCTCACTTTTAGCCTCTGCTTTAACCTGTTCTTTTGGAATAGAGATTGCAGATATTAACTGGCCAAGTTCTGGGCTCATGTCAAATTTCATGTCTCCTGACAAGTAAAATGGCAGAAGAAGTTGTTGCTGAAGAGAGAGCAAGTTATCTGGAGCCAGAGGGAAGTGTTGTTTTAGGAGGTTCTCTGGGCCTAAGGGAAACTGCTGTATCACTTGGGACTGGAGAAGAGCTGTTTGTTGTTGTAATTGAGCTTGGGCCTGAGCCTGAGCCTGGGCTAACTGCTGCTGCTGTATTAACATGAGCTGGTTTCGTGATGCAAGAAGCTCTGCCACTCTCTTTTTAGCCTGCTGGCTGTCAGTTGTGTTAGAGAGGGTTGGTTGGGCCTCAGCTGCTAAGCCAGGGCCTAATAGCGAAGAGGCTGAAGAGCTTACTGCGTCTGGCCTCTTGGCGAAAGGCAAACTTTTGGATATTTCTTCCCTGGTGGTAGCTGGCTGAGTAGCAGTACTGGGGACTGACACCGGAGCAGCTACACTAGATGCTGGGGTCTGTGGAGCTGAGTTCTGGGCGGCACGAGCTCTAGTCTGATGAAGGACAGAGCGAAGGTGTATGTCCAGTGTGGAGCTCTGGCTATAGCCCACTCCACAAAGTCTGCAGCGGTAGGGTCTAGGATCTGGGCCACGGGGAGCCTCGGGGGCTGCAACACTTGTGCCAGAGTCCTGCAGGGCTCGTCTGGCTCGGTGGAGATGGGACACAGAGTTAAAATGGACCAGAAGAATGGTTTTCTGTGTAAAAGATTCTGAACATATGGTGCATTTGTAGGGCCTGGATGGATCCAGATAGCGGTCCATTGTGGGGTTAGAGCCCTTTTTGACAAAAGAGCTGGAACTAGGTTCTGATATCATCTCCTCATGTGACCCTTTCTCTGGCTCAGTTAAATCTTCCTCTTCTCCATCAACTTCAGGGACCATGTCCTTCTCTTTCATTTTAGCTTCTTCTTTTTGTTCCTCCTTTCCCTCCATGCCTAGTGCTTCTTCCTCCATCTCTTCATCCTCACCCTCTCCTGCCTCTTGACCCACTTGAGGTGACAAACTAAACTCTTGTTGAACTGAACTCTTATTATGCTCCATATAGTGTGGAGTATGAGGCGGTAAGAGTGTATTCTGCCCCTGTGTGTTGTCCAGCTGTGAGTGTGTGTTCTGCATGTGTCTCTGCAGGGCCTCTTGACTACGGCATTGTCTAGAACAGAGGGGGCACTCTGTCGCCGCCCTCATGGCATGGTACTGCCAGTGCAGCTGGAGCTTCTCCTGAGTGGGGAATGCCAGGCTGCACCTGCTGCAACGGAACCGGTAACCATGGCGATCAGAAAGGGAAGGGGGATCGTTAGGTGGGGAAGTGGGTGGTGAAGAGGGGGGGATCTGAGTCGGGGACTGGGGAGCCAGTCTGCCATTGGAAGGGTGAGTGGTGTTGTCTTCTAGGGGTGGGGTAAGTAGAGCTGTGACATCTTTTGGTGTGGTTACATCTCCCTCAGTGTTTGCCACTGAAATGCCTGCAAAATGCATACAAACAGTGATGGTTAGCTTTAAAATAATTTACAACAACATTAGGCTAAATGTCTTTAACGAAAGAACATGACATAGCCTGGAATATTTAGGATTCTTTAATTAATACCTAAATTGTATTCAGTTCTGTCATGCACCAACCTTTGCTTTTCTGTGAATCAACAGAGGCAATGGAATCAGCAGTATGTGAACAATTTGCATTGTTATTCTTGGCAGTTTTATTTTTCTGAGTATCATCTGTCTGCGAGTCTGTCTGTAGTTCTATCTCCAGCTGAGGCTGCGGGTGTTCCATGGATGGTGTGACCTGGAAGAAAGAAAATGTAACGGTCTGTCAGTTTTGGTCTTCCTTGGCTTGTTTCTTTCCTTTCTTATTTTCATTTTATTGTAGTTACACTCAGTGTTGTTTTACCATTTCAGAGTAAAAGAAATATGGGATATTACCATATTTTCTTAATCCAACATTATGAATAAAACATGTTTAATTGTACAGCATAATAGCAAGCAAATATCAAGATGTATAAACATAGAGTGCCTGCACTCCCTGTCCTAATATCATAAAACATTAAAGCGTGAATCTGTAAGTGTATCGTTACATCTTGCATTTGCCTACACAGCAGTATGGGCAGCTAGGCACATCAATTTGGTAATAAGTGTATATGGGTGAGATATGTGGGTTTGCCCTTCAGCTCCTACGACACCCTCCAACATGCCCCAGGGGTTTAATAAAACTTTACTGAGGTGAATAATGAATTTATTTAAAATCATTCTTCATATAGAAAACCTCCATTTCCACAGCTTCAAGCGTTGAGAGCAAATACTATATCTATGTGAACAGCTAGCTACCCTAAGGAGAGGATGGACAGCTAAAGATGAGATTTACATGACAAGAGTTTTCTCTGCATAACAGCTTCATAAGAGAGAAAGAGAAGAACAACGACTCGCGCACACGCACATGCACACATACATACACACACACACACCCCACACACACTGCAGAGAAAACTGAAGGTCAGGCTTAATCTAGAGAGCGTAATTGGAAAGCAAGGTACATAATGGCCATCATCACCTCAGTCTGAATTAATGAACCTCAATTACTATCAGAGAGAGTGAGGGAGGGGTAGGAGGGGAAAGAGGGAGGATGATGGGGGGGCTTAGGGGTGTAGAATATGAAAAAGAGAGAGCAAGAAGAGGGAGGGAGGAAGTATGGGGCAATGAACAAAAAAAACTGCTTTGGAGAGAGAGAGCAAGTAAGGGAGGGGTAACGCATAAGAAATTGAGAGAGAGCTTGGGAGAGACAGAAAGGGAGGGGCAGGGACAGAGATTGCAGAATAGGAATGATAGGAGTAGCTGGAGGGGGAGGGAGGGACAGCAGAGGGGAGAAAGGGTGAAAAGCAGTCAGTGAAGTGGAGGCGAAGAGAGCAAGAGACAAAGGCCACTTAGCATACGGGCCAGGGAGATGGAGGATGGTGATGTGGATAGATGACCAGTCTTTGTTAGCTGGAGAGACACAGTAAAAAGCGTGGGGGCCCCTTTTTAGCTTGACTGCACTTCTGGTAATAGAGGGCTACTTAAACATGCATTATAGAAAGACTGGCTTTTCCCTCACTCACTCAGTCAAACCCTCTCTCTTCCACTCTAAAAGACGCGCATACACATACACACAGAAGGCACGGCTGCATCAAAGATGATAGCGAGGAGCTACTTAAACATGCATTAAAAAAAGCGCTGCCTTTCTCTCTGGTGCCTTTTTAATGGAATTGTCTCCCTACATTTCACTCTCCCCCATCCCCCATCGCTTTGCCTTCTCTTTTTTTTTTGCTTCCTGACAAACGCAAACACAACAAATACACACTTGCATATACTTACTGTGCTGATGAGCTTGTCCACACAGTCTTGCGCCACACTGTGCACATGTGTGAGATGCTGTCTTAGGTGTGTGTATGGGAGTTTAACCTGGCACAAAGGGCACTGGACAGTCTAAGAGATGAGAGAAGAGAAAAGAGAGAAGAGAGAGAGAGTGTGTGTTTTAATTAGAAAGCAACAAGCGAGCACAGGTGTGCGTGGGTTTGTGGGATTACACAAGCAACTGCCATGTGAACTGGATTTATTGTGTCCATTGTTACATTTTATATTCACATGTTCAGACGAAATGTGTGTCAACCACTCACCTGCTGGTTCTCATTTTGCTGGTGTATTCTGGGGCGTTTGGTTGAGATGGAGTTCTCCATTTCCCCGCATCCAGAAGATGGACGCTTGACTGAGGGCAATGATTCCCTCTTCTCTCTTTCCTCCTCCTTAGTTTCTTCTAGAAGTAAAAATGTGCATGAACATGTAAATAGGTTTATACTTACTACATATATAATATGTATATGTAATATAAGTATATTATCATACTATCATTTGAGTTATATATTGTAGAATGTGTTGACCTATTTTGCATGTAGAAGCAGCCATACCTGTCTCTTCAGAGATCTGCTTCGCCCCCAAGTTACATATGTCTTTGGTTGTTTCCAAAGGACCAGCCTTGGTCTCACTGGAAGGTTCCATATCCTCACTGAGTTCTCCTGTGGGGGGGAGACAAATACTTATGTTATGCAAACACAGTGATTCATACAATATCTTCTCACAAATTAGCAGGCTAATTGTAGTTTATGTTATCTTCCAGATAGCATCATTCAAAAAGACCAATGTCAGAGGTGGAGTAGAGGTAATATGGAGTTACAACACATCAGTTCACCTCAATAAGTCTTAATCCACACAGACAAATCACAGGATGGACTGAATTTACAATTAAACCGTTGAGCTACTCATTTTAGATGTTGGGAGCAGACAGTTCACACACTCCACACAATGTAAATTCAGTGTTTTATTTTGCACAGACTGGCGACTGGCCTCCACCACCCCCATTCTTGTCCAGGGGATTTGTATTGGTTCATTGATTAGCAGGTGCTAGTTAGCTGTTGTCAGGGGCGATTGGGGATATAACAAGGATGTGTATTGAATAATCAATTTACTCAATCAATATCTCAGCAACAGCCATTACTCATTTTCTCACTCTTTTCATCTTAACCCCGTCTGCTGCTCTGATGTCAGCAAGCACAAGCAACATGAAACCAAATACACCCACACAGTTCGTACTCTCACCTGTGACACCATCAGGGCTTTTCCTGATGGTAAAAATGGCTGCCAGCTCCTCTCCGCCCATTGGCTGCAGTTGTAGTAGCCCTTCCCTCTGCTGATGGGTCGGGGTTTGACTATGTTTCAGTACTTGAAGTTTAGAAGAGGAGGAGTGGTTGCATAGGAGACAATGGAACAGCCACGAACCTCCATCAACTTCACCATCATACTGCTGCAGGAACTAAAGTCATGGGGTAAAAAAATGGCATGAAAATTATTATGGATGGATAACATGGCTTACATCTGCTGTGATTATCACATATTGCTAAATACATTTTCATTTCAAAAAGGAGCTAAGGTTATTTTTCAGAATGCACTGACTCTGTAAACCCGGACGCTGGCCTCGTGGTGGGAGCTCAGGGAATGTCCTCGTAGCTTCTCCAAACTGCTGGTCACATAGTCACACAGGTTGCACCTCAGCTGGATGGGGTTGCCCTTAGCAATGAGGGCGGCCCCCTCCTGACCCCTGTCTCCGCCCTCCTGGAGGTGAGCAGTAAGCTGGTACCGGGTGCGGTGTCTGTCAGTCTGGCAGTGCAAGGAGAAGTTAGCCCTCAGCGGGGTGGTGTAGCCGCACAGCCTGCAGTGGCATCCACCAGCGACCAGGGAGCACCACTCAGACTGGGGTAAGGAGCGAGGGGCGTTCAGGTGCTGCTCCACAGCCTCTAAGCTGTCGGACGAAAAGCAGGAGCAGACAAGGCATTGGAACACGCCCTGAGAGAGCGGTCCGGTGGGGGACAAAGATGGGGCTGGAGGCGGAGAGGGAGAGGGGGAGGGAGAAGGAGTCAACGTAGACCCAAGGCTGACCGGCTGTTCTGCGACTTGTTGACTGGTTAGTCGCATGTTCAAGGAGAGCTCAGCACCTAAAACAAAAAGAGAAACCTTGTAAGAATTTTTTAAATGATCAGATTTCACACTGGATGACAGCAGGAGATGTGACGCATTACTCACCCGTGTTTTGTAGGTGTTTAAGCTGTGGCGCAAGGCTCCTGCAGTGAGACAGATAGTAACCTCTCTGGAGCCGTAGCATATTATGTGTGTGTTTCTCGCTGGTGGTGTGTATGCGCAGGTTGCGGGCAATGCTGGTCTCATAGTCACACACATCACACCGCCACCGCTTACCATGAGAGTGAGAGTGTGCAGGTGGTGTAAGCTTGGCAGGCTGGGTAGTAGGCGTGGGAATAGAGAGTGGGAGCTTGTATGGCGGCTCATCCACTGTGTGACCGTTGGAGGAGCTGCTGTTATTGGTAATGTGAGAGGTGTGAATGTGACCATTCGAGTGTCCCCCATTTTGAACGTTATTAAGGTGTTTATCCGACTGCATGTGTATGCTAAGGTTGCCTTTCGACGAGGTAGCATAGTCACACACCTCGCAGCGGTACGGCTTGTAGCCACAGGCATAGGTTTCACCACGGGCCAAGCGAGGATGGGGTTTCCCCGAACTGCAATATCCACACACACCTCGTGTTGCACCGCCACACACACATTTTCCCCCAGAGGCGCCACACACACACTGGCCTCCTGTCTCCGGATGTTTTTCTTTCATGTGGACTTGCAGTGTATGCTGAGACTTGTAGTGCCAGTTACACTTGGGGCATTTCAGGGTCTTGCAGGAATTGCGTGAGTGCATTATGGTCATGTGACTGGTCAGTGAATTAGGAGAGAGGTCTTGGTTGAGGTTTTTAAGGACAGCTTCTTTCTGTTCTCCTTCTTTGTCTCTCTCATCATCCACCTCTGTGTCTAGCTGGCTGTCATTTGGTTCTGGAGCTTTGGCACCATCTCCATTGGAAATGGAAGAGTAAGGAACCCCTGCCGGCCCATCATCCTCAGCAGGTGTGCTGGCAGGCTCCGTACCTGCCAGTGGAAAAGCCAGAGTAGACTGCTGGGATTTAAAGCTCTGAGGAAACCCAGAAATCCAGCCCTGATCTCCCTTAATGTCTTTTACCTCTGTCTCGCTCAGCAGGGCAGAAGAGGAGGACGGACTATTGAAGTGCTTTGGAGAGGTGGAAAGAAAAGGGGAGGGCTTTGGAGAGGTGGAAGGAGTGGGGGAGGGCTTTGGAGAGGCGGCTATTTTGCTGTTGAGTGTGCCACTGGCCTTTGCAGTGCTGGAAGAAGAGCTGTGCTGGCTCTGTTGAGGTAATAAAGAACATTTGGATTTGGTTTGGCTTTGGTTTGAGATGGCCTCCTCCTCTTCGCCTCTGCTGCTAAGGGCTTCTAGGAGGCCCCCTGTAACTGACGCCTCTCCCACACCTACATGCACCTCCCCTTCTTCCTTCCTTTGCCCTGACAAATATCCCTCCCCGAAGTCTTCCTTCATCCCCTGCTTTTGACACACTCCATTCTCCTGCGAATGTCGGCCTCCTTCTTTCCGCTCACCTCCCTGGGTCTCTTCTCTAGCCTGGGACCCCTCTGCGCCCTCCTCCTCCTGCTGAGGCAGGGTCAGGGGCTCTTTGGCAGGGGCCATGGCTGAGGTATGAGAGGATGACCCCTCCTCAGGAATGACCGCCAGGGTCAGGAGAGGAAGAGATAAAGCCTGGGGACTGAGGTCACCATCTCTCTCCTCTCCTCCCCCTCCATCCCCTCCTCCTCCCTCACCGCTGTCCATACCAGAGGCTACAGCTGCCACGCATTACTACCCCACCTGTGTGTTTCAGATACAGAGAAAGAGAAGACAGCAGGACAGACAGAGACAGAAGGAAAGGGAAAGAAAATGAGGAGACAATGAAATACATGAGTCATGTAAATAATATTGCATAACAGTGGAGGCCATTGATTAGAGTCCCTGGATAGCATCTGTTCAATACAGCCTTCACAGAGCGCAATACTGAAGCTGGTTACTCAGGGGTTAGCGTTAGCCCTTAATGGGAAAATCAATAGCATGAGCACTAAACTAGGTAGAGGAATGCGGGTAAAGGCTATGCAGGAGGTCTATAATATTCCTCAGGGGATAGGATTAAATAAAGAACTGAATGCTTCTGAGCTAAAGGGCTTCCACTAAATTGCCACACTTAGATAAAAGCGGATAAAAGAACAGTTTTTAAAGCCAGTGTATCAGTCTCCACATCTTTTGCTGCTCATTAGTACAGAGATATTATGAGAGTCACAAGCCATTTTATAACACATGGTGCAAACACAAGGGATGGGCACAATATAATAAACACCTGTATAATTAATTTAGTGTCAAATACAATAAATACTTGTGAAGCTTCTACAATTTTTCGTGCTGATTATGTCTGATTAAAATTTGTGGTAATTTTGGAGGCAATAGTTTGTAATGTTGCAGAACAGTGTATTATATTTTGACCTGTTCCTCATTGTATGTGTATAATATTGTGTCAGTCCCCAAAGTTCCATTGCTTCCACAGTTTAAGCACACCCATCCACATAATTTTAAAGCTAAGTTTAAAAAAAATCTGTTTTAAATCATTCAGTTTTAATGAAACTAGCAAGGGTCGGTGGCATTTTAGTATGCACAAATGATTATAAACATTTGAGTAAGTCCTTAAATTTCAAAAAATAAAAAATGAAAATTGGTTTCACAAAAATTCTGAATCACCAGTACAATTATGCATCACTACAGAAGCTTCGTAAAACAAAAAAAAAAAAAAGAAAGAAATCGGGTCTCTCCTCCTCCTCTGTCTGACTGACAGATGGATGCCAGATGAGACAGATACATCTCTCTTAGTCTGTGTGTGTCCCACAATCTCATTACTGACCTTTTTTAATCAAGGAGAGACCTTAATGTACCCTTTCACCTTCTCCTTCAACCAACCCCCTCCTCCTCCTTCAACACCGTCTCCTCTCTCCTTCGCTCCTGTAGCCACCCCCCTCTCCCCTCTCTGCAGCTTAAAGATATATGGCTCATATCGGCACTCTGATAGTGCTTTAATGTACTGTGTTTATGTCACAGGCCACAGACCCTTGCCCACTGCAGCTGTCCACTGTCCTGCCGGGGAGTGCTGAGGGGCTGAGCCTGGCTGCCAGCAGCTGAGAACAGTCTCTAATCTGATAAAGATTTTCATTTACACTGCAATCAATAACCTGGGTCTATCGGCAATGTAACTATTTATACAAGCATTCCTGGCTCTCTATCGATCACAAGTGCGGGAAACCATCATTTAACAACGTGTGTGTGTACATCTATGTGTGTGTTAATATGTGTGCATCTTGTTGTGCACTGCACTGCAGACTGATTCTGATAATGTCAATCAGGAACACACACAAACACACACACATAGCACCTGAAATTTAACATGCATAATAGAAGTGTCTGAAAATATGAATTCACAAGACATTTTTGTTGTGAGGTCTGAATACTACTTACTTAGCAACATAAAATCAAGTCCAAATATCTAAAAAAAAAAAAAAAAAAAAAAAAAAAAGTGTGTTGCCTGAATCCCTATCTTAAGCTTGTGTGTGTGTGTGTGTGTGTGTGTGTGTGTGTGTGTGTGTGTGTGTGTGTGTGTGTGTGTTAAGAAGAGAGAGAAGGGAGAGACAGGGTTGTGAAAGGGAGAGAGAAAGACAGAGGGAGAAGAGTTGTGTGGCTATACATTAGGAAAATGCCTTTTGTTTTGTCATTGTAGGACTTGGACAAATACAGCTGGACGTGGACAAACACTGTTTTTAACACAGCTGCTTTGCGTGAGGACCCAGCGGACCGCATAAAGCCTCCTCCAGTACCAAGGTAATAGCACTAAGCTGTGTTTTACACTATTCCGGAACCAACAGTCGCGGGGCTGTTTTGAGAATACAGCGACTTGAATAGTTCACTCCCCGTCTCTTGTCTGTGTTGACAAGCCACTGACCAACATTCAGCCACCAGAGTACTTCGGCCTTTGTTTACAATGGATCGCACCGTACCACACTCCGATTTAGCGAAACCAAGAGCGATCGTGTTCAGTATCCAGTAACAGGTGACTCAATGCACAAACAGATCATCAAAAGCTAGATTTGGACGAATTACAGACTGCACTGACCAAACAACCCCTCCTCCCCACCGCTTCCTTGCTTTCTCCCCCAGTTCTCTCTTTTTTTTTTTAAATATCGTAAACAAATGTCAGACTTACATTTCTGCAGCGGCTCTGGTACAAAGCTCCGTACGCTGAATGTGTAGTAGTCCAGAAAACAATCGTATAGAGAGCCCACTCATTCCTTATGAATGATCCTCTGCGTTTTTACGGAGCCAGGAGGAGAGAAAAAAATGGGGAGAGGGAGAGAGAGCAGCGGGGTCCAAGTTGTTACCAAACAACAGTGTAATTAAAGCTACATATAGGCTGTAGTAAACAGAAGATGGGGGACGGAGGGGTTTGTGCGAGCTCCAGAGGTAGAATGAGTTCTGATCACTGTGGGGGGAAAAACACTTGGCTCTTTATTCCTGCTAATTAGTTTCCTTCAAAAAATGGCTGAGATTACGCCCAGTGCGCATGTGCGTAATTGCGCAGACACCGCTAATTAGCCCGTTTGGATCAATAGGATTCCGCGAGAGAGAGAAAGAGAGAGAGAGAGAGAGAGAGAGAGAGAGAGAGAGAGAGGGGAAGGGAGGGAGGGGGAGAGGCTACAAGGGACGCATAGAGAAGACAAGGAAGCGAGGAAAATATTAAAAAGTACGAGAAATTACAGCAGAAACGTTGAATTTTATTCATACGAATAGATAATATGGCTGGGAAATTCCAATAATAGATTTTAGATGGATATAAAGCCAAATCTCCGCTTATCTAAAAAAAAAAAAAAATTACAAAGAGGAAACAGTATCGCAGAAAAATCTTTAGTTACACAAAAGGCATAATAAAATACTACGAAGTAAAATAACGTGTAAATAAAGTTAATATTGACAAAAAATAATAACACAACATTTTTTTTTAGAGAAAAATTGTAATGCCAGAAAATCTGCCACAAAATGCGACACTGTCACCGCGATTCACTATTGAGAACTACAGACACACCGCAAGGCCCTGGAGGATTTTTTCATAAGTACCACATTGATATTTTGTTTGAAATAAAGCCGAGGTCAGACGCTCAGATGTAGGGTCAGACATTATGTCCTATCGACTTAAATCGCACCGTGTTTCACGAAATATTGAAATTTCTGTGTGATTGCTTTCTTTGGAAAAGTTGTAACCTGCAATCACCATGTTGTAGCAGACAAATATTCACGTCACACAAAGATATGCGAAAGAAAATGTGAGCTTAAATCAAAAAGAAAACAAAAAGTCTCCTCTAAATGTGCTTGTATGTGAAATGAGACATTCCACCTTTGTTTCTGAACTGAGCAGGTTAAGGCTGCGGGTCTGGGTTGCGGGTGTTGGTTTGCTGTTTACTTCTTTCGGAGTGGAAAACAATAAAATATATATATTTACGCTTAATTTGATGTGTCCATTTCTCTGTTTGTCATGGCAGAGGACCTTCAGGGTTTTTTTCTGCTCCGGCCGTCCCATCCTCGCCCCTCGGCCCTATTGTTATGATAATACCATTGTGAATTTCACGCTGGATGTGCAATCTGTCGATCTTCCATATTTTAGAAGGTGAAAACTGCTTTTATTTGGAAAATCAAATCCTATCTTTTGTCTGTCTTTGACTGTCAAAGCTGACCTCCACCTTATTTAAGAATTACAATTAATGCAATCTTAGAAAGGTATTAAAGCTACAAGGTTGCAGCAAAAACTCCCTATTGAAAATACATAGGAATACTGTAGTATTACCACGAGGTAAAAAATAAAAAGCTATACCGCAGTAAGGTTACTATCAGCTCACTGTTGCGTAAAACAACCGCACTACAAGGCTAAATCGAAATATTACATGAATATTAATGATATTTCGTTATGTTGGTTTTGAGTGCACTGATATTTTGATTTTGGTTTGTCCTCTTTCGGTTTCACTATTTCCTTTCATTTGTGTCTCTATAAACTTGTAAAGGATCAGTGCATTGGCCAATTAATTAAGTGCCAAGTGATTGTCCTACGTTTGCAGTGAATCTACTAATTATTTGACGATTTGAAAACATTTTAAAAGATTGTCTGCGTGGCACATGCCACCCAAGCAAAGACTGCAGGTTATCACAAACATAAATCAGGGACTGTTCAGTTGTCTTTATGTGTACATGGATATTTTCTGTTGTTGTTAAGGCTTTTTTAATTTCATTTTATGAGAAACAGACAATGGCACTAAAGGGTGATATAACTGTAACATCAGTCAATGTGGCACAGTATTGTGTGTGTGTGTGTGTGTGTGTGTGTGTTTGTGAGTGACAGAAACAACAATATATCTGCTAGGTGCGTCCGTGCTTTTGTTTTATGGGATTAAATAAAATGAAAAATGTTAAAATGTTAATTGAGGCTAAAGCAATAAGGGGATCTGCTGTGTATCTGTTGATCCTGACACATACTTATGTTTTGAATATCTGGTATATTTATAGCACATATATAACATTATTACTTATTTTATGCATGTAACACAATCACCTGTAAACAGATGTGATGTTAGAGGAAAAACATTTTTTTTTAAATTGAATTTGATAATTGTGCTTTGATTTCCAACCAATCATCATATCATCATAATAACATCATAATTTCATCATAAACAAATTATATTAAACTTTACAGTACAGTTCTGTGATATGACCCCTCATGTTATTTGCATGACTGGTTATTGATGTCAATTTCCATTAACATTTAAATTTGCAACTGCATTTTATTGGCCCGTTTAAAACAATAAAAGGCAACTGAATACACACACATTTGATGTTTACATTGTGTGCAGGGAATGTGTCACATACTGTATGTTTTTTAAATACACATAAATGCACAGTCCTCACACTTTTCCAGAAAAGAATAGAATAATTTTTCTGATTGGTGTAAATGTACGCCTTGAGAAAGTTCAGCAGAGATATGAGAGGAGACGTTCTCCCAGACTGACACTGGGAGTTCATTTCCGTAGTGATAAATATAGAATTGTAATATTTTACTAATATTACAGCTCTCAGGTGAATGTTCATTTACATTTACACACACAATTTACACACACACACACACACACACACACACACACGCTGGTGTAGACACTTGCACATGCACAGGCCGTACTGTAAAACCATTCTTTCCATGCCCTCAGGTGTATGCCAGGGGTTGTTGTTTTCGCTGTAATATATAGTTAGCCCTTCCACCAATTTACCCTGTCAGTGCTAATGGGGCAATTAACCACTGTGATACCCCCCAGGCAGAAAGAGAGCCAAAAGCTCCCCAACTCCAAACTTGTCTTTATGACATTTATATGACAAAATGTGGGGGAAGCTGGGGACCCATCTGACACCTTGGAGGGTCCTTAATGTCACTCCCTCCCTTGCCCCCACCCCTTTCTGCCCCAGGGTATGGCACTGAGGAGGAAGTGTAATACATCATGTACAGGAGAGGCTCAGGCCTCGTCCAGGAGGGAGAAAACTTTGTAGTGCATCCAAACATTCAATGGGGCAACTCTGACTTACACACTGTGTCCAATTATGCACAATCATGAATGTGAACTGGCCTCACACATAGGCAAACACACTTCAAGGTAACATACTCCAACTTGACCTCTCCCTTCATTTAAGCCTTTTTGGTGTCTATAAGTCCCTCTATCTTTGTCTCCGCTCACATTCCCCCTGTCCTTCTTACATCCCCAAGGAGGCAATAACCTCCCTAGCAAGTGCTTCCCCTTGAGCCGTTGTCATAGTAACTTGTGGGCTGGTCGACATGACAACCCCACCATGGTCCAGAGATAGATGATAGGCCAGAAATGGGGAGGGAGAAGGCACATGGGGGATTTGCACCCCCTTTAATTTGGTTTTCCTGATGCTGATTCAAGATGTTATTTTTTCCCCCTCTCTCTGAGGGTGAGGTGCAGTCAGCATCAACCTGCTTTACATTTACGCAGGTATTCTCAAACACGGTCGGCCTACGAGCAGCTCCACTAAACAGCTACCTGCTTTGCTTTGTGGCACCTGAATAGACATCCCTGTATTATCAGCCTTGTTCCATAATCCCATAAATATATATATATATATATATTTTTTTGTAATCATGGAAATACAATTTAGTATAAAATATTGTGCTATTTTTCTATTCTATATTTCTTCAACAGACCATATAAAACAGTTATTATCTTATTATTATTTTCTTCTAACCTGAGTGTTATCACACTTTGCCCTTTTTGGGCACTAACTCCAGATTCTGCTATTTACCTCTACGTTTAATACGTAAAAAAAGATATTTACATTTAAACCCCCCGCCTTCCCAAGATTTTATCTCCTAAATCTGACAGAAGTCCTGTAACTGTCCCAGCATCAGTTTACAGACTTTGTCAAACCACAAGTTAAAGTATGAGTCAAAACATCAGTCCGTGATACTTGCTTTCTGTGGAAGAGAATCCATTGCTGTTTCTCAAAGAAAAAGCAAAAACGTCAGTTTGTCACAAAATATACTAAATAATGTACATGGGTAAAAGGCACCAACAGTAATTGACAGTAGATAATAGATGACCTAGTAGATTTGCATGAATACATTTCATTTATTTATTACATTTTCTATTTATTATGACTACTCTGTTTTTCAAAAAGGACAGGTAGGATATAGTCCTTCAAGTGGAGGACTCAGTGAGAAGAACCGTTCTCTCTACAGACGTTCTGAGCAGGATGATGAATCCCAGCCAGCTCCAGGAATCCTGCCCCTCAGCTGACCCTGATCTCTGACCCCTGTGTAGAGGGGAGCAAGCAAAAAGAGATATTTCCTATAAGGATCAATAAGTATGATTATTAATCAGGACTATTAAAGACATATTATACTTAAAATATATCAAAACATAAAAACATGTTATGCTCAGTCAAACATTTTTATGCTAAAAAATATTAAAACAAAATCACAAAAGTGCAAACGATAAATTAATTAAAAATATTTCACCCTTATTTGTTTGATTTAAAATAAACAGGTTGTTTGCCAAAAATTCTGTGATGCACCAAAAAATTAAACACTGGATAATTCCCCAACTATTAATACAACTAATAAAATCTCTTTCTCTCAGTTTTTAATTATTTTACAGTTCCTCAAATGAATAGGAACAATTTTGTGATGACAGACTTTCAGGTGGATTTTTACTATTGATGTGTGTCTATCAGGAAAAGGTTTGTTTGGGCTGTGGCCTTACATGTTTCACTCAAGGTCCCCAAAGTCACTTTGTCACAGCAACTGCAATCGTAACAAGGCAAAACTGAAACACTACTACCTCTTCTACCTCAGATGCTCCCTTGTATGTTCACATCACAGAACCACATAGTTAGCTTTTTGTTCTTAGTAATTTTCCTGATTGTGCACTTTGATTATGATTTAGTAACGTTTCTTATCTGGCCTGTTTTGTGTGTGTTTTTTAGGGTGGGGGATATGTTTGATGTGCTTCTTTTTCGTTTTTGTTGCCTCTGCCTTTGATAGATGAATTCCCCCTTGGGGATCAATAAAGTGTATCGTCTCATCTCATCTCATCTCATCTCATCTCATCTCATCTCATCTCATCACTCCGGCTATGGCCTCCTGCAGGAGGACATTAATGACATTAATGTTAGATGTAGATGAGTGTGTCTACAGCTAGCCAGTATTTAGATCCACTGATAAATAGATCGATAGATAGATAGATAGATAGATAGATAGATAGATAGATAGATAGATAGATAGATAGATAGATAGATAGATAGATAGATAGATAGATAGATAGGAGGGAGAGGGGGAGATTTAATTGTTACTCGTTCTATTTCCAGTTCACATTAAATGGCTCAGCCACTAAACGTGGCTGTAAAACTGAACAACAGCGCCCCTCGATGGTCTAAACCTGTAACTGAAAGCAGCCCAGGAGCAATAACATTGAAGGTGTCCTCTCGGGCACCGTACATTCGCGGAAGTCGTCTATCACATTGTATAGGAAGATACTGTGGCAGTGTTTTCTGGATAATATTTGCAGAATTTGACTTTTTAATTCTTATCACTACCCTTTTATTACAGGACTTTTGAATATGGATGATGAATGGGAGGAGGAGGTATGAAATGAGATAAAACACGGATAGCGGTATCAACATTAGCTTCATGGAGCTAACACGTTAGCTATGGATTATAGGGAACAAATGACATTCATTTCGCCTCTGACCTAAATATTGTGTCAGGCCCCTGTAAATGTAAATAGTTAAGTTATAGTAATTTACTTTTATTTGCCTGTTGCAAATTCATCGTTGTTTGTAGAGCAAGTTGTGTTCATTTCTATAATAATTCTTTAAAAAGCACCCATTTTGTCTGTTTGTTTTGTTTAGGAGAAGCTTGTTGTGGTGGAGCTCTCCGGTATAATCAACAACGACTTTCTGTCCAAGTGTCGGGGCACATGCAAGATACTGGTGAGTTGCAGGAATTGTTGTGTTTAGGTGAAGACAGAGAAGATACCTGACCACTGTGCATGACATTGACATAAACATCACTGTCCGTCCCTCACTGCTGATCCACTGACTTAGTTTTTTTTCCATTTGTCTTCAAGGATATTGACAGTGAGAAGCCCATGATGCAGGTTGGACAGTATGTGTTTGCAGGAGAATATGAAGGTGAGAATGAATAAAATTAAATTTAAAAAACCCTCTCCTTCCGTTCTTCTTTAAACAAGTTATGTTGCAACATGTCACCTCAAAAGAGCCATTTTCTAGTCTGAAATACTGTTTTTGCAACCATTGCTCAGCTACTGCAGTTTCAGTAATGACCTTCAGAAAACTGAGAATCGTTTAATCAACACCATTAATAATATATTGTTTTGCAGTAAACAGTGCAAAAATAGAAGCAGAGTTTTAGACTCATTATTTCAAAATAAAATGTACAAACTATTTTTGACTAGCACTGAAAGAGCATCCATGAACTTGTAAACAAAAGTTTTACTTTTTACCTTTCCCTTATGAAAGACGCTTTGGGAACTTGTGTGCTATTCGAGGAGGGACCACAGAAAGGTAAGGCTCTCCTCCATACGTTCTCACTGTTCATTCCTGTGTTTGAGTTAGTCATCATTATTATTATTTTAATTCCTTTTGGTGTATATCTGTAGGAAAAGCAGACAGTGGTCCAGAGCTCAAGTACATGTGCCACACCGTGAAGAAGCTGATGATGCAACGAATCTTCCTCACTGAGAAAAAAGATAGTGAAACCAGTACAGGTTAGCCAAAACAGCTGAACTCAACATTGTGCAAATGTGTTGTGATTGTTTTCATCTAATACAGTTAATATCACTTGTGTTTTGTGATACACACTTTAAAATATCACTGCTTTTTAGGAGTAGATTGAGCCAACCTGCCCTTTTTATCTGCAGTTTGACAAAGAATCAGCCTTTCACAAGATTGCTAAAAAACCCAAATATGGATTTTTTTGTGTGTGTTGTCCCAGCAGGAAGCGGTGATGGTGATGAACAGAAGGACACAACCTGTCAGTCCAGTCAAGAAGAAAATGACAAGCAACAGGCAGAAGCAGAAGAAGAGATGAACAACACAGATTTGGAAGACTCAGCAGTGGGTTGAGAAACAGGGGGGTTTGTTACATTATGACCCTGCTATGCATGTGCAGAGACGTCAGCATTTTGTGAGGCTGTGCGAGGACTCTGGTTATTCAAAGACAGAAGTGACTGAACAGTGGTAGGAATACTCAGCTTAGCGGCAGGAAGTGCTTTCATTGTGCTTCTCTGATCTCTGATATCAACAATCTAACCAGCAGAGGGAAAGAATCACAACTGCAGAAATTGATCAATAGATAAAAAATGAGTCAGCAACTCTTTTGATACTCAAGTCATTTCTCATGTGAATATGTCAAATGTAGTGTTTCAGTCCTCTGAAATGTGAGAATTTGTTGATTTTACTTGTTTACATTTATTGGGGGTTTTATACTGTTGTTTGGGCAAAAAAGAGACTTGATTACATCATCTTGAGAAGTATGAAAGTGTAGTGGGTATGTCTTATTGTTTTGGATTTTGGGTGCAGATTAATAGATAATGAGAATTATCTTTATTTGCAGCCCTAGTCAGAAATCTACTTCAACGGCAAGGTTATAGCAGAAATGTGCTCACTGGACAATGAGCCATTTGTACATTTAGTGACAAGGGTGCTTGACTTAAAAATATAAAGACCTTATTTTCTGATTTGTAATAATTTTATCAGCACTATTATAGAGATAATGTTTACAGTGTTACTGCTAAAAGTAAGTGAAAATGTTTTATTTGTTGATTAAATAAATTTGGCTCACGGAAAACTCGCCATCTTTATTTTTTGAATGTACACTGATTTGGAATGAGCAAAAGTTTGCCACTCAGGCCCCAGTGCCTTCCATGTTTTAAAAAACTTAATATTAATTAAATAAATAACACTGCTACTGCAGTTTATGGTGTTGTTCCTCTTCACTAGAGCGGGAAAATTACGGCTTTTGGTGCTGCTTCTGTCCAGCTTACTTGTCTCAAACACTGTAGTGTCAGTTTTATGAATGAACGGGGTTTTGTTGACTTTGAGGACGTGGCGGTTCTCGGCCAATCCAATCACCGATGTTCTCCTGAAGTAGACCAATCAGCGAGCGACATCACACTCGCCTTCTCAGAGCCTGATTGGTCGGTTGGTGTTTTAGCACAGGAAGTGCATGGGTGTGTTTCCGAGGGGAGGGTCGAAAACTGCAACGACGAACTTCCCTGAAGACACCGGTGAGTTACTCCGATAAATGTTTGTTTTAAAATACAAAAAGTAACAAAGAAGTGTTTCTCCTGTAGCTAGTCTTTGGAAAGATGCATTATGAGCGATTATGTAGTTGCCTAATTACCTTCACCGGACGAGTGAAACGGCAGGTTAAACTAACGGCACCCTAGGTTAGCCAGTATAATGTTAGTCTCTATCCTTTGGTTTGGATGGAAACGGTGGTAAATGGAAATAACTTTACACAAACTACTGCTACTGAGAGACAGTATGATGTGCCACAGTAATGCAGTCAACAGTGGACATCTTTTAAGAAGGAATCGACCGATCATAATGCTTTTTCCCCGTATCCGAATACTAGTATTTCGCTGATGTTGCAATGATATTAACGTAACCATCTCTTTTTAAAACGATTTGGTTCCTGGCAGATTACCTTTAAATAGATTATCATGGAGTAAATGCAAATTGTGTGTGTTGCATTTTTGCCTCTTTACCTTACTTTTTCTTGATTTGCTTAAGTTAATACAACAGCCCTGCAATAAATCAAATCTTAATGAAGGTCTCAATGTGTAGTTTTTTTATAGCAAGTCTGTAGTTTGTGGTGCTTTGGATTGTATTGGGTGATATGGTGTGATACAGTGATACGGACAAAAACTTGAATCAATACCTCTTTAAAACAGCCCAAACATAACCTGAAAACTATAACCTTCATGGAGGGAAGATGTGTTGCAGGGCTGTTGTATCAGAGGGCATGAGTTTTAGTAAAGTATTCCCAATAAAGTAACAGTAGTTTGTAATCTAGTTTGATAAATTCAAAATTCAGAGGTATTAGTTAAAAACAAATTAATAACTTGTTGTGTGTGAATGATTATGTTAATGTTTTGAGAATTGCTGAGCTGGTGGTAATACAATATATAGGATGTCAGCTGCTACAGAAGTAAAACAAACGTGAGATTGCATCAGCTGTAACAGTTGACCCTAGTAATTCCTGGCATAGCTGGAGTATTTGCCTGCACCATGAGTCATACACTTCTAAACTGGCATGTGCAGAGTTGAGTAGCACCAAGTCAAAAGCTGTGCTGACACAATCTGTTTGTACGCCAGTATGAAAAAGTACACAGTTAACTTAGATATGCATGCAAAGTTGTTTTTTGGGTTTTTTTTTTTCCAAAATCTGTATGAGCAATAACCATCGCTCTTTTTTTTCTTTGTTTGGACTTGTTGCCCAGACGGCTTTTGCACATACGCAAGATGGAGCTGCGGCCACTTGTCATGTGCTTTGCTCTCTGTGTGGTTTATGCCACCAGCAAACCCACCGAGAAAAAAGACCGTGTTCACCACGATGAACCCCTGAGTAACCGAGAGCACGATGATGCAGAGAACTTCGACTATGACCATGAAGCATTTCTGGGACAGGAGGAGGCCAAGACATTCGACCAGCTCACACCAGAGGAGAGCAAGGAGAGACTCGGGTAATTATACATGTTAGGGGGACTGTGTGAATCTGTTGAATTACTGGGGATATACGAGGTTTCTTCTTCTTTTACAGCCATAATGGAAATAATTTTTCTAGCGGAATGCATGAATAATAGTTGTTGTGTTACTGTGGTTTCACCTGAGGGTTCTGTAAATTTCATCTGAGGTGACACACCACTAGACATTGTGAAGGAACAATCTGAACGTTTGCCATTTCTCTGCAGCATGTTGGTTGAACGTATAGATGAGGATAAGGATGGCTATGTGACAGTCGAGGAGATGAAGAAGTGGATCAAGCACGCTCAGAAGAGGTGGATCTACGATGATGTGGATAGACAGTGGAAGAGTCATGACCTCAACGGGGATGAGGTGGTGTCCTGGGAGGAGTACAAGAACGCCACATATGGATACATTCTTGGTACGGCTGCAGATTGTTTTAATTCATTTGATGTATCCCAGTTGTGCTACCTGTATACTAAACAGACATAAATGAACTTTTCCACACTTGTGCACACACACTATACAAAGCTGTGCCCTCTGACTTGCAGATGATCCTGACCCCGATGATGGCTTCAGCTACAGGCAGATGATGGCTCGCGATGAGAGAAGATTCAAAATGGCTGACCAAGACAATGACATGAAAGCCAACAAGGAGGAGTTCACAGCCTTCCTTCACCCCGAGGAGTATGACCACATGAAAGACATTGTAGTTCTGGTGAGTGACAAACACACACACATACTCTCTCTCACACATAGGTGTTAAATGATGACACTAACACTGTTTCTTCTACATGCCCTCTCACTGCCTGGTCTTCTCTTTCTTTTCCACAGGAAACTATGGAAGACATTGACAAGAATGGAGATGGTTTAATTGATCTGGATGAGTACATAGGTGAGTTCATATACCCTAGTGTCTTATAAGTTTCATCAGTTTGTGCCACATTATTTTTGGGTATTATTCTTGCCAAGACAGATGACAGAGTAAAAAAGTTTATCAGTAAATGTTTGAGGAACCATTATGATGAAACAGCAATTCCTTATGCAATTGCAAAACACTAATAGCACTTGTACAAAGAATCATTGCAACATCATCAACACCCTCTTACTCAGCCTGCTCTTATCTTTTTTTTTTTTGTACTCTAGGTGACATGTACAACCAGGAGGGAGACGCTACAGAACCAGAGTGGGTGAAGACAGAGAGGGAGCAGTTTACCGAGTTTAGAGATAAAAACAAAGACGGGAAGATGGACAAGGAGGAGACCAGAGACTGGATCCTGCCCAATGACTACGATCATGCTGAAGCGGAGGCCAAGCATCTGGTCTACGAGTCAGATGCAGACAAAGTATGTACAGGAGAAGTTTCAGATCATTTCAGATTTCAACAGAACAACAACATTCACACTTCTTATGAATTTTACTTCCTATCTCATTCACTGAATGTTGAAAGGGAAGTAAAAGCGTGTTTGAAAGCACACCTTAGTTTTGCTGATATATTGTAGCCCTTTAGGGCTTATTTGGGATGCTTATTTGTGTACTGACACAAATACAAAGCCTATCCTGTTTGTTACTCTCCCTCCATCAGGATGGCCGTCTGACCAAGGCAGAAATCGTGGACAAGTACGACCTCTTCGTGGGCAGCCAGGCGACCGACTTCGGAGAGGCTCTGACTCGACACGACGAGTTCTAACATCCACCTGCCTCTAAAGACTTTTGTATTCATCTTGTGTATACCACCTTACTCCTCCAACAGTAGACTGCCACGGACAATAATTTATTTGATTTCTTGAATGTGTCCCATTGTACACACACACACACACTAACATTTTAAGTAACATGTCCATGCTCGGCCAGTGTTTCCTCGTTCTCAGTCGTGCATAAGATTGGGATATATCGCCAGCCTTTTTTTCTGCTTCCACCCCCTATCCCTGTCTTGTTCAGGTCAGGCGAATGACAGTGTTAGATGACACTTTTTTGTTTGTTTGAAAGTATGTTTTATGATGAAATAGCCATGTTTTGTTACAAAACCTTTGACGGATTAACAAGTTTAGGCTTGCAGTTCACAGAATAGTTGGCCATAGCATTTCTTTTTGCAATGCACTGGACTGTGAAGAACAAAGCTTATTTCTAGCCATTAGAATTTGTCCTACTCCTCTGTCTAATCGTGTAATCAGACTCTCACTGAGAATACTAGTTTCTGATTCACTTGAACTTTGTTTTGATGTTTTTATTGATCATTCGTTACATAGTATAGGTGTTTGGAGCGAGGAGTAAATTTCAGTTGACAATGAAGACTATTTGGACTAGTGCAATACAGTATCATCAGTGGGACCACGCTGTGTTTGCTATACTGGCCCCCAAAGCATCCATGTTGACACAAGCTGGTTGTGCTGTTTGTAAGTTGAAGAAATCAAGATGAACTTAGGGACTGATGGATGCTTTGTCCTCGAAGCTGCCTCTTTTCTTCTTTCTCATCACCTCAACAGTGTGCGTGTGAGAGTATGTGAGAGTGAGCATGTGAATTTATGTGTGTACATAGTCCTCCTGATGACTGGCTTCCCCTGTTGTTTTGAGGCTATGTTTTGATTTTGTTTGATTCAGCTGAACTATTAACTCATTTGTGTGCCAAGCAAAAACCTTTGTCCTTTTTTTGTAAAGGCAAAAAAAAATATGCTCCTTTTCCTTCCTATATATGTTTATGCTCGTATTATCACTACCACCATTTATAACCACTGTTGATAATTTTTATGCTATACTGTAATGTATATGATAATGTTTTTTTACAGGCTCACTGCAGCAACAAGCCTTTCACTAGTGACTTTACTGTAAATAAGTTGTTGGTCTGCAAACGGAGCACTAAAACAAGCAGGTCCAGTTTTTGCGATTGATGAGAATGTCTCAGTAAAAACAAATAAAATTGGAGCTTTTAGTCTGATGTATTCTTTTGACTTGTACTAGTTGTGAGGTGTCCTTTACATGGCACTTGATATTATAAATGATTTGGTGCTTATCACGCTCTGTTGCCAAGCTAGTGCTCTCAGAAGTTGTTTCTGTGGGGGAAAAAGAGGCAGACTCAGTTTTTTTTGCCCCAAAACCTTCACATTTTGTATAAATATGATTTAAAAGATCTTTAATAGCTTTAAGTTGGCATTGAAATTTGTCAGTGTTGCATTAATGTGTTTTGTTTTTTTGTTTTTCAGCTTTCTGCCTCTTTAGGAAATGTTCTGTTTCCTGGTTTCCTTCAGGCAGCTGACTCACTGAATCTCTGGATTACTGTTTCAGACTCTTTTCCTGTCACCGTTGCTCTCAGGAGAACACTTTGTTTCCTAATCTCCACATAATAAATCAAATATTGTCAATTTGAATCTACAGACACTCAAAAATATCACAACTGATTATGGTATACAATGCTTGCGGTCTATTCTCAAGGCATATCACTGTTCTAATCACCACGTGTCAGATGTAGATTATTTATTGTTTCAATTTACCCAGATAAATGCTGATGAACATACAGCTTTCCCTTTTTAAATTGTCGATTTAGGACTTTTAGTGGCTTGGGGCCCAACTCAAACCTAAACCCAACCCTCTTGTTCACCTGGCCAAGCGGAGCAGGCAGCACAGTTTCTCTTCAATAACTTCTCATGGCTCATTGTTTCAGTCCAACAATAACTTTACTCATGTTCAAAGAAAAAACTGAGGCAGCTTGTAGAGTAGGCAAACCAAAACAATTATCGCTGCAGTACACTATGTAAAAGTTTTAAACATACAGTACTCTGCAGCTATTAAAAGGGTAATTCCACAGGGAACCGCGCAGGGTGCAACACAGCTGCTGGACATTTCTCTGTGAGTTTAAAGGGTCCAGCATTCCGTACTCCCGTGATGTCACAGCTGAAATAGAACACCCGCTGTGACATCACTGAGCGGAATGTGGGGGGTCAGACGTTCTGTCCTTGTGGAATTTTAATTCCAGAGAGGAGCCGTTTTCTGTGATTTCTTGTGGATTTACCCTTTAAGAGAACACAATCTCATCATTCGTAAACAAAGAGAAAAAATCTTGACTCATGACAAGATGGTATATAGGTGCTATTGTTACAGTGGGTGAATATTGTATACTGTATTGTTGAAAAATACATAATACACAGTAAGTTTGATTTTTTTTTTAATGAACCTTGTGCATTAAAGGTCGCTTATCCCTGTCATCTAGGTTAATGATGTGGTAAGAATGTAACAGAAACGTGTATTGTTGTTAAGTGCTTTTGTAAGAGTTTACATATGGTCTATACGGTGTGTGAACATACACATCTTTCCTTTTGTAGCCCCTGAGCTGTGTATCTTGTATATGTACAATATTCTGTCCTCTTTCATGTCTCTGTAGTACCTACAGCACTGCAGAATCAGACTGTAGTGTTTCTTTCTTGCTCGATGACGTGCCCGCTGTCTGCTCTCTGTCATCCGTCTTCACTTTACCTCCTGCGTGCTCTGTCGTCCACCCCGTCACTCTCGGTGCCTGCGATATTATAGTAACATCACTTACTAAATGTGATAAAAATGGGATTACATCGAGCAATCACTCTCAGCAGCTCCTCTTCGTCTGACTCTAACTCACCCTCACCCTCACTGTTCTTGTCTGCATCTTCATCTCCTAGAAAACCATCATCATCCTCATCCCCCTTCCTTTGGCCATCCTGGGTGTGTCCAGAGTTCGCTGAGGACCTTCTGTCCTGAGATGGAGTACCACCATCTGCAACTGGGAGTTCTGATTGGTCTGTTTGGTCCAGTGATGTGGAGGGCTGGTCTACTTCTGCGCTTAGAGTCATAGATGTTCGCTCTGGTGTCACTGGAGGTGTGTCAGTGGGTGACTTATCTATATGTACCAGTCTGGCTTTTAAAGGTGCATGCTCGGGGGTGGGTGGGGGTGTGCTCCCCTGCTTGGGAAGGGGTGAGGACAGTAAAGGTGAATATGGGGGTGTCTTCACACGAGGTTTGCGGAACGGTTTGTCTATTTCTGCTGACGCAATTCGGGTGTGACTGCATGGAATACTGGTTTGAGAGGAGGGGCTGGTCACAGGGTCATCACTGGTGGTTGTTTGCGGGGTTTGTGAATCAGGGCAAGTGAAAGGAGGAGTGCTAGTGGCATCATGAGTTTCAGGGCCTGGACTGTTGTTAGGTAGTGTCTCAGTAGGGTCCAGGAATGTAGCAGGTGGTGAGTCAAGGTTTTCTTTGGATGGTGCAGCGTCTTGAGCCATGTGTGTATGATTCACGTCCTCAGTGGCTGGGTGAAAGGTAGGTGAACTAGAGGAGCTTTTGATTGGTGCAGAAACATTGTGATTGAATGTCACAGGGCTGCACACATTTTCGGTGGGGATGACTCTGGTGTCAGGTGCAGCAGTCGTACTGGGCGGAACAGGTCCTCGGCAGGAGGGGAGGTCTTGGTGGGCGTAAACACTAGGTTTTTCAGGAAAGCTGAAGGAGGGATTGCAGGTTCCATATTCTTCATTATTAAAGGGTACTTCCTCCATGTGCGGCATGGCACTGCGATGACTCACCTGAGGAGTGACCACAGTCATTAAGTCAATGTTTGGAAAGAAGACATGGTGTACAGCCACTGTTTGTTTTTTTGTTTGCTTTTGTTTTTGTTTAGTTTTTTCACCCATCAGCTGGTAGGGTGAGTGAAAGGATGGTTGAGGTTAAAACATGATGTGACAGTCTCTAACACGCTTTCGTGGTATATTCAGGTGAACTGTTATGCATCCACATCCTGTGGATATACTCATGCAAAAAACCCTGTCCAGTAATATTTGCAACAAAAAGTCTATGGCCATGCTAGCATATCTGTGAGTCTGTCCTGATGTGCACTGGTGTTTTGAGCTAAATGCTAATGTCAACATGTTAATGTTGCAGTAGCTAATGGTACAATGGTAACATGCCTTTGTTTACCAGGCACAATGTTTACCATGTTCACCATCTTACTTTAATAGAAATTACGGCAGTTCACTCTCATTAGATCACTGGATCAAATTTATAGTAATCACATACAGTGAATTCTTTATAAAGTAGTTGTTTGTAAAGGAATGGGACTGGAAATCAGGGCAAGAGTGAAGGAGTTACAAAAGAAAGTAAGTAACTCACCAGTTGGAACCACTGTAAGCTCTGTGGGAATATATGCAGTAGAGAACATTTCAGAACTTATTTACAAACAAATCCTTCTAAATGTTAACTTACATTATTGTCATAATAATCTCACCACATTGGGGTGTTTGCCCTGGGCCACACAGCCTCTCTCCAACGGGTCCCTCTTTACCTTATGTTTCCTCTTCAACCACATCACCACAAACAAGATACATCCAAGCACAGTCATGAATACCATGCTCAGGAACAAAGCTTTGCCCACAGTGCAGCCTATCAGACGGTCATCTCCCAGCGGACTTAGAGGGACTGCAGTGTACACAGACAGATACACAGTGTTTCAGTCTGAAGGCTCAATAGCAATAAGCAGTGTATGTGAACATCTAAGTGTATATCCTTACTTGATTGTCCTTCAGACAACACCTCGACCACTACAGTAGCAGAGGCGGCATCGCCTGACTCCTGGTCTATAGCTGTTACCTGTAAAGTATTTTGACTGTTTATCACATCGTTGTTTTTATACCTTTAGTCATTACGAGATTTTGATAAAAGACAAAGAGGTTGTGCAATAGGATAAGCTGGATTAACTGATTTAGCAGCATGTGAATATTCAGTAAAACTATGTTTTAGTTGTTGCAACAGGACATGTTCATTGAATATCAGATCAGTCTTGTTTTTAGTAAGGTTTAGGACATGCTGGTTAATTTTATTTCCATCCATCCATCTCCTATACCGCTTAATCCGTCAGGGTCGCGGGGAGTTGGAGTCTATCCCAGCTGACTACAGATGAGAGGTAAATTTTATTTCCTTAATTTTCATTTCCTTTTTTTCCCTTAATTTTATTTTCTTCTAGTTCCTGTTGGACAGAAATAGTTAACCTTTACTAACTGGTTTTCTTATTGCATTTGTGTAATTATACTACAGTGAGTGATGTTGCTGTGCTTGAAAAAAAATAGTGTATTACTACCTATAGGATTTCTTTGCTTTTAACCATCTGATCAGCCTTATGATGGATTTACTATGTCAATCAGCTTTCATGCAATACAGGAAATCAATCTAAACACTTTCATTAAAAAGAAAACCATATATGTAAAATAACATTTTTTAAATGTAGTTATTGGTCTAAAAGTGAAAAATCAAATATGAGGTTTGAAACTCACCTCTAGAATGTGTCTCTGTTTTGGTTTGAGTTGATTTGCCCTGGCGATCAGAAGCCCCTCCTGTGTAAGTTGGTAGATCTCTGTGTGATTGGATGTAGGACTTAATGTGAAGTAGATCATGGGGTTGAAACCCTGTCAATTCATGGAGGAAAGGAGTTGATGGGTAACAGAAAACTAAACAAATATGGAACTGCACTGATCATTTGTGGACCATGATGATTGTTCTATATCTGTTCATGTAGCAGTGCATACGTAGTTAAAGTCGTGGTCTTGGACATGTAACATCAGTGCTTTGCTGCCATAGGTATTGACCAGAGAGGCAGGGCTCTTTCCAGCATTTACAAAGCCATAATATTCAGCTTTGTCAAACTCTGGATGAAACTGGTTCTCTGCCAGGATTCGGACCAACACTGTAGCAACAGAGTATTTCCTGGGGTCATCGTCTTGGTATGCCTGGGTGAGAGACACAGAGACAATAGAGAGAATAGTATTGTGAGTAAGAAAGAAAAGTTGGTATCTTGCTATGAACCCTGCTATGATCACTGAGTATGTGGGTCTTACCATGACCTTAAGATGCAGCACTGGAGTTGTGAGTCTGTCTCTCACCCCCTGAATGAGTTTCACAACCCCTGTCTCTTTATCCATCAGGAAACGGCCATCGTCGTCTCCTAGCATGAACACAAACACAGTTACAGATGTACACAAAAAAGTACAGCACATTTTAAATGTTGTAAGCTGTGTATGGTACCTGAGAGAATGGCATAACTGAGTGGAGAGCTGAGTCCTCTATCTCCATCCACCGCATGAATGGGACCAGGAGAGAAGTCCAGCACAATGTCCTGCAGCATGAAACACATTTAGTGGTCTTCTAATCAGATCCTTATATATTGTAGTCATAAACAGACGCCTGAGAAGCCTGGATCTTGCAATTTGGCAGAAACTGAGCTTGTCAAATATCCATATGATCTCAGAATGTTTTCAGAGTCAGAGTTAAGACTTAATCATGCAGTTACACAATGTCATTTGAATATGAGTGCTAAAACACAAGATTGCCTCACAAATAGGGCAGTAAATCTGCTATTTATGAGTATAGATATAACATGATCACACCACAAGTACGCTTTCAAAGCCTACGAATGGTTGCTGCACAACACCAAACACCTGCGTTGCTGGGATTTTTCATTTTCAAGTCAGTTAAATGATTATGTATGTGCACATTAAACCCTTTCTGAACCTATTGCATTATCTCAAAAACGCTTTGTAACCAAGCTTTACATGAGGTAAATGATGTGGAAAATACAACCCAGAATATTATATGGAAATTCTACAGTATATAACACTAATATGTGTGTTCTGTGACTGAGGGAAGGTTTTTATCTACTGACCTCTTCCCCCTCTGTGACGTTGACTGTGTACACAGGGCTGGTGCAGATGCGACTGGTCTCATCTTGGAAAAGCAGCGTGCAGGGCAGAAACTGTGGGTACTGGTCATCTCCATCCAGGACAGTGATGGTGATGTTGGTGCTGGTGTTGAAGCGCTCAACAGTACTCATTTCCTGAGGTAATGACAAGTCAAGTTTTCCTTAGAGGATATTACACTGGTAAAGCATTCTTTCATGGAGAAATGGATGGATGCATGAACTGACGTATGGTTCAGCGTCTGTAGTAGTAATTCTCAGGAGAATCAGGGAATGAAATCTTGACTTTGGGATAAATTATAGAAATGTAGAGATGAATTCAATTATTTAGATGAATGTGTGTACCATACCGAGGCATGGATGGTGACAGTGAGAAGAATTTTAGTCTCATAGTCTAGAGGCTTGGACAGGATCACCTCTCCACTGTTTGGGAGATCAACTTTGAAGTACTCCGCATCAGGCTGCAGAACACATACAAAAACATGAACAGCAATGCAGTGATTATGTGTGTGTGCTCCTTCTTGTTAAGAGTGTAAAGAGTAAAACTCACAGATGTCTGGTCAATGGAGTAAATGATCTTGTCGTTATCTGCATCTGTGGCCTGAACAGTAAAGACCACAGTATTCACTGGAGTCAGCTGGAAATCACACAGACAGAAACGCAGGCAGGAATCACTAAAAACAGTAGTAGTAGTGATATTTTAGTCTTATATGTTTTTAGTATGCATGCACAGATTTGTGCACATGTTTGTGAAAATGTCATACCTCACTGATAATAAGAGACTGGACAGTGTTTTCTGCAAACCCAGGTGAGTTATCATTCTCATTTAGAATCTCCACCATGACCCTGTACACGCTCTACAACAACAACAACAGCAAATAAATACATAAAAGGACACATACAAGTTTGAATGTCAGATGACACATTGAGGAAAAATTAGTAAGATGGTGGGATGAAGTGCACCTGAAGTGTGTCTTCTTCATAACATAATAACTCAGCCATTAGGACAGGACCTTGGGCCTGAGAGGGGGAAACAGAGAGATGAGAACAGATATGAAAAGAAGACCATTTAACGTGATCAAATATTTTAACACAAATACAGCAGGTACAGCAATGCATGTTGTCAGCATAGCTATGGAATGGGGTCTAAAAGGCGTGTTGCTGGTTTTAATTGGGAAATTACTCTGCCAAGCATCTCAGCAGCAACCAGGACAAATTTCTCTAGTGTTTCCTCACATAAAGACAAAGATTCTGGGGTCAATCCAGCAAAAATCCAAGCAGTAGATGGCTAAAATCATTTGACCTTGGTAAAGCAACCAGAGTCTAAAACCTGTGGCATAAAAAAGCTCTTAAAAGTTCTTATGACAAAAATTGTCAAATAACAAAACTATTAGGACACATAGAACACTTTTTTTGTTATTGAATTGTCTATGGCTTCTCAGTCATCCAGGTCATGGCTGTCCAAGAAGGTCTGAACTGAGGGCAACTGGACTTGGTTGTAGATCCTGAAAGTGTTCCAGCTGAAGAAGCCTCACGGATGAAAGGTGAAACGTCTCCAAGATCTACAAGTCTGTTTGCCCTCTATTCAGCTCTTCTTTAACATAATGAACTGGTCTTTTTTCAGGACAGAGTGAGACAGAGAAGAGACTGCTAATCTTTTTGACCCTTTAACAGCTGCCATGATGTAAGACAGCTGGCTGGGAAGAGGATGACGGTAAGAGAGATTGTGTTCAGTCCAAGGATGAGGTTCAATCTGTGATAGTTTGTTCTAAACTTAGATACAGCCTCCTGATTGCTGCCCCACACTATTCCAAGCCTTCCTACAGACTCGACAAATAGTCTGCAAACACAAAATCCATCATCCTTGAATTATATTCATGGCTTACCAATTATAAGAAAGTTCCAACATTCGGATCAATGTGTTTAGGGGGACGAATCCTAAGTCATTACCTCTCGATCCAGAATCTTGTCAGCTGACGTGTTCAGTCGGATGTTTCTTGCGTCCAAGAAGAACCAATCAGCATCCTTTCCGTCCAGGCTCCAGTGTACTCCATCCATTGTGGTGTCAGCCATGAGCTCAGCAACAACTTCCCCCGAAAGGCTGTTTTCTTTGATGGCCGCAAATATATCCTGACCATCCAAACATCCACCCCACCCTGACATTCCTGTGTAAATGTACATGCAGACAAATTTATGCACAGAGTTAGAAACCCATTCATTCCAGCCAAGAACCAAACTCCACTAGGAACAAATGTGAATTAGCTCTACCTGTGGCTGTGTGCAGACATAGGAAGGCCAGCAGCGAGCAGACTAGAGCGCTGGCCTGAAACACAGTCCATTTCAGCCCAGTGAGGGCCATTCCTGGGCTTTGTCAAGCCTCAGGATATAGTTCTGCCTGGAGAGAGTGGAGAGAGAAAGAAAAAGAATGAAGTCTATGAACTAAACAGAGTTATCCATTCATCCTCTACAGTGTAAATGAATGGGTTAGACTGAGCTTTACTCCGTGCCTTGATGGCAATACGTCTTAAGAATCATCATTAGGTTAAGAACCTCTCCTAATGTACAAATACAAACACGCACTCTCTACTCTGTCCCATAATTCCCTTTAATCCCCAGTACATGGGTTTCTGCCTCGCTTTCCCCAGTCTGAGAGAGCAGACCAGTACAATAGCAGCCAACTATCGTTCTCTTCATGTTTCTTGGTTGCCCTTTTTACCTTTCCCTGTTGAGCTCTGCAGTCAAGTGCTGTCCTGACTGTAGACTGTTAATCTGTTAAGACTGACAGTACCTAGTGTAGACCCTTTGACTTAAATACTTCCTGTGACTGTGGCTTTCTAAAGGTTGCATTTTCCATAGGTGCAAAAATTATTGAGCATTCATGAATCCCTCTAGCAGCAACTCTGCCCTTACACGTCTGCTTAGAAACTTGACCCTATTTCCGTATCACAACATTCAACTTCAGATATGTTTCAAGTATATTCAGTCGTGTGACTACATGTCTGTCATGCTCTTGTGAGCCTCTGGGTGCACTGGGGTGTGTGTTTGTTCATGTATTTGAATGTGGGGGCGGGGTTAGCAAGATCTGGGGTCACATCCTACTAATACAACGATTCTGATGCTAATATAAGGTAAAAAAAAAAAAAAAACACATAGAAGCTTTCTGTTACACACTCAGTATTATGATCGTTATGAACACAGACCATATATACGGTTGTTCAGCTGACTGACCTGTTGTTGTCAGACCCTCTGCAGTGTGTCTGTCAGTCTCCATATCCTCCTGACTTGCGATGGAAGCAGCATCCCTAATTCTCGAACACAAAACCCTGAAAAGCCACTCAAAAAGCCCCACTGAAGCTTTTAGGAATAAACAAAGTGACAACAACAACAACAGATAACACCGGCCACACACACACCGTCACACACACTAACACACGCACTGACCCCCTCCCCGCACACATTAAAAAGCAGACAGCGGCTTATGGTGTGTATCCTGGGATAAAAGTCAGCTCAAAGGGCTAAAGCCTGAGGGTGGGGCCTACCTGGTCAGGGACAGAGACTGAGCCAATCAGATTAAAGATGGCAAGAACCTGATGGTAAGGTCAGCGACTGGGGTCACAAGTAAATTTAAGAGATTTGTCTGGTACAAAAACACTTGACCTTCATAAACTTTGTCATGCAATGGAAGCAGTCACAGTGTCCGGTCAGCTCTTGTTCAAGCTGGACTTGCTGTATTACAGAGAATGACCAGAAATGCCCTTTTGTTTAATAAAGTCTTGGCAGCGTGTGTCATACTTTAAATGCATATGTATATTTCAGGGTATTGTATAGGTTAGAACTTGTTAAAAGAGTTTTAGCATGTACTTTGGCTACACAGCTTGTGCGTGTTGGATTTATTCAATTAGCAATGTGTGACAACTAATGGGGCCTGACAAGGGATTAACTATCAAACATCAGCTGTTCACCTCCTGAAGATTAACCCACATCCTTTTACACTCTTGTCCCAGCATGCACAGGCACACACACTCACACACAAAGGCACACTTAGATGAGTGTATCACCACATATCTTCTGGGCTCCTGTGATGAAAGAAATTGTCTGGCTCCATGAGAGATGTTTTGGTTTGTACAGACATGTGAGTGGTTTCCATTGTCAGAGAAAGGAGGGGGGGCAGAGCAGAGGTGTTTAAAGACTAAAATGTGCCTCAGGGGAAAAGGCTGAACAGTCTGTGTTCCTGACAGAGTGCAGAGAACAAGCATTCCTCAGAGTAAATAAATGTTTAAAGATGCAATAGTGAACAGAGACATCAAGACCTTGCTTGTTTTTTTTATGTTATAGCTTTGTCATAACATGCTACACTTAACAATATTTGTAAGTAAATAATAAATCTCACCACTCGGCTTACAAACTGTGAACAAATCTGGTGTTTGTTTTTATCTGCTGTGAATGGACATGGCCACTGGATGTCAGCAGAGATGTTGTAAAAAAAATGAAGTTGATAGATAACAGCTGGTTGTGACAACTGTTTTGTTTTTTCTTGTTAGATGAAAATCATTTAAAAACTGAGATGACCGTTTGTTTAATCCTGTGGATTCTACTAAAGAAAGACATCTCACTAGATAAAATCACTGTTTGGAGATTAACTCACACTTTATACTCACCCATGAAATATTTATACATGCATGCATGCTTTTATGCAAATGAAATGATTTGTTTCCTGAGTGTAATTATGCATGTATGTGTAAACATTTCATGGGCAAAGCAAAGTTTGCATTATGCACTTGTGGTACGTTGAATAATGAAACACTGCAATAACTAATGTTGCATTAATTAAAAGTATTATGACACTGGAATTTGTCCTGCATATCTACCTAACATTGGTTGAGTACAACACTAATCTACATCTGCACAAGAGAAAAGACCCACTGTATACAATGTCGGTGTGAAAGCAACTTTTTGTTCCTGTCAGTATTCCTCTGGGAGACAATTCTGGACTGTGAAGGTGTTACATTAAGAACTGCCTTTATAAAGCTCAATTCTGCATTTAAAATTAAATCCCTCTGGTTTCAATCACTTTATCATTGTCCTAAATCAGTCCTCTCAGCATGAAGGCACCATTACCATCCAGTGGGATTGGGTGTATGTTGAAAAACAAACAACCAAACAAGCAAATCTGTGGAAAAATGTTGTAATTGTGATATATCGTGTGATTATTCCTGTGTAACTTGCTGGAATAATCACAAGATATAAACACAGATTAAATCACCAACTCCACAGTGATACAACTACATGGCTTTCCTGTCTGCTTTATACCAAACAAAGACTCTGCAGTCTGCTTCATCCATTAGGAACACCTGGGTGTCCCATCATCACACCAAAAATAATCCAAGACACAGAGGCATGTCTGTCTTTCTGTGTGGCAAATCTCAGATCCGTTGTTTAAGAGGGTGTACTTAGAGAAATGTTCTGAAGTAATAAACACAGCAGAAATGAGCAGGACAACAACATGAGGGAAAGGGGTTGAGCACTGCACACTGGGACTGTGTCCAAGGCGGTGAAACATGACTACTTGGGTTTCTCCCCCGCCCTTTCTTTCTCACTCTCTTTCTCTTTCTCTGAGCACACGCGCACACGCCCGCAACACACACACACCATATACATTTTGTTGGCTCCCCTCCTAGCATGGCTCCTCTCCAGTCTCCAGACCAGGTTTTAGCTGGTTACCAAAACGGGGGTCTTTGGGAATCAACACCGCTGAGTAATGCTGGGTGGAGAGATTTTTTTTCCTGCCAAAAAGAGGGAAAGCAGGGGAAGATAATATTCCGCTCACAGCTATCCTTCTGGGACTGGAAAGTGAATGAGGCAGATAAGAACTGCTGACCTCAGACGCACTGCACACCTGACCTTTTTTCTTGTTGCTGCGTGCGTATGTGCGTATCGCTTTTCTTATTTTTTCTCGATCTCACCAGAAAACATTATCAAACTTTAACGACTATTAACCTTTTTAATCATGCAGTGAAAGTGTGGTGTAGATAAGGCCCCAGGGGAGAGTGTAAGTGTATGGCTGCAGAGAAGTGACGCCCCTGCCCGCATCCAGATGTTTCATGTTTCTCCTGCGCGCTCTTTGGAGAGGTCTTCTCGCGGAGGAACAGGGAAATCTTAAACGCACAGTCCATTGTCCATGGTACCAGAGCGGGTTAAAGGGACAATGAATATCGTGCTTTTTGCGTAAGGTATGTCGATTTTTGTACATTTCTTCGTCTGGAGACTGGAGAGCTGTAAACTGAAGACGCTCATGATGCTGGGGATTTATTTGCTCTGGGTCTTCGCGCTGTCTGTGTACGCCGGTTCGAATCACGAGGACGGTGAGTTTTCGAAAGTGTCAGTGACTTTTTAAACATTAAAGTTTTATTTATGTACTATTTTTTTTTATGTAATACTGAAAGCGTGTTTATGTTGCTTGTTAAAAGTAGCAGCACAACAATATAAAGCTCTCGAGCAGCTTTAAGTCCTGCATTCCAAATCATACTTGAGTGAAAAAGTATTATCAGCAAAATGTACTTAACCACCACAATGAGTATAAATACTCATTGTGGTGGTTACTTAACAATGTATAATATATACTGTATTTATATTTAATGTATTATTGCATATACTGAATATAATATGAATATAATATGTATGATATATTGTTGAATTGTTGAATTGTTGAACTATCAGTACTGATAGATTCATATGTAAGCAGCATTTTGATGTAGTTGGTGGTGGAGATCATTTTAAATACCTTATATACTGTTGGGTATTTTAATTATTTGTCACAGTGCATCATTATATGTGAGGATCCTATGTTTTATCATTAAAATTCCAATTTGCAAAGAAACAATAGGTGCCAGATAAATGTAACTGGGTAATAAGAACGTGCAAAACTTGCCTCTGAAGTACTTCAAAACTCTAGTTGAGTAAATATGCTCAGTCACTACTTTCAGTCACAGATCAGACTCATTGTATCATACTGGCCTGTTGGTTTTGTGTTTGAGGTCAGTGAAGCAGCCATGTGTGACCGCCTGATGAATGGCTTCTTTCTGATCCCCTCTCGCACAGACTCACACTCAACATAACCCAGAAATTGCAGTGTCATCTTCCAGAGCGTGACCTCTTGCTGTATGTATGTATATGTCACAAGTCTGATTCTGTTATTTCTCTCTCCTAGCGATTGACCTTCTGGCAGCCCTCAACATGTCTCACCACATCAGCGGTGTGACTAGACTGCAGAGCCCTGACAGCGTGACGTACAAAATACGCCCCAGAGCACCCTACTTGTCCCTACCTCCAGAATATTCCCAGTTCCTTTACTCCAACCTTCAGGGAAGTATGGGCTTGTATTTTGTGGGGCGTCAGTCCTCAAGCTCCAGCGCTACCCTTTTTTCTCTCTCGTCTCCATCCTCATCCATTCTTCAAATCAGTTCCTCCACCCTCAATCACACTCTGCGTTTGGACTACCAGGGTGGAGGAAGAGGCACTCAGGGCCTTGCCAGCTTTTACTTCCCCAGGAGAAACCCCTTCTCTGGTGAGGAATGGGTGCAGTTGGCTGTGAGCCTGGAGCCTGATAGAGTGACATTTTTCGTAGACTGTCAAGAAGCTGTTGTTGTGCCGATAAAAAGTGAAGAGAGGATTAACCTGGAACTGCCTCAAAATGTTGTCATCACTCTTGCCGGCACACCACGAAGGAAAGTCAGCAAATTCAGTGTGAGTTTCTTGCACGTACCGCCTACCCATACATACTGACATCTGATTTCTTTTCTATTTACAACTTTTTATGCTGATTTATATGGTTAGTAGTGATTCAATTCACAACATTTGACGAAAAATATATGCTTATAATCATGAGTCGATTCCCTCTTAGTTTATTTAGGACATAAAGCTATTTGCAGTTCTACATCACAAAATTAATGAAACATCAAAAAAGTAGAAGTAAAAAGTAAATCCAGTTTGCGTTCAATGAATCTATGTAACTTCATATCTACATTCCATATTTTCAACCTCTTTTTAATGTGCATTCTGCACAGCATATACAGTACAATAGAGCATGTGAGCATGTCTGTGTTTCTTTATGAATGCAGGGATGTTTGAAGACAGCTGAGATTTCAATGAAAGCATATCTAAGGCGCCCATGGCTCTGCGACAATGTTACAGGTAAAGAAACATCTATTTATATCAAACCTGAGTGTAAATCATTTTCTTTGCCTAGAGGGTCAAATAAAAGGAAATGCATGTGAACAATGCCTACAAACACACTTTTAATGTAAACAGTTCAAAGTTAACTGGAGAGCAGAAATTGATTTTTCTGTTTTTCTTCACAGTGTATATGTGTACACATGCATATGTGCATGGATGTGTGTGTATGTCTATATGTGGACATCTATGTATCTGTGTACGACAGCATGTTGTGTGGGTTTGCCATGTGGCAAGAATGCACAGCACCCCAGAGGTTTCATTATCATCCCTTTTCATTTCCTTTTGCTTCATTCTTTTTCTCCACTTCTGACCCTGATAATTTATTATATTCTGAATCTCTGTCTGGTGGGAGAGACAAGAATCTTTGTCCGTGATGAGCTCTCTTGACATGAACAGCTGTATGAACTAGTAAATCACAGATAAAACTCTATTTTGCAACTTATTTTGTCTGGAATCCTGAACAGCGAGACACTCCTTTCATTCTCACAACTCAGCACTGGAACCAATGTGATTGATGTGCCTTGTATCATGTCTGCCCTCGGGCAGAACGTCTCCCAAGCAGTTTGTTTATTATTCCTCCTTGTGGATCTTAATCTTGATTATGCTTTTCGAGGATGTTTGTTTAGGTTCCAAATTTGGTCTTTCATTCATTCAAGAATCATTCAGGAGTTTCTTTGCTCCTCTCATCTCTCACCAATTCTTTCTTTCTTTCTCTCTCCCAGATTCTCTGTCTCTGTCTCAGTACCCAGAGGCCCAGAGCTCAGATTCTCCAACTGACAACAGTCGAATGCTTCAGCATGGTGCTTCCCCCAGTGAACTCAGAACAAGTCAGAGGTCAATGGACCAAGTTGGTCAGTATCCCCATGACATCCAGAGTGACCAGCAGCAGAGAGGTGCTGTCCTGGGGCCTCCAGGATCTCCTCAAGGGGTGAAGTCTTTTTCCCAAGCACAGAGAGAAGACAGGCTGAAGAAGCTGGAGAAGAGGATGGAGGAGCTTGCTCGTATGCTGGACATAGTCAAAGCTCAGGTAGCCACAGTATTCGTCTGAAATTGTATGACTTTTAATGAAAATAATGTGAAGTAGCTTAACATTACATATTGCAATTTTTAAAGCTTTTTTGGTTTTATAATAGAACGTAGACCTACAGTCGCGCATAAAGTACCTGGAGGGATGTGAGTGTGTGAGGCAGCAATGTAATTGGGAGGGACGTGAAGTGGACAACGGCCAGCAATGGCAAACTGACGTCAACACTGTTTGTACTTGCACATCTGGAAAGGTCACATGCCAGCCCAACATCAGAGGTAAAGATGACTCAGCTTCTGTCAGTTTGTCATGTCTCTCTTTCTTAGTGTTGCCAATTCCATCTGTCTTCTCTCTATCCCTTTCTTTGTCACACACTTACAAAAACACATAAAATCTATATATGATTTTGGGAATCTCTCAGCAGCCTAACACTAACAGACATTCCACTGGTGTTAAGTGGCTAGTTTGCAGATGGTCGTCCCTCTCCCAGACCCCTGTCTGTCTAGTCCCTGTCAAAACGGAGGCGTATGTTTCATCTTGACCTCTGACCCTGAAGGGTTTCACTGCTACTGTCCCCCTGACACCAAGGGACCAGTGTGTCACAGGCAGCAGAGACAGGTATTTTTGAGCCAGACTGGAGTAGTGGGTTAGAGTAGATTTAAAATATTTTACAAAGCAACAAAATGTCCATGTTGGTGTCAAACCTTTTAGGTCCACGTTGTGAAAATGCATGAATTGGTTAAAGTCTTTTTCAGTCATGCTAGCAGCAATTTTTTTTACAGACATTCACAGTCACCAGAGGGTCAATGGTGAACCCTAATCCCTTTGGTGATGCCTTAACATTTTATCTAGAACCATCATCAAGTCAAAATTCCATTTTGTCCAATATTACATTAATATTACAGCCTCACAGAGCTGCTAGCATGGCTGGAGTCTGTTGTTGAACATGCTTCTTTATTGTGCTTTCCTAGTTGCATCTACTGGAGGTATTTCGTTTGTTCTGGTTTGCTTATTATATGTTTGGTTACCCGGCAGGTCTCCAGAACTTTTCAAATACTTGAGGTGGGTCACAATCACAAATGAAAAGCAAGGTTTGAAACCCCCTTGTTAAGTGTTGTAACTGTAGTTTTCTCATAGTTTCTTATAGTTTCAGCATTTTCTTTTTAGTCCTCTTTTTATATTTGCCTCTGTACTTTGCTACATTTACAAGGCTCTGTGTTACCACATTAATGTGCAATAAAGGAATAGCCAGTCACTTGGGAAATGCACTTCTTTGCAAGTTAGATAAGAAGATTGTTATCAGTCTCATTGGTTCTAGTTCAAGGATTTTACCTCTTGACTGACCAAGGCTAATTGTTTCCTTGTGTTTCGAGTCTAAGCTGATTTAACGTCTCCTGGTTGTAACTTGATATTTAACGTATGATTTGAGTGTGGTATCAATCTTCTCATCTTCCTCTCAGCAAAAAAGTGAATGCATGTATTGCTCAAAATCTCTAACTATACCTTTAATTTAACTGATTAGTTTGTAGATTGTGTCTGTTATTTGTCATGGTTTAGCTTTGGCCTGCTGCATTGGGTGAGCCCAATAGCAGTGCTTTGTTTTACTTTGTCAGTTCTGGCTATGGGCATTACAGTGGGGTTTAAGGCTGGGTAAGAGGCCCTGTGTCCCCCCCTTCCCATTTCTAGGCATGTTTGGTACCAAAACCAGAGAACAACTGTGAAGGAGTGCGGCCATTGCAACGCCGCTGGGCCTTTAATCCTACCTCTGGCCTCTGTGAGGACTTCCTCTACTGCACTGGAAACAGCAGCAACAACTTCCCTTCCTTTAATGCCTGTAGGGACCAGTGCATGTTTGGAGCATGCTGTCTCCGCAAAGCAAGGCCGGGTCTTCCCACACACCAGCAGCATTACACTCAGGATGGACACAACATCTCCTCCGTGAACAGGACTCTCTGGGGATATGAGGAGCGTAATTTGGAGGATGAAATGTGGTATAGCAAAATAGACTTCAACCATACTGAACTGGAAGATCTAAAAGGAAACACTGAAAGGGTCAACTGCTGTAAAGATCCGGATTTTTCTTATACCTGTGATTACCTCACTTTAACACAGTGCCAAGCTCTGGTGAAGGAACAAGCTGGAGAGACACAAGTAGTGAGCTTCTCTCCTGGAATTAAGTGCTCTGACGTGAGATGTGGTGGAGGTTGTGGGTGTTACTCTCAACACAGGCTCAGAAGATATGGGGAAAGATTCTGGCAAGGCTGTGAAGAGTGCATATGCACAGGGAGTGGGAGAGTTGACTGTGTGTGCCAACACCTGACCCAGCGTAAAGAGATCAGAGACCTCACATTGAGAGAGAGGAGGTTGTACCAGCGGGCTATCAGGAAACTTTACACCAGGTCAGGTAAGAATGAATCTAATGTTTTTATTCCACTTTGAAAACTATATCTTTGTTGCTTTAGTCCAGGGTGTACCCTGCCTCTTGCCCATAGTCAGCTGGGATAGGCTCCAGCTCCCCCGCGACCCTGACGGATTAAGCTGTAGAAAATGAATTGATCTTTGTATCATTGTTATGGCTTTACTTGTGTCTTTGTGTGTGTTTTCATATGGATTTAGCTGCGTGGAAGAGCTTTGCACTACTGAGAGCTGAGTTCTCTCCTAAGGCTGGTGATCAGGCCTTCTTTCTTCCCTGGCACCGCTATTTCCTGCGATCGGTGGAGCGCGAGCTGCAGTCAGTGTCATCATGCAAACTGGCAATTCCATATTTCGAGTGGACAGTGGACTCTGGGTCAATGAACTCTTCGGCTGCCTGGCAGGCTGGATTGTTTGGAGGAGATGGTGAGCCCCGCTCAGGCTGCCTCCCATATCATCCTTTCCAGGACGTGACATCCCATCTCCACTGGTCTCCTTGTCTCAGACGAAGTTTCAACTCCTCGGTTTGTTAAACAGCTTTTATTCATTTGACAGCCCACTTCGCTGTACTTTGAATACATTGCAGTGTTTTTAGATGTATTACTGGTATGAGGTTTGTTTGCAATTGATTTCTGCTGCTTGCTTTAGGTGTGGCTGCCAAATGCAGTGAACCTGCAGAGGACTGTGAACCAGGGAGACTTCCGGTTGTTCTCCCAGTCTCTCCAAACCTTTTCTGGCCTCTTTAGACTTTGGGTAGGGGGTCACATGGCTTCATCTCTGGCTGCTTATGACCCTTTATACCTGTCACACATAGCATTCATGGACAAACTGTGGGCACAGTGGCAGGAAAAACATCAGCATGCATCAGAAAGACAAAGTTCTCGAGACGATCACACTCAAAGCATAGTTCTCTACCCTGCCAGACAGAGGCATATGAAGATGGAGCCTTTTGACATCACCCCCAATGATGTGATTTCTTCTCAGCGGCAGATGTGTGTTGTATATGAGCCCATAACCATCGCCGCACCCTGTAATATGACATTATCACAAAAACGCCCACAAGAAAGTCCAAAATATCAGAGGATTAAATTTACCAAGCACAAGTCCCCCTACAGTGGTTTTGTTAGTGGGGGTTTTGACAACAGAGGTTTCGACCAACATGGATACAACCGTGATGGCTATGACCGAAGTGGTTGGGACAGGTGGGGCTATGGCAAAGACGGCTTTAACCGGGACTTCATTGATAGGGATGGATATGACACATCTGGTTTCAATCGCTATGGGTTCAATCGTAACAATGTCACCTGGTTTGGTATGCGTAGGGATGGGGTGTTTGAGAACAAAACAAAGAAAGAGCAGGACAATGATGAAAAGACACATGGAGACAAGATACTATCTGAACTCTTCAGTGACAAAGGCTACAGTATCTATGGGTTTGATCCATTTGGCTTGGATCGTGACGGGTTTGATGCATTTGGCTTTCGAACAGATGGTTATGACAAGGACAGGTGCAACTGGTTCTTCAGTGGACCTCACTACCTGCGCTTCTACTTCCACACGCAGCAACAGTTGATGTCATCCAGTGACCAAGCTTTAAACCGCATCACCCGTACCTGCCCTCCCATCACCTCTCTTCCCACCCATTGGGCTGCACAAGACTGGATGACTTTTGATCCAAACAAAAGCAGTGCTGTGACTGGTCAACCTGAGCAGGACTGGGTGAGACAAAATAATCCAGAAACTGATGATACAGCTGTGGCAGCTAATCAAAATGAGAGCAGCATTTGGCTTCCAATTACACCTGATCACAGGTACTGGCACCATAAGAGGAAAGTGACAGTAGCTGTGCAAAGCCATCCTACAGTTTGTTATTTGATGCTCATTATGACTTTACATGGCTCAGTAGGTATTTGCTGGGGAGGGGCATCATTTCCAGAAGGGTGCAGAGTTGATTAATGACTTCTAAAGTGACTTCTTTATCTTAGACTCCAACATGACCTCTCCCTACACTTGATTGGACAAGCACACCACTTGCTGGGCTGTCATTGTCAATTTAAAATTTCTGTGCATTGATATCAGTTTCTGAATATCATCCAGACATCTCCCTAAAGCTTTATGAAGCTAATATGACAATAGTCATATCATAAAAATGTAGTTAAATCTTTTCCAAATTGTTTTTTAGTATTTCAACCAATGTTGTGATCCCCTTTCCCTCGAAACACTGTCTGTAGGTTTTGCTTCAAGCTCCACTGGTTCAGCGGCTGCCCCCTTGGCTCTGCTCCTATCATCTGCCCTGACCTCTGCCATCAGGCCCGTTGCCATGGTTACCCCGAGGCTGTCTGCCATATGCGCAATTGTGGTTCATGTTTCACAGAGTGGCAGGATCCAGCTACTGGAAACCACGTAATATGCCATGGCTGGTAAACAGAGGATGGTCTGCCAGACAAAAATGGAAGAATAAAAGTCCTTCACAGCAGTTAAGAGGAGGATGAACCATCATTTTACCTACATCGTCTCTGTGAGCTCAGAAGGCACTTCATGAAAAAGAAAACTGTTGAAAGAGACTGGAATGAAATATGACAAGACTTCATTACCAGTGTTAAAATAGTATAATAGGCTTTGAAATATATTTACCTCCTTCCAAAAATATCCATTTGTACCACCACATTTACATTGTAACACTAACTCTATAAGGGATACTTTATCTCCTCTATACATGGTGTTAAACGTGTTGGTTCACCCAATATATGTCTCCTCTCATGTCATCTAGCAATTCGTATTTGAATACATGTAATGTGAAGGGTGTCACTCATGGGGCTAGTAACTCTATAGGGGGATTTTAGTGTCTTCCAGCTCATTGTTTTGGTTTTAAGGCTCTAAATTTGACTGTTTTAGGTCACTATCACCCTCCATTTCTATCTGAGGCAGGCAGATGTGTTCAGGGCACCAAATACCGAACAGATAAAGTTAGCAACTAGCTTGTGAACATAGTGGAGCATTTAGCTGCACAATTTAGCAGGAGAAGATAAAAACACAACTAAAAAGAGATGGAACATTAGATTTAATTTGTTGTTTGGTAGCCAGAAATATGACTCCAAATGAATTCTCGTGCTGCTCATGAATGTTGAATGTGTAAACAGGCAACTGTTTGCTAATATGTTCGCCATATCAGCTCTATGAGGTTGTAGTTTGTCAGTGTTGTGTTCAGAGTTTGTTGTGCTGCCCCCAAGTGTCCAAAAATCAGTTAATGTGGGTTTCATGGACCCTGCTTATAGTTTTACTGTATATATTGTTTATATATCATCTGCCAAAGTTTTCTAGTTGTTGCATTTTAGGAAACGTTCTACAACCTTCTTTCATAGTGAGGTGAAACAAACATGTGGGACTAATGTTGATGTTGGATTGGCCTCATTAAGGATGCCCAGTCTTTTTTTGTTTCTCTTTAACTTCCTCAGCCCATTACCCACTCCCACAGAGTTATGTAAACTTTGTTCTGTCCTGCCTACTTTGCCATCAGTGCAATACACATATACCCCAGCAGCCCTCTGTTTCCCCGCCCATGACTACTCTCTCTGTCACTGTCTCTGCCTTTTCATCGGTCTCTCCCTTAATTGTTTCTGCATGTAGGCCAGAAGACTCCAATGGCACCCAGTTGATATACACTTGCAGACTCATACTCCTAAACACACTTTGATCTCATGCATGCTTGGGTTGCTAGAGGAAATGCCTGTTGGCTGCTGGCGCAGTAGGCAGCCTCATTGGCCTCTCTCTCGCTCTGTGATTATTGCTCTCTCTCACACACAAACACATTGTCTCTTTCCTTTGGAGAGTCATCATTAAAATAATTATCTGCTGAAATGTCCAAGCTAAGCAAAAATACTATTTGATGAGCTCCCTGAAAACCTTTGATGAAAAAAATATTGAGCAGTACATGCTATAATGTGTACATATAACTTTTCCCACACAATAACTTTGACAGCCACAGGGTGGTGTTAGTTGTTAGGGCCATACTCCAGAGGGAATCCGCAAGAAAACTGGTCCCTCTTTCCAGTTTTCTTCTTCCTGTTTCTTCTACAGTAAATCTCTTTCAGTTTTAATGTCCTTGCCAGAGGAAGTCTTTAATGACTTAAGGTGACAGACACTTCTGGCTACGAACCATAAAACATAGTGTGTGTGAGCAAACACGCGTATATTACATCAGAACAATGTTACTCTGTAATTACTGGAGAGAGAGCAGATCCAGATGTTCCCCAGTGACCTAGAGAAAAGGTGAAGAAAATCTGCATTGACAGACAGAGAGAGTGGAGGAAAAAAATCAGCTGTAATAATCCAAATTTATTTCCACATTTCTCTTATTGCTTAAACTATCAGTTATCAGCACACTCCTACATTATTACTTGGGTTATGCAGACACACACACACACACACACACACACACAGAAAGCTGAAAATGTGTATGCACTAAAGATTTTGTCTCATCTACAGGGTGTGATCTGGATGGTACAGTTCATAATGTGTCTTACAGCACTCTAGATGGCTGTCAGACATGCACATGTAAGGTAAGCATCTCACGTACACCTGCACCAACATACACACATAAGCCTCCACCATCCAATACCTGACTGTGCCTCTGGTCTTTTTTCTGTTTATTTCCTCTCTTTCGCTCACATCTCTCCTTTTTCCACAGGGTGGTAAAAGGGAGTGCACTCCCCTGGCCTGCCCGTCACTGGACTGCACACAGAAGGAGACTGTACCTGGAGACTGCTGCCAGCAATGCAGAAGTAAGGACTGAGAAAAAAAAAATGCACACACCAATCTTTATGACAGAAGCAATTTTAAAGCAAAACATTAAATGTGTCTCAATACATCACTTAAATATAATTGGGTACAGTGAATTGATTCAATGCTTTGATTCTTTGCACATGGCATGAAAATGGCACAATATGCACAATATGCTAGCACTGGCTTCACTGTCTTAGTATTAATTTCTCTTCCGTGTTTTATGAATTTGCACAAAACTGTTTTATTTTCTTCAACTGATAACCCTCTAAATAAATATGGAAATATTCCATTCCATAAATTGTAAGATCTTAACAAATGCTGAGGCATTAGATTAGCTGAGCATTTGAAAACTCCTTTATCTGGAAACAGATGACCTGTTGGTTTTGGTGAGATGGAAACTTAATTTTTCTTATCAGGAGGAAACAGAGGTTTGGCAGCTCAAGAATATTGTTACTCAGACTTCACTACATTTGTCCAAGCTGATAGATAAATGCATTTAATGTGGTTGAAATGTTGAACTTCTAAGAAATTGACTGCCAATGGCAGCATAGCAAAGTAATCAGATGAACATGTGTTTGCAGGCTGCATCCATTCTGGTGCCCGGTATGATCACAGAGCCCAGTGGAGACCAGAGGAGAATCCCTGTGATGTCTGCCACTGTTTGGTGGGACTGATACCAATTATCTGCTTAAGTTAGCATTGTTTCTGTTGCCCTCATTTCTAGTGGTATTAATCTTTCTTCTCTCCAGGAAGGTCAAGTTCACTGTGAGAGGGAGCAGTGCCACACCCCTTGTAAAAACCCAGCTGCTCCACCACCCAATACCTGCTGTCCAGTTTGTCGGGGTGGGTTTCTTTAGTTTACCGAAGGAGTGTGTGTTCAGTTGACTACAGAGAAATAGTATGTGCTCATGTGTGTCTTGTAGGCTGTGGTGTGAATGGTCATGACTTTCCTAATAGAGCTATGATTCCTACTGGGGACCCATGTCAAGAGTGTACCTGTGTGGTATGTCACTGATGAAAGTGGTCATTAAATTATAAAAAAACATTTGTGTGTATAATTCAGTTGTGAATCATTTTCAAGTGTCTGTTCTTTCGCTTCCAGGATGGAAACATGGTGTGTTCAGCCCTTCCCTGTCCTGCTTTGTCTTGTCGAAGCCCTGTTCATCATGCTGGAGATTGTTGCCCTCGGTAACAAACCTGCCTAACCTCATCCATATCACTTCAAAGCTGGCATCAGTAACTGTTTATGTTGTGTGTATGTAACCCGTAGGTGTGAGCAGTGTGAATATGAGTCCAGGGTGTATGTGAATGGACAGGAGTTCCCCTCCAGCAGAGACCCCTGCCTCCTTTGCCACTGCTCTGTGAGTACACCCTGGCGTTATGGGCCAGTTATGTGAATTTCATGTGGCTGGACCTGGCAAGGTTTCATGACCCAGGGGTTCAAGGAAAACTTCTTTTGTTCAAAATCTTTTGTACTCTCAGAAGTAAATATGATTAAATTTAAAAATGGGATTAAGTGTGAAAATTAGAGTTTTTAAAGGACCAGTTTGTAGGAATTTGGAGGATCTTTTGGAAGAAATTCAATACCATATTCATTATGTTTTCATTAGTTTGTAATCACTTGAAACTAAGATGCATGTTTTTGTTAGGTTAAAGCGAACCCTTCTTAACGACATAGGACATGGGTCCTCTTACACAGAGCTCTAGAGAGGTCCTTTCACATTACCTGCAGGTCACCGTAGGTTGTCCTGCACACTTGGAAAGGAAGGGTTTAGGGGAGCTGTATTCAGTTGGTTGCAATTAGACCACTAGATGCCACTAAATTTTACATACTGGTCCTTTAAAGTCCTTAAATGTGTCTATAGCTTTGAGCTTTGTATGTGATCATAAGTGAATGTTTGCTCTATCAGCGTGGCTCATTTATCCCTTATTGTCTCTATCTGTTAGGCAGGTAAAGTGTCTTGTGAGCGTAGGGATACATCATGTCCCACACCACACTGTAATCATCCAGCTAAGCACCAGGGAGAGTGTTGTCCCACATGTGATGGTCAGTACATCTGTACATTTGTTTAAAAAAAAAATTACAATTTCAAATTTGTATCCTGTACTTAACAAAAAAGATTTTCCTGTTGCATGCCATGATCTCTTCCATCTCTTTGACTTTTACTGCTTAAGCTCAAGCAAACACGATCTGGTTGTGTGTGTTCCTACAGCATGTGAGTATGACAGGAGGGTGTACGCTGATGGAAACGTGTTCACCCCTGCTGGGAGTGGACCCTGTCTACAGTGCAGGTGTCAGGTAAACTCAAAAATAAATTACTGATACTTCAAAAATGATAGTTTGTCTTTTAAGAGTTCTTCCACAAAAGATGAAATGATTTTTGTGTCTTTTTAATGCCCTTTCTTTTTGCATTAAATCATAGTATGTTTCTACACTTTTCATGGCAGCTAATGGGCCTGAACATAATTTCTTTCATATGTGTTGATACTCTTATAAACACCACATGTTTATAGTGCATGCATGTTGTGTTCCAGGCTGGCAGTGTTCTTTGCTATGAAGAGAAGTGTCCACCAGTCCAGTGCTCCAAGCCTATTATAGACCCACGTCTCTGCTGTCCAATCTGCAAAGGTAATAATCCACACGCAAACCCACACACAGGTTCAGCTCATCCATGAACATATGACAACTCCTCTTTTCTCACTGTAGTGTGTATGTTGGAGGGGGTGGAATATGAAGACGGCTCCAGCTGGCACCTTGAGGACCCCTGTTCCAGTTGCACCTGTGTGAATGGAGAGACCCTTTGTACGCACACAAATTGCCCTCGCAATGAGTGCCTGCATCCCACCAAGATCACTGGTAAGACTGCATGTGTCTGAGCTTTGTTTATATGCAGATGACTGTGCAACCTCAGCCTCAACTCCACCTTCTCTTTCCTTGCCCTAGGCTCATGTTGTGCGATGTGTGAAAGCTGCACCTATAACCATCGTATCTATAGCAACAGCCAGAGGTTTACAACTCCTGACCAGCCGTGCCACATCTGCACCTGTCAGGTAAGCATGTCGTTCTTCACAAACACACCACACTATATCGTTTGACCTCAAAACTGCTAATAAGCCTTCCCCTCACTTCAGTACGGCACTGTGGAATGCAAAAGAAGACCTTGTCCTCCACTCAACTGTACCAATGCATACACACCACCTGGAGAATGCTGCCCTAAATGTCCAGGTACACAAACTCACATGACCCCAGTTTATGTTGTACACTTTTCTGCAATTTACCTGGTTTTCATTAAGTATTCTCAGTCCCCAAAATGTTTGTGTATCTGGATGTTTTCCAGACTGCTCCTTTGAAAACCGTGTGTTTGTGAATGGAGATGCTTTTCCCAATCCTGTGAGTGTGTGTGAGGAGTGTAAGTGTGTGAGCGGCAGGATTGACTGCCACCAAGCACAGTGCCCTCAACCTCACTGTAATGCGCCTCGGCCTGGAACCTGCTGTCAGAACAACTGCAATGGTGAGGTGATATGAATTTATTATCAGGAACATGAATAAATTTAACAAATTAAAATCTCACAGTTTCACGCTATTTCTTCTTATCAGGCTGTAGCTATGCTGGGAAAGAGTATGTCAATGGGCTGGAGTTTCCCCATCCTACTGACAAATGCAGGACATGCACTTGCATGGTAAGAATAATGAGCATCACATCCTGTGTTGATCACCTGTGGTCTTCTTGAAGCAGGTTTTCATTTCAGCCTATGTTATGTTTCTTACAGAATGGGAATGTCCAGTGTCTGATGAAGAGGTGTCCACCGCTGCCATGCTCCAACCCAAATGTCCGGCCGGGAGACTGCTGTCCCCGGTGTCCTGGTAAGGCTGTGCAAAAGAGAGAAGTTCAGAAGGAGTAACAGTAGAGGGGAAACAGAGATACTTGGAGGAGTGAAAGAGACAGGTACAGGTTCCTAAACAGGTCTGAAAGCCATGCCAGGCTAATAATTGTAGTCTGGCCCTTAGAACTGACCTGCTTATCAACACTGTCAGCAGTTAGAGCTGCAGCAGGTGCTGTGGCACACAGCTCATGGAGGCAGTTAAGGTACTTTAGCACCTGGCTGCTGCAATTCCCATCCTAAACCATCCTCTTTCTTGAAGTCAGATCTGAACACAGTAGATTCAGTATGACTTAGGCTACACATTACGAGGATACCATTGTCTCAGATGTCCTTCGTGAATACAAGTCCATAGATCCATTTTAGGATTTTAGAAATCATTGCAAAAATAAAAACCCCACTCATTACAACTAGATTAGATTTTGAAGTAAATTATGGAGAATTTTAGAGAAATGAAAAATTGTTTAGTATTGAAAAGGGTTTGTCACTACTTATCATTCTTGTGATACCTTTTGTTCCAGTTGTCATCTCTGTTCATTTTGTTCCTAGTTATATTAAAAGCAGAAATATATATATATATATATAATTGATTCAGATGACCTTCGTCTCATCCTTATTTAGCAAAATGAATGCTTGACAGAGGACTTCATAAAAATCTATAAAGCATCTGTCTCTTTCACTGATGTTCCTTCAGCTCCTCCACTGGACTGTGTGTATGAACTACAGTCCTACAGACACACTGAACGTTTTTACCACCCGAATGACAACTGTCGATTATGTGCCTGCACCAACGGGACAGTTCAATGTCAGCGCAAACCCTGTCCCTTCGCTTCATGTTCTCACCCCATCACACAAGAGTGCTGCCGGACCTGCGAAGGTACAAGTTCACGTCCAGCTAGGACAACTTAAAGACAAAGCAGCTTAGATAGTGGATGCAGTTGTCCATCCACTTAGAAGATTGCACCTTTAGTCTCAATATATTTCTGTATTTCATTCCTTCTTGCAGGCTGTTTGTATGAGGGTCGAGAGCGAGCTAATGGAGAGACGTGGGATGACTTGTCAGACCCATGTTCTGTGTGTGTGTGTCGTGAGGGCTCTGTCCGGTGTGACAGGAAGCGCTGTCCTCCCTCCAACTGTAACCACCCAATCCAGACACAGTGCTGCATGTCCTGCGATGGTGATTGAAGCGCTTGACAGCAACATGACTTTCTAGAAAAAAATTTACGAGTTACTGAAGATAACACACACACAGTTTTTCTTTTCATTTTATCTCAGCAAATATATCAGTCTCCGATTTTCTGCTTGTAGGCTGCATGTTTCATGGTAAAGAATATGCTGATGGCACTGAGTTTGCTGATGGCAGAGACCCCTGTGGTGTGTGTAACTGTTACGGAGGGGAGGTCACCTGCACCAAGATGCCCTGTTACATAGACTGCAATCACCCATATAAACCACCTGGACAATGCTGTGGAGAATGTGAACGTATGTGAAGTCAAAATTCTTACCTTACGATCATTGATTTCAAGCTTTGTTTTTTCATCATTCCCATGATTAACCTTTCTTTATTTGAAAGGCTGTTATTACAACAGTGTAGTCCTCACCAACGGACAGTCCATCCCTGACCCAGGGAACCTCTGCTCTGAATGTACCTGCCAGGTAGCAACAAATACACACATATTCACACACACACACACACACACACACACACATTCCTGCTGCACTGGAAAAAAAATGTTTTCTTGAATTTACTCAATTTTAATATTGAAAGTGGTTGCACACAATACACTCATCTAAATCTAGACATATTTGACGGTACTTAATATTTTTGAGTAATTTCAAGTCTGTGTATTTGTTACTTTGATTTCCTTAGTAATTCTAACTAAACCCATGTTTAATTTACTTAAATTCATTATGCAATTCATATATTGTGGTTAACTAATTAGGGCCCGAGCACAAAATTTGTGCATTGTAACTGAAGGGATTATTATTATTTTCCTCTTTTATTTTTCTTGCGCCTCTTTATCGGCTAATTTGACCCCGTGAACGTGCTCACCAAAATTGTCCCCTGGCGAATTCTTGTTTGGCACTGTCCGTGTGACTGGGCGCAGCCAAATGGCTCTGCAGTACCCCCTAGAGTGTGAAAATATTCACTGTAAGACCTACGGACCTAAAAATTGGTACACAGATGCATCACATCGAGATGAGAAAAAAAGCCTCTTGGAGAAAAATTCCATAATGTACAGGAAGTTGGCCATTTTGGAAAGACTGCACCATTTTGCCTTTTGGACTCACTTTGAACGCCTCCTAAGGGAATTGTCTGATTGCGCTGAATTTTGGTCAGATTGCTCAAAAAGCTTTAGGGACAAAAAGTTATCAAATGTTTTCATGTGTGTTACACGGTCTGCCTGTGGCGCAGCCACGAAAATGACCCTTCGCCAACACACAGGAAATGGATATATTTGTGGCTGTATCTCACACATTTCATCCAATGTGGATGAAAAAAATCAGGCATGATGAGCATGTGATTCTGAACAGATTGATATGCTAATATGATGATATTGTCACAGGGCCACCTAATGGCAGTGGTTCAAATTTTTCTTTAATTAACTCCTCCTAGGGAAATCATCGGATGGAGCTGACATCTTGTCATGTTGCTCTTAAGACACTATTGTCCAAAAGTGATCAAAAGCTGTTCTCTACGTTACACAACATACAGTTCTCCACTCCACTTTGCAGCCGTGCTCTGCGGTGACGCTTTTTATGACATTTTAAGGTCTTACTAAAATATTACTTTTTTTGGCATATTTTGACGACTTACCCCCCCATGACGTGTTTTATGACATTTTGAGGTCTTACTAAAATATGACTTTTTTTGGCATATTTTGACGCCTTACCCCGACGTTTTTATGACATTTTGAGGTCAAAAATTTTTTTGACTTTTTTTGGCCGATTTTGACGCCTTACTATACTATGACGTTTTTTATGACATTTTGAGGTCAAAAAAAATTTTGACTTTTTTTGGCCGAAAAAAACGGCTTACTATACTATGATGTTTTTTACGACATTTTGAGGTCAAAAATATTTTGGACTTTTTTTGGCCGAAAAAAACGCCTTACTATACTATGACGTTTTTTACGACATTTGGAGGTCAAAAATATTTTTGACTTTTTTTGGCAGAAAAAAACGCCTTACTATACTATGACGTTTTTTACGACATTTTGAGGTCAAAAAAATTTTTGACTTTTTTTGGCCGATTTTGACGCCTTACTATACTATGACGTTTTTTATGACATTTTGAGGTCAAAAATATTTTTGACTTTTTTTGGCCGAAAAAAACGCCTTACTATACTATGACGTTTTTTACGACATTTGGAGGTCAAAAATAATTTTGACTTTTTTTGGCCGATTTTGACGCCTTACTATACTATGACGTTTTTTACGACATTTGGAGGTCAAAAATAATTTTGACTTTTTTTGGCCGATTTTGACGCCTTACTATACTATGACGTTTTTTATGACATTTTGAAGTCAAAAAAAATGTTGACTTTTTTTGCCCGAAAAAAACGCCTTACTATACTATGACGTTTTTTACGACATTTTGAGGTCAAAAAAAATTTGGACTTTTTTTGGCCGATTTTGACGCCTTACTATACTATGACGTTTTTTACGACATTTTGAGGTCAAAAAAAATTTTGACTTTTTTTGGCCGATTTTGACGCCTTACTATACTATGACGTTTTTTATGACATTTTGAGGTCAAAAAAATTTTTGACTTTTTTTGGCCGATTTTGACGCCATACTATACTATGACGTTTTTTATGACATTTTGAGGTCCAAAAAATTTTTGACTTTTTTTGGCCGAAAAAAACGTCTTACTATACTATGACGTTTTTTACGACATTTTGAGGTCAAAAAAATTTTTGACTTTTTTTGGCCGAAAAAACCGCCTTACTATACTATGACGTTTTTTACGACATTTTGAGGTCAAAATTTTTTTTGACTTTTTTTGGCCGAAAAAAACGCCTTACTATACTATGACGTTTTTTACGACATTTTGAGGTCAAAAAAAATTTTGACTTTTTTTGGCCGAAAAAAACGCCTTACTATACTATGACGTTTTTTACGACATTTTGAGGTCAAAAAAATTTTTGACTTTTTTTGGCCGATTTTGACGCCTTACTATACTATGACGTTTTTTATGACATTTTGAGGTCAAAAATATTTTTGACTTTTTTTGGCCGATTTTGACGCCTTACTATACTATGACGTTTTTTATGACATTTTGAGGTCAAAAAAATTTTTGACTTTTTTTGGCCGATTTTGACGCCTTACTATACTATGACATTTTTTATGACATTTTGAGGTCAAAAAAATTTTTTGACTTTTTTTTGCCCGAAAAAAACGCCTTACTATACTATGACGTTTTTTATGACATTTTGAGGTCAAAAAAAATTTTGACTTTTTTTGGCCGAAAAAAACGCCTTACTATACTATGACGTTTTTTACGACATTTTGAGATCAAAAAAATTTTTGACTTTTTTTGGCCGAAAAAAACGCCTTACTATACTATGACGTTTTTTATGACATTTTGAGGTCAAAAAAAATTGTGACTTTTTTTGGCCGAAAAAAACGTCTTACTATACTATGACGTTTTTTACGACATTTTGAGGTCAAAAAATTTTTTGACTTTTTTTGGCCGAGTTTGACGCCTTACTATACTATGACGTTTTTTATGACATTTTGAGGTCCAAAAAAATTTTGACTTTTTTTGGCCGATTTTGACGCCTTACTATACTATGACGTTTTTTATGACATTTTGAGGTCAAAAAATTTTTTGACTTTTTTTGGACGATTTTGACGCCTTACTATACTATGACGTTTTTTATGACATTTTGAGGTCCAAAAAAATTTGGACTTTTTTTGGCCGATTTTGACGCCTTACTATACTATGACGTTTTTTATGACATTTTGAGGTCAAAAAATTTTTTGACTTTTTTTGTCCGATTTTGACGCCTTACTATACTATGACGTTTTTTATGACATTTTGAGGTCAAAAATTTTTTGACTTTTTTTGGCCGAAAAAAACGCCTTACTATACTATGACGTTTTTTATGACATTTTGAAGTCAAAAAAATTTTTGACTTTTTTTGCCCGAAAAAGACGCCTTACTATACTATGACGTTTTTTATGACATTTTGAGGTCAAAAAAAATTTTGACTTTTTTTGGCCGATTTTGACGCCATACTATACTATGACGTTTTTTACGACATTTTGAGATCAAAAAAATTTTTGACTTTTTTTGGCCGAAAAAAACGCCTTACTATACTATGACGTTTTTTATGACATTTTGAGGTCAAAAAAAATTTTGACTTTTTTTGGCCGATTTTGACGCCTTACTATACTATGACGTTTTTTACGACATTTTGAGGTCAAAAATATTTTTGACTTTTTTTGGCCGAAAAAAACGCCTTACTATACTATGACGTTTTTTACGACATTTTGAGGTCAAAAAAATTTTGGACTTTTTTTGGCCGAAAAAAACGCCTTACTATACTATGACGTTTTTTACGACATTTTGAGGTCAAAAAAATTTTTGACTTTTTTTGCCCGAAAAAAACGCCTTACTATACTATGACGTTTTTTACGACATTTTGAGATCAAAAAAATTTTTGACTTTTTTTGCCCGAAAAAAACGTCTTACTATACTATGACGTTATTTACGACATTTTGAGGTCAAAAAATTTTTTGACTTTTTTTGGACGATTTTGACGCCTTACTATACTATGACGTTTTTTATGACATTTTGAGGTCCAAAAAAATTTTGACTTTTTTTGGCCGATTTTGACGCCTTACTATACTATGACGTTTTTTACGACATTTTGAGGTCAAAAAATTTTTTGACTTTTTTTGTCCGATTTTGACGCCTTACTATACTATGATGTTTTTTACGACATTTTGAGGTCAAAAAAATTTTTTGACTTTTTTTTGGCCGATTTTGACGCCTTACTATACTATGACGTTTTTTTATGACATTTTGAGGTCAAAAAAATTTTTTGACTTTTTTTTGGCCGATTTTGACGCCTTACTATACTATGACGTTTTTTATGACATTTTGAGGTCAAAAAAAATTGTGACTTTTTTTGGCCGAAAAAAACGTCTTACTATACTATGACGTTTTTTACGACATTTTGAGGTCAAAATTTTTTTTGACTTTTTTTGGCCGATTTTGACGCCTTACTATACTATGACGTTTTTTACGACATTTTGAGGTCAAAATTTTTTTTGACTTTTTTTGCCCGAAAAAAACGCCTTACTATACTATGACGTTTTTTATGACATTTTGAGGTCAAAAAAAATTTTGACTTTTTTTGGCCGAAAAAAAACGCCTTACTATACTATGACGTTTTTTACGACATTTTGAGGTCAAAAAATTTTTTGACTTTTTTTGGCCGAAAAAAACGCCTTACTATACTATGACGTTTTTTACGACATTTTGAGGTCAAAAAAAATTTTGACTTTTTTTGCCCGAAAAAAACGCCTTACTATACTATGACGTTTTTTACGACATTTTGAGGTCAAAAAAATTTTTTGACTTTTTTTTGGCCGATTTTGACGCCTTACTATACTATGACGTTTTTTATGACATTTTGAGGTCAAAAAAAATTGTGACTTTTTTTGGCCGAAAAAAACGTCTTACTATACTATGACGTTTTTTACGACATTTTGATGTCAAAAAATTTTTTGACTTTTTTTGGCCGATTTTGACGCCTTACTATACTATGACGTTTTTTACGACATTTTGAGGTCAAAATTTTTTTTGACTTTTTTTGGCCGATTTTGACGCCTTACTATACTATGACGTTTTTTACGACATTTTGAGGTCAAAATTTTTTTTGACTTTTTTTGCCCGAAAAAAACGCCTTACTATACTATGACGTTTTTTATGACATTTTGAGGTCAAAAAAAATTGTGACTTTTTTTGGCCGATTTTGACGCCTTACTATACTATGACGTTTTTTACGACATTTTGATGTCAAAAAATTTTTTGACTTTTTTTGGCCGATTTTGACGCCTTACTATACTATGACATTTTTTATGACATTTTGAGGTCAAAAAAATTTTTTGACTTTCTTTTGCCCGAAAAAAACGCCTTACTATACTATGACGTTTTTTATGACATTTTGAGATCAAAAAAATTTTTGACTTTTTTTGCCCGAAAAAAACGCCTTACTATACTATGACGTTTTTTATGACATTTTGAGGTCAAAAAAAATTTTGACTTTTTTTGGCCGATTTTGACGCCTTACTATACTATGACGTTTTTTATGACATTTTGAGGTCAAAAATTTTTTGACTTTTTTTGGCCGAAAAAAACGCCTTACTATACTATGACGTTTTTTATGACATTTTGAAGTCCAAAAAATTTTTGACTTTCTTTGCCCGAAAAAGACGCCTTACTATACTATGACGTTTTTTATGACATTTTGAGGTCAAAAAAATTTTTTGACTTTTTTTTGCCCGAAAAAAACGCCTTACTATACTATGACGTTTTTTATGACATTTTGAGGTCAAAAAAAATTTTGACTTTTTTTGGCCGAAAAAAACGCCTTACTATACTATGACGTTTTTTACGACATTTTGAGATCAAAAAAATTTTTGACTTTTTTTGCCCGAAAAAAACGCCTTACTATACTATGACGTTTTTTATGACATTTTGAGGTCAAAAAAAATTGTGACTTTTTTTGGCCGAAAAAAACGTCTTACTATACTATGACGTTTTTTACGACATTTTGAGGTCAAAAAATTTTTTGACTTTTTTTGGACGATTTTGACGCCTTACTATACTATGACGTTTTTTATGACATTTTGAGGTCCAAAAAAATTTTGACTTTTTTTGGCCGATTTTGACGCCTTACTATACTATGACGTTTTTTATGACATTTTGAGGTCAAAAAATTTTTTGACTTTTTTTGTCCGATTTTGACGCCTTACTATACTATGACGTTTTTTACGACATTTTGAGGTCAAAAAAATTTTTTGACTTTTTTTTGGCCGATTTTGACGCCTTACTATACTATGACGTTTTTTATGACATTTTGAGGTCAAAAAAAATTGTGACTTTTTTTGGCCGAAAAAAACGCCTTACTATACTATGACGTTTTTTACGACATTTTGATGTCAAAAATTTTTTTGACTTTTTTTGGCCGATTTTGACGCCTTACTATACTATGACGTTTTTTACGACATTTTGAGGTCAAAAATATTTTTGACTTTTTTTGGCCGATTTTGACGCCTTACTATACTATGACGTTTTTTACGACATTTTGAGGTCAAAATTTTTTTTGACTTTTTTTGCCCGAAAAAAACGCCTTACTATACTATGACGTTTTTTATGACATTTTGAGGTCAAAAAAAATTTTGACTTTTTTTGCCCGAAAAAAACGCCTTACTATACTATGACGTTTTTTATGACATTTTGAGGTCAAAAAAATTTTTGACTTTTTTTGGCCGATTTTGACGCCTTACTATACTATGACGTTTTTTATGACATTTTGAGGTCAAAAATATTTTTGAATTTTTTTGGCCGATTTTGACGCCTTACTATACTATGACGTTTTTTATGACATTTTGAGGTCAAAAAAATTTTTGACTTTTTTTGGCCGATTTTGATGCCTTACTATACTATGACATTTTTTATGACATTTTGAGGTCAAAAAAATTTTTTGACTTTTTTTTGCCCGAAAAAAACGCCTTACTATACTATGACGTTTTTTATGACATTTTGAGGTCAAAAAAAATTTTGACTTTTTTTGGCCGAAAAAAACGCCTTACTATACTATGACGTTTTTTACGACATTTTGAGATCAAAAAAATTTTTGACTTTTTTCGCCCGAAAAAAACGCCTTACTATACTATGACGTTTTTTATGACATTTTGAGGTCAAAAAAAATTTTGACTTTTTTTGGCCGATTTTGACGGCTTACTATACTATGACGTTTTTTATGACATTTTGAGGTCAAAAATTTTTTGACTTTTTTTGGCCGAAAAAAACGCCTTACTATACTATGACGTTTTTTATGACATTTTGAAGTCCAAAAAATTTTTGACTTTTTTTGCCCGAAAAAGACGCCTTACTATACTATGACGTTTTTTATGACATTTTGAGGTCAAAAAAAATTTTGACTTTTTTTGGCCGATTTTGACGCCATACTATACTATGACGTTTTTTATGACATTTTGAGGTCCAAAAAATTTTTGACTTTTTTTGCCCGAAAAAAACGCCTTACTATACTATGACGTTTTTTACGACATTTTGAGGTCAAAAATATTTTTGACTTTTTTTGGTCGAAAAAAACGCCTTACTATACTATGACGTTTTTTACGACATTTTGAGGTCAAAAAAATTTTTGACTTTTTTTGGCCGAAAAAAACGCCTTACTATACTTTGACGTTTTTTACGACATTTTGAGGTCAAAAAAATTTTTTGACTTTTTTTTGCCCGAAAAAAACGCCTTACTATACTATGACGTTTTTTATGACATTTTGAGGTCAAAAAAAATTTTGACTTTTTTTGGCCGAAAAAAACGCCTTACTATACTATGACGTTTTTTACGACATTTTGAGATCAAAAAAATTTTTGACTTTTTTTGCCCGAAAAAAACGCCTTACTATACTATGACGTTTTTTACGACATTTTGAGGTCAAAATATTTTTTGACTTTTTTTGGCCGAAAAAAACGCCTTACTATACTATGACGTTTTTTATGACATTTTGAGGTCAAAAAAAATTTTGACTTTTTTTGCCCGAAAAAAACGCCTTACTATACTATGACGTTTTTTATGACATTTTGAGGTCAAAAAAATTTTTGACTTTTTTTGGCCGATTTTGACGCCTTACTATACTATGACGTTTTTTATGACATTTTGAGGTCAAAAATATTTTTGACTTTTTTTGGCCGAAAAAAACGCCTTACTATACTATGACGTTTTTTACGACATTTTGAGGTCCAAAAAATTTTTGACTTTTTTTGGCCGAAAAAAACGCCTTACTATACTATGACGTTTTTTACGACATTTTGAGGTCAAAATTTTTTTTGACTTTTTTTGGCCGAAAAAAACGCCTTACTATACTATGACGTTTTTTACGACATTTTGAGGTCAAAAAAATTTTTGACTTTTTTTGGCCGAAAAAAACGCCTTACTATACTATGACGTTTTTTACGACATTTTGAGGTCAAAAAAATTTTTGACTTTTTTTGGCCGATTTTGACGCCTTACTATACTATGACGTTTTTTATGACATTTTGAGGTCAAAAATATTTTTGACTTTTTTTGGCCGATTTTGACGCCTTACTATACTATGACGTTTTTTATGACATTTTGAGGTCAAAAATATTTTTGACTTTTTTTGGCCGAAAAAAACGCCTTACTATACTATGACGTTTTTTACGACATTTTGAGGTCAAAAAAATTTTTGACTTTTTTTGGCCGAAAAAAACGCCTTACTATACTATGACGTTTTTTACGACATTTTGAGGTCAAAATTTTTTTTGACTTTTTTTGGCCGAAAAAAACGCCTTACTATACTATGACGTTTTTTACGACATTTTGAGATCAAAAAAATTTTTGACTTTTTTTGCCCGAAAAAAACGCCTTACTATACTATGACGTTTTTTATGACATTTTGAGGTCAAAAAAAATTTTGACTTTTTTTGGCCGATTTTGACGCCTTACTATACTATGACGTTTTTTATGACATTTTGAGGTCAAAAATTTTTTGACTTTTTTTGGCCGAAAAAAACGCCTTACTATACTATGACGTTTTTTATGACATTTTGAAGTCCAAAAAATTTTTGACTTTTTTTGCCCGAAAAAGACGCCTTACTATACTATGACGTTTTTTATGACATTTTGAGGTCCAAAAAAATTTTGACTTTTTTTGGCCGATTTTGACGCCTTACTATACTATGACGTTTTTTATGACATTTTGAGGTCAAAAAATTTTTTGACTTTTTTTGTCCGATTTTGACGCCTTACTATACTATGACGTTTTTTACGACATTTTGAGGTCAAAAAAATTTTTTGACTTTTTTTTGGCCGATTTTGACGCCTTACTATACTATGACGTTTTTTATGACATTTTGAGGTCAAAAAAAATTGTGACTTTTTTTGGCCGAAAAAAACGTCTTACTATACTATGACGTTTTTTACGACATTTTGATGTCAAAAAATTTTTTGACTTTTTTTGGCCGATTTTGACGCCTTACTATACTATGACGTTTTTTACGACATTTTGAGGTCAAAATTTTTTTTGACTTTTTTTGGCCGATTTTGACGCCTTACTATACTATGACGTTTTTTACGACATTTTGAGGTCCAAATTTTTTTTGACTTTTTTTGCCCGAAAAAAACGCCTTACTATACTATGACGTTTTTTATGACATTTTGAGGTCAAAAAAAATTTTGACTTTTTTTGCCCGAAAAAAACGCCTCACTATACTATGACGTTTTTTATGACATTTTGAGGTCAAAAAAATTTTTGACTTTTTTTGGCCGATTTTGACGCCTTACTATACTATGACGTTTTTTATGACATTTTGAGGTCAAAAAAAATTTTGACTTTTTTTGGCCGAAAAAAACGCCTTACTATACTATGACGTTTTTTACGACATTTTGAGGTCAAAAAAATTTTTGACTTTTTTTGGCCGATTTTGACGCCTTACTATACTATGACGTTTTTTATGACATTTTGAGGTCAAAATTTTTTTTGACTTTTTTTGCCCGAAAAAAACGCCTTACTATACTATGACGTTTTTTATGACATTTTGAGGTCAAAAAAAATTTTGACTTTTTTTGCCCGAAAAAAACGCCTTACTATACTATGACGTTTTTTATGACATTTTGAGGTCAAAAAAATTTTTGACTTTTTTTGGCCGATTTTGACGCCTTACTATACTATGACGTTTTTTATGACATTTTGAGGTCAAAAAAAATTTTGACTTTTTTTGGCCGAAAAAAACGCCTTACTATACTATGACGTTTTTTACGACATTTTGAGGTCAAAAAAATTTTTGACTTTTTTTGGCCGATTTTGACGCCTTACTATACTATGACGTTTTTTATGACATTTTGAGGTCAAAAATATTTTTGACTTTTTTTGGCCGATTTTGACGCCTTACTATACTATGACGTTTTTTACGACCAAAAGTCCAAAAAATTTTTGACTTTTTTTGCCCGAAAAAGACGCCTTACTATACTATGACGTTTTTTATGACATTTTGAGGTCAAAAAAAATTTTGACTTTTTTTGGCCGATTTTGACGCCATACTATACTATGACGTTTTTTATGACATTTTGAGGTCCAAAAAATTTTTGACTTTTTTTGCCCGAAAAAAACGCCTTACTATACTATGACGTTTTTTACGACATTTTGAGGTCAAAAATATTTTTGACTTTTTTTGGCCGAAAAAAACGCCTTACTATACTATGACGTTTTTTACGACATTTTGAGGTCAAAAAAATTTTTGACTTTTTTTGGCCGAAAAAAACGCCTTACTATACTATGACGTTTTTTACGACATTTTGAGGTCAAAATTTTTTTTGACTTTTTTTGGCCGAAAAAAACGCCTTACTATACTATGACGTTTTTTACGACATTTTGAGGTCAAAATTTTTTTTGACTTTTTTTGGCCGAAAAAAACGCCTTACTATACTATGACGTTTTTTACGACATTTTGAGGTCAAAAAAATTTTTTGACTTTTTTTTGCCCGAAAAAAACGCCTTACTATACTATGACGTTTTTTATGACATTTTGAGGTCAAAAAAAATTTTGACTTTTTTTGGCCGAAAAAAACGCCTTACTATACTATGACGTTTTTTACGACATTTTGAGATCAAAAAAATTTTTGACTTTTTTTGCCCGAAAAAAACGCCTTACTATACTATGACGTTTTTTATGACATTTTGAGGTCAAAAAAAATTTTGACTTTTTTTGGCCGATTTTGACGCCTTACTATACTATGACGTTTTTTATGACATTTTGAGGTCAAAAATTTTTTGACTTTTTTTGGCCGAAAAAAACGCCTTACTATACTATGACGTTTTTTACGACATTTTGAGGTCAAAAAATTTTTTGACTTTTTTTGGCCGATTTTGACGCCTTACTATACTATGACATTTTTTACGACATTTTGAGGTCAAAAAAATTTTTGACTTTTTTTGGCCGATTTTGACGCCATACTATACTATGACGTTTTTTATGACATTTTGAGGTCCAAAAAATTTTTTACTTTTTTTGCCCGAAAAAAACGCCTTACTATACTATGACGTTTTTTACGACATTTTGAGGTCAAAAAATTTTTTGACTTTTTTTGGCCGATTTTGACGCCTTACTATACTATGACGTTTTTTACGACATTTTGAGGTCAAAAAAAATTTTGACTTTTTTTGGCCGATTTTGACGCCATACTATACTATGACGTTTTTTATGACATTTTGAGGTCCAAAAAATTTTTGACTTTTTTTGCCCGAAAAAAACGCCTTACTATACTATGACGTTTTTTACGACATTTTGAGGTCAAAAAAATTTTTGACTTTTTTTGTCCCATTTTGACGCCTTACTATACTATGACGTTTTTTACGACATTTTGAGGTCAAAATTTTTTTTGACTTTTTTTGGCCGATTTTGACGCCTTACTATACTATGACGTTTTTTACGACATTTTGAGGTCAAAATATTTTTTGACTTTTTTTGCCCGAAAAAAACGCCTTACTATACTATGACGTTTTTTATGACATTTTGAGGTCAAAAAAAATTTTGACTTTTTTTGCCCGAAAAAAACGCCTTACTATACTATGACGTTTTTTATGACATTTTGAGGTCAAAAAAATTTTTGACTTTTTTTGGCCGATTTTGACGCCTTACTATACTATGACGTTTTTTATGACATTTTGAGGTCAAAAATATTTTTGACTTTTTTTGGCCGAAAAAAACGCCTTACTATACTATGACGTTTTTTACGACATTTTGAGGTCAAAAAAATTTTTGACTTTTTTTGGCCGAAAAAAACGCCTTACTATACTATGACGTTTTTTACGACATTTTGAGGTCAAAATTTTTTTTGACTTTTTTTGGCCGAAAAAAACGCCTTACTATACTATGACGTTTTTTACGACATTTTGAGGTCAAAAAAATTTTTGACTTTTTTTGGCCGATTTTGACGCCTTACTATACTATGACGTTTTTTATGACATTTTGAGGTCAAAAATTTTTTGACTTTTTTTGGCCGAAAAAAACGCCTTACTATACTATGACGTTTTTTATGACATTTTGAAGTCCAAAAAATTTTTGACTTTTTTTGCCCGAAAAAGACACCTTACTATACTATGACGTTTTTTATGACATTTTGAGGTCCAAAAAAATTTTGACTTTTTTTGGCCGATTTTGACGCCTTACTATACTATGACGTTTTTTATGACATTTTGAGGTCAAAAAATTTTTTGACTTTTTTTGTCCGATTTTGACGCCTTACTATACTATGACGTTTTTTACGACATTTTGAGGTCAAAAAAATTTTTTGACTTTTTTTTGGCCGATTTTGACGCCTTACTATACTATGACGTTTTTTATGACATTTTGAGGTCAAAAAAAATTGTGACTTTTTTTGGCCGAAAAAAACGTCTTACTATACTATGACGTTTTTTACGACATTTTGATGTCAAAAAATTTTTTGACTTTTTTTGGCCGATTTTGACGCCTTACTATACTATGACGTTTTTTACGACATTTTGAGGTCAAAATATTTTTTGACTTTTTTTGCCCGAAAAAAACGCCTTACTATACTATGACGTTTTTTATGACATTTTGAGGTCAAAAAAAATTTTGACTTTTTTTGCCCGAAAAAAACGCCTTACTATACTATGACGTTTTTTATGACATTTTGAGGTCAAAAAAATTTTTGACTTTTTTTGGCCGATTTTGACGCCTTACTATACTATGACGTTTTTTACGACATTTTGAGGTCAAAAATATTTTTGACTTTTTTTGGCCGAAAAAAACGCCTTACTATACTATGACGTTTTTTACGACATTTTGAGGTCAAAAAAATTTTTGACTTTTTTTGGCCGAAAAAAACGCCTTACTATACTATGACGTTTTTTACGACATTTTGAGGTCAAAATTTTTTTTGACTTTTTTTGGCCGAAAAAAACGCCTTACTATACTATGACGTTTTTTACGACATTTTGAGGTCAAAAAAATTTTTGACTTTTTTTGGCCGAAAAAAACGCCTTACTATACTATGACGTTTTTTACGACATTTTGAGGTCAAAAAAATTTTTGACTTTTTTTGGCCGATTTTGACGCCTTACTATACTATGACGTTTTTTATGACATTTTGAGGTCAAAAATATTTTTGACTTTTTTTGGCCGATTTTGACGCCTTACTATACTATGACGTTTTTTATGACATTTTGAGGTCAAAAATATTTTTGACTTTTTTTGGCCGAAAAAAACGCCTTACTATACTATGACGTTTTTTACGACATTTTGAGGTCAAAAAAATTTTTGACTTTTTTTGGCCGAAAAAAACGCCTTACTATACTATGACGTTTTTTATGACATTTTGAGGTCAAAATTTTTTTTGACTTTTTTTGGCCGAAAAAAACGCCTTACTATACTATGACGTTTTTTACGACATTTTGAGATCAAAAAAATTTTTGACTTTTTTTGCCCGAAAAAAACGCCTTACTATACTATGACGTTTTTTATGACATTTTGAGGTCAAAAAAAATTTTGACTTTTTTTGGCCGATTTTGACGCCTTACTATACTATGACGTTTTTTATGACATTTTGAGGTCAAAAATTTTTTGACTTTTTTTGGCCGAAAAAAACGCCTTACTATACTATGACGTTTTTTATGACATTTTGAAGTCCAAAAAATTTTTGACTTTTTTTGCCCGAAAAAGACGCCTTACTATACTATGACGTTTTTTATGACATTTTGAGGTCCAAAAAAATTTTGACTTTTTTTGGCCGATTATACTATGACGTTTTTTATGACATTTTGAGGTCAAAAAAAATTGTGACTTTTTTTGGCCGAAAAAAACGTCTTACTATACTATGACGTTTTTTACGACATTTTGATGTCAAAAAATTTTTTGACTTTTTTTGGCCGATTTTGACGCCTTACTATACTATGACGTTTTTTACGACATTTTGAGGTCAAAATTTTTTTTGACTTTTTTTGGCCGATTTTGACGCCTTACTATACTATGACGTTTTTTACGACATTTTGAGGTCCAAATTTTTTTTGACTTTTTTTGCCCGAAAAAAACGCCTTACTATACTATGACGTTTTTTATGACATTTTGAGGTCAAAAAAAATTTTGACTTTTTTTGCCCGAAAAAAACGCCTCACTATACTATGACGTTTTTTATGACATTTTGAGGTCAAAAAAATTTTTGACTTTTTTTGGCCGATTTTGACGCCTTACTATACTATGACGTTTTTTATGACATTTTGAGGTCAAAAAAAATTTTGACTTTTTTTGGCCGAAAAAAACGCCTTACTATACTATGACGTTTTTTACGACATTTTGAGGTCAAAAAAATTTTTGACTTTTTTTGGCCGATTTTGACGCCTTACTATACTATGACGTTTTTTATGACATTTTGAGGTCAAAATTTTTTTTGACTTTTTTTGCCCGAAAAAAACGCCTTACTATACTATGACGTTTTTTATGACATTTTGAGGTCAAAAAAAATTTTGACTTTTTTTGCCCGAAAAAAACGCCTTACTATACTATGACGTTTTTTATGACATTTTGAGGTCAAAAAAATTTTTGACTTTTTTTGGCCGATTTTGACGCCTTACTATACTATGACGTTTTTTATGACATTTTGAGGTCAAAAAAAATTTTGACTTTTTTTGGCCGAAAAAAACGCCTTACTATACTATGACGTTTTTTACGACATTTTGAGGTCAAAAAAATTTTTGACTTTTTTTGGCCGATTTTGACGCCTTACTATACTATGACGTTTTTTATGACATTTTGAGGTCAAAAATATTTTTGACTTTTTTTGGCCGATTTTGACGCCTTACTATACTATGACGTTTTTTACGACCAAAAGTCCAAAAAATTTTTGACTTTTTTTGCCCGAAAAAGACGCCTTACTATACTATGACGTTTTTTATGACATTTTGAGGTCAAAAAAAATTTTGACTTTTTTTGGCCGATTTTGACGCCATACTATACTATGACGTTTTTTATGACATTTTGAGGTCCAAAAAATTTTTGACTTTTTTTGCCCGAAAAAAACGCCTTACTATACTATGACGTTTTTTACGACATTTTGAGGTCAAAAATATTTTTGACTTTTTTTGGCCGAAAAAAACGCCTTACTATACTATGACGTTTTTTACGACATTTTGAGGTCAAAAAAATTTTTGACTTTTTTTGGCCGAAAAAAACGCCTTACTATACTATGACGTTTTTTACGACATTTTGAGGTCAAAATTTTTTTTGACTTTTTTTGGCCGAAAAAAACGCCTTACTATACTATGACGTTTTTTACGACATTTTGAGGTCAAAATTTTTTTTGACTTTTTTTGGCCGAAAAAAACGCCTTACTATACTATGACGTTTTTTACGACATTTTGAGGTCAAAAAAATTTTTTGACTTTTTTTTGCCCGAAAAAAACGCCTTACTATACTATGACGTTTTTTATGACATTTTGAGGTCAAAAAAAATTTTGACTTTTTTTGGCCGAAAAAAACGCCTTACTATACTATGACGTTTTTTACGACATTTTGAGATCAAAAAAATTTTTGACTTTTTTTGCCCGAAAAAAACGCCTTACTATACTATGACGTTTTTTATGACATTTTGAGGTCAAAAAAAATTTTGACTTTTTTTGGCCGATTTTGACGCCTTACTATACTATGACGTTTTTTATGACATTTTGAGGTCAAAAATTTTTTGACTTTTTTTGGCCGAAAAAAACGCCTTACTATACTATGACGTTTTTTATGACATTTTGAAGTCCAAAAAATTTTTGACTTTTTTTGCCCGAAAAAGATGCCTTACTATACTATGACGTTTTTTATGACATTTTGAGGTCAAAAAAAATTTTGACTTTTTTTGGCCGATTTTGACGCCATACTATACTATGACGTTTTTTATGACATTTTGAGGTCCAAAAAATTTTTGACTTTTTTTGCCCGAAAAAAACGCCTTACTATACTATGACGTTTTTTACGACATTTTGAGGTCAAAAAATTTTTTGACTTTTTTTGGCCGATTTTGACGCCTTACTATACTATGACATTTTTTACGACATTTTGAGGTCAAAAAAATTTTTGACTTTTTTTGGCCGATTTTGACGCCATACTATACTATGACGTTTTTTATGACATTTTGAGGTCCAAAAAATTTTTTACTTTTTTTGCCCGAAAAAAACGCCTTACTATACTATGACGTTTTTTACGACATTTTGAGGTCAAAAAATTTTTTGACTTTTTTTGGCCGATTTTGACGCCTTACTATACTATGACGTTTTTTACGACATTTTGAGGTCAAAAAAAATTTTGACTTTTTTTGGCCGATTTTGACGCCATACTATACTATGACGTTTTTTATGACATTTTGAGGTCCAAAAAATTTTTGACTTTTTTTGCCCGAAAAAAACGCCTTACTATACTATGACGTTTTTTACGACATTTTGAGGTCAAAAAAATTTTTGACTTTTTTTGTCCCATTTTGACGCCTTACTATACTATGACGTTTTTTACGACATTTTGAGGTCAAAATTTTTTTTGACTTTTTTTGGCCGATTTTGACGCCTTACTATACTATGACGTTTTTTACGACATTTTGAGGTCAAAATATTTTTTGACTTTTTTTGCCCGAAAAAAACGCCTTACTATACTATGACGTTTTTTATGACATTTTGAGGTCAAAAAAAATTTTGACTTTTTTTGCCCGAAAAAAACGCCTTACTATACTATGACGTTTTTTATGACATTTTGAGGTCAAAAAAATTTTTGACTTTTTTTGGCCGATTTTGACGCCTTACTATACTATGACGTTTTTTATGACATTTTGAGGTCAAAAATATTTTTGACTTTTTTTGGCCGAAAAAAACGCCTTACTATACTATGACGTTTTTTACGACATTTTGAGGTCAAAAAAATTTTTGACTTTTTTTGGCCGAAAAAAACGCCTTACTATACTATGACGTTTTTTACGACATTTTGAGGTCAAAATTTTTTTTGACTTTTTTTGGCCGAAAAAAACGCCTTACTATACTATGACGTTTTTTACGACATTTTGAGGTCAAAAAAATTTTTGACTTTTTTTGGCCGAAAAAAACGCCTTACTATACTATGACGTTTTTTACGACATTTTGAGGTCAAAAAAATTTTTGACTTTTTTTGGCCGATTTTGACGCCTTACTATACTATGACGTTTTTTATGACATTTTGAGGTCAAAAATTTTTTGACTTTTTTTGGCCGAAAAAAACGCCTTACTATACTATGACGTTTTTTATGACATTTTGAAGTCCAAAAAATTTTTGACTTTTTTTGCCCGAAAAAGACGCCTTACTATACTATGACGTTTTTTATGACATTTTGAGGTCAAAAAAAATTTTGACTTTTTTTGGCCGATTTTGACGCCATACTATACTATGACGTTTTTTATGACATTTTGAGGTCCAAAAAATTTTTGACTTTTTTTGCCCGAAAAAAACGCCTTACTATACTATGACGTTTTTTATGACATTTTGAGGTCAAAAAATTTTTTGACTTTTTTTGGCCGATTTTGACGCCTTACTATACTATGACGTTTTTTACGACATTTTGAGGTCAAAAAAATTTTTGACTTTTTTTGGCCGATTTTGACGCCATACTATACTATGACGTTTTTTATGACATTTTGAGGTCCAAAAAATTTTTGACTTTTTTTGCCCGAAAAAAACGCCTTACTATACTATGACGTTTTTTACGACATTTTGAGGTCAAAAAATTTTTTGACTTTTTTTGGCCGATTTTGACGCCTTACTATACTATGACGTTTTTTACGACATTTTGAGGTCAAAAAAAATTGTGACTTTTTTTGGCCGATTTTGACGCCATACTATACTATGACGTTTTTTATGACATTTTGAGGTCCAAAAAATTTTTGACTTTTTTTGCCCGAAAAAAACGCCTTACTATACTATGACGTTTTTTACGACATTTTGAGGTCAAAATTTTTTTTGACTTTTTTTGGCCGATTTTGACGCCTTACTATACTATGACGTTTTTTATGACATTTTGAGGTCAAAATATTTTTTGACTTTTTTTGCCCGAAAAAAACGCCTTACTATACTATGACGTTTTTTATGACATTTTGAGGTCAAAAAAAATTTTGACTTTTTTTGCCCGAAAAAAACGCCTTACTATACTATGACGTTTTTTATGACATTTTGAGGTCAAAAAAATTTTTGACTTTTTTTGGCCGATTTTGACGCCTTACTATACTATGACGTTTTTTATGACATTTTGAGGTCAAAAATATTTTTGACTTTTTTTGGCCGAAAAAAACGCCTTACTATACTATGACGTTTTTTATGACATTTTGAGGTCAAAAATATTTTTGACTTTTTTTGGCCGAAAAAAACGCCTTACTATACTATGACGTTTTTTACGACATTTTGAGGTCAAAAAAATTTTTGACTTTTTTTGGCCGAAAAAAACGCCTTACTATACTATGACGTTTTTTACGACATTTTGAGGTCAAAATTTTTTTTGACTTTTTTTGCCCGAAAAAAACGCCTTACTATACTATGACGTTTTTTACGACATTTTGAGATCAAAAAAATTTTTGACTTTTTTTGCCCGAAAAAAACGCCTTACTATACTATGACGTTTTTTATGACATTTTGAGGTCAAAAAAAATTGTGACTTTTTTTGGCCGAAAAAAACGTCTTACTATACTATGACGTTTTTTACGACATTTTGAGGTCAAAAAATTTTTTGACTTTTTTTGGCCGATTTTGACGCCTTACTATACTATGACGTTTTTTATGACATTTTGAGGTCCAAAAAAATTTTGACTTTTTTTGGCCGATTTTGACGCCTTACTATACTATGACGTTTTTTATGACATTTTGAGGTCAAAAAATTTTTTGACTTTTTTTGTCCGATTTTGACGCCTTACTATACTATGACGTTTTTTACGACATTTTGAGGTCAAAAAAATTTTTTGACTTTTTTTTGGCCGATTTTGACGCCTTACTATACTATGACGTTTTTTATGACATTTTGAGGTCAAAAAAAATTGTGACTTTTTTTGGCCGAAAAAAACGTCTTACTATACTATGACGTTTTTTACGACATTTTGATGTCAAAAAATTTTTTGACTTTTTTTGGCCGATTTTGACGCCTTACTATACTATGACGTTTTTTACGACATTTTGAGGTCAAAAATATTTTTGACTTTTTTTGGCCGATTTTGACGCCTTACTATACTATGACGTTTTTTACGACATTTTGAGGTCAAAATTTTTTTTGACTTTTTTTGCCCGAAAAAAACGCCTTACTATACTATGACGTTTTTTATGACATTTTGAGGTCAAAAAAAATTTTGACTTTTTTTGCCCGAAAAAAACGCCTTACTATACTATGACGTTTTTTATGACATTTTGAGGTCAAAAAAATTTTTGACTTTTTTTGGCCGATTTTGACGCCTTACTATACTATGACGTTTTTTATGACATTTTGAGGTCAAAAATATTTTTGAATTTTTTTGGCCGATTTTGACGCCTTACTATACTATGACGTTTTTTATGACATTTTGAGGTCAAAAAAATTTTTGACTTTTTTTGGCCGATTTTGATGCCTTACTATACTATGACATTTTTTATGACATTTTGAGGTCAAAAAAATTTTTTGACTTTTTTTTGCCCGAAAAAAACGCCTTACTATACTATGACGTTTTTTATGACATTTTGAGGTCAAAAAAAATTTTGACTTTTTTTGGCCGAAAAAAACGCCTTACTATACTATGACGTTTTTTACGACATTTTGAGATCAAAAAATTTTTTGACTTTTTTCGCCCGAAAAAAACGCCTTACTATACTATGACGTTTTTTATGACATTTTGAGGTCAAAAAAAATTTTGACTTTTTTTGGCCGATTTTGACGGCTTACTATACTATGACGTTTTTTTATGACATTTTGAGGTCAAAAATTTTTTGACTTTTTTTGGCCGAAAAAAACGCCTTACTATACTATGACGTTTTTTATGACATTTTGAAGTCCAAAAAATTTTTGACTTTTTTTGCCCGAAAAAGACGCCTTACTATACTATGACGTTTTTTATGACATTTTGAGGTCAAAAAAAATTTTGACTTTTTTTGGCCGATTTTGACGCCATACTATACTATGACGTTTTTTATGACATTTTGAGGTCCAAAAAATTTTTGACTTTTTTTGCCCGAAAAAAACGCCTTACTATACTATGACGTTTTTTACGACATTTTGAGGTCAAAAATATTTTTGACTTTTTTTGGCCGAAAAAAACGCCTTACTATACTATGACGTTTTTTACGACATTTTGAGGTCAAAAAAATTTTTGACTTTTTTTGGCCGAAAAAAACGCCTTACTATACTATGACGTTTTTTACGACATTTTGAGGTCAAAAAAATTTTTTGACTTTTTTTTGCCCGAAAAAAACGCCTTACTATACTATGACGTTTTTTATGACATTTTGAGGTCAAAAAAAATTTTGACTTTTTTTGGCCGAAAAAAACGCCTTACTATACTATGACGTTTTTTACGACATTTTGAGATCAAAAAAATTTTTGACTTTTTTTGCCCGAAAAAAACGCCTTACTATACTATGACGTTTTTTATGACATTTTGAGGTCAAAAAAAATTTTGACTTTTTTTGGCCGATTTTGACGCCTTACTATACTATGACGTTTTTTATGACATTTTGAGGTCAAAAATTTTTTGACTTTTTTTGGCCGAAAAAAACGCCTTACTATACTATGACGTTTTTTATGACATTTTGAAGTCCAAAAAATTTTTGACTTTTTTTGCCCGAAAAAGACGCCTTACTATACTATGACGTTTTTTATGACATTTTGAGGTCAAAAAAAATTTTGACTTTTTTTGGCCGATTTTGACGCCATACTATACTATGACGTTTTTTATGACATTTTGAGGTCCAAAAAATTTTTGACTTTTTTTGCCCGAAAAAAACGCCTTACTATACTATGACGTTTTTTACGACATTTTGAGGTCAAAAAATTTTTTGACTTTTTTTGGCCGATTTTGACGCCTTACTATACTATGACGTTTTTTACGACATTTTGAGGTCCAAAAAAATTTTGACTTTTTTTGGCCGATTTTGACGCCATACTATACTATGACGTTTTTTATGACATTTTGAGGTCCAAAAAATTTTTTTACTTTTTTTGCCCGAAAAAAACGCCTTACTATACTATGACGTTTTTTATGACATTTTGAAGTCCAAAAAATTTTTGACTTTTTTTGCCCGAAAAAGACGCCTTACTATACTATGACGTTTTTTATGACATTTTGAGGTCAAAAAAAATTTTGACTTTTTTTGGCCGATTTTGACGCCATACTATACTATGACGTTTTTTATGACATTTTGAGGTCCAAAAAATTTTTGACTTTTTTTGCCCGAAAAAAACGCCTTACTATACTATGACGTTTTTTACGACATTTTGAGGTCAAAAAATTTTTTGACTTTTTTTGGCCGATTTTGACGCCTTACTATACTATGACGTTTTTTACGACATTTTGAGGTCAAAAAAAATTTTGACTTTTTTTGGCCGATTTTGACGCCATACTATACTATGACGTTTTTTATGACATTTTGAGGTCCAAAAAATTTTTGACTTTTTTTGCCCGAAAAAAACGCCTTACTATACTATGACGTTTTTTACGACATTTTGAGGTCAAAAAATTTTTTGACTTTTTTTGGCCGATTTTGACGCCTTACTATACTATGACGTTTTTTACGACATTTTGAGGTCAAAAAAAATTTTGACTTTTTTTGGCCGATTTTGACGCCATACTATACTATGACGTTTTTTACGACATTTTGAGGTCAAAATATTTTTTGACTTTTTTTGCCCGAAAAAAACGCCTTACTATACTATGACGTTTTTTATGACATTTTGAGGTCAAAAAAAATTTTGACTTTTTTTGCCCGAAAAAAACGCCTTACTATACTATGACGTTTTTTATGACATTTTGAGGTCAAAAAAATTTTTGACTTTTTTTGGCCGATTTTGACGCCTTACTATACTATGACGTTTTTTATGACATTTTGAGGTCAAAAATATTTTTGACTTTTTTTGGCCGAAAAAAACGCCTTACTATACTATGACGTTTTTTACGACATTTTGAGGTCAAAAAAATTTTTGACTTTTTTTGGCCGAAAAAAACGCCTTACTATACTATGACGTTTTTTACGACATTTTGAGGTCAAAATTTTTTTTGACTTTTTTTGGCCGAAAAAAACGCCTTACTATACTATGACGTTTTTTACGACATTTTGAGGTCAAAAAATTTTTTGACTTTTTTTGGCCGAAAAAAACGCCTTACTATACTATGACGTTTTTTACGACATTTTGAGGTCAAAAAAATTTTTGACTTTTTTTGGCCGATTTTGACGCCTTACTATACTATGACGTTTTTTATGACATTTTGAGGTCAAAAATATTTTTGACTTTTTTTGGCCGATTTTGACGCCTTACTATACTATGACGTTTTTTATGACATTTTGAGGTCAAAAATATTTTTGACTTTTTTTGGCCGAAAAAAACGCCTTACTATACTATGACGTTTTTTACGACATTTTGAGGTCAAAAAAATTTTTGACTTTTTTTGGCTGAAAAAAACGCCTTACTATACTATGACGTTTTTTATGACATTTTGAGGTCAAAATTTTTTTTGACTTTTTTTGGCCGAAAAAAACGCCTTACTATACTATGACGTTTTTTACGACATTTTGAGATCAAAAAAATTTTTGACTTTTTTTGCCCGAAAAAAACGCCTTACTATACTATGACGTTTTTTATGACATTTTGAGGTCAAAAAAAATTTTGACTTTTTTTGGCCGATTTTGACGCCTTACTATACTATGACGTTTTTTATGACATTTTGAGGTCAAAAATTTTTTGACTTTTTTTGGCCGAAAAAAACGCCTTACTATACTATGACGTTTTTTATGACATTTTGAAGTCCAAAAAATTTTTGACTTTTTTTGCCCGAAAAAGACGCCTTACTATACTATGACGTTTTTTATGACATTTTGAGGTCCAAAAAAATTTTGACTTTTTTTGGCCGATTTTGACGCCTTACTATACTATGACGTTTTTTATGACATTTTGAGGTCAAAAAATTTTTTGACTTTTTTTGTCCGATTTTGACGCCTTACTATACTATGACGTTTTTTACGACATTTTGAGGTCAAAAAAATTTTTTGACTTTTTTTTGGCCGATTTTGACGCCTTACTATACTATGACGTTTTTTATGACATTTTGAGGTCAAAAAAAATTGTGACTTTTTTTGGCCGAAAAAAACGTCTTACTATACTATGACGTTTTTTACGACATTTTGATGTCAAAAAATTTTTTGACTTTTTTTGGCCGATTTTGACGCCTTACTATACTATGACGTTTTTTACGACATTTTGAGGTCAAAATTTTTTTTGACTTTTTTTGGCCGATTTTGACGCCTTACTATACTATGACGTTTTTTACGACATTTTGAGGTCCAAATTTTTTTTGACTTTTTTTGCCCGAAAAAAACGCCTTACTATACTATGACGTTTTTTATGACATTTTGAGGTCAAAAAAATTTTTGACTTTTTTTGCCCGAAAAAAACGCCTCACTATACTATGACGTTTTTTATGACATTTTGAGGTCAAAAAAATTTTTGACTTTTTTTGGCCGATTTTGACGCCTTACTATACTATGACGTTTTTTATGACATTTTGAGGTCAAAAAAAATTTTGACTTTTTTTGGCCGAAAAAAACGCCTTACTATACTATGACGTTTTTTACGACATTTTGAGGTCAAAAAAATTTTTGACTTTTTTTGGCCGATTTTGACGCCTTACTATACTATGACGTTTTTTATGACATTTTGAGGTCAAAAATATTTTTGACTTTTTTTGGCCGATTTTGACGCCTTACTATACTATGACGTTTTTTACGACATTTTGAGGTCAAAATTTTTTTTGACTTTTTTTGCCCGAAAAAAACGCCTTACTATACTATGACGTTTTTTACGACATTTTGAGGTCAAAAAAATTTTTTGACTTTTTTTTGGCCGATTTTGACGCCTTACTATACTATGACGTTTTTTATGACATTTTGAGGTCAAAAAAAATTGTGACTTTTTTTGGCCGAAAAAAACGTCTTACTATACTATGACGTTTTTTACGACATTTTGATGTCAAAAAATTTTTTGACTTTTTTTGGCCGATTTTGACGCCTTACTATACTATGACGTTTTTTACGACATTTTGAGGTCAAAATTTTTTTTGACTTTTTTTGGCCGATTTTGACGCCTTACTATACTATGACGTTTTTTATGACATTTTGAGGTCAAAAATATTTTTGACTTTTTTTGGCCGATTTTGACGCCTTACTATACTATGACGTTTTTTATGACATTTTGAGGTCAAAAATATTTTTGACTTTTTTTGGCCGAAAAAAACGCCTTACTATACTATGACGTTTTTTACGACATTTTGAGGTCAAAAAAATTTTTGACTTTTTTTGGCCGAAAAAAACGCCTTACTATACTATGACGTTTTTTATGACATTTTGAGGTCAAAATTTTTTTTGACTTTTTTTGGCCGAAAAAAACGCCTTACTATACTATGACGTTTTTTACGACATTTTGAGATCAAAAAAATTTTTGACTTTTTTTGCCCGAAAAAAACGCCTTACTATACTATGACGTTTTTTATGACATTTTGAGGTCAAAAAAAATTTTGACTTTTTTTGGCCGATTTTGACGCCTTACTATACTATGACGTTTTTTATGACATTTTGAGGTCAAAAATTTTTTGACTTTTTTTGGCCGAAAAAAACGCCTTACTATACTATGACGTTTTTTATGACATTTTGAAGTCCAAAAAATTTTTGACTTTTTTTGCCCGAAAAAGACGCCTTACTATACTATGACGTTTTTTATGACATTTTGAGGTCCAAAAAAATTTTGACTTTTTTTGGCCGATTTTGACGCCTTACTATACTATGACGTTTTTTATGACATTTTGAGGTCAAAAAATTTTTTGACTTTTTTTGTCCGATTTTGACGCCTTACTATACTATGACGTTTTTTACGACATTTTGAGGTCAAAAAAATTTTTTGACTTTTTTTTGGCCGATTTTGACGCCTTACTATACTATGACGTTTTTTATGACATTTTGAGGTCAAAAAAAATTGTGACTTTTTTTGGCCGAAAAAAACGTCTTACTATACTATGACGTTTTTTACGACATTTTGATGTCAAAAAATTTTTTGACTTTTTTTGGCCGATTTTGACGCCTTACTATACTATGACGTTTTTTACGACATTTTGAGGTCAAAATTTTTTTTGACTTTTTTTGGCCGATTTTGACGCCTTACTATACTATGACGTTTTTTACGACATTTTGAGGTCCAAATTTTTTTTGACTTTTTTTGCCCGAAAAAAACGCCTTACTATACTATGACGTTTTTTATGACATTTTGAGGTCAAAAAAAATTTTGACTTTTTTTGCCCGAAAAAAACGCCTCACTATACTATGACGTTTTTTATGACATTTTGAGGTCAAAAAAATTTTTGACTTTTTTTGGCCGATTTTGACGCCTTACTATACTATGACGTTTTTTATGACATTTTGAGGTCAAAAAAAATTTTGACTTTTTTTGGCCGAAAAAAACGCCTTACTATACTATGACGTTTTTTACGACATTTTGAGGTCAAAAAAATTTTTGACTTTTTTTGGCCGATTTTGACGCCTTACTATACTATGACGTTTTTTATGACATTTTGAGGTCAAAAATATTTTTGACTTTTTTTGGCCGATTTTGACGCCTTACTATACTATGACGTTTTTTACGACATTTTGAGGTCAAAATTTTTTTTGACTTTTTTTGCCCGAAAAAAACGCCTTACTATACTATGACGTTTTTTATGACATTTTGAGGTCAAAAAAAATTTTGACTTTTTTTGCCCGAAAAAAACGCCTTACTATACTATGACGTTTTTTATGACATTTTGAGGTCCAAAAAAATTTTGACTTTTTTTGGCCGATTTTGACGCCTTACTATACTATGACGTTTTTTATGACATTTTGAGGTCAAAAAATTTTTTGACTTTTTTTGTCCGATTTTGACGCCTTACTATACTATGACGTTTTTTACGACATTTTGAGGTCAAAAAAATTTTTTGACTTTTTTTTGGCCGATTTTGACGCCTTACTATACTATGACGTTTTTTATGACATTTTGAGGTCAAAAAAAATTGTGACTTTTTTTGGCCGAAAAAAACGTCTTACTATACTATGACGTTTTTTACGACATTTTGATGTCAAAAAATTTTTTGACTTTTTTTGGCCGATTTTGACGCCTTACTATACTATGACGTTTTTTACGACATTTTGAGGTCAAAATTTTTTTTGACTTTTTTTGGCCGATTTTGACGCCTTACTATACTATGACATTTTTTACGACATTTTGAGGTCAAAAAAATTTTTGACTTTTTTTGGCCGATTTTGACGCCATACTATACTATGACGTTTTTTATGACATTTTGAGGTCCAAAAAATTTTTGACTTTTTTTGGCCGATTTTGACGCCTTACTATACTATGACGTTTTTTATGACATTTTGAGGTCAAAAAAAATTTTGACTTTTTTTGGCCGAAAAAAACGCCTTACTATACTATGACGTTTTTTACGACATTTTGAGGTCAAAAAAATTTTTGACTTTTTTTGGCCGATTTTGACGCCTTACTATACTATGACGTTTTTTATGACATTTTGAGGTCAAAAATATTTTTGACTTTTTTTGGCCGATTTTGACGCCTTACTATACTATGACGTTTTTTACGACATTTTGAGGTCAAAATTTTTTTTGACTTTTTTTGCCCGAAAAAAACGCCTTACTATACTATGACGTTTTTTACGACATTTTGAGGTCAAAAAAATTTTTTGACTTTTTTTTGGCCGATTTTGACGCCTTACTATACTATGACGTTTTTTATGACATTTTGAGGTCAAAAAAAATTGTGACTTTTTTTGGCCGAAAAAAACGTCTTACTATACTATGACGTTTTTTACGACATTTTGATGTCAAAAAATTTTTTGACTTTTTTTGGCCGATTTTGACGCCTTACTATACTATGACGTTTTTTACGACATTTTGAGGTCAAAATTTTTTTTGACTTTTTTTGGCCGATTTTGACGCCTTACTATACTATGACGTTTTTTATGACATTTTGAGGTCAAAAATATTTTTGACTTTTTTTGGCCGATTTTGACGCCTTACTATACTATGACGTTTTTTATGACATTTTGAGGTCAAAAATATTTTTGACTTTTTTTGGCCGAAAAAAACGCCTTACTATACTATGACGTTTTTTACGACATTTTGAGGTCAAAAAAATTTTTGACTTTTTTTGGCCGAAAAAAACGCCTTACTATACTATGACGTTTTTTATGACATTTTGAGGTCAAAATTTTTTTTGACTTTTTTTGGCCGAAAAAAACGCCTTACTATACTATGACGTTTTTTACGACATTTTGAGATCAAAAAAATTTTTGACTTTTTTTGCCCGAAAAAAACGCCTTACTATACTATGACGTTTTTTATGACATTTTGAGGTCAAAAAAAATTTTGACTTTTTTTGGCCGATTTTGACGCCTTACTATACTATGACGTTTTTTATGACATTTTGAGGTCAAAAATTTTTTGACTTTTTTTGGCCGAAAAAAACGCCTTACTATACTATGACGTTTTTTATGACATTTTGAAGTCCAAAAAATTTTTGACTTTTTTTGCCCGAAAAAGACGCCTTACTATACTATGACGTTTTTTATGACATTTTGAGGTCCAAAAAAATTTTGACTTTTTTTGGCCGATTTTGACGCCTTACTATACTATGACGTTTTTTATGACATTTTGAGGTCAAAAAATTTTTTGACTTTTTTTGTCCGATTTTGACGCCTTACTATACTATGACGTTTTTTACGACATTTTGAGGTCAAAAAAATTTTTTGACTTTTTTTTGGCCGATTTTGACGCCTTACTATACTATGACGTTTTTTATGACATTTTGAGGTCAAAAAAAATTGTGACTTTTTTTGGCCGAAAAAAACGTCTTACTATACTATGACGTTTTTTACGACATTTTGATGTCAAAAAATTTTTTGACTTTTTTTGGCCGATTTTGACGCCTTACTATACTATGACGTTTTTTACGACATTTTGAGGTCAAAATTTTTTTTGACTTTTTTTGGCCGATTTTGACGCCTTACTATACTATGACGTTTTTTACGACATTTTGAGGTCCAAATTTTTTTTGACTTTTTTTGCCCGAAAAAAACGCCTTACTATACTATGACGTTTTTTATGACATTTTGAGGTCAAAAAAAATTTTGACTTTTTTTGCCCGAAAAAAACGCCTCACTATACTATGACGTTTTTTATGACATTTTGAGGTCAAAAAAATTTTTGACTTTTTTTGGCCGATTTTGACGCCTTACTATACTATGACGTTTTTTATGACATTTTGAGGTCAAAAAAAATTTTGACTTTTTTTGGCCGAAAAAAACGCCTTACTATACTATGACGTTTTTTACGACATTTTGAGGTCAAAAAAATTTTTGACTTTTTTTGGCCGATTTTGACGCCTTACTATACTATGACGTTTTTTATGACATTTTGAGGTCAAAAATATTTTTGACTTTTTTTGGCCGATTTTGACGCCTTACTATACTATGACGTTTTTTACGACATTTTGAGGTCAAAATTTTTTTTGACTTTTTTTGCCCGAAAAAAACGCCTTACTATACTATGACGTTTTTTATGACATTTTGAGGTCAAAAAAAATTTTGACTTTTTTTGCCCGAAAAAAACGCCTTACTATACTATGACGTTTTTTATGACATTTTGAGGTCCAAAAAAATTTTGACTTTTTTTGGCCGATTTTGACGCCTTACTATACTATGACGTTTTTTATGACATTTTGAGGTCAAAAAATTTTTTGACTTTTTTTGTCCGATTTTGACGCCTTACTATACTATGACGTTTTTTACGACATTTTGAGGTCAAAAAAATTTTTTGACTTTTTTTTGGCCGATTTTGACGCCTTACTATACTATGACGTTTTTTATGACATTTTGAGGTCAAAAAAAATTGTGACTTTTTTTGGCCGAAAAAAACGTCTTACTATACTATGACGTTTTTTACGACATTTTGATGTCAAAAAATTTTTTGACTTTTTTTGGCCGATTTTGACGCCTTACTATACTATGACGTTTTTTACGACATTTTGAGGTCAAAATTTTTTTTGACTTTTTTTGGCCGATTTTGACGCCTTACTATACTATGACGTTTTTTATGACATTTTGAGGTCAAAAATATTTTTGACTTTTTTTGGCCGATTTTGACGCCTTACTATACTATGACGTTTTTTATGACATTTTGAGGTCAAAAATATTTTTGACTTTTTTTGGCCGAAAAAAACGCCTTACTATACTATGACGTTTTTTACGACATTTTGAGGTCAAAAAAATTTTTGACTTTTTTTGGCCGAAAAAAACGCCTTACTATACTATGACGTTTTTTATGACATTTTGAGGTCAAAATTTTTTTTGACTTTTTTTGGCCGAAAAAAACGCCTTACTATACTATGACGTTTTTTACGACATTTTGAGATCAAAAAAATTTTTGACTTTTTTTGCCCGAAAAAAACGCCTTACTATACTATGACGTTTTTTATGACATTTTGAGGTCAAAAAAAATTTTGACTTTTTTTGGCCGATTTTGACGCCTTACTATACTATGACGTTTTTTATGACATTTTGAGGTCAAAAATTTTTTGACTTTTTTTGGCCGAAAAAAACGCCTTACTATACTATGACGTTTTTTATGACATTTTGAAGTCCAAAAAATTTTTGACTTTTTTTGCCCGAAAAAGACGCCTTACTATACTATGACGTTTTTTATGACATTTTGAGGTCCAAAAAAATTTTGACTTTTTTTGGCCGATTTTGACGCCTTACTATACTATGACGTTTTTTATGACATTTTGAGGTCAAAAAATTTTTTGACTTTTTTTGTCCGATTTTGACGCCTTACTATACTATGACGTTTTTTACGACATTTTGAGGTCAAAAAAATTTTTTGACTTTTTTTTGGCCGATTTTGACGCCTTACTATACTATGACGTTTTTTATGACATTTTGAGGTCAAAAAAAATTGTGACTTTTTTTGGCCGAAAAAAACGTCTTACTATACTATGACGTTTTTTACGACATTTTGATGTCAAAAAATTTTTTGACTTTTTTTGGCCGATTTTGACGCCTTACTATACTATGACGTTTTTTACGACATTTTGAGGTCAAAATTTTTTTTGACTTTTTTTGGCCGATTTTGACGCCTTACTATACTATGACGTTTTTTACGACATTTTGAGGTCCAAATTTTTTTTGACTTTTTTTGCCCGAAAAAAACGCCTTACTATACTATGACGTTTTTTATGACATTTTGAGGTCAAAAAAAATTTTGACTTTTTTTGCCCGAAAAAAACGCCTCACTATACTATGACGTTTTTTATGACATTTTGAGGTCAAAAAAATTTTTGACTTTTTTTGGCCGATTTTGACGCCTTACTATACTATGACGTTTTTTATGACATTTTGAGGTCAAAAAAAATTTTGACTTTTTTTGGCCGAAAAAAACGCCTTACTATACTATGACGTTTTTTACGACATTTTGAGGTCAAAAAAATTTTTGACTTTTTTTGGCCGATTTTGACGCCTTACTATACTATGACGTTTTTTATGACATTTTGAGGTCAAAAATATTTTTGACTTTTTTTGGCCGATTTTGACGCCTTACTATACTATGACGTTTTTTACGACATTTTGAGGTCAAAATTTTTTTTGACTTTTTTTGCCCGAAAAAAACGCCTTACTATACTATGACGTTTTTTACGACATTTTGAGGTCAAAAAAATTTTTTGACTTTTTTTTGGCCGATTTTGACGCCTTACTATACTATGACGTTTTTTATGACATTTTGAGGTCAAAAAAAATTGTGACTTTTTTTGGCCGAAAAAAACGTCTTACTATACTATGACGTTTTTTACGACATTTTGATGTCAAAAAATTTTTTGACTTTTTTTGGCCGATTTTGACGCCTTACTATACTATGACGTTTTTTACGACATTTTGAGGTCAAAATTTTTTTTGACTTTTTTTGGCCGATTTTGACGCCTTACTATACTATGACGTTTTTTATGACATTTTGAGGTCAAAAATATTTTTGACTTTTTTTGGCCGATTTTGACGCCTTACTATACTATGACGTTTTTTATGACATTTTGAGGTCAAAAATATTTTTGACTTTTTTTGGCCGAAAAAAACGCCTTACTATACTATGACGTTTTTTACGACATTTTGAGGTCAAAAAAATTTTTGACTTTTTTTGGCCGAAAAAAAACGCCTTACTATACTATGACGTTTTTTATGACATTTTGAGGTCAAAATTTTTTTTGACTTTTTTTGGCCGAAAAAAACGCCTTACTATACTATGACGTTTTTTACGACATTTTGAGATCAAAAAAATTTTTGACTTTTTTTGCCCGAAAAAAACGCCTTACTATACTATGACGTTTTTTATGACATTTTGAGGTCAAAAAAAATTTTGACTTTTTTTGGCCGATTTTGACGCCTTACTATACTATGACGTTTTTTATGACATTTTGAGGTCAAAAAAAATTTTGACTTTTTTTGGCCGAAAAAAACGCCTTACTATACTATGACGTTTTTTACGACATTTTGAGGTCAAAAAAATTTTTGACTTTTTTTGGCCGATTTTGACGCCTTACTATACTATGACGTTTTTTATGACATTTTGAGGTCAAAAATATTTTTGACTTTTTTTGGCCGATTTTGACGCCTTACTATACTATGACGTTTTTTACGACATTTTGAGGTCAAAATTTTTTTTGACTTTTTTTGCCCGAAAAAAACGCCTTACTATACTATGACGTTTTTTATGACATTTTGAGGTCAAAAAAAATTTTGACTTTTTTTGCCCGAAAAAAACGCCTTACTATACTATGACGTTTTTTATGACATTTTGAGGTCCAAAAAAATTTTGACTTTTTTTGGCCGATTTTGACGCCTTACTATACTATGACGTTTTTTATGACATTTTGAGGTCAAAAAATTTTTTGACTTTTTTTGTCCGATTTTGACGCCTTACTATACTATGACGTTTTTTACGACATTTTGAGGTCAAAAAAATTTTTTGACTTTTTTTTGGCCGATTTTGACGCCTTACTATACTATGACGTTTTTTATGACATTTTGAGGTCAAAAAAAATTGTGACTTTTTTTGGCCGAAAAAAACGTCTTACTATACTATGACGTTTTTTACGACATTTTGATGTCAAAAAATTTTTTGACTTTTTTTGGCCGATTTTGACGCCTTACTATACTATGACGTTTTTTACGACATTTTGAGGTCAAAATTTTTTTTGACTTTTTTTGGCCGATTTTGACGCCTTACTATACTATGACGTTTTTTACGACATTTTGAGGTCCAAATTTTTTTTGACTTTTTTTGCCCGAAAAAAACGCCTTACTATACTATGACGTTTTTTATGACATTTTGAGGTCAAAAAAAATTTTGACTTTTTTTGCCCGAAAAAAACGCCTCACTATACTATGACGTTTTTTATGACATTTTGAGGTCAAAAAAATTTTTGACTTTTTTTGGCCGATTTTGACGCCTTACTATACTATGACGTTTTTTATGACATTTTGAGGTCAAAAAAAATTTTGACTTTTTTTGGCCGAAAAAAACGCCTTACTATACTATGACGTTTTTTACGACATTTTGAGGTCAAAAAAATTTTTGACTTTTTTTGGCCGATTTTGACGCCTTACTATACTATGACGTTTTTTATGACATTTTGAGGTCAAAAATATTTTTGACTTTTTTTGGCCGATTTTGACGCCTTACTATACTATGACGTTTTTTACGACATTTTGAGGTCAAAATTTTTTTTGACTTTTTTTGCCCGAAAAAAACGCCTTACTATACTATGACGTTTTTTATGACATTTTGAGGTCAAAAAAAATTTTGACTTTTTTTGCCCGAAAAAAACGCCTTACTATACTATGACGTTTTTTATGACATTTTGAGGTCAAAAAAATTTTTGACTTTTTTTGGCCGATTTTGACGCCTTACTATACTATGACGTTTTTTATGACATTTTGAGGTCAAAAAAAATTTTGACTTTTTTTGGCCGAAAAAAACGCCTTACTATACTATGACGTTTTTTACGACATTTTGAGGTCAAAAAAATTTTTGACTTTTTTTGGCCGATTTTGACGCCTTACTATACTATGACGTTTTTTACGACCAAAAGTCCAAAAAATTTTTGACTTTTTTTGCCCGAAAAAGACGCCTTACTATACTATGACGTTTTTTATGACATTTTGAGGTCAAAAAAAATTTTGACTTTTTTTGGCCGATTTTGACGCCATACTATACTATGACGTTTTTTATGACATTTTGAGGTCCAAAAAATTTTTGACTTTTTTTGCCCGAAAAAAACGCCTTACTATACTATGACGTTTTTTACGACATTTTGAGGTCAAAAATATTTTTGACTTTTTTTGGCCGAAAAAAACGCCTTACTATACTATGACGTTTTTTACGACATTTTGAGGTCAAAAAAATTTTTGACTTTTTTTGGCCGAAAAAAACGCCTTACTATACTATGACGTTTTTTACGACATTTTGAGGTCAAAATTTTTTTTGACTTTTTTTGGCCGAAAAAAACGCCTTACTATACTATGACGTTTTTTACGACATTTTGAGGTCAAAAAAATTTTTTGACTTTTTTTTGCCCGAAAAAAACGCCTTACTATACTATGACGTTTTTTATGACATTTTGAGGTCAAAAAAAATTTTGACTTTTTTTGGCCGAAAAAAACGCCTTACTATACTATGACGTTTTTTACGACATTTTGAGATCAAAAAAATTTTTGACTTTTTTTGCCCGAAAAAAACGCCTTACTATACTATGACGTTTTTTATGACATTTTGAGGTCAAAAAAAATTTTGACTTTTTTTGGCCGATTTTGACGCCTTACTATACTATGACGTTTTTTATGACATTTTGAGGTCAAAAATTTTTTGACTTTTTTTGGCCGAAAAAAACGCCTTACTATACTATGACGTTTTTTATGACATTTTGAAGTCCAAAAAATTTTTGACTTTTTTTGCCCGAAAAAGACGCCTTACTATACTATGACGTTTTTTATGACATTTTGAGGTCAAAAAAAATTTTGACTTTTTTTGGCCGATTTTGACGCCATACTATACTGACGTTTTTTATGACATTTTGAGGTCCAAAAAATTTTTGACTTTTTTTGCCCGAAAAAAACGCCTTACTATACTATGACGTTTTTTACGACATTTTGAGGTCAAAAAATTTTTTGACTTTTTTTGGCCGATTTTGACGCCTTACTATACTATGACGTTTTTTACGACATTTTGAGGTCAAAAAAATTTTTGACTTTTTTTGGCCGATTTTGACGCCATACTATACTATGACGTTTTTTATGACATTTTGAGGTCCAAAAAATTTTTTACTTTTTTTGCCCGAAAAAAACGCCTTACTATACTATGACGTTTTTTACGACATTTTGAGGTCAAAAAATTTTTTGACTTTTTTTGGCCGATTTTGACGCCTTACTATACTATGACGTTTTTTACGACATTTTGAGGTCAAAAAAAATTTTGACTTTTTTTGGCCGATTTTGACGCCATACTATACTATGACGTTTTTTATGACATTTTGAGGTCCAAAAAATTTTTGACTTTTTTTGCCCGAAAAAAACGCCTTACTATACTATGACGTTTTTTACGACATTTTGAGGTCAAAAAAATTTTTGACTTTTTTTGTCCCATTTTGACGCCTTACTATACTATGACGTTTTTTACGACATTTTGAGGTCAAAATTTTTTTTGACTTTTTTTGGCCGATTTTGACGCCTTACTATACTATGACGTTTTTTACGACATTTTGAGGTCAAAATATTTTTTGACTTTTTTTGCCCGAAAAAAACGCCTTACTATACTATGACGTTTTTTATGACATTTTGAGGTCAAAAAAAATTTTGACTTTTTTTGCCCGAAAAAAACGCCTTACTATACTATGACGTTTTTTATGACATTTTGAGGTCAAAAAAATTTTTGACTTTTTTTGGCCGATTTTGACGCCTTACTATACTATGACGTTTTTTATGACATTTTGAGGTCAAAAATATTTTTGACTTTTTTTGGCCGATTTTGACGCCTTACTATACTATGACGTTTTTTATGACATTTTGAGGTCAAAAATATTTTTGACTTTTTTTGGCCGAAAAAAACGCCTTACTATACTATGACGTTTTTTACGACATTTTGAGGTCAAAAAAATTTTTGACTTTTTTTGGCCGAAAAAAACGCCTTACTATACTATGACGTTTTTTACGACATTTTGAGGTCAAAATTTTTTTTGACTTTTTTTGGCCGAAAAAAACGCCTTACTATACTATGACGTTTTTTACGACATTTTGAGATCAAAAAAATTTTTGACTTTTTTTGGCCGAAAAAAACGCCTTACTATACTATGACGTTTTTTACGACATTTTGAGGTCAAAATTTTTTTTGACTTTTTTTGGCCGAAAAAAACGCCTTACTATACTATGACGTTTTTTACGACATTTTGAGGTCAAAAAAATTTTTGACTTTTTTTGGCCGAAAAAAACGCCTTACTATACTATGACGTTTTTTACGACATTTTGAGGTCAAAAAAATTTTTGACTTTTTTTGGCCGATTTTGACGCCTTACTATACTATGACGTTTTTTATGACATTTTGAGGTCAAAAAATTTTTTGACTTTTTTTGGCCGAAAAAAACGCCTTACTATACTATGACGTTTTTTATGACATTTTGAAGTCCAAAAAATTTTTGACTTTTTTTGCCCGAAAAAGACGCCTTACTATACTATGACGTTTTTTATGACATTTTGAGGTCAAAAAAATTTTTGACTTTTTTTGGCCGATTTTGACGCCATACTATACTATGACGTTTTTTATGACATTTTGAGGTCCAAAAAATTTTTGACTTTTTTTGCCCGAAAAAAACGCCTTACTATACTATGACGTTTTTTACGACATTTTGAGGTCAAAAAATTTTTTGACTTTTTTTGGCCGATTTTGACGCCTTACTATACTATGACGTTTTTTACGACATTTTGAGGTCAAAAAAAATTGTGACTTTTTTTGGCCGATTTTGACGCCATACTATACTATGACGTTTTTTATGACATTTTGAGGTCCAAAAAATTTTTGACTTTTTTTGCCCGAAAAAAACGCCTTACTATACTATGACGTTTTTTACGACATTTTGAGGTCAAAATTTTTTTTGACTTTTTTTGGCCGATTTTGACGCCTTACTATACTATGACGTTTTTTACGACATTTTGAGGTCAAAATATTTTTTGACTTTTTTTGCCCGAAAAAAACGCCTTACTATACTATGACGTTTTTTATGACATTTTGAGGTCAAAAAAAATTTTGACTTTTTTTGCCCGAAAAAAACGCCTTACTATACTATGACGTTTTTTATGACATTTTGAGGTCAAAAAAATTTTTGACTTTTTTTGGCCGATTTTGACGCCTTACTATACTATGACGTTTTTTATGACATTTTGAGGTCAAAAATATTTTTGACTTTTTTTGGCCGATTTTGACGCCTTACTATACTATGACGTTTTTTATGACATTTTGAGGTCAAAAATATTTTTGACTTTTTTTGGCCGAAAAAAACGCCTTACTATACTATGACGTTTTTTACGACATTTTGAGGTCAAAAAAATTTTTGACTTTTTTTGGCCGAAAAAAACGCCTTACTATACTATGACGTTTTTTACGACATTTTGAGGTCAAAATTTTTTTTGACTTTTTTTGGCCGAAAAAAACGCCTTACTATACTATGACGTTTTTTACGACATTTTGAGATCAAAAAAATTTTTGACTTTTTTTGCCCGAAAAAAAACGCCTTACTATACTATGACGTTTTTTATGACATTTTGAGGTCAAAAAAAATTTTGACTTTTTTTGGCCGATTTTGACGCCTTACTATACTATGACGTTTTTTATGACATTTTGAGGTCAAAAATTTTTTGACTTTTTTTGGCCGAAAAAAACGCCTTACTATACTATGACGTTTTTTATGACATTTTGAAGTCCAAAAAATTTTTGACTTTTTTTGCCCGAAAAAGACGCCTTACTATACTATGACGTTTTTTATGACATTTTGAGGTCAAAAAAAATTTTGACTTTTTTTGGCCGATTTTGACGCCATACTATACTATGACGTTTTTTATGACATTTTGAGGTCCAAAAAATTTTTGACTTTTTTTGCCCGAAAAAAACGCCTTACTATACTATGACGTTTTTTACGACATTTTGAGGTCAAAAAATTTTTTGACTTTTTTTGGCCGATTTTGACGCCTTACTATACTATGACGTTTTTTACGACATTTTGAGGTCAAAAAAAATTTTGACTTTTTTTGGCCGATTTTGACGCCATACTATACTATGACGTTTTTTATGACATTTTGAGGTCCAAAAAATTTTTGACTTTTTTTGCCCGAAAAAAACGCCTTACTATACTATGACGTTTTTTATGACATTTTGAGGTCAAAAAAAATTTTGACTTTTTTTGCCCGAAAAAAACGCCTTACTATACTATGACGTTTTTTATGACATTTTGAGGTCCAAAAAAATTTTGACTTTTTTTGGCCGAAAAAAACGCCTTACTATACTATGACGTTTTTTACGACATTTTGAGGTCAAAAAATTTTTTGACTTTTTTTGGCCGAAAAAAAACGCCTTACTATACTATGACGTTTTTTACGACATTTTGAGGTCAAAAAAATTTTTGACTTTTTTTGGCCGATTTTGACGCCTTACTATACTATGACGTTTTTTATGACATTTTGAGGTCAAAAATATTTTTGACTTTTTTTGGCCGATTTTGACGCCTTACTATACTATGACGTTTTTTATGACATTTTGAGGTCAAAAATATTTTTGACTTTTTTTGGCCGAAAAAAACGCCTTACTATACTATGACGTTTTTTACGACATTTTGAGGTCAAAAAAATTTTTGACTTTTTTTGGCCGAAAAAAACGCCTTACTATACTATGACGTTTTTTACGACATTTTGAGGTCAAAAATTTTTTTGACTTTTTTTGGCCGAAAAAAACGCCTTACTATACTATGACGTTTTTTACGACATTTTGAGGTCAAAAATTTTTTTGACTTTTTTTGGCCGAAAAAAACGCCTTACTATACTATGACGTTTTTTACGACATTTTGAGATCAAAAAAATTTTTGACTTTTTTTGCCCGAAAAAAACGCCTTACTATACTATGACGTTTTTTATGACATTTTGAGGTCAAAAAAAATTTTGACTTTTTTTGGCCGATTTTGACGCCATACTATACTATGACGTTTTTTATGACATTTTGAGGTCCAAAAAATTTTTGACTTTTTTTGCCCGAAAAAAACGCCTTACTATACTATGACGTTTTTTATGACATTTTGAGGTCAAAAAAAATTTTGACTTTTTTTGCCCGAAAAAAACGCCTTACTATACTATGACGTTTTTTATGACATTTTGAGGTCAAAAAAAATTGTGACTTTTTTTGGCCGAAAAAAACGTCTTACTATACTATGACGTTTTTTACGACATTTTGATGTCAAAAAATTTTTTGACTTTTTTTGGCCGATTTTGACGCCTTACTATACTATGACGTTTTTTACGACATTTTGAGGTCAAAATTTTTTTTGACTTTTTTTGGCCGATTTTGACGCCTTACTATACTATGACGTTTTTTACGACATTTTGAGGTCAAAATTTTTTTTGACTTTTTTTGGCCGATTTTGACGCCTTACTATACTATGACGTTTTTTACGACATTTTGAGGTCAAAATTTTTTTTGACTTTTTTTGGCCGAAAAAAACGCCTTACTATACTATGACGTTTTTTACGACATTTTGAGGTCAAAAAATTTTTTGACTTTTTTTGGCCGAAAAAAACGCCTTACTATACTATGACGTTTTTTACGACATTTTGAGGTCAAAAAAATTTTTGACTTTTTTTGGCCGATTTTGACGCCTTACTATACTATGACGTTTTTTATGACATTTTGAGGTCAAAAATATTTTTGACTTTTTTTGGCCGATTTTGACGCCTTACTATACTATGACGTTTTTTACGACATTTTGAGGTCAAAAATATTTTTGACTTTTTTTGGCCGAAAAAAACGCCTTACTATACTATGACGTTTTTTACGACATTTTGAGGTCAAAAAAATTTTTGACTTTTTTTGGCCGAAAAAAACGCCTTACTATACTATGACGTTTTTTACGACATTTTGAGGTCAAAAATTTTTTTGACTTTTTTTGGCCGAAAAAAACGCCTTACTATACTATGACGTTTTTTACGACATTTTGAGGTCAAAAATTTTTTTGACTTTTTTTGGCCGAAAAAAAACGCCTTACTATACTATGACGTTTTTTACGACATTTTGAGATCAAAAAAATTTTTGACTTTTTTTGCCCGAAAAAAACGCCTTACTATACTATGACGTTTTTTATGACATTTTGAGGTCAAAAAAAATTTTGACTTTTTTTGGCCGATTTTGACGCCATACTATACTATGACGTTTTTTATGACATTTTGAGGTCCAAAAAATTTTTGACTTTTTTTGCCCGAAAAAAACGCCTTACTATACTATGACGTTTTTTATGACATTTTGAGGTCAAAAAAAATTGTGACTTTTTTTGCCCGAAAAAAACGCCTTACTATACTATGACGTTTTTTATGACATTTTGAGGTCAAAAAAAATTGTGACTTTTTTTGGCCGAAAAAAACGTCTTACTATACTATGACGTTTTTTACGACATTTTGATGTCAAAAAATTTTTTGACTTTTTTTGGCCGATTTTGACGCCTTACTATACTATGACGTTTTTTACGACATTTTGAGGTCAAAATTTTTTTTGACTTTTTTTGGCCGATTTTGACGCCTTACTATACTATGACGTTTTTTACGACATTTTGAGGTCAAAATTTTTTTTGACTTTTTTTGGCCGAAAAAAACGCCTTACTATACTATGACGTTTTTTACGACATTTTGAGGTCAAAAAATTTTTTGACTTTTTTTGGCCGAAAAAAACGCCTTACTATACTATGACGTTTTTTACGACATTTTGAGGTCAAAAAATTTTTTGACTTTTTTTGGCCGATTTTGACGCCTTACTATACTATGACGTTTTTTATGACATTTTGAGGTCAAAAATATTTTTGACTTTTTTTGGCCGATTTTGACGCCTTACTATACTATGACGTTTTTTATGACATTTTGAGGTCAAAAATATTTTTGACTTTTTTTGGCCGAAAAAAACGCCTTACTATACTATGACGTTTTTTACGACATTTTGAGGTCAAAAAAATTTTTGACTTTTTTTGGCCGAAAAAAACGCCTTACTATACTATGACGTTTTTTACGACATTTTGAGGTCAAAAATTTTTTTGACTTTTTTTGGCCGAAAAAAACGCCTTACTATACTATGACGTTTTTTACGACATTTTGAGGTCAAAAATTTTTTTGACTTTTTTTGGCCGAAAAAAACGCCTTACTATACTATGACGTTTTTTACGACATTTTGAGATCAAAAAAATTTTTGACTTTTTTTGCCCGAAAAAAACGCCTTACTATACTATGACGTTTTTTATGACATTTTGAGGTCAAAAAAAATTTTGACTTTTTTTGGCCGATTTTGACGCATTACTATACTATGATGTTTTTTATGACATTTTGAGGTCAAAAATTTTTTGACTTTTTTTGGCCGAAAAAAACGCCTTACTATACTATGACGTTTTTTATGACATTTTGAAGTCCAAAAAATTTTTGACTTTTTTTGCCCGAAAAAGACGCCTTACTATACTATGACGTTTTTTATGACATTTTGAGGTCAAAAAAAATTTTGACTTTTTTTGGCCGATTTTGACGCCATACTATACTATGACGTTTTTTATGACATTTTGAGGTCCAAAAAATGTTTGACTTTTTTTGCCCGAAAAAAACGCCTTACTATACTATGACGTTTTTTACGACATTTTGAGGTCAAAAAATTTTTTGACTTTTTTTGGCCGATTTTGACGCCTTACTATACTATGACGTTTTTTACGACATTTTGAGGTCAAAAAAAATTTTGACTTTTTTTGGCCGATTTTGACGCCATACTATACTATGACGTTTTTTATGACATTTTGAGGTCCAAAAAATTTTTGACTTTTTTTGCCCGAAAAAAACGCCTTACTATACTATGACGTTTTTTACGACATTTTGAGGTCAAAAAATTTTTTGACTTTTTTTGGCCGATTTTGACGCCTTACTATACTATGACGTTTTTTACGACATTTTGAGGTCAAAAAAAATTTTGACTTTTTTTGGCCGATTTTGACGCCATACTATACTATGACGTTTTTTATGACATTTTGAGGTCCAAAAAATTTTTGACTTTTTTTGCCCGAAAAAAACGCCTTACTATACTATGACGTTTTTTACGACATTTTGAGGTCAAAAAAATTTTTGACTTTTTTTGTCCCATTTTGACGCCTTACTATACTATGACGTTTTTTACGACATTTTGAGGTCAAAATTTTTTTTGACTTTTTTTGGCCGATTTTGACGCCTTACTATACTATGACGTTTTTTACGACATTTTGAGGTCAAAATATTTTTTGACTTTTTTTGCCCGAAAAAAACGCCTTACTATACTATGACGTTTTTTATGACATTTTGAGGTCAAAAAAAATTTTGACTTTTTTTGCCCGAAAAAAAACGCCTTACTATACTATGACGTTTTTTATGACATTTTGAGGTCAAAAAAATTTTTGACTTTTTTTGGCCGATTTTGACGCCTTACTATACTATGACGTTTTTTACGACATTTTGAGGTCAAAAATATTTTTGACTTTTTTTGGCCGAAAAAAACGCCTTACTATACTATGACGTTTTTTACGACATTTTGAGGTCAAAAAAATTTTTGACTTTTTTTGGCCGATTTTGACGCCTTACTATACTATGATGTTTTTTATGACATTTTGAGGTCAAAAATATTTTTGACTTTTTTTGGCCGATTTTGACGCCTTACTATACTATGACGTTTTTTATGACATTTTGAGGTCAAAAATATTTTTGACTTTTTTTGGCCGAAAAAAACGCCTTACTATACTATGACGTTTTTTACGACATTTTGAGGTCAAAAAAATTTTTGACTTTTTTTGGCCGAAAAAAACGCCTTACTATACTATGACGTTTTTTACGACATTTTGAGGTCAAAAATTTTTTTGACTTTTTTTGGCCGAAAAAAACGCCTTACTATACTATGACGTTTTTTACGACATTTTGAGGTCAAAAATTTTTTTGACTTTTTTTGGCCGAAAAAAACGCCTTACTATACTATGACGTTTTTTACGACATTTTGAGATCAAAAAATTTTTTGACTTTTTTTGCCCGAAAAAAACGCCTTACTATACTATGACGTTTTTTATGACATTTTGAGGTCAAAAAAAATTTTGACTTTTTTTGGCCGATTTTGACGCATTACTATACTATGACGTTTTTTATGACATTTTGAGGTCAAAAATTTTTTGACTTTTTTTGGCCGAAAAAAACGCCTTACTATACTATGACGTTTTTTATGACATTTTGAAGTCCAAAAAATTTTTGACTTTTTTTGCCCGAAAAAGACGCCTTACTATACTATGACGTTTTTTATGACATTTTAAGGTCAAAAAAAATTTTGACTTTTTTTGGCCGATTTTGACGCCATACTATACTATGACGTTTTTTATGACATTTTGAGGTCCAAAAAATGTTTGACTTTTTTTGCCCGAAAAAAACGCCTTACTATACTATGACGTTTTTTACGACATTTTGAGGTCAAAAAATTTTTTGACTTTTTTTGGCCGATTTTGACGCCTTACTATACTATGACGTTTTTTACGACATTTTGAGGTCAAAAAAAATTTTGACTTTTTTTGGCCGATTTTGACGCCATACTATACTATGACGTTTTTTATGACATTTTGAGGTCCAAAAAATTTTTGACTTTTTTTGCCCGAAAAAAACGCCTTACTATACTATGACGTTTTTTACGACATTTTGAGGTCAAAAAATTTTTTGACTTTTTTTGGCCGATTTTGACGCCTTACTATACTATGACGTTTTTTACGACATTTTGAGGTCAAAAAAAATTTTTGACTTTTTTTGGCCGATTTTGACGCCATACTATACTATGACGTTTTTTATGACATTTTGAGGTCCAAAAAATTTTTGACTTTTTTTGCCCGAAAAAAACGCCTTACTATACTATGACGTTTTTTACGACATTTTGAGGTCAAAAAAATTTTTGACTTTTTTTGTCCCATTTTGACGCCTTACTATACTATGACGTTTTTTACGACATTTTGAGGTCAAAATTTTTTTTGACTTTTTTTGGCCGATTTTGACGCCTTACTATACTATGACGTTTTTTACGACATTTTGAGGTCAAAATATTTTTTGACTTTTTTTGCCCGAAAAAAACGCCTTACTATACTATGACGTTTTTTATGACATTTTGAGGTCAAAAAAAATTTTGACTTTTTTTGCCCGAAAAAAACGCCTTACTATACTATGACGTTTTTTATGACATTTTGAGGTCAAAAAAATTTTTGACTTTTTTTGGCCGATTTTGACGCCTTACTATACTATGACGTTTTTTACGACATTTTGAGGTCAAAAATATTTTTGACTTTTTTTGGCCGAAAAAAACGCCTTACTATACTATGACGTTTTTTACGACATTTTGAGGTCAAAAAAATTTTTGACTTTTTTTGGCCGAAAAAAACGCCTTACTATACTATGACGTTTTTTACGACATTTTGAGGTCAAAATTTTTTTTGACTTTTTTTGGCCGAAAAAAACGCCTTACTATACTATGACGTTTTTTACGACATTTTGAGGTCAAAAAAATTTTTGACTTTTTTTGGCCGAAAAAAACGCCTTACTATACTATGACGTTTTTTACGACATTTTGAGGTCAAAAAAATTTTTGACTTTTTTTGGCCGATTTTGACGCCTTACTATACTATGACGTTTTTTACGACATTTTGAGGTCAAAAAAAATTTTGACTTTTTTTGGCCGATTTTGACGCCATACTATACTATGACGTTTTTTATGACATTTTGAGGTCCAAAAAATTTTTGACTTTTTTTGCCCGAAAAAAACGCCTTACTATACTATGACGTTTTTTACGACATTTTGAGGTCAAAAAATTTTTTGACTTTTTTTGGCCGATTTTGACGCCTTACTATACTATGACGTTTTTTACGACATTTTGAGGTCAAAAAAAATTTTGACTTTTTTTGGCCGATTTTGACGCCATACTATACTATGACGTTTTTTATGACATTTTGAGGTCCAAAAAATTTTTGACTTTTTTTGCCCGAAAAAAACGCCTTACTATACTATGACGTTTTTTACGACATTTTGAGGTCAAAAAAATTTTTGACTTTTTTTGTCCCATTTTGACGCCTTACTATACTATGACGTTTTTTACGACATTTTGAGGTCAAAATTTTTTTTGACTTTTTTTGGCCGATTTTGACGCCTTACTATACTATGACGTTTTTTACGACATTTTGAGGTCAAAAAAATTTTTGACTTTTTTTGGCCGATTTTGACGCCTTACTATACTATGACGTTTTTTATGACATTTTGAGGTCAAAAATATTTTTGACTTTTTTTGGCCGATTTTGACGCCTTACTATACTATGACGTTTTTTATGACATTTTGAGGTCAAAAATATTTTTGACTTTTTTTGGCCGAAAAAAACGCCTTACTATACTATGACGTTTTTTACGACATTTTGAGGTCAAAAAAATTTTTGACTTTTTTTGGCCGAAAAAAACGCCTTACTATACTATGACGTTTTTTACGACATTTTGAGGTCAAAATTTTTTTTGACTTTTTTTGGCCGAAAAAAACGCCTTACTATACTATGACGTTTTTTACGACATTTTGAGGTCAAAAAAATTTTTGACTTTTTTTGGCCGAAAAAAACGCCTTACTATACTATGACGTTTTTTACGACATTTTGAGGTCAAAAAAATTTTTGACTTTTTTTGGCCGATTTTGACGCCTTACTATACTATGACGTTTTTTATGACATTTTGAGGTCAAAAATATTTTTGACTTTTTTTGGCCGATTTTGACGCCTTACTATACTATGACGTTTTTTATGACATTTTGAGGTCAAAAAAATTTTTGACTTTTTTTGGCCGATTTTGATGCCTTACTATACTATGACATTTTTTATGACATTTTGAGGTCAAAAAAATTTTTTGACTTTTTTTTGCCCGAAAAAAACGCCTTACTATACTATGACGTTTTTTACGACATTTTGAGGTCAAAAAAAATTTTGACTTTTTTTGGCCGAAAAAAACGCCTTACTATACTATGACGTTTTTTACGACATTTTGAGATCCAAAAAATTTTTGACTTTTTTTGCCCGAAAAAAAACGCCTTACTATACTATGACGTTTTTTATGACATTTTGAGGTCAAAAAAAATTGTGACTTTTTTTGGCCGAAAAAAACGTCTTACTATACTATGACGTTTTTTACGACATTTTGAGGTCAAAAAAAATTTTGACTTTTTTTGGCCGATTTTGACGCCATACTATACTATGACGTTTTTTACGACATTTTGAGGTCAAAAAATTTTTTGACTTTTTTTGGCCGATTTTGACGCCTTACTATACTATGACGTTTTTTACGACATTTTGAGGTCAAAAAAAATTTTGACTTTTTTTGGCCGATTTTGACGCCATACTATACTATGACGTTTTTTATGACATTTTGAGGTCCAAAAAATTTTTGACTTTTTTTGCCCGAAAAAAACGCCTTACTATACTATGACGTTTTTTATGACATTTTGAGGTCAAAAATATTTTTGACTTTTTTTGGCCGATTTTGACGCCTTACTATACTATGACGTTTTTTATGACATTTTGAGGTCAAAAAAATTTTTGACTTTTTTTGGCCGATTTTGATGCCTTACTATACTATGACATTTTTTATGACATTTTGAGGTCAAAAAAATTTTTTGACTTTTTTTTGCCCGAAAAAAACGCCTTACTATACTATGACGTTTTTTATGACATTTTGAGGTCAAAAAAATTTTTGACTTTTTTTGGCCGAAAAAAACGCCTTACTATACTATGACGTTTTTTACGACATTTTGAGATCAAAAAAATTTTTGACTTTTTTTGCCCGAAAAAAAACGCCTTACTATACTATGACGTTTTTTATGACATTTTGAGGTCAAAAAAAATTGTGACTTTTTTTGGCCGAAAAAAACGTCTTACTATACTATGACGTTTTTTACGACATTTTGAGGTCAAAAAATTTTTTGACTTTTTTTGGACGATTTTGACGCCTTACTATACTATGACGTTTTTTATGACATTTTGAGGTCCAAAAAAATTTTGACTTTTTTTGGCCGATTTTGACGCCTTACTATACTATGACGTTTTTTATGACATTTTGAGGTCAAAAAATTTTTTGACTTTTTTTGGCCGATTTTGACGCCTTACTATACTATGACGTTTTTTACGACATTTTGAGGTCAAAAAAATTTTTTGACTTTTTTTTGGCCGATTTTGACGCCTTACTATACTATGACGTTTTTTATGACATTTTGAGGTCAAAAAAAATTGTGACTTTTTTTGGCCGAAAAAAACGCCTTACTATACTATGACGTTTTTTACGACATTTTGAGGTCAAAAAAATTTTTGACTTTTTTTGGCCGAAAAAAACGCCTTACTATACTATGACGTTTTTTACGACATTTTGAGATCAAAAAAATTTTTGACTTTTTTTGCCCGAAAAAAACGCCTTACTATACTATGACGTTTTTTATGACATTTTGAGGTCAAAAAAAATTTTGACTTTTTTTGGCCGATTTTGACGCCATACTATACTATGACGTTTTTTACGACATTTTGAGGTCAAAAAATTTTTTGACTTTTTTTGGCCGATTTTGACGCCTTACTATACTATGACGTTTTTTACGACATTTTGAGGTCAAAAAAAATTTTGACTTTTTTTGGCCGATTTTGACGCCATACTATACTATGACGTTTTTTATGACATTTTGAGGTCCAAAAAATTTTTGACTTTTTTTGCCCGAAAAAAACGCCTTACTATACTATGACGTTTTTTACGACATTTTGAGGTCAAAAAAATTTTTGACTTTTTTTGTCCCATTTTGACGCCTTACTATACTATGACGTTTTTTACGACATTTTGAGGTCAAAATTTTTTTTGACTTTTTTTGGCCGATTTTGACGCCTTACTATACTATGACGTTTTTTACGACATTTTGAGGTCAAAATATTTTTTGACTTTTTTTGCCCAAAAAAAACGCCTTACTATACTATGACGTTTTTTATGACATTTTGAGGTCAAAAAAAATTTTGACTTTTTTTGGCCGAAAAAAACGCCTTACTATACTATGACGTTTTTTACGACATTTTGAGATCAAAAAAATTTTTGACTTTTTTTGCCCGAAAAAAACGCCTTACTATACTATGACGTTTTTTATGACATTTTGAGGTCAAAAATATTTTTGACTTTTTTTGGCCGATTTTGACGCCTTACTATACTATGACGTTTTTTATGACATTTTGAGGTCAAAAAATTTTTTGACTTTTTTTGGCCGATTTTGATGCCTTACTATACTATGACATTTTTTATGACATTTTGAGGTCAAAAAAATTTTTTGACTTTTTTTTGCCCGAAAAAAACGCCTTACTATACTATGACGTTTTTTATGACATTTTGAGGTCAAAAAAAATTTTGACTTTTTTTGGCCGAAAAAAACGCCTTACTATACTATGACGTTTTTTACGACATTTTGAGATCAAAAAAATTTTTGACTTTTTTTGCCCGAAAAAAACGCCTTACTATACTATGACGTTTTTTAAGACATTTTGAGGTCAAAAAAAATTGTGACTTTTTTTGGCCGAAAAAAACGTCTTACTATACTATGACGTTTTTTACGACATTTTGAGGTCAAAAAATTTTTTGACTTTTTTTGGCCGATTTTGACGCCTTACTATACTATGACGTTTTTTACGACATTTTGAGGTCAAAATTTTTTTTGACTTTTTTTGCCCGAAAAAAACGCCTTACTATACTATGACGTTTTTTATGACATTTTGAGGTCAAAAAAAATTTTGACTTTTTTTGCCCGAAAAAAACGCCTTACTATACTATGACGTTTTTTATGACATTTTGAGGTCAAAAAAATTTTTGACTTTTTTTGGCCGATTTTGACGCCTTACTATACTATGACGTTTTTTATGACATTTTGAGGTCAAAAATATTTTTTGACTTTTTTTGGCCGAAAAAAACGTCTTACTATACTATGACGTTTTTTATGACATTTTGAGGTCAAAAAATTTTTTGACTTTTTTTGGCCGATTTTGACGCCTTACTATACTATGACGTTTTTTATGACATTTTGAGGTCAAAAAATTTTTTTTGACTTTTTTTGCCCGAAAAAGACGCCTTACTATACTATGACGTTTTTTATGACATTTTGAGGTCAAAAAATTTTTTGACTTTTTTTGGCCGATTTTGACGCCTTACTATACTATGACGTTTTTTATGACATTTTGAGGCCAAAAAAAATTTTGACTTTTTTTGGCCGATTTTGACGCCATACTATATTATGACGTTTTTTTATGACATTTTGAGGTCAAAAAATTTTTTGGCTTTTTTTGCCCGAAAAAAACGCCTTACTATACTATGACGTTTTTTACGACATTTTGAGGTCAAAAAAATTTTTGACTTTTTTTGGCCGATTTTGACGCCTTACTATACTATGACGTTTTTTATGACATTTTGAGGTCAAAAAAAATTTTGACTTTTTTTGGCCGATTTTGACGCCATACTATATTATGACGTTTTTTATGACATTTTGAGGTCAAAAAATTTTTTGGCTTTTTTTGCCCGAAAAAAACACCTTACTATACTATGACGTTTTTTATGACATTTTGAGGTAAAACATTTTTTTGACTTTTTTTGCCCGAAAAAAACGCCTTACTATACTATGAAGTTTTTTACGACATTTTGAGGTAAAAAAAAATTTTGACTTTTTTTGGCCGATTTTGACGCCTTACTACACTATGACGTTTTTCACGACATTTTGAGGTCAAAAATATTTTTGACTTTTTTTGGCCGATTTTGACGCCTTACTATACTATGACGTTTTTTACGACATTTTGAGGTCAAAAATTTTTTTGACTTTTTTTGGCCGATTTTGACGCCATACTATACTATGACGTTTTTTACGACATTTTGAGGTCAAAAAATTTTTTGACTTTTTTTGGCCGATTTTGACGCCTTACTATACTATGACGTTTTTTATGACATTTTGAGGTCAAAAAATTTTTTGACTTTTTTTGGTCGAAAAAAACGCCTTACTATACTATGACGTTTTTTACGACATTTTGAGGTCAAAAAAATTTTTGACTTTTTTTGGCCGATTTTGACGCCTTACTATACTATGACGTTTTTTATGACATTTTGAGGTCAAAAAATTTTTGACTTTTTTTGGCCGATTTTGACGCCTTACTATACTATGACGTTTTTTACGACATTTTGAGGTCCAAAAAAATTTTGACTTTTTTTTCCCGAAAAAAACGCCTTACTATACTATGAAGTTTTTTACGACATTTTGAGGTCAAAAAAATTTTTGACTTTTTTTGGCCGATTTTGACGCCTTACTACACTATGACGTTTTTCACGACATTTTGAGGTCAAAAAATTTTTTGACTTTTTTTGGCCGATTTTGACGCCATACTATACTATGACGTTTTTTATGACATTTTGAGGTCAAAAAAAATTTTGACTTTTTTTGGTCGAAAAAAACGCCTTACTATACTGTGACGTTTTTTATGACATTTTGAGGTCAAAAAAATTTTTGACTTTTTTTGGCCGATTTTGACGCCATACTATACTATGACGTTTTTTATGACATTTTGAGGTCAAAAAAATTTTTGACTTTTTTTGCCCAAAAAAAAACGCCTTACTATACTATGAAGTTTTTTACGACATTTTGAGGTAAAAAATTTTTTTGACTTTTTTTGGCCGATTTTGACGCCATACTATACTATGACGTTTTTTATGACATTTTGAGGTCAAAAAATGTTTTGACTTTTTTTGCCCGAAAAAAACGCCTTACTATACTATGACGTTTTTTACGACATTTTGAGTTAAAAACATTTTTTGACTTTTTTTGGCCGACGTTGACGCCTTACTATACTATCACGTCTTTTTACGACATTTTGAGGTCAAAAAATTTTTTGACTTTTTTTGGCCGATTTTGACGCCTTACTATACTATGACGTTTTTTATGACATTTTGAAGTCAAAAAAAATTTTAACTTTTTTTGCCCGAAAAAAACGCCTTACTATACTATGACGTTTTTTATGACATTTTGAGGTCAAAAAATTTTTTTGACTTTTTTTGCCCGAAAAAGACGCCTTACTATACTATGACGTTTTTTATGACATTTTGAGGTAAAAAAAAATTTTGACTTTTTTTGGCCGATTTTGACGCCATACTATACTATGACGTTTTTTATGACATTTTGAGGTCAAAAATTTTTTTGACTTTTTTTGGTCGAAAAAAACGCCTTACTATACTATGACGTTTTTTATGACATTTTGAAGTCAAAAAAAATTTTAACTTTTTTTGCCCGAAAAAAATGCCTTACTATACTATGACGTTTTTTACAACATTTTGAGGTCACAAAAATTTTTGACTTTTTTTGGCCGATTTTGATGCCTTACTATACTATGACGTTTTTTATGACATTTTGAGGTCAAAATTTTTTTTTGAGGTTTTGTTAAATTATTACTTTTTTGGCCGATTTTGAAGCCTTACTATACCATGACATTTTTTTTTTTTTGACATTTTGAGGCCGTTCTAAAGTATGGCTTTTTTTGGCCGATTTTGAAGCCTTCCTGTAGAATGACCTTCTTTATTAGGGCCCAAGCACGAAATTTGTGATAAGCCCTTTTGTAACTGAAGGGATTATTATTACTCTCCTCCTCTTTTATTTTTTTCTTTTGTTTTGTTTTTTCTTTTCTACTTTGCCCAAAATTTTCCCCTGACGAAAGTACGTTAGACACTTTCCGTGCAACCAAGCCCACCACAAAATTGACCCTTCGCCAACACACAGGAAATTGATGTATTTGTGCCTGTATCTCCCACATACTACATCCAATGTGGATGAAACTTTACACTCATGTTGATCATGTGATTCAGACCAGATTGATGTGCTGATATCATAATACACAAATAGCGCCAACTACTGGTAATAGGAAATATGTGTATTTTTCATGTAGTTCACTGGAAAGCAGACCAGATGAAGAGGGAGAAACTGATCAGCATACAAAAGAGAACACAGTGACATGGTCATATTATACTACACACATACAGCATAAGACATGTCTTTTGTACATGTGTATGTCTCTGTATAACTGGAGAGCAGATGAGATTAGGGCTGTTGGAAAGAAGAGATGATAGTGGAGGCATTGGTGCAGTTGAGCTCCTTTTATGTCCGCTTATGTCAGTGTGCCATGTGAGCTATATAATGGAAATACATTCTACATAGATGTGTTAACATGGAGTTGTCATGACAAGCTGTGTAGATTTAGGATTTTGTGTGGATCTTATATCATCAATCTATTAGCAGGGCACTGCAGGGAATTGAACCCCACCCTAGTGTACTAGGTGTACCATAACCAGTGCCTTTTGCTTTTTTAAGTGATGTAAAGGTAAAGCAAAACCTATATTTCAACAGCATTTCTTAAATATTGTGTTATCAACATATCTAGTTAGAATGAGATATGGCATTTGTGGAAATGCTGTTGTATTGTAGGAAAGAAAACCTTACTTTGAATAATGTATATGACATATATGTAGGTATTGGTCTATAGAATCAAAGCATGGATTTATGACCTATAATCTATAATGTGTTATGTATTTTTGTTATGTAAAGGAGTGTCATGTTACGTCTGTGGATAAGTGGTGATGTACATGATTGTATATGATTTGAAATAATTCTTAATTGTTGAGAAAGTAGAGAAAGCAAATGATTGGACATGTAAAGAGCAAACTAACAAAAAACAGTACATATAAAAATATAAGTTCAGAAAAACAAGTAAAAAAGATTGTAACAAATCTCTATTCTGCATCATATCTCAACTACATCAAAGCTAGAACTGTTTAAATGTGTTTTAATAACACCTGTGTACAACTTGACAAATTATTTCAAATTCCGCAATATTCCGTGTCAAAAAATAGACTCCGCTCTAGTCAGCCAATTCCGTGATTCGGTGATCGCAGAAATCATAGGGCCCTACTTTAGTGCACGGGGTCTCCCCGTGACAGTAGGATAGAACAATTTAATTTAATTTAAAGCACAATAACAAATTAGGTAACCACAATATATGAATTACATAATGAATTTAATTAAATTAAACATGGGTTTAGTTAGAATTACTAAGGAAATGAGAGTAACAAATACTCAGAATTTTTGTGCTGAAACTGCTTATATAATTTAATTGAAATTACAAAAAATATTAAGTACAGTCAACTTAAAAAATATGTCTAGATTTAGATGAATGTATTTCATGCAACCACTTTCAATATTAAAATTGAGTAAATTCAACAAAATATTTTTTTCAATGTGCTTAATCTCTTTAGATAATATTTCATGCTCATTTTTTTGCAGGGCGGCTCAGTGCGCTGTGTGAAGAAGCAGTGTCCAGCAGCACGCTGTACTCACCCAGCCACCAACGCATGCGGCTGCCCTGTCTGTGATGGTATGTAAGCACAGCAGATATAGCAGAGTGTGCACGTGGATTCTGTAAATAATGAACGCTTTACTGTGTGTGTAGGTTGTCATTTCCAAGGTGGGACGTATGCTGACGGACAGGTTCTTCCCGGCGGAGACAAAGGGTGCCGTGACTGCACCTGCCTAGTTAGTGAGACAATCACATAACTTTTTTTCACTGCACTGTCATGGCTACTGTATATCTGATCTATGCTTTTTTTTTTCTCATAGAGAGGCGAGGTGGTGTGTGCGCAGAGGAGATGCCCTGCTGTGTCATGCCCACACCCAGCTTTGGACGGCTGTGGCTGTGCAGAGTGTGATGGATGCAACTTTTATGAACGAGACTGTTTTAATGGAGAGCAGTTCCCTCACCCGACAGACCACTGTCAGCTCTGCTCCTGTCTGGTACAACAAAAAATACTGAATATATTTTTACAGAATACTCTTTGTTATTCTGAAAGACAATTGGAATTAAAAGTTATTTGGAAACTCAAACAAACTGGGTGATCTAACTGCCTGCAAGTGTCAGAACTGTGGACACAACACATCCATATCAGACAGTGTTTACTAGGAAAGAACTTTTCAATAATAAAAAAAAGACTACAAACGTGGTAGTGAGCTATATTAAAGGAATACGCCACTAAAAACTAATGGCAAATCCTCGCTTTGCCAATGAATTATGATACTTCCAACAGAGCTTCAGTCAAGGAGGCATGACATAGTGAGTTGTAGAGAAACTTAAAAGGGAAATGTTTGATGGAGTATTCCTTTAATCCCACAACCCTGACCCTGTGAAGACATTAGGACAAGCACGTAGTTTCCTTCTTTGTATGTAGTACCTGAATAAACCTGGCTACTGCTCTGTCATCCACTCATCCTCAGTTGTAGTAGGATTGCTCAGTAACATATTCAGGGGCCTCCTGGTTAGCTCAGTTGGTAGAGCATGAGACTCAACCGCTCAGGGTCGTGGGTGTGAATCCCACTCTGGGTGGCACCCACTCCGGGTGGCACCACCTCCCATGGGCTCACCACCCGTGGAGGTGCCATAGGCCTTCGGTGCATTGTGAATTGGGCGGGCTGCCCCCGTGACCTGGGCCTGGACCCAGATAAGCGGCAGATGATGACATGACATATTAGAATAGAATAGATCTTTATTGTCATTGTCACAGGTACAACGAAATTTAAATATTCAGGGTCTCAATGTGTGTCTTTATGTGTAGAACGGTGGTGTGGTGTGTGCACATACATCTTGTCCAAGCGTTTCCTGTGCACGTCCAGTGACCCCTCCGGGAGAGTGCTGCCCTGTCTGCACAGGCATTTGTCTGCATCAGGGGAGAGAGTATCAGTCTGGGTCCACCTTCGCTTCACCCTCTGACCCTTGCTCCTCATGCTCCTGTCTGGTCAGTCTGACAATTCTTACTGAATGAAAAATAAAATCATCTGACTGTGTAAATGATGATGAAACCAAATAGTTTGATTCAGCCCATCCCTTGATCTGTCCTCATTTTCTGTCTTGTCTCTTCATCCCCCTCCTCTGATCAGAATGAGGTGGTGAACTGTCAGAAAAGACCTTGTCCAGTCCAGTGCTCCCACCCAGTGCCTTCAGAAACCTGCTGCCCCGTCTGTGACTCCTGTCTGTACGAGGGCATCGTGCACTCTCATAGTCACACCTTCACGCCCTCCTCTAACCCCTGCCAACGATGCACATGTATTAGAGGCACCGTCACCTGTGTGCCTGTGGTCTGCCCGCCAACACCCTGTGCTCGACCCATTACCAAGCCGGGACAGTGCTGTCCTGAGTGCACAGGTATTTCCTCAGCTGTTTGTGTAGCTAATATGTGAAGGACCAGATGTTTCTACTAATTTCTGTAAAATATTTAACATGGGAATGAGCTAGTGAGGAAATCTCCTCACTTTTTTCCTTATCTCCTTCTTTGTCTCTCGCCTGCCTCTGGTCTCAGCTTGTGTACTGGATGGACAGGAGTTCATTGACGCGCAGACTTGGACCAGAAGCTCAAATCACTGCTCAACCTGTACCTGTCAGGTCTGACTTAAGCTGTACATCTCTATCTTTTCCCTCCATATTTGCACCCTTCATTGTGTCTAAGTGCTAATCTGTGTGAGTCTTGCAGGCAGGTGAAGTGCAGTGTACATCTCCCGAGTGCCCCAAGCTGCCATGTATGCATCAGGTGACTGATCCAGGAGCCTGCTGTCCTCGCTGTAGAGGTAAATATATCACTAAAAATTATACTCACAGGAGGAAATAGTTCTATCAGTAACTGAATTTTCTTTCTCAGGTTGTATGTATGAAGGAGAGGAACATACAGAGGGCAGCAGCTGGTTCGCGGACTCCACTCCCTGTATGACTTGTATGTGTGTGGACGGAGTGACCACCTGCTCCGAAGTACACTGTTTATCTCCCTGTACCAACTTGATCAGTGTGCCTGGGGAGTGCTGCCCTGTGTGTGCTGGTAAGCAAATAAGGATCTAAAGCTAATTAGCTGTTTTATATTACAATTTTTCTTAAATCTAACATGATGTTTTTTAAATAGACTGTGTATTTGAGGGCGAAGTGTATGGCCCAGGGGACAGTTTCCATCCAGCCCATGACCCCTGTCAGATCTGCACTTGTGAGGTATGATGCATATACACTTGATACCTGGAAACATTTTTATGTTTTACTAGTTAATTTAGTTTCTTAATTTAACAGAATATCAGTCCAAAACCCCAACACATTCCATTTCCCATGATATGACTCAGAAAAAAGCAATGAATTTTTCAAATTGGAAGCAAACATCGTTTCACACTTCTGTGTAATAAATAAATAAATTGAAAGTTTTGCATGCTAGATTTCTAGACTAGGAAAATGCAGAGGCCAGAGTGGTAGTAGTCGTAGAAATATAATAGTAGTAGTTGTAATCCAGCCTGTTTGTGTCCCAGGTGATGCCGAACGGAGAACAACACCTGAGGTGTTACCGAAAACAGTGTCCCAGTCTGGTCGACTGTCCTAAAAGCAACATCTTGTTCTCTGGGCCAGACTCCTGCTGTCCTGTCTGTGCACGTCAGTACTAAACTGCATTTCATATCATACTTTACTATAAATTATTCAGCTGTGGACTGTCACTGAGCTCTGTAATATTGTGTTTGCATATTTAGAGCCTCTCAGTAACTGCACCGCTGCACTGATTGGCAACGAGGTGTTAGCCACAGATGACCCCTGTTTTACCTGCCACTGCCAGGTAACACAGCAACGCTTCTCTCGTGCCATTCAGTTACGTCAGGAATAGAATATAATAAAGGGCATTAAGTGGTCAATAATTTTTTACCAACATTAATCTGCCACTAAGGAGCAGAAACAAAACTGACAAATTTCCTTCTTTTGCATAAAATGGAAGTTCCTTTGACACCTAACTGTTGAGTTGTTGACACCAGTCAAACTACTATCAGTATATTGTTATGTGATTCTGTGCAGTATAGTGATACTGTGTCTGTGATTTAGGACCTGACCTGGACCTGCCTACACCAGATGTGCCACCCGCTTTCTTGCCCTCATAATGAACAGTTCACACCTCCAGATTCATGCTGCCCTGTGTGTAAAGGTGAGATAAGACCATATTTCTTTGTCTGGTCCCCGGGCATTTTGAATTTTAAGTCTTATTGGCATCAAAACATCCAGCATTATGTGAGTTTTCCTGTGTTTAATACAGAGTGTTTGATTGACGGTCAGAACAGAGTGGCTGATGGCAGCATTTGGAGAGACAGCGATGACGACTGTGTAACATGTACCTGTAATGTGAGTCGAACAGAAATACATGTATCCTCATGAAATGCCTTTGCAGCACAGCATTTGCTTTACCAGATAATATAACAAGTCTGGATGAAATAGTAGCACCTTAGTAGACCTTTTCAAGGTCTACATTGTTGATAGGTCTCATATGTATTCAGACCATCTATCTCTAAAGCAATCTTTTCTTTTTGTATGCATCCTTAGTTGGGTCACATTGAGTGCAGCATTGAGGAGTGTTCACCTGCAGTTTGTCTGGATGGCCAGAATCAAGTGAAGACTCCAGGGAAATGCTGCCCTGAATGCCAAGGTATCGCTGCAAGCCAGGACAGTGACCATCCCTAACTGTTGTGTTTACTTTAACTGCTGCCTAACAAATTGCATGTATATGTGTGCATGTCTTTGTGTGTGTGCTGTAGACTCAGGGATGTCGTGTTCGTACCAGGGGACAGTGTATCACTGTAACGAACAGTGGGAGGTGGATGAGTGCACCAGCTGTACATGTGTGTCTGGAGACGTGCACTGTCATAGTGAACGCTGCCCTCCCCTCACCTGTGCAACAGTCAGTGTAAAAACACAAACACACACATACATGCACATACATGCACTTCTCAGTGTTTCATTATATTCTGAAATGTTCCCATGATGCCTTGCTCTTCTAACCCTTCAGTCTGCAGAGAGACTTTAATTATCATCAGTGTTTACATTCTGGCTGGTTCCTTGTAGCTCATTTTGACACTGCAGAAATTTATTTGGCTTCCACCGAGTCTCCTGAGTCCATCACAGTTACTCAGCCAGTGTAGCTGAGCCTGTGTGTGTGTGTGTGTGTGTGTGTGTGTGTACTACCAGGATGAGATGCCAGCAGTTGTCCCAGGTTTGTGCTGTCCTCATTGCCTTCCTCGTCCAGGCAGCTGCATCGCCTTCGGCGACCCTCATTATCGCACCTTCGATGGTCGCATGCTGCATTTCCAGGGAGCGTGCACATATGTCCTGGCACAGGACTGTGAGGGGATAGACTTCAGGTGAGAGTGTCGCCATGGTTACCCATAAACTGGTTAGAAGGCCATAACCTGTGATGAGAGGTCAGAAGTAGGTATTCCTTGGTTTTAAAAGCCCTGAGAACATATTTTCTCAATCATCGTCTTAATAAGAGTGATGAGGTTTTACATGAAAACATTTTCTGCAAAAGTTCAAACGTTTTTTTCACATGAGAAACTTCTTTATTTGTGTTGTTTGAGGTCTTCTCACTCGTTTGAAGTGCGCAGGAAAAAGGTTATGTTACATATTTACGTGAACCAATCAGGATTTAGTGATATTTGAATGTGAAAACAGCTGAGGAGTTGTTTGCTTATGTTGCCCAGCCACTGATGATCAAATTGGATTATCATTAGAAGTTTTCAAGTGTTAAACCCTGAATAAACAGTAACTAAGGACTGTTTTCCTGACCGTTAGCTTTGATTGTTGTATACCTAGTCATGAATATTTAAAGTTAGAGAGAAATACTTTGGATTTTAATGTTTTCAGGGGCTATAAGTAGTCACAAACCAAAAAGACTGTTAACTACTGTCCTAGACAACCTTTTCTCTCAAACTACCAACTACCATTAGCAGCAGGAAAATGCACTGAAACTGCACATTAGTCTCAATTTTCAGATTTTCAGTCTTTAGTTTTCAGTCTGCTGCACTTCTGTAACCTGATGTAAAAAAAAAAGAAAAATTCAAAAATGTCCACAGAAGAAAATAACAAATCATTTAGTGTCACCTTTCAATTTTTGTGCTTTATATTTAAAAAAAATATATATGTGAAAAAGTGAAGCTCAGTGTCTCCTCTTTGCTTGCACAGTATTCATGCAACTAACGATGATCGTGGACGTAAAGGAGTGTCCTGGACTAAAGAGGTGACTGTGTTTATAAGAGACGTCACAGTGCAGCTGCTCCAGGATTGGGTTGTGAAGGTTTGTGTGTACAAGTACAGCAAATTATTTTTGTGCAGTTAGTGTTTCACAGCCATTCAGCCAATTTCTTTTATTTGCAGGTCAATGATGAAGTTGTCACTTTGCCGTTCCTCAGAGAACCGTACATTTATGTTGAACGACAAACCAACACCATCTTGCTCAACACTAACATCGGCCTGAAGGTAGTCTTTTGTCTCTTTCTTCACTCTGTGGATGATATGGGATTGGATATACTATCAATTTGTTACACTTGTACATCCTCTGCTCCACCTCCAGGTGCTGTGGAACGGCCGTTCACACTTGGAAGTGAGCGTGCCAGGCTCCTATAAGGGCCACACCTGTGGCCTCTGTGGAAACTTCAACAACTACCATCAGGACGATCTGCGAATGCCCAGCGGACGACTCAGCCAGTCAGAGGCTGAGTTTGGCAACAGCTGGAGGGTAAAAGAAACACAGATGAAATAGAGAGACTGCATGAAAGACAGTTAAATTGTCGTTCATTAACAAGTCTTAACTGCACCTAAATCAAACAACTGCCTGTCATTTTAGGTCACAAATGGTAGCCACTCCCTCTCATCCTGTCGACCTGGTAAGGATGTCGACCCCTGTAAGGACGCAGGTTACCAGGCCAAGAAGGTGGCTAATGCTCACTGTAAGGTCTTGAAGTCTGCTGTCTTTAAGCCCTGCCATCGCGTGGTGCCTCCTGAGCCATGGTATGGAGCCTGCGTATATGATCTCTGTGCCTGCGGGGCCAATAGTGATGAGTGTCTATGTGATACGCTGGAGGCCTACGCCTCTCAGTGCAGAGAGGCCGGAGTCGTCCTTCAGTGGAGGAGTCCATCACTGTGTGGTGAGTGAAAACATGTTTTCTCAATACAAAGCATGATATAAAGCAGAAATTTCATAATCAGACTTTAGACTCCCCAAAAAAAGGAGTGTTAAGCTTTTTTGACTGTTAAACTCATTAAAGACATTATTGTTTCTTGTTTAGCCACAAATTTATCAAGAAAAACATGAGATTTGAAACCAAATTTTCAGGAGCTTTAAACATAACGTCTACTTTCTAACTGTGAAACAATAAGGAAAATAATGAGTGATAAGAAACAATTCTACTGAACTATTGTAAAGTGATCATATTATACCTGTGAGAACTTGCAGTAAAATAATCATAATTGTAACTGTAGTTTTCATCTCACAAGTTACTTCATGACTGTTTTGGATCAAAATTTCACAGATGTCCATCTGCTCCTATTGTAATGTGATGCTTTTTAGTGCTACAAGCAGGCAATGTGCACCAATTTAGTCTCAAATTAAAAACAAAAAACAGTTCTCTCCTTTGAAAGCCTCATTTAGTTGTTGTCAGACACCTGCTACCTCCTGCTGATCACCAGTTAAGGTCATCAGAGGTCACACCCTGTAAACCATAATGGTTCACAGTGTATTCAGTCTCTCTCATTGTTTTTTTTTCTGTGGCTGTCTTTCACAGCTGTTGGCTGTCCAGTGGAGAGGGGCTTTGTGTTTGATGAGTGTGGTCCCCCGTGTCCCGTGACCTGCTTTAATGTCGACGTACCACTGGGGGTGATCGAGAGCCACTGCTTCAAGCCCTGTGTCCCAGGCTGCCAGTGTCCTGCTGGTCTGGTTCTACACAACAACTACTGCATACAGGCCGAAAAATGCCCCAAGATCATTCACGACAACCACACATAATGCTTGTACTGCTCGCTTTTAGGAGTACACTTAATTTGTATGCACACTCATGCACTGCCATCTCTGATAATCTACAGTCCACACAAGGACTGCATCAGCCTTTTGTTACTGTATACTGAAGTTTGAAATGGAAAAATGTCCCCCATTGGTGAATTCCTTGTCCTGTGGATTCTACATATTGACTGAAGTGAAATACTGAATTTTTTTAATATGATTTTTTTATATACATTTTTATATATGACTGTGTACCACTGAGTATTTATACTACACTAATTTAACATGTGCATGTCAGAAGAAAAGTGGTGCTTATCCCAACTGTTTGACACATTTATGAATTAGATTGTGTAACAGTGCTGCCAAGTTAGCTCAGTTAGTAGAGCATGAGACTCAATTGCTTGGGGTGGTGGGTTTGAGTCCCAGTCCAGGCAGCACCACCTCCCATGGACCCACCACCCGTGGGAGGTGCCGTAGGACTTTGGTGCATTGTGGACTGGGCAGCAGTCACCCCTGTGACCTGGGCCTGGACCCAGATAAGCGGCAGATCATGACATTCTTTAACAGTTTTACTTACAGTCAAAAGAGGTTAATTTCAACATGGTGCAAGGTTGACTATACTTGCAGTAAAGCACATGATCTCAGGTATTCATTGCATCTGCATTTTACAAAATAAACAATGGTTTCACAAAAAAAAATTTTGTTTCATTTTCTATTCACAGAGACAAGAGTCATTATTCATCAAGACACGAGGATGGTAACGCTTTCATGGGTCTGTGATTTCTTAATAATTTCCAAATAAGTTTCCTGGAAAGAAACATATAATTTGGTACAAATATAAAATACAGAAAATAATGTAGATATTTCTAATTAAATAATTCAAATTAACTGCTTGTGTAACCTGGAGAGTGCTTCAGTGAGTGTACAGCAGCTCAAGTGGACAAAAATATGAAATAAGTCTATAGTTGTGAGCATATATGATAAGTAAAGTCTCCATTGAAAAATAAATAATGGATGAATATTGATCTGGGGTTTGATGTGAATTCCTCTCAGTCAACTGCTTATAAACTACATTCTAAATAAAAGACTAGACAATTCCCCTGCAGGAAATCGCGAGAGTGGTGAGGTGTGCTGTGCTGTCCCATTCATTGTCTGTACTGTTACTGTAAAGCAGAACCCAAAATATATTCATGACCTTTGGAAATGATAAAATACAAGATTTCCTTCATCCAAGTGACAAAATTAAACGTGAAACATACAAGAAAAGGAACAAAGAAATCCTTTGACTTCAACCTGTATTTTTAAGATAACATTTCCATTAAAAAAACACAGATATCAGCACGTGTTCAGACAGTTTCTCCAGGGTTTAGATTCGGGTGTTCAACGTCAAGTATGTCAAGAGCATGTAGCTCAGTAGCAAATTAATCATTATAGTTCGACCTGGTAAACTTGACACATCTATTAGGCTTTCACAGTGGTCACTGCGTTCATCATCACCACTAGATGGAAAATGAAGCAAATATACCCAAACTGGGTGCATCTTTATAGTTAACTGAGCTATCTGAGTCGTCTCTCTGCCAGGCTTCCTTCCCTTGCCCTGTCCACCACGCACAAACCCACCTACACTTACACCTGACCCAAATAACCCCACGTTGCTTGATACTAGAGTGAATCTCATCTGCGATTGACCGTACAAAGCGCTTTACAGGGGCGGGAAAAGTTCCCCTGCCGGGAGGCCTCCCTATGTACCGACGCCAAAAAAACGTACAACGTAAGAATCGCAAAATGTTTCCGCACCATACCTACACTTCAACCCAGACATGTCCTACTCTAGTCTCCCCTTGGAACCAAACTTGGCAGAGCGAGACGAACCAGTGTTTGACCTCAAAGTCCAACTCACCCTCCCTGTAGAATAAAGCTTCTATCACAATTTGGGTGGTGATGATGGGCAGCAATACAACTATGCACAGACACAGGCTGAATACTGTTAAAAAACAACTCTTACTTTGGAGGTTCACCAATTAATCTACATCAGACCTGCCTTGTGTGTCCACCATTTAATGATGGAAAAACAGCCAACTTACTGACCTAACAATGATTTTACTCAGTATCAAAAAATGTATCTCAGATGTCAATACAGATTTTAAATGCATTCAGAAAACATCGTCCATGGGCTGAAGAACTGCTTGAGAAAGCCAACATCACAGATTCAGCTGTGTTTCGTTTGCACTTTCCTGAGACCGTGTCCTCTTGAGGCATCACAAGTGAAGAGCTGGTAAAACTTCAGTTCCAACAACAGAGATAATAAATGGTCACAGTCTGTGCTTAATCAGCACTTGAGCTTCACTACGCAGAAAATCAGCCCATCCACTTCCTCGATGCAGCAGACTCACTTCCTGGTCATGTCCTGTAGTTTGAAGAACAGCTTGCAGACTTGTGTGATGTGGGCTGCAACAGTCCTTCAGAGGTGAGGTCCAGAGATCTAAGCGGTGTCCAGGGCTTGGTGGATCAGGTCAGGTCTCAACATTCCCCTTCCAGCCTTCCTTAAGGTTGGACATATGACTTGAACAGAGGAAAAAAAATCATTAGCCATCAGTAAAAAGCAAACAGACTAAAGCAAACCTTCAACATGACCTCAGATCTTACCTTTGGTTGCCGCTCTCTCACTTCCCCTGACTCTGGTGTCTGCTGCTTTCCCAGACTGTGGTGGAACAGTCCAGTGCGTCCATCCCTGCAGGGTGGAAAGTCTGCTGGGAGTCTCCAAACTCATCTATCCATCAGTCCGTTAACTCAACTCTTCTGCCGTGGTCTTGTGATCTTTGCAAACCCTTCCACAGAGGCTCAGTAGTAATTACAAAGTCCAATGTCCTGACGTACATGGAGACAGTCTGAGAAGACGCTATTATCTCCTACTGCACTTTACACCTTTTGCAGACTAACATCAACAGGTTGACAGCTCCATGTCTTGGGCTCAGAGACAGAAAAGTACAAATGTAAAGTATGAAATAAAAAAAAAAAGACAAAAATTATCAAGCACTACAGAGTACAAGGTTATGTAAATAAATTCACAATGACAAAAAAATGTAATAATGTAATGTAGAAAAAGGGTAACTATGAAAACAAAATTTAAAAAACCCCCATAAACATAAATATGTAAAGTTAAACTAAAATAAATAACATGACAAGTATATGAAAAAGGTGCTAAAGGACAGAGAACTGACAATTTGGGAGAAATGTGTGCAACAGATAATGTAAAAGTAAACAGCATGGATAAAGAGAGTAACACCATCACTGGAGGTTCAGCCACAGATTAGTTACTCAGTTCACTCATAATCAAACTACAGCAGCTACAGAATCATTTAAGCAGAATTTACGGTCTGTCCAAACTTCAACGTCTTCCTCACTCTGTTCCTTCAAGCACTGGAACGAGGCCTTAACTGTGTCTTCCCTCTAGTGTTCTTGACATGGTTTCTAAAACACAGTGAAAGGTTTCTCTAACATCTGTAAACATATTTTCAGGTTTGCCTTCTGACATGGCAGTCACTCTGTTCAGATTTGTTTATAAAGATTAGCACTTCTACTTCAAGACAAAGCCTGTTATCCTTAAGACTTTCTCTTCAATTCAGCCAATGACAATGTCTCATTTCACATATGTCAATAGCACGTAGCTCAGTAGGAGCAAAACATCATTATTGTTCAACCTGGTGAACTTGACACATCTATTAGGTTTTCACAATGGTCACTGCGTTCATCATCACCACTAGATGAAAAATGAAGCAAAAATACCCAAACTGGGTGCATCTTTACAGTCGTCTGAGTCGTCTCTCTGCCAGGCTTCCTTCCCTTACCGTGCCCACCACACAACAAAAAAAAGAAAAAATAAGTACAAACCCACCTACACTTAAACCAGACCAAAATAACCCCACGCTGCTTGATATTGCAGTGAATCTTGTCCGCGATTTACCGTGCGTAGGTCTTTACAGGGGCGGGAAAAGTTCCCCTGCCGGGAGGCCTCCCTATGTACCGACGCCAAAAAGATGTACAACGTAAGAATCGCAAAACGTTTCCGCACCATACCTACACTTCTACCCAGACATGTCCTACTCTAGTCTCCCCTTGGAACCAAACTTGGCAGAGCGAGACGAACCAGTGTTTGACCTCAAAGTCCAACTCACCCTCCCTGTACAATAAAGCTTCTATCACAATTTGGGTGGTGATGATGGGCAGCAATACAACTATGCTCAGGACACAGGCTGAATACTGTTAAAAAAAACAACTCTTACTTTGGAGGTTCACCACTTTATCTACATCAGACCTGCCTTGTGTGTCCACCATTTAATGATGGAAAAACAGCCAACTTACTGACCTAACAATGATTTTACTCAGTATCAAAAAATGTAATCACAAATGTCAATATAGATTTTAAATGCATTCAGAAAACATCGTCCATGGGCTGAAGAACTGCTTGAGAAAGCCAACATCACAGATTCAGCTGTGTTTCGTTTGCACTTTCCTGAGACCGTGTCCTCTTGAGGCATCACAAGTGAAGAGCTGGTAAAACTTCAGTTCCAACAACAGAGATAATAAATGGTCACAGTCTGTGCTTAATCAGCACTTGAGCTTCACTACGCAGAAAATCAGCCCATCCACTTCCTCGATGCAGCAGACTCACTTCCTGGTCATGTCCTGTAGTTTGAAGAACAGCTTGCAGACTTGTGTGATGTGGGCTGCAACAGTCCTTCAGAGATGAGGTCCAGAGATCTAAGCGGTGTCCAGGGCTTGGTGGATCAGGTCAGGTCTCAACATTCCCCTTCCAGCCTTCCTTAAGGTTGGACATATGACTTGAACAGAGGAAAAAAAATCATTAGCCATCAGTAAAAAGCAAACAGACTAAAGCAAACCTTCAACATGACCTCAGATCTTACCTTTGGTTGCCGCTCTCTCACTTCCCCTGACTCTGGTGTCTGCTGCTTTCCCAGACTGTGGTGGAACAGTCCAGTGCGTCCATCCCTGCAGGGTGGAAAGTCTGCTGGGAGTCTCCAAACTCATCTATCCATCAGTCCGTTAACTCAACTCTTCTGCCGTGGTCTTGTGATCTTTGCAAACCCTTCCACAGAGGCTCAGTAGTAATTACAAAGTCCAATGTCCTGACGTACATGGAGACAGTCTGAGAAGACGCTATTATCTCCTACTGCACTTTACACCTTTTGCAGACTAACATCAACACGTTGACAGCTCCATGTCTTGGGCTCAGAGACAGAAAAGTACAAATGTAAAGTATGAAATAAAAAAAAGACAAAAATTATCAAGCACTACAGGGTACAAGGTGTGTAAATAAATTCACAATGACAAAAAAATGTAATAATGTAATGTAGAAAAAGGGTAACTATGAAAACAAAATAAAAAAAAAACCCATACATATAAATATGTCAAGTTAAACTAAAATAAATAACATGACAAGTATATGAAAAAGGTCCATCACTGGAGGTTCAGCCACAGATTGGTTACTCAGTTCACTCATAATCAAAGTACAGCAGCTACAGAATCATTTAAGCAGAATTTACGGTCTGTCCAAACTTCAACGTCTTCCTCACTCTGTTCCTTCAAGCACTGGAACGAGGCCTTAACTGTGTCTTCCCTCTAGTGTTTTTGACATGGTTTCTAAAACACAGTGAAAGGTTTCTCTAACATCTGTAAACATATTTTCAGGTTTGCCTTCTGACATGGCAGTCACTCTGTTCAGATTTGTTTATAAAGATTAGCAGTTCTACTTCAAGACAAAGCCTGTTATCCTTAAGACTTTCTCTTCAATTCAGCCAATGACAATGTCTCATTTCACATATGTCAATAGCACGTAGCTCAGTAGGAGCAAAACATCATTATTGTTCAACAATCTATTAGGTTTTCACAATGGTCACGGCGTTCATCATCACCACTAGATGAAAAACGAAGCAAAAATACCCAAACTGGGTGCATCTTTACAGTCGTCTGAGTCGTCTCTCTGCCAGGCTTCCTTCCCTTACCCTGCCCACCACACAACAAAAAAAAGAAAAAATAAGTACAAACACACCTACACTTAAACCTGACCCAAATAACCCCACGCCGCTTGATATTGCAGTGAATCTTGTCCGTGATTTTACAGGGGCGGGAAAAATTCCCGTCGGGAGGCCTCCCTTTGTGCCGACACCGAAAAAATCTAATAATTGCAAAACTTTTCCTCACCATACCTACAACAACCCAGACAGGTCCTACTCTAGTCTCCCCTTGGAACCAAACTTGGCAGAGCGAGACGAGCCAGTGTTTGACCTCAAAGTCCAACTCACCCTCACAACAAAGCTTCTATCAAAATTTGGGTGGTGATGATGGAGAGCAGTGCAACGATGCTCAGGACACAGGCTGAATAATATATTTTTTTAAAAAAGTCTTGGTCCTAATCGGTTACGATGATCTTAGAGAAGTTATCACCAGATAATAACAAGGTTCATCAACAGATTAAAAGAATTTACAGGGAAACACATGTGGAGACAGTAAAAAAAAATAAATGAAAATAAAAAGTTCAAACATTCAGATTAAACTAAAATACAGCACCTACTTGGAGGAAACGCCATCAGAGCCTAAAAGACAGCCAGCACACCAACATGGCGGCTGTAGATAACTCCTTGTTCACACTCTACGTTTTACCTCAACAGTAATCACTTCTATATACAGTGGACCTATTACACACATTTTCATCTTGCTTCAGTTGTGAGGACACACTGAAGCATAATGCCTTAGCTCCTTAACCTGACCTGACCTTAACTATCCAAACTGAAAGTTGAAAGGAGGATTTATCAAAATGCCTGATTGTTTTTTTTTTTTTTTTTTTGTAACGTCTGCCTGTGGTATTTGACCTTCCACACTTGTGACTATGGTCACAAGTTCAAGTTAATTTGTCTTATTTGAAGTATTTTATCATGTGACATAACTGCTGATATATATCACTGTATATTCTGCCAATCATCTGTCTGCTTGTTTTGCAAATTTGGTGTTTAGGTTGATCTGATCTGCCAGTAAAACTAATGGGGGGGCTGGCCAAAATCTGATCCAACACAGGGTCCCCAAATCAGCCCACATAATGGGGATGGGGAGGGGAGAGAGACAGGCCCTAAACAGCCCCAATGCTGGGCCCCCAGATCAAACCCTAGCAGGCTGATTAGAGGGAGGGAGGGAGGGAGAGAGACAGAGGTGTGTGAGTTTGTGTGTATGTGTGTGAGACAGAGAGAGACAGAAGACTGGCACAGCAGCCGAGACAAGGTAAAGTGATGGCACGGTGGCCGAGCAAACACCAGATACCACATACCTCTTGAAGACTCAAAATAAAGATGGAGGGACGGACAGCAGCCAGGTTGGAAGGATGGACAGGAACAAATTCTGTAGGAGGAAAAGTTATGGCACGGCGGCCAGACATCCCAGCATCAAAGAAATGAAAGTTGCATACCTCGTATAGCCTCTTGATCCAACATGGTCAAAATCGACGAGCAAACAATAATAAAACAAACAATAATCAATCAAACAAACAACCGCCCGACCAACAGACTGATAGAGAGAGAGAACCAATGGCAGCCGTATTGGATGGACAGGAACAAATTCTGTAGGAGGAAAAGTTATGGCACGGCGGCCAGACATCCCAGCATCAAAGAAATGAAACTTATACCTCGTATAGCCTCTTGTTCCAACGTGGTCAAAATCGACGCTACAATGCTGAGAGAGGGTTAGAGTGCAAGTGAGTGTGCACGGGAGAGAGAGTGATAGACGGGCAAACGGTCGGGCGGACAAATAATTATGGCATGGTAGAAGTGTGTGAGACAGAAAGAAAAAGAGGGTGAGACAGATTGGCACAGTGGCCGTGTGTGTGTGTGTGTGTGTGTGTGTGTGTGTGTGTGTGTGTGCAAGAGAGACACACACACACAAACACACCCCATCAGCAGAATAAAAAAAATCACTTACAATTAGTTGATTTATTCTCATGCTGATCTGTTTGTGGACCTGAAAGAAGCAGAAGAAGAAGAACCAGCTCAGTCTGAGTCTGCAGGTCTGAGCCAGTTCACCTATGAAGACACGGGGTGGACTGATCCTGTCCAACACTCACACACTGTGGACATCAGTTCACTGAATATAAATCCATTTGTGTGAAGCTTTATACACACACACCTCACACTGATCTGGGAATAATAATTTCTCCTGCTGTGATCAAGCTTACGGAACATTCCTGTCATAGTTACTGATTATATTGATGAATGAGTATGACTGTGGTGAAGCTGAAAGATGAAAATTTTCAGACTGACTGCAGGTGGTTTAGAGATCGACAGCATGTTCTCTTCACTGAGCAGCGTTTCACAATATTTAAATATTGTTTATTGATTAAATTCTGCTCAACGAGCTTCACTCAGCGAACCACCGCCCTCAGGTTCACCTTCACCCAGGCCGCTGCTGCACCTGTGAGCCAAAGCAGCAGGTGCGCTCCAGACAGCCACAGTCCGCGCGCACTGACCTGCAGTTCTGGACTCTAAAATAACTAATAAATGTTTATGTGGGTAAAAACAATGAGGACTTACAGGCCTGTCTCCACATACCCCTGATAACCTGAGCACATGGGAGATGAACTGAGGGTTTACTAACGTAAACTGAGGAGCCCCAAGAGGCCTAATTATCTCTGTGCGGCTGCGCTGTCCCGCGTGTCATATTCAGCCTTTATCTTTACCACATGAACCACATCACGGTCCAGAATTTAAATATGTCAAACCACCAAGATTTAAGAAATATTTACTACAAAACCAGGTGAGCTCCACCTTAAAACGTAACCCCAACCCCCGAGCGCACCATGGCGCCGTAAATTATGACTGTTTTCGGAACCATGTCGTTGGCGCGCTCGTTGGGGCTTGTCTGAAAAAGTGGATTGAAATGTTGTATGTACTCACTTTTCGTAGAGAGTCCAGAAAGCCGTTTCCAAGGCGTCTGTCCAAGGTGAGCGGTGCGATGGAGACGCGCACTGAGGTGCTGCGTGCCCCAGCGTGTGCGCGGGCGTGAGCAGAAAGTGGCGTCTGTGGCTCACGCAATGGAAAGGCCCCGGGCGCCTCTGTTGCAGCATCTGAAGCAAAGAGATTCACAGGCTGTTACACCTGGTTTGATACACCTGGTCTGTTTCCCTCAGTGTGCTCACACTGTCTCCATACTCACTCAGAAACTCGGTGGAAGTCTTTGTACCGCGCACACGCTCTCCTCTCCTCCAAACCGGCGCGGTAATGGCGGACTCGTGGTGGTCACACTGGTACCGTGGTTTATCTGAACTACGAGCTGAAACCGGCTCCAACACACGGCTCAGCGTCCGGTTTTATCAGGTTATACACTGACTGAAAATCCCGGGTCTTTCACCTGATGAACGACAGTATTTCACAGATTTGAATGTACACACAAGCAGCGTCTCCGTCTTCTCCTGTTTCTAGCGTTCTCGCGGCCTTCACCTGCCCCTTTTAACTCCCACCCCTCCAACCAGGTGGGTGGCCAATCTCTGATTGGCTAATGGTTGTCCAATGATAATTGGACCAGACCATAATATCACAGGTCATGTATTACGAAACAAAACATAGAAACCAATAAGGATGTACCATACTGCAAAATTTGGTATGATCCCATACAAAGTAAATACAGGGCCAGGTGCCACCGACACCAATATCAATACTTTTTTACTCAGAAAAGCAGCTTATCTACTTTTGTGTAGGGCGGAGCAACGCGTCATAATCTATGAAGTGAATGCAATATGCAAACTTAAAAGCAAATTGAAAATTTTCATTATCATTGAATGATTTTGTGATTTTTCAAATTTCAGTTAGCTGATCATGATTATGATCATGATAAAACTTTTTACGCAAATAAAAATACTTTTTAAGTTGAAATTTGTAATTCAGAAACAATAATATATAAATAAATACAACAATATAACAAAATAATATCAACACTATAAAAATATAACAAAAAATTGCTTGTATTACACACAATTGTTTGTGAAAAATAAAATCAATAGGGCAAATAAAAAAGTGCAAATAACTAAACAAAAGCAAAAACTACTGTCATTCACGACCTTTGGCTAAGGTCCCCTTTTGGGCCCTGTCCCCATGTTTAGAGCCACAGATTTATAGGTTTTTGTTGAGAAACAATAACGTTTACATTTTTCCCTTTTATTGCATTTGTTGCAATTGCAATTGCTGACCACTAAATCTGCTACTGTTACTATTTTTATCTATTTTATATTTGACTTTTACTGCAGTTAGTATGACTACTGTTATCACTGCTAATCACAGTAATAATTTGTCTGATCCTATGAATGAATCTAATGTGCCTGCACCATGTCAGGACACTGGAATCCTCACAGGAATTTGTTTTCTCTTGTTTTCTTGTATGCTGATGTTTTGTCTTTGGGAAATTTTTGGAGCACCTCACAGCTGTGCCGACGGGCTCATTATTGGCCAATTGTGGCCTGTCAAACTACTGCTATTTATTCAAAAACCAAACATGATATTGCCAAACAAATTTCACCGTCAAAGCCACGAGACCTTACGGAACACAGTGATGTATATATTTTTTTTTTGTCCTAGTGTCAAAAATGTGGATAATACGGCAAGTTTTAAAAAAGAGTATTTTCTGCTTTTCTCCAAAAATCCTCTTCTCGATTTACATTGGAGTCAGTGGAGCGGCTGAGAGCCACTCATGTTGCTAAAAGGCATTTCAAAAAACGTAAATCCTACCGATAAAGTAAACACACTGTGAGAAAGAAGACAAGTGTGGCTACAAAGTTAGAGAATATCACTGTTGTAGAGTAAAATTTGTGGCTGTAGTCATCATGTGAAGAAAAAAATTCTGAGACTTTTTTGAAAGCCTCTACACTCTAAGCTCCCACTCTAGGCTGCAACATTCCGCAATACACACCCACTGTAAAATCTGAATTTTTCCAAAATCACTCATGATCCAAAATTAAAGGGTCAGCGTTCAAAAACTACACAACTTAGGAAAAAAGTTGAATGCACCTTGAATACACAGGACTTTTGTCTACATTTTAAAGTTTGAGAATAACAATAGTGTGCGGTGCTACACCCCACACCACTAAAAAGTCTGTTTTCCTTATGATCTGTTCCAATTACCTGGTTCTTTCCAGGAAACTTTCTAGGAATTTTTGGGGGGAAATTACAGACTCAGAAAATAAAGTGTTATCAGCAATTCATGGGCTGGGGTCCACCAACTTTCATAATGGTTCAATGTTACAATGAGTTTTTCACTCAGGTGTAATGTGTCACATGATCCTGTATCACATTTCCCCTCTGTCTCCTTCTGACAGATACACTGTCACTTTTGTTGCTTGGTAACCTGATCCAGCTGTTGTCCAGAGAACTGCTGTAACCATAGTAATCGCCTGTATAATTTACCAGCCCCACAGTGGTGAAAACATGGAGCAGGTAAGATGTTTTGATGCTGTGCAAAAACTACATTTGTTTTCTGTGTATATATTACAGATCCTTGTGTTTTCTTGTCAGGATTTTGTGGCTGGTCTGTACCAGTCTTTGGGTATGTCTGTCGGGGCAGAGTTTTCCACTGAAGATGTGAGTCTCCTTTACCTCAAAGTGTTTCACATTCCCTCCAGCACTGATGAAGCACATACAGCTATGAAGAAGGTAACAACTCAGACAACAATCAGGTAATAATCAGAGCAGCTATTATGGCATTTATCATAATGGAACGGACTCGTGCACCTGTGTCTGTTTCAGATTGCAGGAGGTGACAATAGCTGGTCCTGTGTTGGTGAAAATGTTATTGATGTTCTCTTAGAAATGGAAAGGGAGAGGGAAAAGAAGGAAAAGGTATGATTACATTTTCTTTTTCTGAATCTTATATGATAATGATGAGAAACATAGTAACCAACATTTTCACGATTGATATTGTTAACTTCAGCTCTACTGGGACCTCCAGCTGCTATATGCTGGAAATCTCAACACTCTCCATGTGATGGACAAGCCAGTTATCATCGATCCTAATGTGCTGAATTGCCTGCATGAAAGCACAGAAGTAAATACTTTCAAAAAGTCTTGCAGCTCAGATACAGGATCTTTACAATTGTGCAGAACTGATGCAGACAATTTACAGGTATGTGTTTTGCAGTGTAGCAGATTTTGTCCTGCGTGGAGGCAGAAGCTCAGCTCATGATTTTTTGCCCTCTAACACTTTTTCATACACAGACGGGGAGACTAGTGGGGAAAAATGAGCTGTATGGGAGTGTGAGGGGCGTGAAGAGGATTAAGAAAGCAACCAGGCAGTGCTGGATCAGGTGAGCATGTTTTGTTTAAGCTTAAAAGCTGCTCAATTCTTAGCTACAGAGACTTTACTTGACCATTTCCATTTGGTAATACTACATACTTTAACTGTACCATAGTCCAGAGGGAAATGCTCTATTTTCTACACCACCACATTATGTTTATTAATAAAAAAATAAGTTAGTTACTTTGCTGACTGAGGTTTTGCCTGTCAATATACAGTAAAGTAAGCTCAAAGTACTAGCTACTTAGCTACTGGTCATACCAGACAATGTAAGACTGTAGCACTGAAAGCCTGAGTGTGCTGCTGTGAGCAGCAATGCATTTTGTTGCTGATAAATTTAACTTTTAAAATTATGGAAAAAAAATATTATTTGTGTTAATGTATGTATGTGTTCATCTGCTCAGATTGGCATCAGAGGGTGTGCAAAGCATACTGCCCTCTCCCTGGCAGGGCCAAAGCCTAAGGGTCAAAGGTCAGGCCTGGGGCTGTGTCTCGCTGTCAGACATCCTTCTCTTGGTGGAAGTGAAGTATGATGTTATGACCCATTTGCTTTATACAGAAATGCTTCAGGAGCACCACAGTAAGTAAAAATGAATCTGAACTGCATTCACAATGTAACACAGAACAATCTCTTAACTTTAAGTATGACTTAGTTTGCTTTATAGAGCTTGATTTCTTCGTTTCTTCTTCTGGTTCTTTTTTTCTGATTCCACAGCTGCCAGAGTGTGGGAAAACATATTACCATGGCAACGGCACAAAGAGAAGGAGGGACTGGAGGACCTTGCAGAGGAGGCTTTGGAGTCAGGTGATATGCTCTGTTTGGCTGAGCTGCCAGGAGCATTCAGGATGTACAGGTAACACACATGCACCAGGATCGTTATTTTAAATTTAAAATGAAAAATGAAGTGCATGAAATCTTTTTCACAAGTGGAAATCTTCCTAAACAAAAACATTTATTTCTCAGTCCCCAAATCTAATTAAAAGGATTATTTCAATCAAATGTGTATTGTTCCAAATAGAAATACAGAGTTTTGTGTAAAAACACAAGTGAACATACATTTACTGCAGTAAAGATGATTTTCCTGCAGGGCCTGTCTGGGTGAATCTTTTAGAAGCTGCCCTGAGTCCAGGGAACAGTCCTGGTCTGCTGTTTCACTCCTGTATGAGCTACACACATCTTGTCAACAAGAAAGGGATACACTGGCAGTCCTGGGAGAGGGGTAAATACTTTTCACATGCTTCAAGTTTAGATCATACAATTCTGAATCTGTGTGGTAGGTCTATACATGAAGAAAATCAAAATAATGTCAGATGAGATGCTGATCACATAAATATCCACCATATTTTCTTGTGATGATAAATTCTAGCTGATATTAGTCTGATTTACCTATTGTATAATCTTGCTCATCTTGTTTCCCATACTGGTCAAAACTAATGCAAGGTTCTATTTGTACTGGCCCCGAAATAGTTGACTCATTAATCGTTTTTTCCTTCCAGGCTGGGCGGGCAGAGTCTGAGAATGTTGTGTCTATACATCAGGCTGGCAACTGTCAGAGCTCAGAGAGAAAAACTGTCCTACGGGGCTCTTCTGGCAGCAAGGCAGTCCTGGGAGGCTTGGTGAGCCAACAAACACCAAGTGAAAACAACAGTTGGACACTGAAAATTAACATGTATTCACTGCCATCAGGTCTAGCCCTATTCCCTATATCCCCTCAGTTTCAGCTGTGTCCTGTCTGGCCCTCATGTTTCCATTCAGGCCACATGTTAGCAGTCCGTGCAGAGCAGAGCAGGCAGCTCTGTGGCTACGTGGTGAAGAAGAAGAGCAAAGCAAATATGCAATCTCATTGTCACCACAGCAGGTGCTGTAAATCTGATAATGAACCACTAATTCCGAAACATGTGCAGTGTACCATTTCGTAGTATTACTCTTAAACTGTATGCATTATATCCATTTGTGAGGAAACATATTTTTCTCGTAATCCTGAAGGCTAAAAAGCATACGCTACAGTGGCATTATCAGCTGCAGAACAAAAACTTTGGCCCACTCCCAACAGGCAATACTGCAGTTGCTGGTGCTGATTCAGGAGCAGGAGAGGAAGTACCTGGTCCAGTTGGTGCATGGGGTCTCCCTGGAGGATTTGCAAGGGCTCGGTTGTACACTGCCTTCAAAAAAAGGTAAATCAATCTTTTACTTCTGTGTGTTTGTCAGAAGAGCTTTTCTGTTGTGTTCTCCTCATTTCTACATTTCTTTTTTCCTGTTTCCTGTGTAGATAATAATAAGCAAACTGTTTTAAGGAATGGCTGTATAAAAAGGCTGAGACAAATTCATGCCAGCCTACATCCACACAGCAAACCAGCAGTGTGGTCCCAACACCAGCTGGAAGATTGTGCCCTGCTCCTCTTGACTCATTTGCTGGAGCTCCACGAGGTCCAAGCTTCCACATTACTGCCAGTACTGATGGACAAGGTGAGTCTAGACAATCACAGCATCTGACTAAAAAAATCCACAAAGATGAAAGCTCTTTTAATAAAGCACAAGTGTAAAAACATTGATATGTGTCTGTTAGAGTGCACAGCATCTCCAAGTTCTGCGAGAGGAGTATGAATCTGAACTTCAAGAGCAGCGCAACACCACCCTGCTCCAACTCCTGATCTCAGATGCCCCTCTTACTTCTGTCTCCATGTGCATCCCCAATCCAAATTTGACTGAAAACAAAAGCAATGAGCAGCAAAAAAAAGCTCAATCGTGCAGCACTGAACCAGTCGAGGACCAGGACATCGGTGTTGGGCCAGCTGAAGATTCTGCAGTTGTTTCAGTCAGAGGGGCAGACAGAGAACTGAATGGAGTCCAAGCTGCTGCTGTGACTGACAAACAGGATGTCTGTACAGGTATTTCAAACATAGTCAAACATAGATTAACCCTACTCTCACAGCTGCAGCTATAATTTATTTTGTAACCCCCCAGGTTGTGGAGCAGTCATGGAGGAGATGCCCTACTTGGAGATTCTGTGTGTCTCAGATGCAACAAGTAAAACTCATCTCAGTCTCACTGCAGAAGGAGGAGCCCAGGAGGAAGAGGAGGGCAGTGCAACAAAGAGCCCCCAGAGTTATGAGAAACAGGGCTCTTTGATCACGCTTGCTTGGAGCAAACCACCAGAGGATGACATTGACTATGACACACAGGCTGCAGATGGAGGCACAGGACAGAGCCAAGACAGTGAGAGCAGTCTGAGGACCCAAGTCCAGCCTAGTGACATAAGCAGCACAGCTGAATACACACAGTGTGAGGAGACTTCTGGAGAATGCCACGACGAAGAGCAGAAACCCACTTTGTTCCAGTCTGGTTCCACGGGTCACCATGATGCACAGTCTACAGAGAAGCAGTGCAACACTGAAGGACAGGTATTCTGTGTGTGTATAGCAAACCATAAAGCACTGTATTATGCATCTGATTTTATTTCCTGTTTATATTCTCATCAGACATCCGAGGAGAAGACAGAGGTCGATCAGAGGGGAGAAGCTGTATCTGAATGTGACCTGCAGGCTGCACAGCCACATCTCTACAGTGACCCCCCTGAGATCAATCCACACACTGATGATCTCTGCTCTGGACTGACAAGTGAGACCACCGAGGTTGGCAGAAATGGGGTTGAGGTGGAAATATGTCCCAGTGCAACAGAGTCAGAGCTGTGGGACCTAAGTGGGCCTGAACTCACTCAGGCTGATGACCAGAAATATAATTCGCAAGCCACAGTAAGTGCGCAATTACAGTTTTGTGTATCATCATGCACATGAACATCACCATGTGATTCCCTTATTTTAAAAATTAATTCAGCTACTTTCTCTATTTTTTGTTGGTTTTAAAGTTTGACAGTGGCCTCACAGAGAGGGAGGCAATGAGGGAATCCAAGCTGATGGAGAGAGAACGAGTAAGAGAACCAGTCTCAGCAGTGGAGAGAGAGAGGACAATGCGCAACCTGGTGGACATGCAAAGGAAGGTCGAACAGAGGCAGCAGAGAGACAGAGAGAGACAGCTGCTGAGGGTGAGAGAAATGTGGACAGAGGGACGCTGTAGGAGTATTCAGATCACTGTGAATGAGAAGCAGAGGTGATACGTCACTTACAGTATCTGTCTTTCAGGTTCAGGAACGTCTGTCAATCATCCAGAACAGAAAGGCAGAGGAGGACCTGCTCGGCCTGAAACACACAGACAGACTAAGGCACCTCATTCAAGATCTCCCACAGGTAAACATAGTGACGTAACCTGTCTGCATAATTTTATTTGATAGGTTCTGTACTATCACCAATATTATTGTGTTTTAGGAGGACAAGAACCAGCAGAAAACAGTTGTCAGAGAGCGACTGGAGCAGCTGAGAAGAGAGCGCTCTTATGTCATGCAGTCAAAACGAGACAGGTAAAGGACATTCCTTTCAGTTGGACAGAAAACACCAAATTTACATTAACCACCATCCCCTCTATTCTGTTTTTATCCTTCAGAAATACTGCAGGATTTAAGGAACTCCTGGGTCCAGTTGCCCTCCACAGCAGAGAAACAGAGGATGGAGAAGACTGAGATACTACAGAGCCTTTAAATTCATGTGTCCAGTTTTAAAATATTTTTCAGTTACTCCCAAACTCTTCATAATGGTTAACTGTCCAAAATTACCATAACAAATTTATGGTTCACTAATGTTTTAAAATCTTTTAAGCCACTTTGTCTCTCAGATAATATCCTTATGTGTTCAAGTGTAATGCTGTAGATACTGCATCAGTGGTGGCCTTCCTGTTTCTGGTCATATAAAGATAAAAAGAAAAAAACATCTGAGAATGCAGGCTGTACATATGAAATAAGACAGTGCTCAACAAATTTGTAGTGACTGCTTAATAATACAGTTTAATTATCATCTTGACAAACATAAGCATCAACAGTAACGTCATTTATCAATGACCCCCCCCCCCCCTTTAGTTGTGTACACATTGTCCCCCTGTGGCCTAAATTACATACACAATGAGTCGCAGAGGTGCATGTTAACAGTCTACAGAGGTGCCGTCAACTCTCCTTCATGTGAACATAACATTTATATATTGGCCATTATTCACTTGTGTAAGAAATAATGTTGTGACTGCAGGAAGGACACCGCTGTAGACTTTGAATGCACCTATGGACTGGGGCTGTATTTATTTACAGGTATATGGGGATGGGAATATTGTAACATGTCAAAGGACACAGGTTTGGCTATCAACTCTACAATGGGGAGAAATGTATAAGACAGAGGGTTTGGTGCGGGCCCAGTGGTTTTTCTGCATGAGAGGAGGATCTCTCGATCCTGGTGAGTAGAGGGAAAAAGACCGCCTACATGGGACAGATTCTCAGCAAATTTTTCCTCTTTAACTGACCCTATATGTTGTCCACTCACATGGCAGTCCACCACAAAGCAGGAATATTTATCAACCTAATAAGCCAGAACATTCCACAGCAGCTCCCACACAATGAGCCACTGCATTACACACATACAAAGTACACAAGTGTGTCTTCAACTCAAATGAAGAGTACAGTAAGGTTCAAGTTCTGTGGTCTCAAACACACAAACATTCAAACAAAGACAAAGAAAAAAGCTTTTCCAAACTAAGAAAACATGGCGCCTGGCTGACAGGTGCTATTCTCAAGGCTTTATTATTCTAACAATGTGACATCTGGGGACTGAACAGAACCAGCAAACCCCATTTTCAAAATATGACGTTTCACGTTAGGGGATGAGGTGAATTAAACGTGCAGTTCTCAGCAGAGGACACGTTTTGGGGCTGTAATCAGGTCGGCTCTTATGACAGCAGAGCACTTTGAAAGCAGTGACACTCTGAAATCTAAACAGGTGTAGTGTCAGATTTCTCTGTGGTGTCCAAACCCTGGATCTACATGTGCAAGATCTTCGGCAAGAAGCAGCATGCGCTTGTGTGTGAGAGACTAAACTACACCTTATACAAGATAGTCAACAATATTTGCATTTTATACACTAGACTGGTGTTTCCCACAGTGAAAGGTAAAAGCCTAGGATGAAAACAGGGAGGTCCAAAACAAGTTCAGTCAATGAACCTCTGAGAATGAGACCACCTTCTTGCTGGAGGCTTTGATGAGCACTACAGTCCATAAACACAAAAACGGTCATCACATGTCCAGCATCTCTCTGACTTATGGGCACCATGGAACTGAGGAGGGTGGGTATGTGTGTACATGTATGTCTGTATATCTCTGTTTCATGGCAATCATGAAAGGAGAGAAATGTGCATGTATGTGCGTCAAGTCTTGAATGGTATTAGCAATGATACTCAAGTGATGTTCATGTATTTATGTTATTATTTATGTGCATGTCTTTATGTATGAGTCTTTCTATTGGTGTGCGCACTGCACCCCTGGGCCATGATGGCCCCCTTCCTCATCAGAACTATCATTGTAGGCCTCTCGCCTGGCTCCACCTCCTGACCCTTGACTCCTGTCAAAATCTGTAAGGTCAACTTCCTCCGCATCAGCGGCGATAACTGGATTCTCAGCACGAGCAGGCAGCAAGCACTCGAGTTCCTGAGAGAGGTGAAATTATTTTTTTTTTTTAAAAACAACAACAAATAAATAAATAAAAGGGAAAAAAACACATCGTGACACCATAATTACTCAAGCTTACTGGAGTTCAAATTGTGCAAATCAGGATATTAAATGATTGCAACTCACATTCAGCTTTTCTGGGCTAATCCAGTTGTTTTCAGGGAACTGAACATCAAACTTGATGTAAAGGTCTCCCTTCTCAAATGGATTTCTGTACTGAGGCATTCCCTCACCCTTCACCATTCGAATACACCCTGCCACACACACAGACACAGACACACACACACAAACAAAAGTGAGTAAAGGCATGTAAATTTAAAATCCTATTATATGGATTTGTTTAAGATTTACTCACTATCACAGGGTTTGTTTTATATTCTACTCTACTCACTAGATAAGGAAATTAGAATGAGATTCCACCTGAAGTTTTAATTGTCATGAAAATCAGATACAGCCCTAAGATCTGGAGTAACAAACCATAGGTAATGGCTTGTTACACACACCTTTAGTACTTTAGTAAGTCAAATTTTGATAAACAATAAAATTACTTGTTAGCTGCAGTAGGATGGTAGAGAACATAAACCTGGCTGCTACACTGAAAATCTACCAACAATTTGGCCCATGGTTAATGTTTATTTCTCACTGCTTAGTTCTAACAGTTCTACTGTTATTCCATGTTTAAGTGGATAAGCCTGCAAGTCATTAGTTTGGACTGCAAAACATCTCTTTTCTACACCCTTAACTAGTTGTCTCAGAAATAAAAGTTTGCACTGTCTTATTAAAAGCTCTGGAAAACTGTAAATACTAGTGCAGTAATCCCCTTTTCTTCACTAAAATGTTTACCAGACCAAAAAACAAACAGCAGGAATCGCCTAACTTCATATGAAGATATGTTTACCTGGTTCAATGACCTTGCCAGGTGGGTATTTGACAAGCAGCTGACGTTCATCCAGGTGTGTGACAGTCATCTGGAAGCCACACAGGGCCTCAACCAGGCCGATACGCTGGACCATGTGAAGGTCACTGCCATCACGGCGGAATTCCTGATTTAGATAGGAAGTGAAAGCGTTTTTTTTTTTTTTTTTTTTGCTTAGGTTCATTAAAACATGAAAAATATGGTGATACCAACACGTCAGTTATTATCAGAAGCATATTTGTTTTGTACAGAGGGCAGTAGAGAGAGTACCTCATGTTCTTTCTCTTGCAGCACCAGGACTATATCTCCTGGTTCGACGCCTGGTGCTTGGTCAGCTTCCCCAGAGAATGTGATCTTCTGTCCGTGCCTCATGCCTTTGTCCACATGCACCTCCAGAAGTTTAGTCTCCTTACACACCTTATGACCCTCACACTTCCTGCAGCGGTCCTTCTCATTTATCACCTCCCCTGCACAAGTGCACATACAGACACTGGACAATTTCAGAGTGCTGTTTTGCTTATGATTGTACATTATCCATGTTTTTCAGTATATGGGTGAGTGTGCAGGTGTTATGGACATATTACCCTCTCCATTGCAGTCTGTGCACACTGACTGCATCTGCTGGACCATCCCAGGGGCCAGCTGTCTAATCATGATTCTCATACCTCGTCCTCTACATGCCACACACTTCTGCACTGCTCCTGCTTTACCGCCTTGACTAGAAGGCAAACAGTAAAGGGTTGGCATTGTTAAGAGACATTTTTATCTAAGCACAACAAAATGACTGCAACTACAAATCTTCATCAGTCTGGCCTTTAAAGCTACAAATCAATATGCTGTTTTTAATCATTGCAATGAAATATTACAAGCTGACTCACCCATTACAGGCACCACAGAGGACGTTCTTACTAAGCTGCAGTTTGGTGGTTTTGCCATTGTAGAGGTCTTCAAGAGAAACTCTGTGAGACAAAAGAGTTATGGGATGTCAAATGCATTATATTAGAACAAGTCACTGAAGCACCCAAATGGCATTAAAGTAAAATACTTACTTCAGAGGGTGCACCATGTCATCTCCTCTCCTCCTGCCTCCATTGCGTCCTCTGCCCTGTCCCCCCATGAACCCGAACAGTCCTCCACCAAAAATGTGAGAGAAGATATCATCCATGCCAGGCCCTCCGCCTCCTCCCTCCCGTAGCCCCTGTTCTCCATAGCGATCATAGAGCTCCTTCTTTTCTGGGTTTGTCAGTACCTCATATGCAAAACTGATTTCTTTAAACTGAAAAATAATAATAATAAAAGATCAGACAGCTTGACACGCTGTAGGATACAAAAACAGTCAGTACAACAATAACGGCCACCTAGTTTTGTTTTTGATGATCCCATCTTACAAAGTACAAAGACACTCTAGTCTCCTGTGTCAAATTTGCAGCATCTGAAGAATTAAGTCATAGTGCCGTACAGATCAAAAACTGATGCATTGTTCTCTAGGGAAAATCCATTTCACATACTCTACTCTGATCTGCACCTTGTGTTAATCCTCAAAGAGCTGGGCTGTGTGAGAATGACAAACTAAGTTGCCATCATTTCTTGGCCCCCAACTGTTGAGCAATTGAGATGCTGCTGTTGGTGCTGTCGCCATAAATTACGGTGTTGCTGCTGTTACCATGACATGCTCTAGTGAATCATACCTTGTCTCCAGCATCAGGGTTCTTGTCGGGATGGTACTCTTTGGCCAATTTGCGGTAAGCCTGTATTAAACCAAAAATAAATGTGAACAATGCTGTGCGAGAGCCACGTGCGCAGTTGCCAAATGTGTTCAATAGCTCCGCTACCAACTCACTAACCCTATTAACTGTCCTTACTAACCAAGGGCTAGACTTGTGGGCCTGCTGTCAAAAACATCAGGACACCGGCAAGAGCATCGCTGCTTCTGACATCTCGGTCACTCTAGTGTGACGGAGACGGCAACAAAATTGTTGAATTGTGAATTTTGATGGGGGAAACAACTGGAATGACATGTTCATCCTAAAATAGTTTGAGTTCAGATTTAATTAAGGGAGTTATGTGGTTGTTCCAAGTTAAAGAATATAAAACGATTTCACAAGCGGTTACAGACATATGATATAAAGTCTCGATTCATGTTTAGAAAAGAACATAGCGTTGTGGATTATAAACAATTCGTGACTGCCCGGTGTTTGAATGGAGTTTGGAGTACACAGCGACATGCATGTTGCTAACTACAGTGGCTACACGACGGCTGGCATTAACATTAGCTGCTAAGTTTATCCATAAACGTTAAGTCAAGATACATCTCACGCCAAGTTTAGCGTTACCAAATGTTGCACCAACGTCCGAGCACACAAGTGGATTTATTTTCATGGCATATTTATCTCGGTGAGCTGTTAAGATACCATTTCTTGCTTCGTTACTACACGACCTGGTAACGACTATTTGCTGGAATGTATCATCTAGTAGCCGGCAAGCTATCACACTCGTGGTCAGCGGATATTTCTTCATTTCAACGTTAGCAAACTTCATCCTTCCGAAATAACTTATATAAAAAGATGAAAATGACAAGCATTGCAAGTGATTCAATATCACTAATGTGTAGCTATGATGTTTTTTTCTAAAACACACCGAGCCACGAAGTATTAACGGTTGTTTAGCTTAGCTAGCTGGCTAGGCTAGCAAAGTCGCAAGCTGCTACTTAGCAACGTTGATCAGCTTGTTTCTAGGCCACAATTCACTGGTGACCTCTCTTCCTCTTTTATTCTGCTCCTACTCTGACAAATTTCCTTTTCGTTTCAGAAGGTCTGTACCTTTTTTAGTTCATTTTCAGAGGCAGATGGTGAAACTCCGAGGATGTCGTACAGCTTGGTATCCACAACGTTCGCCATGATGCTAACCGGCTACCACAGAAAGACCTTCTGCGGAGGTTCAGCTGAAGGAGTAGCCGACGCAAGATTCACCGGCAGGGTTGCCAGATACAACACACACACACACACACACACACACACACACACACACACACACACACACACACACACACACACACACACACACACACACACTTCCCCAGTGAATACAAAAACAGTTGCCACAAACATTTATTAATTTTGACCATCAGAAATTGGTGGTGCCTGAGAGGGAACCGTCCTTAAAGTGGGTTACACAACAGTGTATGAAGTTCAAATTTTCCCTGTAAGTTCTTTTTTTTCTTCAGATGTATCCTGATGTAGTTACATCTAAAAAGCCACTTCACAGAAAGCAGTGAAATAAGGTCTAAAGGGTATGTCCACATTTTTCAGCATTGTAGGAGATTTTCCTTCAGAAAATTGTGGCCTAAAAATTTATACCTGGTCAGAGTCCTCAGGAGCATATCACAACCATAAAGGCCATGTTTTCTGCTTGGCAATCTAAAGCTTTAAGCGTTGCCATTTTCATTTACTGCTTGAAAAAATAAAATATGTTTTAACTAGTTAAGAAAAAATCAGTGGTATAACATCTTTATCCCGAGGTGTCACCAAAAGTTATTTAAAAGACTTACAGCTGTTTGAACAAAGTCAGAGGAACTGGTTTCTACTGTTGGTTGTAATGTAGCTTTTAGATTTTGCAGATAGCGCTTTTGCTGAGGGATGAACAATTTTCTGCAGGAATTGAAGGGCTAAGGAAATGCATAAGCCTACAACAGCGGTGGAGAGTAACTAATTACATTCATTCAAGTACTTTTCTTAAGTACAGTTTTGAGGTACTTGTACTCCACTTGAGTATTTCCTCTTTGTGCAACTTTATACTTTTGCCCTACTTCATTTCAGGGGGAAATATGGTACTTTTTACTTAACAGCTATAGTTAGTAGTTACTGCTCATTAAAACTTTACAAAAAATATGATCAAATATATTAGAATATGGTACACTGTTCATATTACACTACTCCAACATATATCAAGCAGTTAAAATGACAATATTTAAGTCCTGCTTAAATGTTGATATAATAGTAATAATCCAGTATTATAATAATAATACTCACAGAGGGGCATTCCGCACAATGTGAACTTAAACGTTTCATATTATAAATGCATTCCCTTGCCAGGACTTATTATTATTATTATCACTACATTGTGTTTGCCAGTTTGTACAGCAGTGCAGTACAGCTGCAGATGCACATATGGTAAAATAATCAATGGGCAGACCTGCAGTCTGACACAGTGGAAATGTCCAGTTCAGAGGCACTAGAGTCACTGCACAGGGTTCTCGGTATTCACAGTATTTATTGAATCATCCTTTTTTCTGGGGTTCAAATAAAGCTTGTTTGAGCAGCAAGTTTGTCTTATGTGTCTGCTTTTGCTGCAAATAAATACATCAGTATTCCCTGATACCCAGGGCTTTTTGACAACAATCTGAAGTCAGGAAGAGAATGACAATCCCTAAACGGCCAGAGATCAATGCAATTTTTTAGTGATTTGCTTTAGATCAGTTTTGTACCTTATTGTATTCTTTACCACAATTAAAAACTTAAAAGGTAGTTTACCTTCTTGCATGTAATGGATGTGTTATTTGAGTTATGAATGTGACTATTACACTATACTATGTGAAATTTAGTGCAGTAGTTGACGCTTTATCAACCAGCTCTGCAGTTGAACAGCAATGTTCAGGGTGTCAGCAGATAAATAATATCGTTCGTCTATGTTTACACAGTTGATGGACAGCCGAACTTTTGATTACGTTTTTTGGTATCCGCCATTTTGATTTCCAAATCTGACAGATTAAAAAAAAAATGGGTTGCCTGCCTGCTGATGTACAATTTTGACAGAGTCAACACAGCTCCTCCGCAGGCCAACCACCGTGTAACGGCAGTGTAGCGTTAAATGACACTGCAACCGGGAAAGGGTAGTATCTCTAAGCTAACAACGCAGTTATGAACAGCCAACCATGGGCCTCCGGGTGACCTGACAGCATAAATCGCCGAGTTGCCGTTCAGCTTGCAGATGATGACCGATAAAATGATGGAGAAAAGGTAACAGACGCTTCTCTTTTGGGATAGAAAAAAAATCATAACATGTAACCTAACGTAAAGGCTGTGCGAGCTGACAGGCTGTCAAGTGGCCGCAAGACGGTATAACGCTAGTTCTCAATCACGAGGACATCGTCCTACCTAGTCCTACAGCCGTAATAAATAATTGACTCATGTAAGCTTATGATCTTAACATGGTTTGCCACCGGTACCGTACTGAAATACTGTGGTACCGTTAGCAACATGAGTGAGACATTGCTAGCGGGCCGGCTCACGATCTGCATGCAAGGTAAGTAAAAGACACCGTCGTTAAGCGGTGGAAAGGCACTGACAGAGGTTGGGAACATGAGATAAGCTAACTTAACGTGAAGTTACGATAACTGCATGGATAAGCTAATTAACCCTAATTCACACCGCTATCACGGTTACCCTGTTATAAGTCATATCCGTTAATAGCTAACAGTAACGGTCACCAGCTGATCCGAGGACGGCAGATAGGCCTGACTTAAAGCTGACCATAGCTGAGCTATTGTATGAAATTTAAAATCCATATTTAGGTGTGGGGAAAGATTGAATTCCTTAAGTTGGTTCCTTAAGCCTGATCTCGACAACACCTGTTTCTTTCTTTCACCTTGTTTACTGAAGAGATTGGTGCACTAGGGCAGCATACTCAGTTATTTTTGATGTTATGCAATCAATTTTAACCGTGCATAGAAGAGAGTAAGTTATATTCAAGCCTGCTTTTGCACTGTGAAACGATAATTGTTCTTGTGTGTGACGTCTGACTTTGCGGTATCCGAGATCCTGTCCATCTTTATGCGGGGCCTTATCCACAATTTAGACAAACATCCTATATTAGTGACATGTTCCCCATAGGAACCAGCTATTCCATCAAATAGACAATTGACTAATGCACAATCATAGGTCACTTTCATTAATGTGGATTCTTTTCCCTGTCTGCGGTGTGATGTGGTTCGGGGGGATTTAAGGTGAAGGTCTTTCCCTTAAAGCCGTAAGTCCAGTGACAGCTCCTGCTTGCCTCATACAGTGTTCAGTTATCATCACCACACCTAATCTCAAGTTTGCACTTTATAGTAACAGATGTCAGCTAATGCAAGACTCTTCAAGACCCAGTAGTCCAGCTCGCTGGCTGACACAGTTGTTTCCTTTCCAAGAATTACACACATATCACACACTTACGCTGAGTGGCTTTCTGTGTGAGATTTGTTTTGTTTGCCATTCTTACTCTAATCATTATTTGCTGATGCAACTGTATCCGAGAGGCTTCTCTTAAAGCAAGCTGGGTAATGTCAATACACAGATGTGCAGGACTAATTCGATTACAGATGCACTGCTTCCTGCTCTTTCCAGAGGGCAGAAAGCTTAGTCTCTGCACCTATACTGACTTTAACTCTTCTTTTGACTCTAAGGAAGACTGTCTTATTTTGTTGTTTCTTTTTGTCACACTTCTCATTACCAGGATGAAGACATTCTCTTCTGGTTTTATGTGTCTGGTGTTAGCATGAGTGAAGTGGTTGTGTCTGTGGCCTCGCTGTGTGAATTTGCTAATTCTGACTGATACCCTGGCTTTACGATGTCCATAAGGCAGATGGCTGTTTAGCAAGATCTGACTGAGGGTACTGCTCCTTGTCCAAAAGTAAGAGCATGCATGCATGAAGTGCATAGTATCACAAAATGAATTGTTCTGTACACAGTTAAAATGGTGTCATTCATTAACTTGTACGTGTGCTATAGAGTCATGATACTGATCTCCAATCCACATCCTCTTTTGGTCAGCAGCTAAGTGTGTGTGCCGGTGCTGTCAGCCATGTTTTGGAAGTTTGACTTGCACACATCTTCTCATCTGGAGGCTTTGCTGGACAAGGAGGATGTCACACTCATTGAGCTTATGGATGAGGAAGATGTGCTGCAGGAGTGCAAGGCTCAGAACAGGAGGTCTGTTTATTGTCAGCTTTAGCATATCAGTAGCACATTAATATAATTACATTTCAGTTTCCAGGATTTCTTGCTGGTGCTAACTGCTGTTTCTTTTCTCATCATTATGGATTTGTAGACTTCTCCTGTTCTTGTGCCAGGACCACTGCATGCAGGAGCTGGTCTGTATGATTACTACAGAGCCCCCTGCTGGTATAGAGGAGACCAAGCGCTTCAAGTAAGTGCTGTTGTGTAGAATATGCTGATGTAGTATACTGTATCCTGGAAAAAATGTATCTTGCTGATGCTGCACTGCACTATATCTATGCCCTGCCATTTTGTAGTAGAGCTGAGAGCTTAAGTGGGCTCAGATTTGTGAAAAACGTTCTTGTTCCAACTATTTAGCTATACCACTCATAATGCATTGAACAGAAATAGCAAAACTAAGTAGATAACCAAACTGTGACAATCAGCACAGCCATGTTCCAAAAAATGTTGCTTTTATTCCAGTTTACTTTAGCCCACTCAGCATACCAAGGTAGAAAATGTGACACTGGTTTTGTTTCTGCTTCGTTTTACTGCCTGGTGTGTTTTCTTAATTTGTTACAGGTATCCAAATATAGCATGTGAGCTGTTGACATGTGATGTGGGAGTGATCAATGATAAGCTAGGTAATGAGGAGTCTCTGCTGGAAACTCTGTATGCCTTCCTGGAGCAGCCGTCCCCACTTAACCCCCTCCTTGCGTCTTTCTTCAGCAAGACAATTGGGAACCTCATCACACGGAAGACTGAGCAGGTAACACACACACATTCACACAGGTAAATCAAAGGGCATACTCAGAGAAGACGACAGCTACGTTTTTGTGTTGTTGTGATTTACTTCAGGAAGTCTGAGGGGTGCTTACAGCCCGATAATGGAAACTGCTCACAGAGGGAATCACTCTGAAGATGGCGGTTAAGCTTCATTTCTCCTGAAATGACAAAATGTAGCTGTTCCAACACACAAATCAGTGTACGTAGTTGAGGTTTTACCCTGGTAGTGGCAGGGTCTGAGGATGTCAATGTGAGTAGTACTGTTCATCTGAACAGTTTGTTGATCCAGAGCAACATATTTTGAAAACTGTTTTGACTCCCTGACCTTGATCATCACTTCGGTCTGTAACACTAAACTCACTGTATTCAGTCAACTAAAATCACACAAAAATTTTTTTTCACAGTTACTTCTGCTGGTATTAGGCTGTGGGGATATTTTCATTTTGGATGTAATTGTTTGGAATTCTTCACATAGCTTACAGTAATGTCCATTAATATGTGCAAATGTAATATTGGCATTGTCTATAGTTTGTGAAAATGTCTACATACTTTGGTTTAGATAATGCATTTTTCAGATTTATTATTGCCAAGTGGCCCTGTGATACTTTCAGTGAGGCAGCTCTGAGAACACCTATCTTACCAGGGGCAGCCGCTTGATACACCTGCTGGTAATGAACTGATTGACACTTATTGGTGGTGATGGGTTTAAAAGGTTCAACCCTGCAGCTAAATGACTATTGCACAAGGGGTAGCTGAAATGTCTGTGCTGTACATAGAAACTGACAGAGCACAGTTAAAATAGAATTCAGGATATTATTCTTTCTGACTTCGAAATAATCCCAAAAAACTGTTGACAACAAATTTTGCAGTTCCTTATCTGTGTGGACACCAATTTTCAGTTCTGGTTTTTCATCTATTTTCTTTAGGTGATTAGCTTCCTGCGACGGAAGGAGGGATTCCTTTCATTGGTCCTGAAGCATATTGATACATCAGCCATGATGGATGTGCTCCTACGACTTATCAGCTGTGTGGAGCCACCCCCTCTAAGACTCGAGACTCTTACTGTATGACAGAAATGGACCTAGATTAATTTATTTACGGATTACACACTGATATTGTGTGCAAGTTTATAATGTAATGTAATGATTTTTCTCAACAGTGGCTGAATGACGAGAAGCTGGCCCAGAGACTCATTGAGCTCATTCACCCTGAGAGAGATGAAGAGGCAAGTGTTTTATATAAAATATACTATCACAAGCACTCAGATACTCATGAAAAGACAGTTTACAAGGCTGAAAATCCATGTGTGTGTGTTTTTTTTTCCTTCTCACAGAGGCAGTCCAATGCATCTCAGACTTTATGCGACATCATTCGTCTGAGCAGAGACCAGGCCAATCAACTCCAAGAGATTTCACAACCTGACCCTTTGCTGACTGTGCTGGAGTCGTAAGTCTCGCTCGTGCACGCGCACACACACGCACGCACGCACGCACGCATGCACGCACACACACATACGCACACACACACGTTCACACTCTCTTAAAGGATGTGGAGATAACAGCATACTCCATGTGTTTCTACAGGCAGGAGTGTGTGGAGCAGTTGTTGCAGAATATGTTCTCAGGAGAGAGGACTGAGAGCTGTATTGTCAGTGGGATTCAAGTACTTCTCACATTGCTGGAAATCAGGAGGCCTGTGTGAGTGAGAGAAAGCAGTTTTAAACTATATAAGTAACTCTATCAAATTTCACTTTATAAGGATCACTAATGTCATTTTCATTTTTTGGGTTCAATTATTTGTCTAAAATTGCCTCCAGGTGAAGATAGTCTCATCTCTCTTGTTTGACTATATATTAAACATTCTGTCCATCTATTTTCTGTTTTTTGACAGGGTGGATGGTGTAATGGATGCTCAGGGATTTGAGAGAAGTTACACTGTTAACAGCAGCATTTTGTTGGCCATCGAACCACACCTGAAACACTTCCACCAGCTACTTCTGGAGCCACCCAAGGTACATAAATTATTACCTGCCTATACATAGATAGGGCAACATTTGTTTAATGATTAAGTGCCAAAGTTTAGGGCTCATGATGGATTATTTTACATCATCTTTGATCCAGTTACCATTATCTGAACTTTCCTAAAGTGACTTTTGATTGGCTTGTCAGATGATTACTTGCAATGTGCAGGAAGACATAACTTAGCGAGGTGTTAATGAAACTTAATTTCCTGATTTTCTAGAAGGGAGTGTGCAGTATTGATACAGCAATGTATCTTAAACACTTTGTAACAATGAAATATAATGTTAGCTGTTGTGAGATGAGATAATACCATAAATACATTATGATGACAGTTATTAATAGAACAATCAGAGAATCCCTGCACACAGTACAATTCATTCAGGTACCAGTCAAAAGCATGGGATATGAAAGGACTGAAAGCAAAGAAAGGGCTTGCCCCACACAAAAACTGACATGGGTAAGTTCTTTCATTTGCAGGAAATGAGAACATGCTATAAATATCAAGATATTTTAAGTTGGGCCAGAGCTGTGTATGATGTGCAGCAAGCCTCTTTCTTAAGTAGTTATGTTTAATTGTCTGCCATGTAGGTGCATTTGCTTTACAGTAGTTGCACCTGTATAACAAAACTACTAAAAGTCCAGACTGTTGTTTCCCCAATTCCTCAATGCCCTCTATCCAAGCATGTTTGTATGTTTTGTGCGTGTTTAGAGAAATCCTATGCTGACTACTCTGGGTTTGCTGGAGGAACCACTGGGGAATACACGACTGCACGTAGCCAGACTAGTCGCCTCTCTGCTGTATACCAGCTCTGCTAGCCATGCAGTCGTAGCACAAGAACTCTGCAGGCTCAATACAATGGACCTCCTTCTGGTAAGATGAGTAAACAGTAAAGTTTTTTTTGCAATTTTAAAGTACAATGTTGAGAATATGAAAATTGTTAAATGTCCCTTTGGAAAATGTATGCTTTTATTTTCAGGACTTGTTCTTCAAGTACACATGGAACAACTTCCTGCACCTCCAAGTGGAGCTTTGCGTTGCTGCCATCCTCCGGCCCTGTGCCCATGAAATGAGACTTCAGCCTGGCTTGGGATCCCAGGACAAATTCAAGCCTCAAAAGGATGCATCGCAAGAGCAGGATTTGACTGAGACTCCAACTTCTGAACCTTCAGTCACCCCTGAAAACTCTGCCCATAACTTACTGGTGACTCATGTAGGTGTCAATGTGTTTGAAGCATGAGGCTTATTTGGCATTTGATCTACTGGGTGGGCCACTGTGGTGGCTCTATCTGAATTAAAACAATTGATTAACTCCCATGTTTTTCTCTCACTAGTTGTTTCAGCACTGCCACCTTGTCCAGAGAATTCTAGAGGCTTGGGAAGAGAATGATAAAATACAGTAAGGAACCGTGAGATGGCGACTGTTGTTTTTAGTAATAGGAAAATGTGTGTTACACTAAATTGTGTTACTTCTGTTTACAGATCAGAAGGTGGTATGAGAAGAGGGTACATGGGACATCTGACCAGGATTGCCAACACAGTCGTCCACAACCTGGAGAAGGGCCCGGTTCACACACAGATTAGTAGCCTCATCACAGGTGTGTGTGTAGACATTAATGCTCTTAATTGCAAGAATGTGAAAAGAAAAAAAAGAAGAAACTGAAAGTGTCACTCAGCTGGAGAACTGCTTTCTTAATGCTGCTGTTCTTATGTGGACGTAGAGCTGCCAGAAGACTGTAGAGGGCGCTGGGAAACCTTTGTGGACCAGACTCTGTCGGAGACCAATAGGAAGAACACCATAGACCTGGTAAACACATGCAAACATGCACATTTACAATAGCTGGTTGTAAATACACACACATTTAAAATTTTAAATTCTGCATTTATGGTGATGTTTTCCTATTTAGGTTGGCACAGGAAACCCACGTCCTTCCTCAGAGGATGATATGGAGAGCCCCTTCCCTAAGGAACTGACAATACAGCAGGTACGCATTCATGAGCACACACACAAAAAAAAACTGGGACTTCCATTACCAGCTATAGTAAGCTAATCCAACTTTGTAATGTTTGTTTTAGGCCTTTTCAGACTACCAGATTCAGCAGATGACGGCTAACTTTGTGGATCAGTTTGGCTTCAATGATGAGGAGTTTACTGATCACGACGACAGCATTGGGTAAATAAACTGATCAACTCTGTATATCAGTGTAATATTGTCATTGTGTGTTCATGGAGTGATTTGTGCTGTTGTTGCAGGGCGACATTTGACCGGATTGCAGAGATAAATATCAACATTGACGCAGGCCAGGACAGTGTGAGTTTATTTACATTCTTCATACAAGTTTATTCTCAAACTTGTTCTATGAAGTTGTATTTCTGTAATTCTTTAGGGCTGTAAATATCTTTGTTAAAAACGCACTAATGATTTTTATGGCCACCAGCGAGTAGAAAAACCTCAAAAACAACCTGACAAACACACAGACACCCACATGTCACCATCTTCCAATTGCCTGCTTACACACCCCACAGTTTTACTTTCTTTTTACAGTACAGTGATTTTGTTCAATGGTAACAAAAATATTGACTCATTCGGGTTTAAGATTTAACATTTCATCGTAGCATTTGCTGTACAGCATTATGAATACTGATGTACATTGCTACAAGTTTGCTCATTCAAGCTGCCCACCTGTTCTTTGCAGGCTAACACAGCTGTGTTTGAGGCCTGTTCCAAGGAGAGGATTCAGCCCTTCGATGATGACGAAGAGGACATTTGGGAGGAGAAAGAGATCAACTATGCAACACAAACCAAGTCCCGGAACAGGTGGACGCACAAGGAGAAATGCCAATGCGCTCAACATTTGGAGTAATTTATTTAGAATTAATTTTACTTTTTCAATCAAGCATTCTAAATCGTTTGTTTGTTTGCAGGTTTGGTGGGTCACAGTCCTCCCAGAGCCCGTCAGACAGTAAGGCCTGTGATAGGACAGCAACTTCTGGCTCTGAGGGCTCTGACAGAGGAGCAGACTCAGACTCAGAAGGAGAGGAGCCCAGTGATAGCCTGGATCCTTTCTCAAGCCAGGGCCAGGCTGAGGCAACAAAGAGTGAGATGTGTAATGTTTTATAGTGATGCATGATTGTTTTGCTCTACATCTTAAGACTTAAACAGGTTTTGAGTAGGCGCCTCATGCAGAGTGTGTATGTACGCTGTGTTCATATGCAGACACTGGCTGGATAGCAGACTTTGGGGAGGTGAACTCAAAGGCACCTGCTGCAGGAGTGGGCTTTTCAGCGTGGGACACTCCAGTCTCCCAACCAGCTGCCACCGATGCAGAGGAGAAAGGGTGGGCCAAGTTCACCGACTTCCAGCCTTTCTGTTGGTGAGTCAGGGTGTTGTCTAAATACATGGAGCTCATTTAAAGCACCTTAAAGGTTTGTTTTGATTAAACTATTGTAAAATTATGTACTTATGATTTGTTTCTCCATGAGAATGCATTGACAGTTGTGCAATGCCAGTCATGAATCCTGAGTGGAAAAAGGCTTCCGTTCAAACCTAGCAATAAAATGTAATTATTTTTATTTGTATTTAAACTAAATGTGGAAACACAGAAAAAATGCAAACTGGCATTTAAGTCTGAAATATATTTACAAGTTTGAAAAAGAGGGAAGAATGTTCCTAAGTAAAGGCAACCACTGACACACAATACGATGAGAAAATAGACCCTGAAATTTACGGACCTAGTGCTTTGGCAAGTTTCCTCATCTGTGCTATATATTCCCAGCTCTGAAACAGGCCCTAGATGCAGTTCCCCCGTGGACTCGGAGCTCAGCGGATCAGACAACACCAAACCAAACCAGAACCGTAAGTTACTGCAGCATGGCTATTGGCTAAAAATGGTAAACATGAAAACATGTCATTTTAAAGACCCTATTCTCCACCACTGGTGTACAGTGCCTGTTCAACTTTATATGTCAGGCTCCGCAGTTGAATTTGAATTATGTACATTCCTATGCTTAAGGACAGGCAGGCCCTACATGGATACAAAGGCTTCACATTGTGGCTTTAAAATCCTCAGTGTCGTGTTTAATTTTAGTTGCTAAGCCTATACTGAGATAAAAAAAAAAATAATGTGGCAGTAAGGCCCATAGAGTCATACAATCTCTTGCCTCTGTGATCAGTTGACTTTTCCAGTGATGCAATCATACATCCATGTTAAAATCTGATGAATTTCTTCTCCACCCTCTGCAGCGTGTGTGTGGAGTGTGTGTGTAGCAAGAAAAGCCCCACTGGTGGCATCAGACAGCTCTTCCTCCAGCAGCTCGGACAGCGATGAGGAGGAAGGCAAGACAGAGTCTACATCCAGTGAGGCAGTCACCACAGAGACCATCACCACTGGTGCTGGCAAGGAGACCATCCGGCTCACCGTGGATGCTAAAAATGAGAGGGCAGTCTTCACCAGGTACACATGCTCACACACAAATGTCTGATTGGTGCAATATGTCCCACCTCTCCTATTATACTTTCAAGTGCTTTTACCGAGCCCTCCTTTCCCTTTTCTCTTCAAACTTTTTTCCCCACACAGTTTTACTTCCACCTTCTCTGTTTTTTCTTCTGATCTCGTCCTCCTCCTGTCTGTTCCCTCCTTTCTCATCTCCCCTTGACTCCAGAGTATTCAGACCAGCAGTCAGACGGTATGTTGTGCTTGAGGTCTTTCACTCTGGAGTGTGGAATGCTTTCCTGAAGTTGTATGAAGGATTTAGAAGGCCGTCAAAAGAACAGATGTGCTTGTTGTGTTTAACAGGATGTGGAGTAACAGTCCCTTGTGCCATAACTCAGGCCAAGCCTAATTCATTTTTTTTAATGTACTAACTCACAACTGGTGACTGGTAGAAAACCTGCAGGTCCCTATGTTAGATTCATCCCATATTCTTAACATGACCCTGTGGTTCCCCAATACTACTGGTCTCAACAATGGCGCCCAGCATGAAACAGTCCTCTCAGCATTTTAGAAATTAAATTGTGGTCTTTTACCTTACTTACGCAGTTACATCAAAATCTGACAGCAATGTATGACTCCTCACTGTGGTTATACGATACAGATAATTCTTGTCTCAGTCCTAGCCATTGACAGGACTCAAGTGATCTATGAAGTATGATTTATTTTCTTTCAGAGCTCCCACAATACTAACAGTTTGTCAGATAGCATGCTATGAACAAAAGCTGCCAGCAATCCAACATATCAGCCTTCTAACAAATCAGTACATTAGCAAGTTACTAACAAACAGTGCACCCGCAAGCATGCTACAATTAAATAGATCCTACTTGGGACTTGAGAGCAACTACCTTTACAACAAAACCTTATAATGTTTGTGCCCAACTCACTTAGTCACTATCTGATTTTGGTCAGTGGATGCACAGGTTGCTGTGGGCACTGGACATGTTAGTGACCACTGTGGACCAAGATGAAAGCAGACAGCTGTGGTGAAATTCAGCCAGTAGCAGTTACTCGCATCGGCATTGAGGCTCTATGATGTCAGTTCACATAACAATATCATGGCTATCATTATAGTTTGTTAATTTGCTTTTTTTTTTCTTTTCTGTTTTTCGCAGCGAAGCGGTTAAGGTGCCAATAGAGGGGCTCTCCATAAAAGACAAAGGGAAAGGCAATGAGAAAGAAAGTGAAAAAGGAAAGAAACATGGAGACTGTCCCAGCCCAACTACTGCCAGTCCATCTAACCAGTCAGCTGCTGTCGCACAGTAAGTGAGTGTCTGTGAGATTACGTTTATGTACAGATGAATAAAGTAACGGTAACATCACCACATTAGACAAATTGCTTAAAGGAATGTTTCAGTGTTTTATGATCTGGATCTTCCTGTTGGTTGTGATGCCAAATTTAAACAATTCCTGTGAACTAAGGATTTAGCAAAATGTAAATGTAATATTTTTCAGTCCTTTGAGAGTTAGAAACCAGATTCCATTCATCTCCTTTGTATTTGAAGGTGATGCCAAAAGTCTTGATAACAGATATTTGACAGATAAAACCAGACTTGTCTGAATTTCTGTCCTTTTTTTTTTTTTTTTTTTTAATCTCACAGAGAGACGCAGCCCTCTGCTAATGGACCGGCCTAATGATGTGAAACAGGGACACGCACACACACGCAGACACACATACACACACGCGCGCTTATCACCAGTTCATTCAACACACAGCCATGCCACCTTCGCTTCCTGTTAGCAGCTCTTCAATGCTCTTTTTGTGTCTGAAGAATGGGAGATCCTTAATGTGTCAGACGGCCCTTAACAGTATGTATGTTGGATGCCACAAATCTACATGTGGGCTCTTGTTGTCTCTCCTGCACCTTGTGACTCAATTAATTAAATCTGATCCGCTTCAAAGGAGAATGTGTGTTTTAAAGAGCATTTCATCAAGCCAAATTGTGTTCCATATGAACTATTTTTAGGTGTAATTTTTCCCATTGAACCTGGGAAAGTAAAATACTTTTACCTGTTGTGATGAGCAGAGGTGACACCGAGTGTCTGATTGCCAGCTGTGGCACTTTAATCTAAAGAAAACAAACACATCAGTCTGAAACTTGAATCTTTCATTAAATTCAGCATCAGAATTTCAGATTGTTTGAGCTGGTCTGCTCTCTGGGCATTAAATCACAGCCCAATAAATTTTTCTAGCAAAGCATTTGACTGTTTACACTTTAGTGAAGAAAAATTGTATTCAGATAATCAGCCAAGATTACAAAAGCCAAGATGCTTGCAAAGCTAGCTGCCATTTTGTCTTCAGCATTTCAATGTACATGCCAGGCAGACGGTTTATTACTGCAAATGTGTGAGTGATTATATTTTGGCTTTTTTTTTTTTTTTTTTTTTCATACATCCTACCTGAACATTTTTCAGCCCAAATAAGATTTCTTTGCTTTTATCATGTGGAACATAAATGCTCTCTTTTTGTTGATTTGGGAGCATCACGTGTCACTTCCTCCTCAAACCGCTCACAGGTTCATGTAGTTTAGAGGTGTGTGTGTTGTTGTATCCGTGTGTGCTTTTACATCTATCTTTGTGAGGACCAATTTTTGGTTGGTCTGCACAACTTTAAAAGGCAGTTTTAGGGACAAGACTTGGTTTTAGGTTTCAGGTTAGAATTGGGTTAAAGTCAGGGTGAAGGTTTGGCATTCAGTTTTGATGGTTAAGGTTAGAGTGAGGGGCTAGGTCATGCATTATGTCAATGACTGTCCTCACAAAGACAGGTACAAGAGTGTGTGTGTGTGTGTGTGTGTGTGTGTGTGTGTGTGTGTGTGTGTGTGTGTGTGTGTGTGTGTGTGTGTGTGTGTGTGTGTGTGTGTGTGTGTGTGTGTGTGTGTGTTGGAGCTCTGTCTAAGGTACGGAGTGCATTCTCAGGTCAAAGGAGAGGTATGCAGATACAAAGAAAGCACACCTGTGTATCACACACACACACACACACACACACACACACACACACACACACACACACAGACAGTGACATACACACGGATATTCACAATTATATCTATACACACGAAAAAAAAAAAAATCCCAACAAGACACAGTGATGTGCACATACCAATTCATATCACCCTCAGAGCTGTTTAAATGTAATATTGTGAAATTTGAACCTGTATTAGGTTGTGGCTATTCTTGGTAATATGTAAACGTAATATAAATGTAAACAGTATATATAAACATTATATCTATTTTTGGAATAAATCCAATGTATGGGAAGGCGGTTGTTTTGCAGGTTGCAACGTGTGTATTGTATGTGTGTGTTGTACTGTTGAAATGAGGCAATAATGATGTCTGTGTTTCGGTTAATAGCCCAGCATCAGTTCCTGTTCCTCTGCTACATGCTTCCTACACGGAGGTTTGGAAGTGTGCGCGTGAGCATGAATGTGAGTCTGCAGTATGTCTTCCGTATTATTTACTTAAAGGATTATTCCAGTTTGTTACAACTTCAGCCTTTTCTTTTCTTTTTTCAGTCATTGGTTTTAAACAATCTACCCTGTTAACCAATTTTATTGTTATTTTAACATAACGTTAAAATAATACTGAAACTGACCATCATAAAGGTTCATCACATTTTAGACCAAAACAAATAGTCTATATTAGTGTAACTATTTTGATAATCGATTAATCATTAAAGTAAGTTTTCAGTCAAAAATACAAAACATTGCTTAGTTTCAGCTTTTTTAATGAGAGAATTTGGAATTTTTCTGTGTCTGATGTGATAATACACTGAATATCTTTGGGTTTTGGATTGTTGGTTAAAACAAGCTATTTCTTTTCATTTGTGAGGAACATTTTTCATTATGTCCTGAGTTTATAAACTGTCCAGACAATGAATCAGTTAATCCCCCAAAAAATGCTTCTCAGAAACAAACAAAAGTTATGTTTACAGTCAGTGTTTCTCACTAACACGCATTGTTTATCCTTGAACTCTAACAAATGTGTTGAATGCATTTCCACCCCCACCCCAAAGCAATGCAGATATTTTAAATCCAGCATTGTTTACATTTACAAAACCTGTCTGATTGTCTGACAGCTCATCTCTCTCACTCCATCAGGCTTCATAGTATTTACACAATCTAATCAAAACCAACAGAAATCATGGCCAAAACTACAAAAAAATGACCCAAGTTGTAAGAAACCAAAATTATCCTTTAAGTTTGCGTGTGCCAGACAGTCATGCTTTACTTTATATTTCTCCTCGTCTCTCTCTTTCTCAGGGCAGGAGTTGACTTTAATTGCATATATGCCTATGGATCGATTTACATTGATTACATAGATTGTTGTATTTATTTTAAAAGCACTTTTTCAAGAAGCACTTTTGGTTTGTATTTATGGTGGTGCCAAGTGCCGCCATATTATTCCCTACTCAGAGAGGCGGGAATGTTTGACTTGAACGAGTGACTCATGTAGATACTTTTAGATATACTTTTTCTTCAATGCTTTCTGCCAAAGTGTGTCTTCCCACCAGTGTACAACTGGGTTTCATATCTGTGAAGTAGCCTCCTTTCTCGCAATGGTCTTAACAGGTCTAGATTTATCTAAAGCAATCTTTGTTTGATCCCTCCCTCATGTTTTTTCTTTTTTTTTTTTAAAGTCATGTGATGGAGTTAGCAGCAGCAGGAAAGGATGCCACATGCATTAAAAAAAAAAAAAAAAAAACTTTGAAGATTCGTCTTAGATCACAGCCATTTTTTGCTTTTATCTGCTCAGCGCTTTGAGCCGTTTTAAGTGGAACTGTACAGAGAGTTAGCATAGCAACAAGTCAGGGTTGGAAAAGAAAAAAACAGGGCTGTTTTTTTTTGTCAGGGTTGTGTACAGGGTCAGAATATGTCATCCTGTCTTTATCACTGCATCTGACCCTTTGTGTTTTGATGTGTGTGTGTGTGTGTGTGTGTGTGTTTCCTTCACCTTTAGAGTGTGCTGTGTGTGTGTGTGTGTGTGTGTGTGTGTGTTTCCTTCACCTTTAGAGTGTGCTGTGTGTGTGTGTGTGTGTGTGTGTGTGTGTGTGCAGTGTAGACATGGATCTGGTGTGATGTTATGCATAATGGCATGAGGTACAATACAGTCATCTTTAAGTGCCATTAAGTTTGCACATTAGCCTCATTCACCTCATTGGGAGTGTGCTGTGTTGAACAGTGTGTGCCCGGAACTTTAACTGAGAGACAATGGGTGTTAAGTTTTTACTTCATCCCATTGTCTGTTACTTTCACTGAGGCCATTTCAAAGTTTAAATCTTTCTCATGTTATAGCTAATTACATTAGTGTGTGTGTGTGTGTGTGTGTGTGTGTGTGTGTGTGTGTGTGTGTGTGTGTGTGTGTGTGTGTGTGTGTGTGTGGCAGAAGTAGTGTGAAAGAAAGCTGTGTTGTAAAATGCCTTTTTTGTAAAGTGGACTGATGCTGGTGGGGTTTTTTTGTTGTTTTTTTTTTTCATTTAGAGAGTAATGTGTCTGTTACCTGTTGTCAATTTAGCTTGTACATTCAGATACGAACCTAATAAATGTCAGACAAAGACGAAGCATGAGTCTGTTATTGTTTCACTCACACACACACATACAGTACAAACACAAGAGACAGGACTTTGTCGTTGGAATATGTTTACCTTTGGGGCAGGTGAGCTTGCGGATTATGTTGCTTCCCAGACCATTATGTCTCCTACACATGTGAGCCACACTCACAGCAATCAATGCTACACCCTCCCACCACCTCCCTCAGTGCAAACCCACCTGTCACATAGCTCTTACTGTGCTGCAGGCAGAGCTGAAATGAGTTCATGTGACAGTGTGGGGAGGAGCTGAAGACCCCTCTTTTGTGTTCATGCACTTCTCACATTCTCAACACTTTTCAGCTTGAGAGTCCTATCTATATATCGTTGCCCCTTTGGCTGTGTATGTGTTTTCATTCCTCAGCTCAGATACACTGTTTATATCATCACATTCCTCTGTAGTTTACAAAGAATACTGCTACTGAACATACTTGCTGCTGGTCTGCCTTCTTTCTCTACTTCTCTCCTTGCATATCTCCCTCTTTTCCATCTCTACACTTCCACAGAGGAAAACCACCAATAGTTTGTCACCTGCACCTGCCTCCTGTCTCTGTAGAGAGTGTATACATGTGGAGAAGTGTGTGTTGGTGTGTGTGTAGTGGGTGGAAAGGGGGAAGAAGGCGGGGTTGTGTTTTGTACTTTAATGGGTTGTGGAGAAACCTGCCTGTCCACTTGGAGCAGAGAGAGGAGGAGCCTGTGGGGTGTGGGACTCCAGACAAAGGAGACATATACACACTGACACTGGATCACTGGAGCTAAAGGAGAGGAAGACAGCTGGACAGCTTCACTTTCAGCACAGAAGGCAGTCCTCAACTCCTGGACTACTTTGTTTTTGTGTGTGTTGTGGAAAACTTTGTGGAAAAGGGGGATCTTATTGTTGTGTTTGTCAGCCAACCGAATGGATTCGTTTGAGAGCTCAGAGATGTTTGTGTTGGCGCAGTGGTTGCCATATGCTGCCTCTGGTGTGTAGAAGAGTGTGTGGGTTAGTATGTTTGGGATGGAAAAGTGGGGCTGGAACGACCAACAGCTCTGGTCTTAGCTTTCCGCCATGGGGGGTTGCCATAGTTACCCCTCGGCTACGGAGGCAGACGGAAAGACTCCTCAGCCTTCTGACATCAGCAGTGAAAAACTGTAAGTTGTATTTCTTCTCTTCAAACTCTATTCATCACGTTTATAGTTTCCTGTTTGGAAATAAGTTAACAGTTTTGCATTATGTTGCCACCTTTATATACTCTTGTATTTTGAAAGCTCATAAATGAATGTAACAAAAAAAAAAGGAAGCTGTGGAAGTAACATGACTAGAGGTCTGGCTGCACATGGTTTGCTGAGGAATGTTCTCCAGATAAGAGTGTGTGCGTGTGTATTACATATTTGTCTGATGGCATCACGGAAGGTGGATTCCTCAAACAGCGGGAACACATGTTGAGAAGTAGTTTGAAACAAGACGAGTGAAGACTGTTTGTGAAAGCGTGTTTTTTATCACAGTTACTATGCAAATGTTTTTGCTCTGGGATGAATCTTTTTTTAGAGTCAGCTGGAGTGTACTGAGGAGGACTGTTTATCTCACCCTCAGGGCAGAAGTAAAGGTAAACAGATGGCCAAGAGCAGGAGAGCAGGGTCACAGAAGACTGTGTTTACATACAAACACAACATTACAAGTAGCTCCAGGTTCATTGTGTTTGTGTGCTGACAACTGGTAGCCAAGAGGCGGTAACTGAGTTAATACCGTGGAGTTGGAACAGAACAGGATGTTAACAAAAGAAGTTCCTGTGGACATTAGAGAAGTTTGTCATGGTTAGGATTTGCACCACTGTACCTTTGTACCCCTAATGTTTACATTCTTCTCTACTATTCCTCCCTCTCTTCCTCTTCTGACCTTTACTTTGGACAAAGACTCGCTGTTTAGACCATTAAACTAATTCTCCCTGCCCTGTCATCACACACACACATTCTCACCAGGGGGAGTGAAACCCCACAGAGAGCACAGTGTTTCCCTTATCACAGCAGGCAAGGTCACACTGAGTAAACTCTCAGCTGCTGTGTATGTAAACATCTAAAAACTTGGCAGCCTGGCAGCTGCCTGATTCCACTAGACTTCAAAGGTATTCACTGTAATCCAGTGCAGTGTCTTCCAAATAAAAAGCTATCAAAGCTATCAAACATATAATATAAAAAAATATAATAGAGCACAAAGTTGTGTCAAAGTGGCCTCCCGGTTTTGCATAAAGTCAAATCAAGCTGCCACGTTTGACTTTCCAGTACACATTGGCATCATTCACTTCCTGCACTCACTCTCTATAGTTATCACAAATTTCCAGACTGCCAGTGCTGTGTTACTGATTATAAAGCACAACCTGTGGCTTATCAGCAGGTATATGATCTGATATAGAAGATGGAGGATTGGTAAAGCCAGCAGGCCTCAGCTCTGATGTTGCCCTTACATTAGGCCTTTCTGTTATTTGCTTTGTAGCGATGACCACCACAGCAGTGAGCTTCATTAACAGTAATTACTCTGGCTCTGTATCGACTGCCTTCATTACATAAACTGCTGGGTTATTGGACGTTCAGGTTTGCAGTGACAGCAGCGTTCGCGTGTGTTTGCACGTGCGCGTGCCAGCCACAGAGGGCAAGACAGATGAGAGACCATCACAGACTGTAAAACGTGTTATCTACCGACTGCAGCAGGAGCAATCAGTCCACTGACCTATCGATTGTTCTACACAGCGATATTTTCGGTCTCTCTATCTTTCTCTTTCTGTCTCTGCCTCATTAACTCTGCACTGTCATCCCAAGGGGAATTAACAACAATAATCTGGAGGAGCGTCCGTACCTGCAGCAGCAGTACGTGTGCCAGCGGATCACGCACACAGACATGCTGGCCCTCACAGCGCTGCCGCCAGGCGTCGACAAGGCTGAGTGGCTTGCCAGCAACAGTAAGTAGAGCACATTAAAATCCTGCTTCCTCTTTCCCCTGCCCCGTAATCTCCCACTGCAAAAAGTCAGAAAGAGGGACATCTACGAGATGTACTTTTCTCCTTCTTGGTGTCTTTCAGCGGTGGCATTTTTCAAGCATATAAACCTGTTCTCCAGCGCGCTGTCTGAGTTCTGCACTCCCAGCACCTGCCCAACTGCGTGCGGACCTGGCAACACGTAAGTTACTGATGCGAAGTTATACTGCAGGTATATTAAAGGCTGAGTTTATTTCACATAGTTTTATTGGCCTCCCTCCCTACCTTGCAGTAAACAACATTAAGAAGTGGTATATATGAAAAGTGCTGACAGAGTGAAGTGTTGATTATCTTTAATAAACTAGAATGTTGTTTCTGCTAAGATAAATTGCTGTTGAAGGCTTCTAATATCAGTTTGTTTTCAATACTTTGGGCAGCACTTCATGATTTTGGTGAACTGAGTCTTTAATGGGCATCAGTTTATTTTTTACAGATTTCCTATGCAGTTCCACTGCCATAAAAGCAGCAAGTGGTTGTAACCCTGAAAGACAGTGAAGCTGGGGGAAAAAATATTACCTGTCTTTATTAAATCTCCTTAAATAATTATAAGTGGGGATCATTTTAGTAGCACTTCTAATGCTTTGTGGAAATTAAACTATTGAACCTGAAGGTTTCTTTTTGACCTTGGAAACAGTAGTTTAAAAATCTTGTGCAAGGTCCACTAGGTTCAACCAGAGGTTTCAACCACATCTCACAATCTTCATCATGGAGTTTGCTCCGCTGCCATCCTCTGATCCAAGAGTAATACTATTACAGAGGGACAGGGTCTTTTGCACTGAGCATATGAAGTTTGGTTTTTTTTGTCTTATATTACTCAGTGGCGGATTGAGTCAGATTCTGTTGTGAAAACTTCCACTACTTGTGACACGTAATAAATAGAAGTTTACTATTGGAGTTTGCCAGTTAGTCTTAATGACCCTGTGTGTTGGTGTTGTCAGGATTTATGTCTGGACTGACGACCACGGCAGGAAGCTGAAGTGCTCTGCTCCGCTTTACTTTGACTATGCCATGTCATACATTCAGGACCTACTCACAGATGAAGAAGTTTTCCCCACAAAAGCAGGTAAAAATGCATTTATATCATCTATGTTGCATTACTTCACATCATAGTGCAGTTTCGGTGTTAAGTCATTATCTCTTCCCTCTTTCTCAGGTTCAGTGTTTCCAACAGGCTTCATCTTTCTGGTCCAGAAAGTGTTTTTGCTGTTGTTCAGGACCCTGGCTCACATTTACTGGTCTCACTACAGAGAAGCACTTGCTCTGGGCCTGCAGGCACACCTCAACACACTCTTCACACACCTCACACTCTTCTGCCGGCAGCACGCGCTGCTGGAGCCTGAGGACACTGAGCCGCTGCAGGACCTCATTACGGCTCTGGGACAGAATGGCTGAATCTAAAGACCAAACACACAGCGACCCTCACTATTCTGGGCCAAACTGTCTTCAAAATATGTTTTTTTAAAGGTCTTGAAGTTGTAACAGAGAAAAAAAACCAAAACACTGTTTATGAACAGTGTGTGGGACAATGAATGGGTCCACTTTGCTTTAAAAAGCAGGGATCCAGACCAGCATCTGGCTCCTGTTGTATATAGTTGTCATCAGTTATTGTGATACTGTGTGAAACTGTAATATTGCATGTTAGTGTATTTTAACATAATGGTGCATTACTATATTTTGATAAGGTCAAGATCTTCAAGGTCATTCATGTCTTCCTCATAGACTTAACACAGTAACAAAAAACACTGTCCCCTGGTGTCTTTTCCTATAAGACACCAAGTGACTCAGAGACAATCCACAGTCAATATAAACGAAACGTGCCATAGTTGCATTTTGAATACTTGCAAAAACCTGTAATGGTTATGTGTTGACGCAAATGTGATTACATTGTTGTGACTGCATCTGTGTTGAATGGCGCAGCTTATCTCTGCATCTTAATGTATGATTCTGCACTCTGTAATAAATATTTAAGACAGACAATTTTTTTCAATACGTAGATTTAAAAAAATAAATAAGATTCCATGCTTTCTCACTGATCTAGAAATAGTTAAATAAATTTAAGAGATTGTTGGAAGCCTGGAGGAGTTTTCCTGGAGGAGTTTGCAAAAATTTCAATCATTTATTGTGTTCAAAAAGTGGTAATCCCCTGTTTTTGACATGATTCTTGTGACATTTTTATTTGCATTTATCATCTTTGTCCTAAAGAAATGCTGGGACAGTAATATCAACATGTCTTTGGTTTGACAGCAGCACCTCCTGCTGCCAGCACAGGAAACAAGGACGTATATCATTTTTACCTGCACTGTCAGCTACAGTGCACTGCAGTCTGTAAATGTTTGATTTGCTGGCTGCAGCATATTTGACTTCAAATAAAACAAGTTTTTCATCTTTGCTAACGGAAGATGAGTCCTTCAAGCAAAGAAGTAAGCACTTCACACAGTCATCATTTCATTTCAAATACAATATCTGGGAGTGAAGCCAAAGGAATAGAAAATGTCTCGCTGTTCACAATGTGGACTGCACTGTAAATCTTCACAGAATTAAAGTTAAAAGCTCTGTACCTCCTTTGGCTTCTGCATCCATTATGATGGTGAGCGCTGCTGGGCTGCAGGGTGGTGTCGGGATTACAGAAACTCTCTTACCTGTAAGAAACACAAGTTCAGCCTCCCATCACGGCAAACCACCCCCAAAATCAAAGTTTCCTTAAGTGAGATATAATGGATCCTGGTTACTCTGAGCTCTCTCTGGATGAGTACAATTAACGAACAAATCTTAACACACTGACGTAACACACCTATTTTTAGGTTCAGTGTGACCTACACTTTGAAAGGAAATGTGTCCACTGCGAATAATCATTTTTGCAAATTATACAAAAAAGACTTTCCTTATAACTCCTGAACTTGCCTGAGAATCATCCAGTTTTTATATTTTTATCAGTATCAAAGTGATCCAGTCCTAGCTGTCTGTGTATCCTTGACTTCGTTGCAAACAAGAACTGCAAATAGCTGATTCGGCACACTTCTATTGGTGCCAGTGTGCTGAAACCTGAATCAAATATTGCCTGAAAAACAAGACTTAAGATGTAGCCTGCAGCTAACTGACTCCATGGCAATATTGTACTTTCTGTTTACATCATCCCAAATCCCCCATATTATGTGAACTATAATGCCAAACTTTAGGGGTTTGTGTTTCCCTCATCTAACATAATAACTAAAGTATCACTAAAGACAAAATAAAATAGAATTCCAATGCAATATCCGTAATAAAAGGCACCCCAGTCTTTGTGTATATGAATGCATTTCCTAAGGGTGAAATTTCAGAACAAGGGGTTTTACTCACATCATCAGGAGACAAATCCTGGTGCTGCAGTGCTGCCAGAGGCAATCAGACAGACAATACAGGCTGCTTTTGTCTGCACTGAGCTGTCAGTCACAAAAACAGAAAGAATATCCCAGGGTGAACGTAAACCAAGAAAGAAACCATGAGGTCACTTTCAGGTGACTCTCAGAACAACATATATACATTAGTTATCCATGTACTGTAGATACATTGTAGGTCACAGTTTCCCTTTCTCTTGGAGTGAGTAGGTGGATTTGTGCAAATAAAAACTTTTCAAAGACTGCAGCAACAAAAGTGGCCATATAATCTGCCATATAATATGATAGGTAGATCTATCTATATCTATCTATCTATCATATTATATGGCAGATTTTCTTTCAATGTGGGGATGTAATCCCATATTTGGCCACACAGAGGCATCGGTATGCCACCACACTGTAATGGAAACATGTCTGAAAACATGCATTTTAAAACAATAAAAAAAAGCATGAAGATTTTTATTTTCCATTAATGACCAGTGTTGTATTATTAGAGTTACAAGCAACAATATTTCTATTTAAAATCAAAGATTGCACTATTTAAATAGGAATAACCCAATCAGGGAATCAAGTTCTAGACCAAGAGCCACAAGTGATGACAAATTGTTAACAACACTCCATCTAATATGTTTTTGTTACTAACAAGGTTTAAAAGGAACTAGGAACTAACAACTTTCACAGAAACAGTGTTCTTATGCTGGAACAAGTGATCTTCTGAGAATACAAAAAGCAGTTCTTCTGGCAAAACATTTCTTCACTTAAGTCTTGTGTAGCTGAAAATGCACTGCAAAAAGATCTTCAAATGAAAGTACCTCGCTTTAGTCACGGCTTCACCTCACTGCCACCTCTCTCAACCCCTCTGCAGAGCTCATTGGACCTGCCAGTGAAGAAATCTCCTGCTTTTAACACACTTTCACTTGTGCAACACCAGTTCTACATCCAAAAAAACCTGGACTCATTGGATTTTGATCATCAAAGGTTGTGTTGTTTTTTTTTTTTCATTCCTGGGCTCACCATGATGTTGTGCTAAGTGCTAAGTCATTTCAAAATCATCAGAACGATGAAAAGAGAGATCAAGATGTAAAGTGGGGTTGTCTGAAGCAGGTGGAATATGTGTGCTGACAAACCGGATTATCCTTCACAGACTGTGAATGTAGCCAGACGTCTGCGTCCCTCTCTGATTTCAGACCAAGGTGTCCAGCACACACAAAGTTAGGACTTAAACTGAAATTCAGCCTTCGCAATGAGAGCCAAAGCATCTTTGCCTGCTAGGAGATCAGAGGGAGGCGGGATAAGTCTGGATAGTGTGGATACATACACACAAACACACACATGCATACACACACAGAGGTTACTTCTGAGGATAGATAGGAGATGTGTTAATGCACATGTTGGACTGGGTTGAGGCTCACGGTGTTGGAAACTGAGCTTAGAAGGTAATACTGCAAACTGCTGAGTCACACACACACTCGGATCTTTAATTAAGACCTGAAGCCACCTCCACATACAGAGCATTCTTTAATCAGGTTCAGACTCTGAGCTTCTCATCTGTGTCCTCCTTCACTGAAAAGAACAGAAAAGTTGTTATACAAGGAAAATGAGGAGGACAGGATCACTGCGAGCAACGCTGAACCAGACTACCTCTCTCTATACTTTCTTTTACAGTCACTCCAAACCCTCTTATGTGGACTAATATAAATCAAGGGACACCATGACAATAGTAACCGGGCTGGCTGACGTGCACTCAGTTACACAACTAGATTAATTTGACTGCTTACACACACACACACGTATTTTGATGTGTGATATAAGATCTTGCTCCAGAAAAGGATATTCACAACCCCTTGCGATAGTTTACATGTTTCTATGAGCTGTAAATGAGTGAAGACTGATTTTTACCTTCTCAGACTGTTTACTTTGCCTATTTAGATGTCAGAAGAAGAAGAGGAAGGTAAAATGACCCCAGTATTTCACTGCCAAAAGAAAAAAAAGAAAAATGAAGATAAGAGAAAGATTCCAGAAATGTTATTACTCGTGATAACTTACGTGATAACTCCTCCGATTAATCCAGTAACTCCTTGAAGGGCAGTTGGGAACCAGTGGGTTACAGTTTGAACATTCCTGTAATCCACACCTCAAAAAAACATAAGCAGCTGTAGCAGCAGATACACACCATCACATCTATCACTGTGCTGTCATACTGGGTTCTCTCATGCAAAAGAGATCTTAATCTACATAATTAAATGACGCAAGCTGGTTACATACTGTAAATATTCCACTGTACAAGAAAAATTGTTTGCGTATGAATCCACATGAATCTCCAGAGCTCCCAGGCGTGTTTTTTTTTGGGGGGGGGGGGGGGTTATTGATATTGAATCTCATGCTCAGTGGTTAAGATAAATGTCAGTCTTTGCAATAAAATTCACAAATGTCACAAGAACAGCTTCTGCACCACAGGCAGAACCTTTTAAAAGGGTGTGCGGGCATAGATCTAGTCTGACAAAGCTTTTTACTGTGTGTACAGCTCAGATGCAACATGTGATTTCAGCGTTGGGCAATAGTCTTTAATGCCAGAGCCAGGGGCCTTATGGTAAGGCCTTTCTTACATGTCTTATCAGCTTATTACGTTGTACCTTGAGCTAATTATTGATGAATAATTGTATTTATCAGTTTATATTCAATTGTCTACAATCACTCATTAATTTTGAACCTGTATATCTCAACAACAGTAATGGCTTTGTTATTGTAGTCCAGGTCTTTAATGCCATAGTAAAATCTTAGTAAAATCTATGAGGACACCTTTAAGGTCACCATGACCTCACAATTAAAAAAAACAAAAAACACACCTTCAAAACTGCATCTGCATTTGACAAATGTACTTTACCTCTGTGACCAAGATTAAATGAGAAGACTGGTGGCGCTCCTGAGGTTTAATTAGGTTGTAGGGTTCATTAGAGGTTAGACTGTAGAGTAGTGCAGACAATAAGCCTTCCTCCTTCCCTCCCTACCCCTCCTCCTCCTCCTCCCTCAATCAGGCTTTATAAATGAGAAAGCAGTTGCTCCCGAAGTGAGCCCCAATGAGTTTCTGACTTTTTTTTTTTTTCTCTCGCGGATTTCGCTTTTAACAGCGAGAAGGCCGGTGTACAGAGCATGGAGCAGATAAGCCTAAGGATGCTGTCAGTGTCACTCATCTATACCGGACTGTTTACTTATTAGAAAGAACGTAACATCTGACAACTCTGAAACAGTTGTCACTGAATTTTTACGCATTTTTCCCCTCATCGTTTTGATTCCACTCTTAAACATACTTTGTTCCTCTGAGATCCGCCTCTCCTCGGACAGTGCGTTTTTCCACTGCGCCGCCATGTGTGCGCTCCCGCCGGCGTGGCTGTGCCTGCTGCTCGGCCTCCTCCCTCTGGAGATCCAGTCCAGGGCTCTGACTCTGCAGAGCCTGTCCCACAGACACAGGTACGGCTGCCTCACAAAGCACTTGCAAATTGATGCGTATGCTGTTCCAGGTGGAGGTGGAAACTGAGAAGACTGACAGTGAAAAAGAAAATGCAGATTTTAAGCTTTTGGAGCAAAACTTTAAATAATATTTTAAAAGTTTTATGTGTCTTGCTTTTGCAAAGTGTGATTCGGGAGTCTTTTCTACAATAGGGTAAGGAAAAAGCCCACCATATTTTGTGATAATATGATAGATTTTATGACTTAGTGCTGAAATAAGTAAATGATTAATCAATTAGTGGACACAAAATAAATTACAAATAATTTTGATAATTGCTTTAAATATACTGAACCTTTTCTGGTTCCAGCTTCTAAAACGTGAAGATTCACTGCTTTTCTCTGTTTTTTCATTAATGCAAATGCAATATTTGGGGTTTTGGACTTTTGGTTGAACACAATAAGACATTTGACTCTGGGAACTCCAGATGAGCATTTGTCAGCTTGTTTAGAAAAGATTATCGCTCAGTTAATCAGATGTTGAACATTAAAGGTTTGCATCTTGCCTTGTGGCAGTCATTAATGTGAGAAAAAGGTCCAAACAGCAGAATGGGGTAATTCCTCTCTGCAGCAAGGAGGTGAGACAGAGGTGAAGGTGATTTAGTGGGATTTGGGACATGGATACATGTGCATACCGAGGGGCCACGCAGCAAACAAACCTCAGACTGACGAAGGAAGGCTACAACAACACATACACTCCGCAGACAGACAGTTTGTGCAGTAGGCTGTGATAACGTGGGATTCAGAAATGATCACAACTTGTGACCTAGTGCAGCAGGCGCTGTCACATGGAGACCCATGCATTATCGGTTTATTTTCCAGTTGTCGCTCAAGTCTAAAACAAGACTTTTTACTGTATTATTTTGTGTTTTATGTGTGTGTGGAAAAGTAGGGAGGAGGTGGGACTTTTACATAACTGGGATTTCTCTATTGTTAATAGTTTTTATAACAGTTTAATCCCTTATTACTGAGAATACAGTTAGCCCACAGTTCAAGAGCTAAAGAGAGTATTAGGTTAAGTTGGATATTTTAAATAGTGGAAGCTAGAAGAAGCTTCAAGAGCTCCTTTAATATAGTGCCCATGTAATACTAAGTATTTATCTTTTTTCTACATTTGACTCCATAATGGTATTTAAGTTTAAATAAGTTTTAAAAAAAAGAGCTTTTTTAAAGGTTTCAGTCGTTTGGGGCACTGTAGGTGTTAACAAAAACTCCCCGGCTTAAGTGGAAAAGGAGAGAGATCTCAGTGTGAGTCAACACTGATGGATGTAACATAATACTGCCACTGGCACTCAATAAAATGCCTGGAAAGGCATAAAAGAAGAAAGAAAGAAAAATTAAAGGCTCCTATATTAATTTAGAGAAGACAGAGAGAGAGAGGAAAAAAAGGGGAAGAATATAATGAATAGACCCAGTAACAATAACAAGCAGTGAAACAGTGGGGATCTGATCGGGACAAAAAGTTTTCTTTGCGCAAAGTAGTTTTGAGGAGTTACGACAGGAAGGTGTGTGTGTGTGTGTGCACTTTCGAGAACCTCATGCTGCGCTCTAACTTGGGAGGAATGTTGAAGAAGCTCCTTTTGCTCTCAGGCTCTCCACAGGTTCACAACCTGGACTAACATGTAATACACAGACCAACCTCACAGAGAGAGACAGAGAGAGGTCCTAGTGCAGAACACAAAAGAACATTCACCTCAACACATACTGAGATCACGCAGTGTCGATTACTGTTAAACAATTTAAGAACAAATTGTTTCCATGTTCTCCTCTGTGGCAGGGGTATTTAAGAGCAAATCTTATCATATAAAGCACCTTAGCTGTTGTAACAAAGAAACAACTAAATGTCAGTGTGTGAAGGTCATTGAAAAAGAGAAGTTTGCTCTCTGGCTGGTGTAGAGTAACAAACAGACTCACTGGGCAAATAAAGTTGACGTCACAGCAGACAGCTCTGTATCGGATCATACCTGGAAACAGAAAAACAGTGAACGTCTTCATCATTGTAGCTGACAAAACAATCACACCACAAGGTCTATCAATCAGCTGTTCATGAGCTTGTATTACAACATTTTCCAATGAGTTTTTTTAGAAGTTGGTGGAGACCAAATCAGAGCATAAAGGAGGACGGATATTGGACTCACAGTCACCAGGTGGCCAAAAACACGTCTCCAAATGAATGCTAATGTTCCTCTGTATCTGCTTAATGTGTATAAAGGCAACTGTTCACTAAGAATCACCATCACCATATCAACTTGAAAGGAGGTAATTGGTCAATGTTGTGTTCACAGCTTGTTTCCATTGCTCTCAAGTGGCCAAAAAATCAATTTATGGGGCACCCCATGGTTTGGAGATTAAGACCATGAGCAACAATGGATCTCTGGATCATATCTGGCCTGGAACCTTTGCTGTATCTCTCTCAGTTATATCTCCACTATCTCTAAGTAACAAAGGCATAAAAAATGCCCCCAAAATGATTAAAAAATATATAATTTGCATGTAAATCTCAGTCTCATTGTAGTTTATTTACAGCTGACTTTTTTCTCTCTCTCTTTTTTTTGTGCAAATAATATTAAAACATAATTTTGTGGAAATTCTGTTGAGACACACAAACACACTTTTATTAGTTCATGTTTGTACGTTGGTTCAGATATAGCCAACATGTACTGGCTGCGTTACATAAAGAAGAGAGCAGTTCAGTGGCCTACATTTCTTTGCACTGGGAGGCACCTTGGCGCCAAGTGCCTTTCCCTCCAGAGACTGTGTTTTAAACCTCACCACAGGTAGCCTTTTAACCATGTATGTGTGTGTGTGCATATGTGTGTGTTTGTGTGTAGGACAGGGATAAAGACATTGGATGAGTGCACCTACTGTAGGTGTGAGCATGCACGTGTAGAGCATATATTGTAAGCAAGTGTTTGCAAGTATGAGCGAGCATGTTTTTGCGTTGGTAAATCATGTTTGTAGTCAGGCAGTCACATGTCACTTGCACGTGTGTGTTCATTAATGAGCTGCCAACTAACTTTACACCTGTGTGTGTGGGGGGGACTTTTGTCCAGTGCTGCCAGAATTCAGCAACCATTAAAAACAATTCAAAGCTAATAGTTGGGCAATCTCAAAAGCTTCCAGTCACTGGTATAACACACAAAACAGTGAGTTGGTTAGGGAGTGGGTGAGTGAATGAGTTTGTGTGTGTGTGTGTGTTGGCAGTGAGTGAGAGCCCAAGGTGTCCAGCCAAAAGAGTGATCAGAATACCAGTCAGGATCAGTTACAGGATGAAGATCATATGGTATTCTGGCCCACTTTTCACACCAAACACAAACACAAACATTATTCCACTTCATCTGTCGCCTCCTCTTTTATTCTTTGTTTCTAACCTCATGAATAGCCAATGCAGGGGTATGGGGAGGTGTTTGTGTGTATGTGCACACGCAAATATACACACACACACACCCACACACACACACACACACACACACACCCACACACACACACACACAATCTAGGTAAAGATAGAGGTCAATCTATCAGACAGACAGACTGACCTTCTAGAATACAAATGCACATAAGCATCAGTAGTTAACTCAATGCCAAACTAATGCAAAAATAGCATCACACATGTAGAAATACACCAAGCTTTTGAATCAGGAAGTTCTTGATTCAACAGATTACTATTTTCTTGTTTTGAGCTTGTTTAACAGCCTACGCTGAATGCAAGCGATCTTTGTCCCCTGCTGCTTTACATTATCTATACTATGTATTGCATAATTTGTGACTGGTCACATGGCCAAACAGTTGAACACTAGAATGTCTGAGAGAGAGACTGAGTGGGAATGAATGAAAAAGAAAATAGGTATTGTGACGGCGTGAGAAAAAAGTGAGGCTAGACAGCAGGGAGGTGAGAAAGAAGGTACTTAAAACACACTCACAAGAGGAGTGGTGGTGTAGGAGCCTCTTACCTTCAACCACATTGTGCTCTGGGTCTGTCACGCTCTCCTTCTGTTTCTCCCTCCCCTGTAGTAAGATTTGTCAGCTCAGACACTGTTGTTGATTAACAGGAAATATTATTTTTTAGCTGTGTTTGTGATGAAGCAGATGACAGTGTCAGTTGGTTGTTGACTCAGTCGGTTTAAACCACTTTGGTCCGGATAGGTGTGGAAAGCAGAACAACCTCTAGGGGTCACTAATGTGCATTTCAGACTGTTTAAAATGTCCAAAATTTCAATTATTGACTAAGAGACATGTACAGGAAACAGCTTGTCATTCTTTAACTGTGTTTTTCTGGTCCACGTGAAGATGGTTAAGAAGTGTCAAGCAGGGGATTTGCTTGTTTACAGTTTTACACAGGCACAAAAACGATTTGCTTAGGTTTAGGGAAAAGATCGAGGTTTGGGTTTAAATAAGTACTTCTGTAAGGTTAGAGGACTTTCATGATCATTATTATCACAATAATAATCACGGTTGTGGAACAGTCATGGATTAAAGATAGAATGTTGGTCGGTTTAACACGGGTAGCAAACATCAGTCTCCTGTGTGAAAGTCACATCATCATAATTACCACGGCTGCGAGAGGTCACCTAACAGTAAAATGTTACTGAGTCATAATAAGTTGCTTGATGTTGATTCCCAGTTTGTGAAGTATCATATAAACCTATAAAATGAGCTCCTATTGCTGGATTCACATCATATGATCAGATGTTCACAAAAATATTTTGTCAATGTTTTAAACACTGCATTACTGTACTAGTCCTATTAGGCACCACTAGCTTTCTTTACATATGCCTATTCCCAAATAGGCATAGACTAACAGATCACACATAGACAGTAGGATCGTAAGTGTAATGCAAGCTGGCACACTGTAATGAATGACAGCTGACAGACTGTGTGGCTGGATAAGTCAGGTACATAAGTAAACTCCCACCTGCTCACCACCCTCTATCTATCTCTCCTTCTATCTTTCCTTCTCACTTTCTCTTTCAATCCACTCTTTCTCTTTTCTGTCTTTGAAAAAGACACCAAGAAACCACATTGAGTACAGTGGACATTCCTGCAGTACAAGCCTGACCTCCTGTGAGGCATTTCTTCTTGTCATACCGATTCAGTTTCACTCAGAAACCCAAGCAGGTGACATGTGAATGACTGCCCAGCATCAAATATGAACAGGCGGAGTGTGTGTGTGTCTCGTATTGCGTTTGCATTGCATATAAACATTTTTTCTCTCCTTCTCTGTATCACAGGTTGAGTTTACCCAGAATGTCTAAATACTCAAAGTCTTCTCACACCACCATCATGCCTACTGTGTCTGATCTCTCTGTTGCCACTGACAACCACATTACCCATGGAGACAGACCTATCATCTGGAGAGCCCTGCTGCACAAAGAACCCCTGCCAATGTTGTCGGATCCGTTGCTTGACCAAAGCGACAGTGTGCCGCAGGAAGCGACGGTCTGGCAACGTGGGTCACGGGGTCGCCGTCATGCCAACAGCAGCGGTGGGAGGGGCCACAGCCACCTAATGAGGGTGGGGTGTGTCCTTGGTACTTGTCAAGTTCAAAACCTCAGCCACCGTCTCTACCAGCTGATTGGACAGAGTGGAAGGGAAGGCTCCTCTCCCATCAACCCTCGCAGTCCTCACAGTTATGGTTAAGGCCACACCTCAATCCAGCAAGATGCCTTTATCAAGTTTGTTACCCAGGTCCATTGTTGCATCAGTGACACAATTAGGGCAGAAAATAAGACTTTGATGTCAGTCCTTAAAAGGATAATTATGGTTTATTACAACTTGTATCTTATTTTTGTAGTTTTGACTATAATTCTCATCTGTAATTATATCGGGGATTGAGTTGACACTGTTTAAAAGAAGCCAGACAATGCAAATAACACAAGCAGAACAAAGGGGAACACTAGAATTATCACCCAAACTATCCATTGTAAATATCCACCAAAGTTTGGGAAATTTGCATGGCAGGGGTTAGATAACGGGTTTGGCTTGTTTTATCTTCTGACAAACATCAGACTGTGGTGTACCGTGTTCCCAGATCTTAGTAATTAATCAGAGGGGTACAATCATTACCTAGAGATAAGATGGTCAACACTACAAAAATAAGTTATAATGAAGCAGAACTTCTGCGTTCTTCAACATTATGGCATCTAGTTTCATGGTGGTGTGGGCTAGCACAAAGGGGAGATGAAGAAGACCATAGCATTATTGGCCATTACCACCAGTTTACTTGAGTGAAATTAGAGGTGTTCAGGCATTTTTACAATTATAACTGTTTAAACACTATGTATGTGAACAAGGAAAACTGTGAACCAGAGAAGCCTCTGTCAAACTGGCCTACTCGACTGATGTCTGCTATCGTCATCAGTGGTGATCCTGCTGATCTGAACTTAATTGAGCTTTGAGCTAATCCACGTTGTCTCTCAAAAGCACCTTCATCTCCCTGCTCAAACAAGTAGCTTTACATCAGTGCGGACAGAAACCAAGAATAACCCCTTATCAAACCCATTTAACCCTTCACCCAAAACCCAGTGCACACAATTAACCAAAATAACCACTAACCCTAATCCATGATCTGTCTGCGCACTTCTTAACAGATAGCTTGTCTTCACTGTCTTAGCAAATGAACCAGAGAGAAGACAGCTATACTGTAGAGTACTTTTTACCTGTGAACTGTAAATCTAAGATGCATTTATTTGATTTTCAAACTCTGCTTTTGAGCCTTAATCAATTTAATCATTTGTAAGGCCTTATATTCTTTTGCCTTTCACCTATTCAAATTAAGCATTGCAGTGAATGTTGACTATCAAAGTGTTATTTAAAGCTTTATAGTCCTCTGCTTTTCTGTGTGTCAGTTCAGTATAACCCCAGTTTTAGTAGGTGCTCTTACAGGTCAATGTTGATAGGAATGCATGAAAGCACTTTATTCTTCTTTATATTCAATATGACTTGAATTTTAAAATGTGTTATTTAACTTTAAATTAAGACCATTTTGCTGTAAATATTCCACCTTACTAAATCTCCATGTTCATCTGAAACTTCAAGGTACAAGTGTCCTTTTGTAAACCATCTGTGATGCTTTCACATAATACTCTGTTTTTACAATAGCAGCATTGTGTAATAAAACTCCTTGACAGACTTTCACATGTATTTTATTTGTTTTATCAAACAGCAGTCTGAGGTGCAAGTGTGGCCTTTTAGTTTATGACTGGAAAGTTTGCCTCATGCCATGTAAGTGATAATGATTATTAATTTGGGTTACTACACACACACACACACACACACACACACACACACACACACACACACACACACACACACACACACACACACACACACACACACACACACACACACACACACACACACACAGTCATGGTGAACTGGACAAAATTCTATGGCATTGGATTGGACTTTTCACTGACACCTGTCCTTTACTCTCATGGGGCGTGTGTGTGGTGTGTGTGTGTGTGTGTGCCTGTGTGAGTAGGTGTGTGTATGTTGCAATACTCCAAATGAACAGCCCTAAAATCCTTCTTCATTTTCATAACTTAATGACAGTGCTCACAGTTCAGTACAAAAGACTCTTGGCTTCAGCCTCAACACAGCATTCAAGCTGAGATAACCCTGATCACATCACTATGACAGCTGAGATAATATCTTTCGTACGCCACACATTCTTTGTCCTTGTAAAAACTTTGTGCCTACATTACCCAAAATTCAACTTTGATCGCTGACAATTCTCTTGAAAATTCAGGTGTGTTATGCTAGTAGCAGCAAACGCAGCCCAGAGCCACAAGACACAAGCAGAGATGAAGAGTGGGCTACAGAGAACTGGTAAGCTCACTTCCTTATAACTCCACACCTCAAGATTTTTTTCATTTTCAGACTTGAGGCAGTTTATCACATTTCTCACAGCTCCATCTAAAGCCTTTTTTTTCACATATCAAACACTACTCCCCATAAACAGACTTTGATGTATAAAGACAGTGGAGTGGTCGTTTAAGTTAAAAACGTGGTGGCACTTTGTGCTTCTACCTTGACTGCAATCAGCAATCAATCATTTTGGGGTGGCTTTTAAGGTGGCCAATCAGGATGCAAGGTTGGACCAACCTGCCACAAACCCCAGAGACAAACAACTCTGGCTTAAACAAAAATAAGAACTTGTAGAAAGTTTGCGAGCAAAACGTCTTTTCGCTATTTTTTTTTTCTTGTTATTCAACACTATTCACAGGGACAGACAAACAGCAAAATGATGTGCTGCAGCATGTGCATGTGTGCGTATCCAGGAATGACCTCTCCAAAGACAAGAGTATGGCTGTAAGCCAAAAGTAAAATTCGCTCAAATTCTACACCAATCCACAAAATATCATATAAAAGCTAATGTGCATCTTTTACCATGCATTAAAGCAGCTATTATGAAGACTTTCCTCTCATTCACACATTCAATCCCAAGCACGTGAGAGAAAGACATTTAGTGGCCTAACGGGACTGATGCCAAACTAAACATCAGGTGGCTACGACTGGCAGGAATCAACAACAAATTGGGAGAAGTGGGTCAACTGAGGCTTGTTTGATGAGCAAACAGATTTCATCCTCATCAGTTTCGACCAGTCCTAAACACTGTGGAGGTCTGTGTGTGTGTGTGTGTATGTGATCCAACTGACAAACTGAACCAGGAAATTTGATTCTGAGAAATCATCATTCAGTTCCTGCTGTATCTGTTATATAATGTGGTCGATTGAAATAAAATTAAAAAAAAAAAAAAAAAAAAAAAAAAAAAAAATATATATATATATATATATCTCCATGACAGCAAGACTCCTTTTGTTTTTGGTTTATTTCATGTCTCTTTTCTGTCTTTTTTTTTTTTTCCAATGATAATATTAATAATAAAATGTATTAAGTGGTTAAAATAGCAGCTTGACTATGAGACAAAAAACTACTGAGTCATTCTGCATCAGTCCAAACAGGTTACCTGCTGATTATTGAAAAACCCTTCCTGGGATGGACACACACACACACACACACACACACACACACACACACACACACACACACACACACACACACACACACACACACACACACACACACACACACACACACACACACACACACACACACACACACACACACACACACACATGGACACATGTACCAAGGTTCAGCACAGAGTAACCCCATTAGGTGAGGTTTGGTTAAAATGTGACTGGACAATGGTGTACCCTGTATGTACGCTAACAGTACAGGTCAAAAGCACTATCGTTTAAACCAGCAGGGTATATAAGTGTGCAGTCAGCTGCAGAGGACCAACACACTACAACACAGCAGCTTGAAAGATTTCATCTGTCAACCATGAGGGTCATCAGCTTTGTATGTGGAGCCTATGCTTTCTTTTTCTTTTTTTTTTTAACAAAATTTTAATTCATTGTATGAGCATATTTATTATATATCTATGTTTTCTGCACTCTTGTTATTTCAAATGCAGGGTCCAGACCCATCACTGGCATATCGGCCAAACCTGGAGAACAATGAAAACAAAGCGAAGGAAGACTACAGAAACTTTGAGGTAAGCTTTCAAAGCCTCTCTCCAGCAGATGACACTTGTTTCATTCATGGCCAAATAGGCGAACTCAGATGAAAGAAACAGACAGTTTTTACAAATACAAGTTATAATTATGCAGAGACTCTACTGGCCATTTATGTAAAAAAAGACTGTAAAGATGAATTTTGAAAGTGCTTTTAAAAGTTTTTTTATTTACTTTGGAAGATGCACCATTCAGTATCTCTGCCCTCGTTCGCAATATACAATTATTTCATTTTACTTTAAAAATATTGCTGAGTCTTGATAAATGTTGACAGTAATGCAGACATTGCAGGCGGCTGGTCGGGTGTAGTCAAAAGTGTCACATAAAAGCTGAAACTATCTTCTGAGGCAAAAATGCATTTGTGGCATGAAAGATTTCAAATGTTGTTCTGTGTTTTCATTTTATAAAACTAAAATAAAACTAGTTGTTTTTCAGACTGGAAGCCTAATTGAACGCGTCTTCAACACATATAAGTTGATGCACACCAACCAAACCCTGGACTTTGTAAAGCAAAAGGTGAGTTTAACAATACATTAAGTAAAAAACAGCATGTGAAAATTCAACAAACTATGACCAAATAGTTCTTCTTGTCTCTGTCAAATAGCAGTGATGCTTCTTTCTGTTACTATTTTCTTTGTTTTGCGAATTTCCGTTTTGCACTGAATGACCGAGTGATCCTGTCCGACAGGCAGGCAAAGAGCCAACAGATGTTCCATCTGGACTAAATGTTGTTTAAACATTTTCGTTTTCACTTGTTCCTGTTTTATATACATGTCCTGAAAGACCCAGCCAAGGTCACGTACGCTGGGTTTGCTTTCAGATCTCTGTGCAATATTGGAAGATGTTACTATTCAAAGAAAGGATGCCCTTTTAGTATAATGAAACAGACACAATACATGTGGTGATTGGTGTGTAATGCCACTTCTATTTCTGTTCACTAGACAGAAAAACATACAGCAGATGGGCCTGATTTGAGTAAACATGAAGCTATTCAGATTATTTGCAGACAAGCCTGATTCCTCTGTCCCTTAAAAATCATCAGAAAGAAGTTTTTTTTTTGTTTTTTTCCCAGGGGTGTGTCCAGAAGATTGCCTAGAAAGTATGAGAGAGAAAACCTCCCCAGAAATCATGTGACTCTTACCTCCCTGCAGCATTCTGAATGGACCTGCTGCAACCACGCTCAGATGGGGATGATGGAAGTCATCATGTCTCTGGACCAGTTCGTAGATGGGTCTGATCCTGATGTGGACTTCCCCAACTCCTTCCACGCCTTCCAGACTGCTGAGGGCATCCGCCAAGCACACCCGGACAAAGGTAGCATACAGGAAGAGAAAGAAATACACAAAGAGACTGTGTACAAGCATGTAATGCACATACAGCAAGTCTGGTAAATATCTGTATTCACTGTCCCCTCTCCAGACTGGTTCCAGTTGGTGGGTCTGATTCATGATGTTGGGAAGATCATGGCTCTTTGGGATGAACCACAGGTAAGAGACAGGTTCAACACAAGAAAAGCTGGTATTACAGCTGCATCATGGTGCCTGAACAACCTCACTGAGGAACAGGAGTTAGACTTCTAACCTTAAAGTCACTTTTCCAGATGCATTTTTATTTTGTCTTATTTTAAACTTTTCCTTTTGTCTTCTCATGTTATTTTTATTACTCTTCTTCGATCCTTTTTATCATTTTATATGAGGCACATTAGAACTCTGTTTTGACAAGGGGTTATTGTCATAATGCTACTCACTTAACATTCATAAGACTATGTAATAGAGAGAAATATGAGTCATTCTAATAGTTCTCTCAGGCAACTCTGCTTGTGTGTGTACTCTGCAGTGGGCTGTAGTGGGCGACACCTTCCCTGTGGGATGCAAGTTTCAAAACTCAATTGTTTTCAGAGACAGCACCTTCCTGGATAACCCAGACGACAAAAATCCCAACTACAAGTTGGTATTCTCGTCTTAACGTTATCGAAGTCTGTGAATGAAGCTCTCAGTTTGCTGGTTAACTTAATTTAAATATGCACCCCACCCCTTGCAGTAAGTCTGCTAGTCACTTCTTTTGCATGAAATGTGATGTTGACCTAAAGATTTACACAGAAACATAGCGTATGTTCTGATCATTTTGTTAGTTCCACATTAATTACAGATAAGAACAAGTAAAAATTACAAAACTGAGGAAATGTACAAGAGTTAGTATCTGCAGTCAATAATTCATCAAATTTAATGGCTGGAAGAAAAGACAGTGGTGAATGTGTCGTCATTAAAAGTACTCTGCTCTGCTGTTGTTTGTTTCAGCCACAACATGTTGTTATCAACAGCATTTGTAGGCAAGTAGTTTGATTTCTTTTGCTTTCTCTCTTTAGTACTGAACATGGGATCTATGAACCAAACTGTGGGCTCGAGAACATCCTCATGTCCTGGGGCCATGATGGTAACACACAAACACACACACGCACACACGCAGACACACAATCTCTGCTGTAACACACACATACATCCATCCACCACAACTTTTAAAATAACGTGAACTGCCACTGAAGTACCTGTTTACCTACAATACTGTACTTGAACGTCTTTCTTGTTGCCTTTAGAGTATCTCTACAGAGTTATGAAGTTCAACAACTGTTCAATCCCAGAGGAGGTTAGTAAATTATTACATTATATTACTCTTAAATGAATGTTTTGGGCAATTAACTTCACAGTTGGTCCACAAATAGGAGTGAAAGTTGTAATTACTATTCCTCAGATGTTGACTGACGGTGTAGAGAAGGTGCAATGACTTTCTTTCCCCTTACAGGCTAGGTGATGGATCTGTTGTTTTTCTGTCTCTCTTCAGGGGTTGTACATGATCCGTTTCCATTCATTCTACCCCTGGCACTCTCATGGAGACTACATGCACCTGTGCAATGAAAAAGACTTAAATATGCTGCCCTGGATCCAAGAGTTCAAGTGAGTATCATCCTGTTTCATATTCACATTAACCTACTAACTGTTTTGACCTGAGGCGGCATCTTCCATTCTCTCCACAGCAAATTTGACCTCTACACAAAGACCACCGATCTGCCCGATGTCGACAAGCTGAAGCCTTACTACCAGTCTCTGATCGACAAGTACTGTCCTGGGATACTGAAGTGGTGAAACAGAAAACAAAGAAGTCAATGGTGACACCATGTTGTGAGAAACTGACTGTTAGAAGGGGTGGTTACACCTGAAGTGAAATTCAGAATGATTTGACATGTTGTTGCTTTATAATAAGTGGACTTAATAACCTCTGTACACACATATCCCTGAATACACTTCTTTAAAGTTTGAAAATACTATCTATCTATCGATATATATATATATTCTCATGAGATGTATATTTTATCTTTTGCATACTGACAAGTTCTTAAAATTATTCTGGTGTATATATAAATATAACTCCTCATTGTTACACATTTTCAAAGAAAATTTTGAAGCAAAGCATTTATTTTATTGCATTTTAATCTTATAAAAAACATTATAAGTACTACAATGTTTTGTGTGAAGTGTTCATTTCTAATACTGCTAATACTGACAGAAACAAAAAGACAGGAAAAAAGAAAAAGTGCAAAATTGTTTTTGTTCTGTACATACAGCATTAGAGGCAAGTGACCACAGTGATGAACACACACATACACCCACACCTGTGCAACTACACAACTACACCCACCTTATATTTTAAATTATATATTCTTCTCTACTTTCATTCAACATGATTTGATCTGTTCACTGGATTTCCCTTTGATAGTTGAGCAGTCAGTTAGGTCAGAACCGACAAGGGAGGTTTTAAAATGTATAAACATCTGGCAAGATCTGCTGAATTAAAACCAATGATCCAAAGTGATTAGGTGATTGGTTTTTGTGATGCAGACAACTGACACATGAAGGATGTATTGCAGTAAGGTGTATGCGAAAGAAGGCAAATAAACTTTTTTCAGTAACTGGCTAATTGGGAAATAGAAATATTTGGGAGCATTGTATAAAGGCAGGTGGTGATAACAGTCATTAAGGGATTACCTGCATCTTTATCAGAACTTTCTCCTTCTGAGGTTCTCACCTTTTTCTTTTTTTCCTTCCTCCTCCTTTTGTTCCTCAACCTCTTCATCATCAATGACAGTGTCCTTCTCCTCTCCTTCACCCTCTTCCACTTCATCTTCACTGCCCTCTCCTTCCTCCTCCTCTGCCACTGCCTGCTGTTCATCTGACCTCTCAAGATTGTCTGGAGAGCCGTGAGATTCATTTTCTGCCTGACTGTTCACAGTCACAGCAGCTTTATGAGTAACTGAGGTTCCTTTGTTTCTGTTTAGCAATCCCTGGAGGAGACAGAGGGTGGTGCTGCAGGCAATGAGGCTCCAGATGAGTATGTGGGTAGGAACACCTCTGACCTGAGAGCGCACCCACCTCACAGCCTGAGCAACAGTAGTGTTGGACATACGACGTGGAGATGATTTGTCCTGCAGACAAATTAAGATCAGTATTAATGGGTGTGGGATTCTAATAGATTCAAGCATGAAAAGGGACCTTTCTTTCTTTTTCATAATTTTTAATGAAAGATTTATCTCTAAAGGCAATACGGAGAAAAGCAAGGACTTTTAAGATGCATTCACCTTGAGTCCGTGCTGGCTGAGCATGCTCTCCAGAAAGTTGTTGCCCAGGTGCACTGTGGGATAGAATTCCTCATCGTAGACCCTCCTCCACCAACGCTGTGGGTAAGAACTGTCAACAAAGACCAGCCAAAGACTTAATATCCTGTTGTTTGCGTGCGGGTGAGGTTGCTTATAAAAAGAAACATCAAAAGCAGGGAAGTTGCAGTACAATGAACTAAGCATAATACAATCAGACCTTATGTACCATTCACATAAAAGTGTAAAATGCCAGCATGCACACCTAAACATGCTTAATTTAACATTGTTTTTAAATAGCAATAAAACTGCATTAAATAATTTTGTGCCTGTTTATTAATTTGGCAATAATATTACAGAGTGTTGACTGACAGTTTCAGCACACACTTAGACAGAGGGAGAAGAAGAAAGAGAGCACTGACCCGTCAGCCTTCGGTTCAGTAAACCAGTATCTGTAGCGATGGGCTCGGAGGTAGGCAGGGGGCTGCTGGTGGAACGGATACTGAGATATATCTGTCTGGATCAACTCTATCACTGCAGAACACAAAACAAAGCTTTCAGAGATCGGATCTCACACTAACAACCTGTCAGGAAGTAAAGACAATGCAGGCTGTCTGTAACGTTCACTGTTTGGGTGTGGAGAGAAGTGCAGCATGGTTTAATATTTCAATCCTTAAACAGTGGTGCAGCAGTAGTTTTCCACACAATTTGATTCAGTGCTGAATCTCAATTTAACAGTTACGAGAGTGACAGGAGACACAGCTGGAAAATAAACTGTAGCACTATGAGGGTGCGTACCATCTCTCTTTCCCTGCAGTAGTCTGTACATCAGGCTGGTGAACCACGGAGACTGTGTATGAGGCCCGAGGGCAGCAAACCACATCTGCCAGTCCAACCTGGGCTGGTGAGGTGTCAGCACAGGAGGAGGTGCACTTAGGTTTCCTGGCTTATACATAAACTCAATCTCCTAGAAGAAAAAAACACATGCTGATGTAAATAACTTAGCACAGTGTATAAGGACAATAAGACCAGTTATTAATTATAAAAGTGTTCAACACTGCCTCCATGTTGTTGTTTTTTTTGTGCAATTAAAGATTTTGGAAACTAGAAGCTGAACCTCTTTCAGGAAGTTTATGTTAAATATGCAGCATGATAATTAACAGCCTGCCACAGGGACATCTAGTGCCTGTTTAAAGCATCATCCACAATAACTTGTGTCTCTCACCGTCCACGTGACTCCGTCATTGCTTCCCTCAATAACAACTTCTGGCCGTCCCCCAACCCCTGTCATCCTTCTGAAGAGGCCATATGAGTTGACAAGTTGGTATTGATTCACAAGCTCATAGGTGTGATGCACTCCTGGCCACAACCTGGCATGAGAGTCATACTCTATGTAGCTGAACGGCACCTGGAGGAGGAAAACAGGATTGGAAAGTGACGATAAGAGAGAAAACACTGATATTGTGACTGGTTATGTGATTCAGCTTCATGATATGAAGATCAACCGTTACTAAATTTCCAAATGAACCCACCAGACTGACGGTGAACATGGCAGCGGCAGCAGCAGCGAACACAGTCCATTGAACGGTTCCAAAAAACCTCTTCAGGAAACCACAGACACATGCACATCTACAAAAACACATTAAGCATATTATTCCTGTACATCTGCTGTATACTGATGCATTTTCTATAGATTACTTCACAACATGAAACAGAGTAAACGCAACAGACCACATAACCAAGTTCCCAGCTACACACTGAGCGCAGTCCTACCTGAACATGGCAGTGATCATCTCCCAGGTGAGAGAAAGGACACCAATCCAGATACAGGGGATAGTGACAGTCTTCAGAAACTGGTTAAACTGGTGGTATGTGAAAGCTGCAAGAACAAAAATGTAAACAAAAAAAACTGCAAAATGAAAACTGCTTCTATGCCCATACATGTCTGTACAAACACATAAACACACACACCTGTCCTGGACGAGATGCCCTTCTTTGTTGTATCCAGCTGCAGGTCAAAGTATATAATTGTTCCAAAGATCATGAGAGACCAGACTGCCAGCTCCACCACATAACCCAGCCACAACCACAGTCTGGAGTCTGATCAGGGCAGAAAGAGAGAGAGAGTGAGAGAGTGAGAGAGAGAGAGAGAGAAAGAAAAAGAAAGAAAGGGACGATGCTCTGGTAAGTAAAGTATTCCGGAACAGACAAACAGTTCAGATCAAGCTTTGTATGTGTGTCCCTTCTGTAGACAGGGTTCATATTCACCATCAGTCAAAATATTAAAAACTTTTTCTGATCACAGTTTCTTCACTGAGTTTGTAAGTGTTTCCGGGTGTTTAATATGATCATGTATGCTGATTAAAAGTGTATCACAAAAACTTGTCTGTGAAACAACACTAAGGCTGTAGCTGTGGAAATCAAATTAACAAATGTGTATCTGGATTATAACATGAATACTTTACTGACTGAGTAATTCTGAGTTTTGTGAACTGAGAAAAGTAACATTAATGTAGGAAGTAACACTTTCTAAATTTGCGAAACCTACACATGTTTACATGTGTATGTTTATCATACTATTGTTGTCGGGCTTGTCAGCCTTGCGTAGCCAAAAGCGAACGTGCTGATCGTCCAGCAGAGACAGACAGAGGGTCAGTGTCAGCAGGTTGAAGAAGTTGTAGTTTCCAGACAGAATGATGAGCACTTGAAGCAGCACCTACCCAAGGGTGAAAAAACAGAAAAGGAAAACAGATCAACCGATATGCACACAACAACCTGGTAATTTGAGAGGCGTGAACTTAACTGGTTCAAGTTCAAAAAGAAGCACATGAATTCCTACTCACCTGCAAGTAAAAAGCCCCAAGTCGGAGCCTACGAAGTGGACTGAAGAACAGCAAAGGTGCAGCAATCTCTATGACAAAGGTTGCCACCACACTTAGCTTCTGCCACCACACTGGCAACTGGTGGGCAAACCAGGCCAGAGGGGTGGGAATACACTGAGTCTCATAGTGATATGTCAAAGCTGTAAAACACACAGTGAAAAATAAACTTAATCAAATGGGAATAATAGATGTGATTCTGACAGTTCACTGACAGAAGGACATGTACAGAAAAGACAAATACAGAGACACTCACACATACCTGTAAGGCCCCACCACGTGGGACAACGTGATGTGAGCTTCACCACACCAGAAGCTAACATTAGCCTGAAGAGCAGCCAGCGCGTCAACCAGAAGGTCACTCGGTCATGTTCTCTGACCCCTCGTGACCCTCTGATTATTGTCAGTGGAGCAACAAGGATACAGAGGAACCCAGTCTCTAGAAGCAGGTTGTCCCTGTTGAAATAGCAGAGACAGGGGCAAACATTACTATGATGTTACACTGAGAATGCAGGCATTCATGGAGGCGCCGGTCTAAGAGACACCTTGTACCTGGAGACGATGAAATTTAAGTTGTAGTCGATTGTTTATCATATACAGCACTCCCAGCACATATGTTGTTTGCACAATGTGTGTATGAGATGTAATATACGGTTTTTAATGTCTCTGTATCTCATGCACTTCTATGGTTGGTTTGAAACCTCAAACCAACCATGTCAGAAACATCTTGGGCTCCTTGTTCCAACTACTATTTATAGGAGTAATGTGTTAATGAAAAAATTCAGCTTTAAATACTAATATAAATTATTGCTTTATCATATTGTCCATAACACTCACCACTGGAAGTAGAGGAAAACCTGGCCCACCTGAAACAAACAAATATGTTTAATGCGGAAAAGCATGACAAATGGAAATATTATGACAGAAAAAAACAAACAAACATAAGAGCAGAACTGATATAAATGCACCTGGTACATGGACAGATACAAGGCCCAGAGGCAGAAGAACACCACGCTATCTCGGAGAGACTCCACCAATATGGCGCAGAGGCTCAGTGCAGCCCCTATGAGACACAACAGCTCCATGGCAGTGTGTGTGTCCAGGCCGAGCCGAGGTCCAAGCCACAGTAAGGTGGGAGAGGACAGCAGCTGTTCCAATAGGGGTTTACCACTGTATCGCAGCTGCCAACGAGCAGGCAACAGCCCCTCATTACCATAGAGACCTAAAAAACATAAATAATAATAAACACGTAAATCATGTTAAAGACCAATATTAAAGTGTCACAGTAAGGTGCTGGGCCACGGCAACAGGTTCCCTGCTCCAAAGCAGCAGGTTTCCAAGTTTCAAGAAATCTCTACTGAACTACTGTTTTTCCTCAACCATCAGTACCGACTAACATTTTCAGCATTACATGGGAAGACAAAGTGTGTATGTTTCATAGTTTAACATGCTCTAGTTTCTGCATTTCTATTTTATTGAATCTCATTATGTCATTCATCTCCAAATCCATTCACTGGCTACTGCAAACAGCAAATACAGCTGTGGCATGAGCTGAGAATGTATTACAGAAATCAAGCACCGGGAATTTAGGTTGGCGCTGTGACTAAATAAATATGTATTGAAAATTTTACAGTGTTTCCTTTAACACATGGGCGTGGACGACATCTTCGGGACTTTTGCTGGGAAAATAACACAACAGTTTGGGTTTGTGGGTGCTGCGGTACAAAGCATTACTATCATGTGAGCATCTGTCGCCACAGGTTGGGTGTCTCTCAGCAGCGGTTAGCTCGTAAATTTAGCCAGGAGCAGGGAAAGTTTTCTAGCTGCAGTCCACAGAAACTTCCAGGCGGTTCTTCACCATAACTGACAGCACGAAAGCCGCAGGAAGACAGAAAAGACTGAGCGCCAACTTCCCAGCTAACAAGCTAACACACACACAGAAATAAATAAATAAGGCGAGCTAGCTCTCATACAGGTAGCAAAGTTGTGGGTCTCACCTGGTATCTGCACATAGAGGGAAACAAAAGCAGTCAGATAAATGACCGCCATGCACCAGAGGAACATGCGCCGCGGCAGGATGATTTCCCCCATGTCTGAGCCGAGCTGCTAGGCAGGACAGCCGCTGCCTTCACCTCTGACTTGACGCTGCGTGTTCCTACTGTGGCAGAACGGGAACGGGAAGCAGGGAGAGGGAATAAACGTAGCCGGGGGACACGTAGCGATGTGGGGGCGAGGAGGTGAAATTCACCCAACGGACCTCAAGATGGCGCTGTAGTTTGTTATGACTGTCATGCTGCATTCATTTTTCCTCGGAGGAAACACAATTTTGTTGTAGGTTTATCTTAGTTGACATACATAAGAAAAAAAAACACACCATTACATAAAAGTCCTACATTCAAAATCAGGTAAAAGTACACAACTGTTATTAACAAAATGTACTCAAAGTATCAACAGTAAACGTACTCATTCTGCAGTTGTTATTTTTGATATTGGAAGTTAAAAATCATTTTTCTGATGTTCCATGAAGGCCTCACAAAAGAACAAGGACAAAGCGCGCGTTGCGCGTGCCAGCAACTGACAAATATAGTTCACAAACAACATAAATGTTGAAACATTTTTAATTAAATAATTAATCGACAAAATTAACCCAGAACCATGTAAACGTCCACAACATTAATGTGAGTATGCTTTCCAGAAATAATAATAATAATAAAAAAAAGTTAACATTAAACTACATTCCCACTGCGCAAAGACACGTCCAAACGACGTCTTTTCGATGTTGTTTTTGCACGTCCAATTTTGGTCTACCTAAGGTGCAGACTGTGACGCCAGAAGACGTCTTTTTCCCGACGTCTACCCAATGTCCAGTATTGACGTCCACAGGACCTCTGACTAAGGGCTAATTGTAGTCCAAATATGGTTGTTGTGGACGTCTTTTCTACGTCAAATTTAAACTCATTTTAGACATCGTTTTTATACTGCTTCTAGACTCTGTGCACGACTGTAGTCCCATTTCAGAAGGTGGCAAACGGTTCCAATTCATTTTCCTATAGCTTCATTTGATTGTCTCAGCAGCAGGTGACAACTGGAAACGCATACAAAGGTGTGATGCATTTCCAGTTTAAACCTGCTGCCGAGCCAACGAAGCTACAGGAAAATTAACTGGTACAGGAAACGGGTCCTCCACCTTTTGGAAACACATGGGACTACAGTTATACTCAGAGGTTTACAATAGATCACAATTCAACCCTCACTTATTTCCATTTTTATTTTTGTCAATCACTGGCACAAACATGTCACTAATAAAGCTTTTGACTTCTGTTGAATTTCCTGCCAACTACCAGTAAAAACAAGGAACATGATTTCATGGCTTGCATGTGGACATTGCTTCAGTGTTCATCAGTTGAAGCAAACATGCTTTACTTTTGATTGTCTGCCAAAACTAAATGAAAGTGATAGCCAATAACTACCAGTAATAGAAAAATTCAAATAAATAAATATAAAAATAAAATAAATTACACCACCCACCTTGTTTGGGTCTGTATCACAACAAATAAACATACATATACAACAGCATAAACTTAAAACAATAAAAATGAAAGTGCTAAACAATGCGTTTTGAGGTAAAATCCAACCAGAACCAATTATACTGAATACAGAAAAGAAGACAATGCACAAAAGCTGTGACAGCATTCTCCACAATGGATAATCAATCCTGAGTGACTGCTGTGTATCCTCCACCTCCACTTCTTTGCGGTCCTTTGCTTCATCCTCTGTGTCATCAAATTTCATAACTCCAGCTGCACGAGCAGAAAAAGAAAAATTATTAGAAATATGTAAAGGAAATCTGTAGTCATACTGTACTGCTCTCACCACGCTTACCCTTATGCAAAAATACGGTGACTACATACACAAATACATTAAACAACAGGACATTACGCAAAATGTAATGCGGCTAGCAAACGAACTCCACTAAACAATGCTAACAACACAACACAATAAACATACCACTTTGAAAACTACACGCACACAATACTTACAGACTGTACGTTCCCTGGCTGAAACGTGTGCAACCACATTCAACTTTACGAGCGCATCTCTGTGTTACTGACCAAACTTATTGACTGAAGAAACTGAACGGAGCAGAGCGGCCAAGATGCGAATTGGAACATTAACAGAGAGAGCGCTCACTCTGTCGCCGTTTCCAAAAACTAAGAAAAGTTCATAACACTCACTCTGATACAATTTCCACGAACCAAAGGAAAATACACATTTTACATTTTTATACTTTTTAACACTTTTAACTTATGAACTTTAAATATTACTTTTGACATTTAAAGACAGCGCACATACACCAAGTCCCCATATTTTTAAGCAAAAATATGTTGCCTGTGCATCCACTACCAATACTGGATTAATACATCTACATCACCACCTGCCTATATCTTCGTGGCTCGCTAGCATGTACAAAGCAATCCCCGCCGCGAGGGAGCCGCTACATATAAAGTTCGCAGCTTGTTCTTTTCGCTAGCTTAGCGAATTTAGCTTAGACTAGCTACCAGCCTAGCTCTGGTTAGTGAGCAGTGACTTAGCGACTAAACAATGCTTGTTCACGTTAATCCTTCAGCTAACGTGAATATTTTTAGGCACAGTCGTTTTCAAAAGTAATTCCAATTCCATTTAAACTATGGCAAATGTTTAGCTAACATTAGCTGATACGATGACATGCAATGAATGCCAATTGTAGCGACAGCAGTTTTAGGTAGTTTAAAACAACAAAGCTAGAACAGCTTACACTATAAATACATAAATAAACATAAAATGAACAAACATGACCAACTTACTTTCAACTTAGTGGAAAACAGTGATTCTTGACGTACGCTGAACAGAGTCCAGAGGCCACTTGCTTCAACAGAGGAAATCAGAGACGGTTGATGAAATTCGAAGAATCGCGCCAAAAGCTTGGCGTGTTGCCTCGGCCAATCAGGGTGCCGTTTACTGGTTGGCTTATGACGACGTGCTGCCCCAGCCAATCAGAGTGGCGTTAACTGGTTGAAATCATAAAAGTTATAAAAATCAAGGCTCCTATGTACCATGAAATTATTTTCTGAAGCTTAATTTCCAACAAGTTGCAACAAATAATAAATAATTACTAACAAATAATGTTCAATCACAAATAATCTATAATCGTATTCATTAATCATGTTGATAACAACAATGTTGATTTTTGTCATTAAAAAAATTACATTCATCAATAATGTCAATTTCCTGCTACTGTCTTAGACGTCCACGTGACGTCCAAAAAAGTTACCTAGTCCGACGTTCAAATGTTGAACTGCATATTGACGTCCAAGTGGGGTCGTGGTTAGACGTCCAAATATCGGACCTAGTTTGCACGTCGTGTAAATGTCCAGAACTGGTCATGGACCGACGGACGCAATATAGACACGATCTGCACGTCCATCAGACGTCTAAATGTTTAGTGGGTTATATTATTATTATTAATTAATCAAGAACGAAACACATTGCTCAGATGAAATGCTGTCAGAGTCTATATGAGTCTATACGATATTGAACTACTTTACTCCTACGAATTAAGAAAAGAGGCTGTTTGCAGCTTTTATCAGTGATGACAAGCAGATGCTTCTTGGTTTGACTGAGTTTATTGTGCAAGACTTACCAGGCGAGCATACACATTCATGGCAATAAAAAGTGGGTCTGCATGCTGCTAGTCAGAAAGCAAAAACATCTAAGTATGTACATTCAAGTTTTAGACACAAATATAGGAAAATGATCACAAGCTGTTGATCGCACAAACAGATTAGAGTACCGCTAATTATCTGACACAGTGAGCCGAAACATCATTGCACAAGCAAAATAAGCAGTAGTTTTCAAAAAAAAAATTATGTTACAAAAATACTTAAATCTGATTTTAGAGAACATTTACATAGTTTATTTTCAGGTGGCACCTACACAAGAAGATGCTTTCCTTTCCAGCATTGAACATGAGAGTCGGAGGTGGACAGATCGGTAGCAGGACTATTACTCAGAACATGAAGGCCAAAGCAACAGTGATGAGGCTTGGCAAAGGGAAGTGAGATTTGACACTGAGAGCAAGAAACATCAAGAAGAAGAAGAACTGATCCTAGAACTGCAAGTGAAGCAACAGTAGCTCCAACACACACTGCTAAGAATGTAATTATGTCAACACTATTTCAGAGACTGTCCTATGAAATAACCCCGCTACACCTGAAAGGGCCACGGTATGTGAGTAAGACTGCATGTCTGTTCCATTAATACCCATCTAACATTACACCCATCTGACATTACATCCCCCATTTGCCCTCTCCACATGCAAGTGAATAAGAAGGCATACACATTATGCCATTAGCTTTTACCATTTTAAGATAAAGCAATTAAAAAAAATAGTTTTAATTTATAAAACAGTTACTGGAATACATGGTGATGGCTGTTGCTCTACAAAAATATATACGCATATAATACCTGTAATCACGGCCTGTTTGTGTCCCTGGAAATACAGGGCTGTAATCTGTGGCATCATTATTTGACACTTACTGAAGAAATCTGATTATCTATAGGATACTGCAAGTAAGCAATACTTTGACAGTAATTACGAAGATTATCCATCAGCAAAACCAATACAAAATCTAATTTAGACATAAAACAAATTTAGACTTTACAACTGGACATCAATGAACTATTCCATAATTATAACAAAATGGCATCACAGGTTTACCTGGGTTGTTTGGATTTTAGCTTCAAATTTGATCTTCTAGACTATTTATAAGGATGCCAAGTTGACATTTAAGCACTTGTCTTGGCTGACGCAGCCTTTATGAGTCGACTGAAATGAACAGACAGGCTTTAATTTGCAGATTACTCGAAACAGAGCATAACACTGAGGGAGAATCTGACTGCATTTGAATCATTTGTTGGTATACAACCGTGTCCCTTTTGGCATGGCCGTGTAATGACTACTGTGATCTGTGGATGGACAAATTAGTCATAGCTGCCTCACATGTCACTCACGCCCACACACAAAGGGATGGCCAATATTACTGTAGCTGTGGGTGACCCCAGTGCGGACAGCTGTAATACACAGGCAGAAGTTAGATGCAGAGGGATCCTTTGGCTGTTGTTTTAACCAAAACGTTTTGAAATACTCTTAGAGCTAGATTAGTATCTCATGCACAGATGCTGTCTTTAAACATAGAAAACACGAACAGAAACATCCTGCACTCCTATATTAATAAAGACTGCATGTTTTTGAGTGTGTGTGAGTACTTGCTCTGTATTACCTGTGTTCATCTTTGACAGAGTTTTAAGGCAGACATAAATGACTCATACTTGGACGGCTGGACTCAGAGAGAGTGTGTTCAATCAGACTGTGTGTCCTGCAGACAGAGTGAGCCTCTGTGTTTCACTGTCATGTAGCCCCATCGACTCCGCTACTACAGGGCTGTCCAACGTTTGTTGTTGAGGGCATGGGCTCCTGGTCTGTTTCTATGACACAGATGACGGCATCACCACTCACATTGATGAGGCACTGAGCCTAGAGAAGGAAAGAGTAGACAAGATTAAAACACAAGAACACGAATAGCTGCCAGGTCTGACGATCCAAGTATTTCTAATGTGCTTTTAAGTATAAATGTAGGTTAACTGGTAAATTAATCAACTGTGTGTGTTTATTCTGCGCATGAGTGTTTGAGACTACCTGGTTCTTGTTTGGATTTTCCATTAACATACACTCTTTCATGCTGTAGGACACTACTGCATTACCACCCAGGGCTGCTACATGAGCTCGAACCATCGCAAACACCTCTGCTATGAATGAATGCAGGAAGCCACTAACACCACCTTCCTGCAGAGGACAAACACACATGTTTCCGGTCCACAAGTATGTCAACATTTTGCACAAGTTGAAGCTGGGGTGAAAATGCACCGTGACTTTTCTGTGGTCGTGTTGCTCATACCTCACGTAAAGATGTTGTCTCTCTGATAAAAAACATGTTAATGATCCCAAGGTATTTAATGATGCGTGTCCCAGGGAGGAAGGAGAGCGGCGTCATCTTCACCACGGTGACTGAACTGCCCCCAAACGAGCGATTGGAGCGCAGCGAGCGCGACCGTCCCTCAGGCAGTGGACTGCAGCGCTCCAAAGATGAGACTGTAGGTACGGAGAGAGCAGGGAGAGGTCCAGAGGAGGTAAAAAGAAAACAAAAAAAGGGGAAGGAAAACAAAAAGACAAAAGAGAATGGAGATACCAGAAAATACTCAAAAATAGTGGAAAAATTAAAAGCAGATATGAACTCTGAAGCAGAAAGAAATGTGAATGTGGAATGTGCGTGCAAAAAATGCAATCCTCTTAGCGTTTACACAGCAGAAGTAACACGTGTGAATGCACTTAAATGTGAGAAAGTCAGTTGTCTGTGCGTGTTAGATACATGAGTGACTTTACATGCAGTGGTGTGGATGTGTGGTGCCAAGACAATCACGTGGAACGCATGCACTGCCATGCATGTCATGCAGTTGAGGCAAACAGACAAGACAGTTACACAGTGTCTGCAGACAGACAGACAGACCTGGGCACAGCTGTGTAAGTTGACGTGTGTGAATACAGTATTTGCAGTACAGTGAAGTACATGAGTGAATATATTGTGTCTGTGTGCATTTGTGAAAGAGGCTTGAGAAATGGAGACGGACAGAGACAGCTATGAGCTGAGCTGGGCACATGTATATGAGCCAGAGTGTGAAAGATGCTCCATTGTCTTGGTGTAAATTTACCTGATGTGGCTTACATCCATCAAACCAGGAACCTTTAGAGCCACACATTAGACTGTAGTTCACTTACTGTGCACAGGACTGAAAATCATACCAGTTCTTGCAGAAAAGCATGGCCCCCCCGCCACTGTGGTCTTTAGCACATTGTATTTGTTCAGACTTGTAGGATTCAGACATAAGATTTTTTTATTTTTTTTAGCATTTTTACATTTTTCAAATCATGTAGTGTTTTCCCCACTTAAGTAGATTCAGGAATGCAAATGCAGAGCATGATCAAAGGAGTTTCTCCATTAATTGCCATCAAAAAATCCAACCTTTACAGATCTAGACAAGTGCGTATGGGAAAAAGGTTGCACACAAAGTGCAAAAAAAAAAAAAAAAAAAACCAACAACAAAAATCACTTCCCTCTACTTTGCTGATTCCATGGCCACAGGCACTGGCAAAGCCAAGCTGCTGATTGTGGATCCCTCTGAGGGGCGGGGCTTCAACTTTCACACTCTAGCTAAAAAGCTGGTGCTTGATTTACGATGCTCCGCCCCCCAGCGGCATGCATGGAGGGGTGCGTGAGTGTATGCGAGCTTGTGTGTGTATGTGTGCGAAGGATTGCTTGTGAAACTGTGTTCTGTATTTGTGGGTATGATCACCAGAGTGTGCTAGAGACTGTGTCCTCCTACTTGTCTTAACTGATCCTCGTCTTATGGTGTGAGCTTTCAGCCTAAGCAGCTCTAGCCAGGTGCTGCATCTGTCTGCAAAGGAACCGTAATCAACGGAGGCAGCTGGAGAGAACACACACACACAAATACACGCACGCACGCACACACACACAGACACGCACAGCCCACACCCAAACATACACAATAATCACAACAACAACAATAACGACAACAAGAGAGAGAGAGAAAAAACAAAAACAAACAAACAACAAAACACAACACAACACAAAAAAACGAACAAACAGAAGAACAGAAAAGAACAAAAGTGGATGAGGTTTGGGAGCGGTGCAGGATAACTCTGTCCGAGACAAAAGGATGAAAAGTCAAAAAAAGGGCAGTGTAGTAGTTTTGGTAGCAGGGAGGTGGGGTAGAGGGAGATGGTGGACGAGAAGGGGGCTTACCTCTGGGTGAGACGTTGGTACTCTCTGGGACACCTGTCACACACATACACAGATATTAAAGTCTATTTTTGAACTTGACAGAAAGCGAGAACAGTTGAAGGTCAATTTCGCCTTGTCACACGTGAAATCGTTTTAAAGCTTTAACCTCTGTACCAAATCTGAATTGAATGTTCTGCACTTGGTTGTTACCGTGTTCATTTCACGTGAACGGAAGATAAGCCACAAAGCTTAAGGAGCATGACATCTCATCTAGGCAACATCACACTGTCTTCTAAGTTCACAGCAAAACAGAACACACCGGGCTACGCCACATCACTATTAATTTACCTGCTGAACGAACCATAACCAGCTGATTTTGGCAGAGTTTTGCAGCTGGGGTGAGTAAAGAGACTGTACCTGAAGTGTTAGTGGAGGAGATGGGCAATGCCTGTTAGTGAAGCAGGGCAGAGGAGGTGGTCAGGGAGCAATTAAAAAAAAAAAACAATGGTTAAAAGCTACCTGAGATTTTGGATGATAGCTGAGTGTTGGTGGATGAAGAGTCGGCGCACAACTCCAAGGGAAACTGCAGCTGCTCTTCTGTCTCACTGCACCCTGAAAGGATACACACACCATCACCCAGGTGCTTTACTTTTAAACACGCAATACAACAGAGGTGATACTCCTTAATGGGTTACACTGTTTAAAATACAGTGGCCTTAAAAGGATAGTTATGTTTTCCTACTTCACTGCTACTGAGACAAACTCTTAAAAGCATTTTCTATGTTTCTGGATGCAGTTTCAACGTTTGGTGAATATTGACATTAGCCAACTTAGTTCAGTTACTGATACAGCTTTAAAAGTATCCTAAGATACAGAAGATGGTTTGTCTAATTAAACTATGTTTTGTAATTTACGTCACCAATTTCACAAGCAACAAAGACAACATGTGATATCCAATTTCCAATTTACGTCTTGTACCTGCAGGCACGTTGGATGAACATGAATATTTATATACTGGAAAGTTTCACACTATAATGTGATTATTATGATTTTGTATGTACATATGGAAGTTTTTCTTAAAACAGCTATTAACACCAGACTAACAAGCACAATGTATTGAAGCTCAATGCTGTGTGCCTCCCTGTATCTGAGTAAAACATTAAAACCAACACCTCCAAAAAAAAACCTTTAACCAAACAGACCTCTGGTGATAGGCTTGTCTGCTGGCTTCTCCTGAGTCTGGTCCTTGTCAAATGTCATGGCAACTGCTGTCACTGTGACCTGGCAGGCAGACAGAGAGGAGCATGGTAGTAAATTTTACAATCTCTTCTGTTCTGTAAGTAATTTTGCAAATGAGAAGTGGTCTGAGACTTCTCACCTGTATGAGTTCTTCTTCTGGCACTGCTACAGTGAAGTTGAGCTGACAAAGACAGCAGGGGATCATAGAGCGCAGCTTGAAGTAGAAACTCTGAAACAAACATAATAAATTGCAGATTGTTACTCATTCAAAACACAACCACTGCAAGTACTAGGGTATGTAAAAATATTCCAACTGGCCACCATCAGTCCAATGTGACTGGTAAGCCAAAGGACATAAGCAAAGAAATTTGCAATTTGCCACTAACAATTTGCATGAGCATTTGCGAATACACAATAACGCAGCGATTGATCACTACGGGTTCCTTACCTTTAGCAAATTCTCACATAGGTCAGTGAAGATCTTGTTCAGGACTTGGTTAGTAAGATTGGCATTACTCAATCTGAAGACCCTGACTGATGTAAACATCTGTAAGACAATAACAGAAACACATCTCATAAACTAACCAATTTCCTAAATTCACAGTAGTCTCTACTCTGATATAATACTCTGAACTGATATAAATATGTCCAAATTGTAGTTTTGCAGGAAATGTAAACGTGTCTACTGGAAGGAAGACAGAAGGTTTGCTGTAATTTGTGAAGGAGGCAATACTATAAGCTGTGACCTGCACTCCTGAAGTCCAGTTGTAAATCCCAGGCATAATCTCAGTGTTGCAGCTGTAGAAACCTGGAGACACAGAAAAGGGATGATGAAGAAGAGATATAATGATATTTGCTGGAGCCTCGACCAAATCAGGAGGTAACTGACTGAGCATGTGCAGTGGAGTGAGTGACTGGCACATACCTGTGGGGGGAGGGGCGTCAATGAGGAGGGAGTGGATGTCCTCCACAGCATCAGTGTCATCAATCTATGGAAATGACAGCAAACAGTTACCCTTTATACACTACATGTATACAAAAAAGGTGCATATAAATATATCATTTACTCTCATAGATACACACCTCCAGGACAAAGGCGTCCTTCTTGCCATGGGAGAGGTCCAGTTCCGACAATTCATCTGAGCTCTCTGAGTGGGAGCGAAAAAGTCTGGATCGTTGCCTCGGCTCCGGGATCGGCGAACCTACCACTTCCTCTGTCAGTTCCTAAAAACAAAGGGACACAAGGCCTCAGCCGACAGGATGTCAAGGTGATCACAAGACCACCACAGCAGCCCACTTCTGCATCTCACATCTGTCCAGACTGTACAGCTAGTAGAAGAACGATGTTAATAACACACCACATGCACACACACTCATTCAAGTACCCAATCAGCTGCTCCATTACACACACATGACTGGTGTTAATTTTAGTATGAATCTGGAAGAGTAAGGAGAAGTGCAAACACACACACACACACACACACACACACACACACACACACACACACACATATACACACCATATAAAATACAGGTGAGAGAGTGTGAATGGGCAGGATATATAATCATAATAAATACATTAACACAGGTACAATGATATATAGTGGTTTGCCCTCGAGAGGTGACTCTGGAGTGGATTACACATAGTCCTACTCACAAACATCCCCAGTCAAGAGCTGTTACACAGTTATGGTAAAGGTGGTGTAGTACTGCGATTAATAGAGTGAATCACTTGTCATGCTTTGCTGCGTCTCACAGCACAAAGTTGGCGTGCTCAGTACCATGTTTATGCCGCCGAACACCTCAGGGTCCAGGGCAAATAATTTCTTTAATGACCAGAGAAAGACAAGAGGGGTAAGTTTATCATGATCCACAAAGAACAGACTATATAATAATGTGTGATTACATAAATTAAACACTGGAAGAGAGAGAATTGTATCCAAAATGAAGAATAATAAAAAGAATCACTATGTTTATTGTGTAAAATAAAACCTAATTAATTTGATATAACACTGTATGTGACAAAGGCACAAATTAAAAAATTTAATGGCCATAAACTGGGGATATTACTTGTCTCTTATCAAAGACCAAAAAATATATTTTGTGGAATTTCTGTTCCTATTGGTTGTTCTATTTGCTGACCTAAGAAACAGCTAAATTAATGATATTACAAGAATTATCATTGTAAATGCTAAGTTTATAAAACCTCTGAACAACACCATAAAACCTTTTGATTGAAATAGGGTTAAAAAACTTTCTATTTACAGTATCTACTATTGTGTTAAAAGGGTTTCACATGGACTGTGTCAGGGGCCTGGCTACTAAAGTGTTGAAATGAAGTGCTGTAGAGACCTAGTTTGCAGTGGAAACCTGGTAAAGTAAGGGAGAATTTGCAGACTTGATCACATAACTTGTATTGTGCACAAGTTTTGGTTTGGTCGTGTGTCTCACCGGAGGGTTTATTTGATAAAGCTCTTTGTTCTTGGCAATGGTGTCGTTGATCCTTTTCTGGATGGTGAGGATGTGGTGCTCATTGCTCAGGTCGCCGGGAGTCTTTCCTGCAATCTGAATGCCTCCTGGTGCCGGCAGTGCTGTCAGGTACACTCCTGTAGCAGACTGAACACACACACACACACACACATATTTTAAGGACAGCGCTGCAGAAAACACAAGTATGGCTGATTAATCTGTTAACCTAAAATGTACTTACAGCCAGACCCAGGAGCATGTTCTCGCCAACACTGATCTGTATGTGTAGGCCAAACAAAGCGTTCATGCTCCGCAGCTTCAGTTTGTTCATCAGCTGGGTGTGCAGCTCGTATTCCATAAAAGGCAGTAAGTTGGAAATGGCTGTCGCATTCACTTCACCCTGGGCTTTCTTCTTCAGACGACACAGCCTAGAAGACAATAAACACAGGCATTAACACACTTTGTCCAGTGCTGTTGATGTAAGGCTCCATTTTGGCAGGTGTGCTCTTCAGTACATGCTGCCAATGGGGAATATCCTTAGGGTGTGAAGGGTGTGAATACTGAATCAGTATGACTGAGCTTACTTCTAGGTAATCCGTAGTCTTTTAAATATTCCCTAAGCGTGACAGTTCACTGCACTAAATCTTATTTGTATTATAATGTTGTATAAATAGTGTTACTGTTATTTGAAATATCTGTTTAAAATTAGAGCTGGATTTCTTTTGATCTTTTCTACTATTTCTATGTGAAATAAAACACTTTGAAGACACAGTACAAGTGTGATTTGACTTGATTTGGTATGTTTCATCTCAGTGTTAGCAGTCATTTTAAAAGGGTAACTATGAGCTCTTTTACCTGGCCTGGATAAGACAGCCTTTCCCCGTGACAGCTGCCTCTGGTGGCATGTCGATTGTTGTGAATAGCACATCAGGAACCTTGAAAAAAAAAACTGTATGTTAATTCAAACCGTTTTCCCACCAATCTGCGTTTACACTGGAAAACCAAAGATATCTTTAGCATGTCTTAATTTAAGTAAAGAAATATATTTGAGACCTTTTGTCGTCTGCAGTGGTAACAGTACGTGAGCTGAGCAGGAAATGGCATGTTGAGCTCATCATACGGGATGTGACAGAAACCACAGCTTGGCGGAGACGGCTCCTCAAACCTGGTGAACAATACACACCATCTGGTATTATTAGTCTATCACTCAGTCCAAGCTGTACTGACGTAAACTGTGCACATACAAGAATTTACAAGAAATCCACAAAGATAAACAAAAAACCTGTGATCGGTGCTTCCTATGTCTAGGCAGCCTTCACGCATGTATCGAGGATTCAGGATGGCTGCTGTGCCCGATGCTGACAGGATACACACCTCCTCACTGTGTTGACAGGAAATGGAGATATCGAGAGAGAAAGGGAATAGGATGAGAACAGGACATGAAACCTTGTGTGCTTAAGACAAATAGCAAACTGGCTGCTGGATTGCAAGGGAAACTAAATTATGAGTGGGTAATATTTTTTCATGTATGTATTTACTACTACTTACCAGATGCTAGTGCTCTCGCTGTACCCCACAACAGCATGGCAACCAAGAGCTTTGGCATGAGATTTGATCTCCTGGCGAATCTCCTCCCACCAGGCATCACGAGTCTCTGGCTCATCTGCAAAACACAAAACTATGAATCACACAGCTTTCACAAATCCTTTCTAAATTGGCTGAATAATCTATCAAAACCTCACTTAACACTCAAGTCTATATTAACACTGAACTCTTACAAGAAAAATAAAAGGCTTGTATCTAATCTGCAATGTCATCTGACTGCTTTAACTTACCAGAAAAGAAACAGACATCAAACAGTACAGTTTGTGTTTTCTGATGATGTATGGGTTAAATGGTGTGTCAAAGCAAGCCAAAACCAACTACCATTCTGTAAAACAAAGTGGCAATTAGAATGATTTATGAGAGTTTGAGGATGATGATGAAGGCAAAGTCAATGGTTAGGTTAGTTGTGTGTGACATTCCTTAAGTACACATTATCTAAAAACTTGTTCTCTCTCTCTTCTCTATGTCTCCTTTCAGTCAGCCACACTAACAGAAAGGACACAGGTGAGAAATACAGCCACCAGCCATTTGGTATATTTTGGCTGTGGTGGTATCAAAAGAAAATCTTCCTGGCTGGTAACGGAGCAATTAGACAAAAGACACTGTGCCTGATGCGCAAAAAAAACTAACCCGGTGACAAAGATTTTAAATTCAAAGGGATTGAGCCTTCATCATAGTTAGGCTAAACCATGGGTGTGTTTCAATAGTCTCATGACGCTTTGCTCCAATACCACTTGCGTTTTATTTACTTTGTTCAGGAGAGCCTAATCGTTGCCAGCTGTTGAGTTTAATATCACTCATTTGGTAGTTCTGGATCTCTGAACACACAAAGGAAGCTACATTAGAGTATTGAGCTGCACCCCATGACTCCCTGGGAGGGCCACATGCTGACGGAGCCCCAGAAAGAGAGAGAAACTCAGCTGCAAGGTGAGACAGGTGAGAGGAATGAGTGAGGAGGGGGGGGGGTGTCAAACTGAAGAGATGAAGAATAATGACTGATGGTCAGGCATCAGGCCCACAAGGTGGGTTCCTTCAAATCAGAAGCAGCATGTCACACAGGAATAGGCTCACCAACGTGCACGCTCATGACCATGTGCACGCTCATGGGCAGAGAAGGGCCATATTCATTCACCAGAGTCCAGATCAAGTCTAGTTTTTAAGTTAAAATCCTGTCATACTTCCTCCATTCCCCACGCTCACCTCTTTCCTTCCATCCCCATCATACATCCCCAATCCATTTTTAATTTTCCTCAACTGCCACCCATCCAATCAACCTGCCTTCCATCCATCCATCCATCCCGCCTTCTCTCTCTCTCTCAGTATGAATACGGCCCAGTGAGTTAGGGATGCACATGCCCAGTCAGTGGCTCTTTGTCACAGAGTAAACCTCCTAAACCTCCTCTGGTCTAGACAGGTTTGACCACAATGCCTTGATTCAGGGAGCGTTAGAAACAGCGCTGGGACAACGTTAGGGAAGAGCTGCAGCTCTTCTGTGCGGTAGGATGAGCTGGGTGGGGGGTAGCCAGGCCAGGCTGGATGGGGTGGGGTGGGGACACAGCGCATGCTCAACTCAGCTCAGCACACACTCACACAGATAAGAGAGAGGAGAATGGCAGCTCACTGAATTCATAAGTTTTTAGCGATAAACTCTCAGACTAATGTTAAATTTGTGTGTGGATAATCTATGTTTGTCTGTGTTGGTTAAATGTCAATGTGTTGGGGACAGAGGTTTAACTTCACTGAGCTGCCATCACTCCCGTGGGTGAGAGCAGTAAAAGGGGGAAAATACCTGCAGTGACACTATTCCAGTCTAGCAGTTTGTATGAGCGCGTGTTACCCAAGGCTGGGCCAGAACACACCGTTAGTACAGAAAAGAGAGAAAAAGAAGAAGAGACAGTCTAACAAACAAGCACAGCACAACAGCAGCACTCCACAAAGACAGACAGCACTTCACAGTCACTATGCAAAGACAAACTAAATTCAGGCCTACAAAAAACAATCTTAAAAGAAGACTCACAAAGAAAAGAGGGGAGGAAAGAAGAGAGAAAGCTACAGACCTAGCCAAAATTTAAAATGACTGAAGGAGAAGAGAAGCTACACAGTACAAAAAATGAGCATGCAGTAGCAATCTAACTCTAGTATGCTCACTAAAACTAAAGGTCCCCTGTGGAGTTTTCATGTAAACATATTTTATGTTTACATCCAGGGCTTCTCACCAAGACACATTGTGTGTATTGTTCAGCTAACAAACCTTTCAAATGAAACATTTGCAAATAATATTTACAGTAACAGCCTTTTTAATTTACCGCCACCCATTGTGAGTGAGAAGACTAGAATGAACCAATTAGCAGAGTATGGATCGGATCACCCACATGCTCACTCACGCATTTGTGTCCTCATGCGCAAAGCAAATGAAACAGGGACCCACTCGCAGAAACACTGCTCTATAGTGCTAACTATTGGTGAAAAACTCCACAGGACACCTTTAATGTTGATCTGTCGTTGGTATAGTCAAGGCATAGCAACAGTGAACAGGGCTCTCTTCAGCATGGTTTCCAAGTTCAACCTGCAAATTGGATCAGGGAAAACTATGAGTAAACTATGTTCTTTTCCCCAGTGCAGTCAGGACCACCCCAGGTTTCGCCGCATGCTGAAACTTTTTAGCAGATTGTTGTGTAAAATCTTTTATTGGGTAGCTTCTTTTGGTTCCCCTGTCTACCTCTGAAAAGAACCCTGCTTATCCTAACCCAGCCAACATTCATCAGCACTTCCCTTTCCCTAAATTCTCAGACATCCTCGATTCAGATTAGTCAAAGACCATTAAACAAAGCAAAGGGCTAATTACTAAGGCTGCTGAGCGGACTCAGATAGTCAAACACCTTCAATGGGCAGGTACTCTCCTAAAGAGCAAATATCTGACTGTCATCAATATAAATCTCATTAAAACATCTACATAATACAAGACAACATTAGGATTTCAACACAGATTAGAAGCCTATTAGAAAACTCAAGGCGGCAGAGCAGAGGTATACAAAACACCACAGTGCCTCACCATAGCGCCACCTGCAGCCAACAACATCACACAACAGAAGCAGCAGGCAACAGACTGGAGCCATGCACCACTATAGCACCTCATCTCCAGGGGCGGGGGGGCAGCATCAGAGCAAACAACAACAAAGCAACCAAAACATACACACACAGCTATCACATGACCATCACAGACTACAAATTACACAAAGCCAGTCAGTCAAACCACGAGGTGAAAGTTGCCCCTATCCATAAAATTGTTTGACACAGGTGATGATAGCCTATCCTAACTTTTGCTTCCATCAAAATGCTACAAAGCTGCAGCCTATTAGCACGACCAGGAACAGCTTTCACCTGCTTTAGGACTCGTACATAACTGAAGTCTTTCAACATAATTTCTCTACACAGTCAAACAGATCGGGACTAGGACCATACACAGGAAAACCGTTCAACACAAGAGGATAATGGGCAGCATTAACTAACAGCCACTTGCAACAAGACCGGACACACACACACACACACAAAATACTGTAGGTCCATGTGGGAGCTCACTCATATTGTTTCACAGGACAATGGACATTAGGACATTGTGTGTTTGTGTGTGCTGAACTCACCAGGGTTGTGTATGCGGTCCAGTAGTTTGACAGAGCGAGCGCTGACCACTCCACCGACATGGACCAGAAAACCAGGTGGGAAAGACGTCAAAGTGAAGAAGGGAAACTCCTGCAGATGGAAAACACCATGGTCACTTACAGTGGAGGAAAACACGAACTGGACTTTTCCTGTGCATTTTTTTTTGCTCATAATATTTAGCGACTGCTCCATGAGTGGAACATTTTACTATATTTAATTGTGCTTTTCATGATTTTGTGTCTATGGCAGCCCATTGTCTGAGCTCAAATGTACTGTTTTGGCTAGCTTTAAGTAATGCAGGTTAAGATTTATTTTCTTATTTTCTTTAAAGACACATGACCTACAAACATTTCATCTTAAATGTGTAATGCAAAAAAAATTAATTCTTACAACATTTTTTTGTAAATAACACCCCAGGTTTTTCAGTGACCCTAAATAGACAATTACACTTGAATAAATCTTTTAACAGTGGCTACAGGCAAGCATAAATAGCTTCAAAAAATATTCAAAAATGGCCATCAGACTCTAGATTTTGAGGTCTCTCTGGGTGTAGTGCAAAAATTGACTGAATAAATACACCGATTTTTCTAAAGTCCCAAATGCTACATTCAGCATCTAAACCGATACATGTAGATTTAGGTGACAACAGTGTTAAGACATGTGCCAACATGCAGCAAGTACTGAGTGTGATGGTGTATCCCCATGCAAGGTCTACCCCCCCAAGGATTCCCCACTTGCTCCATTCCAGCCTACACTTGTAGACTTTAGAGCATTTCAAATAGATCTGGAAGTGATTGATAAAGCCTAAATATTTTGTATCACTAATTTAGTGATTTTTTCAATCCTTTCAAATCTATATAAATGCACTCATTAGGTTTTTATTTTGAATAGACACACTAGTAGGTCCTGGCTGAGGATCAGGACTCAGGACTGACATGCTTCTCCCTGTCCACTAACAGGACAGCTGGTCCTCTTCCTCCAGTCAAATAATGTGATGCAAATCCATGCATTCACTCACAAGAGCAGCTAGAAATACTTGGACTGCCTGTTCGCATCTTGGTAAGTGATGACCACCTTTACAGGAAACCTGAGGGACGTTGTGATTACAAATCATGCAGGTTTATGTGATGAATGGCTTTGGTGGGCAGAAATCAGGTGGGACTACTATTAGTTTCTTTCTTGTCCAATACTCCAGGAAGGAAGACAGAGCTACTAATTTGACTGACAGCTCCTCCCACTCGGAGAAAGGAGGCAAGAATGAGGTGATGAGGTGAGCGTGCTCATTCCCATTGCTGACACAGGAAACCAAAATCAGACTCAGGAAAAGAAGTCAGAAAGGAGGGAGGTGTGTGAAATGAATATCCAGAAGGCACACACACACACACACACGCACGCACAGTCACATGCCCCTTCAAACCCGAAGGGAACACAACTCCTAGCCTCCAGCCCTCCACCCAACATGTCTGTGAATCTATGTGAGTGTGCTGGGTGCCAAGCAAACACAAGGACACACATGGATGCCACGTTGCTCAACCCAGCCTGCCCCTCTGAGATCTACAAACAGCAGTGGGGGAACAGGGTAGGAGTTGATTCAGACTGGGTGGTGGCCATCAGCTGGTCAGGGTGTTAGGGGACAAGTGGAGAGAGAGAGAGAGTGTCACACTGATAAGACATACCCTGGCGTTTAACAATAACCCAGAGGAGGACGTTCCCTGAGTAGCACAAGTGGTCAAGAGGACAAAAAAAATTACTTGCTCTTACACAGATACACTCCTGATTAAACACGTCACACCTCATCAGTGTAAATTAGCAATCTTTCTCAAAGTAAGCTATATGTGCAGACATGAGGCTGATATTCAACGCAAACTGCATGTTAAAGCATCAGCTGCATTGTATTATATTTATTAATAAACCCATGTTTTATTTTTGTATGTAGTTTCATTGCAGTAACGCAGCTTGTCAACCAAGGCCCAGCCTGGAACAAATCGTCATGTGAAATGCGGTGACAATGTAAGCCTTCACTCAAATGTCTACACATAGAGTGTGTGTGTGAGCATGTGCGAGTGCAACACCATACCCTCTGTTCGAGAGCTGTCTGCGTCTGTTGTCTGAGAAGCGTCTTCAGAGGTCCTGCCTCCTTCCCAGCGCTGCCCCCGCTACCCATTCCTGATCACAGAGGAGAGTCCGGCTTTAGTTTCATCACTTTTAACACACGCATCAAAGGACTAGAAAACCAGTCAAACTGGCAAATGATCATTTCATTGTAGTATTAATGTTATTATGACAAATGTGACAGCAATTGCTAGAACTGCGCACAACACCTCAGACTGAGATGAATAAGCCTACTCTAAACATGTTCTCTTATTTACACAGAAATATTGGACCTAGAGTAAGGATTGGGTACGCCCGACAAACACATCAAACCACATGCTGGGGTAGGAGAATCAGTCAGAAGTGTTGTTTCACAGTGGGCTCTGGGCAGTTCTACCATGCATGTTTCTGATAACACGAGTCAAGTTGATCTGGGTGTGAACAGTCCTGTTGTTGACCCCAATACACAAGAGAGACACCAACGCTACACTGTTATAAGGTTCTGTTACTTGATGACACACAGCAGTCCTACTATACCGGAGGCTGCCAGCAGCAGGTCCTCTGTGAAGGACACGCTCTTTCTCAGCAAGGCAGAGTCTGAGTGGATGGAAGAGGGAGGGGGCGGGGTGGTGGCTCTGGGGGCAGAGCCATGACCACAGCCCACTGAGCCAGAACCAGGAAGGGACAGAGTGTCTGTGGAAAGGGTGGGGGAGCTGGGGCAGAGGAAGATCCCAGGCCTGCCTCTCATCGGCTTGGGCTCCTCTATCCAGCACAGAAACACATGGAGGGTGCACAGAGAAAAACAGATATATTGAGAATGGACAGGCAGAGCAATGAGGAGAGTGAGCAGAAGCATAAAAAAAAATCCAAGAAGGGGTAGAAGAATGTAATGAGGAAAAAATGGACACAAGCGTGGAGAAATGAGGTATGCAAAGTAGAGATTCTTAAATCCAACAGGCTGGATCAGCGCTGATTCTGACCTTACTCGATCAGACATCAGACAGAAATAGTTTCTTTGACAGTGTTATCTAAAAATTCAGCTTTTCCTCAGTGGACGAACAACTTAGTTGTTAGTGTCAGGGCATCCCTGACCTAAGATTACCTTACATAAAAATGATTCCTATGAGTCCTTTGGATTGAGATTTACATATTTCAAATTTGGTTAAAAGAAACAACTGGTTTCAAATTTGTACTTGATATGAGCAGATACTACAGCGATACTAAGCTGAGGTTTTAAGAATTAGTAGCAGGGAAAGTAAAAGTTGGATTGGTGCATCCCAAATGCAAAGGACGCAGATAGGCAAGTTAACACAAATGAAACTGTGAGTTAGAGACAAAATGAGGAACAGAGAAGCAGAAAAATGGGAGACTAAATAATTATTAAAAATGACAGAAAAGAGGAAATAAGAAAAAAAGTAGAGGAGTGGGAACAAGGAGGAGTAAGGAGGACAGCTGGTCCCCTCCTGAAGGGTCAGGGGAGTGGCTTTGGTAAGACGGTTCTTCAGACTGTGTGGCATTTATGCTGAACTCTGTTAAAATGTGCTCAAGTTGTCCTTAGGGCAGAGTTTGACTAAACTTACCTTGTCCTCAATGATTAACCATAATGGCTGCTAATGAAGAAGTGACCTTAGATCAACAACAGCCCCTCATGAGACACAGTGCTTCTATTAAAGACCACAACAACAAGGGAATAGAACTAATACAGAGATCTGGTGTGTCTTCACATTATTACACCTATGTTTTATACTAACTAAAAGCTATGTGGAATATCCTTTTTCAATACTGTGAAGCAAGAAGACACACCAGGCCGCTGAGGAAAAGGGGGAGGATGGGACACAGCAAAATAAATATTTACAATACCGTTTACAATAAACAATGTATGTTAAATTCAACCATGAAAAAATGTAAAACCAAAAAAAAAGAAAAAAAAAAATCAACAAAAATTCAAAAACCACCACCAGAGTAGCACCACAATGAGGTGTAGGAGAAGAGAGGGATGAAAATGGAAAGGTGGGGACGGGGCCAAGTGTGCTTACCCGTCTTGGGCGTCAAACTGAGGTCTGTGTCTGATGATGAGGACTGGCGGCTGCATGGCTTGGAGGGAGAGAAGGGGGGAGGAGAGGAGGAGGAGGTGGGAAGGGCTCTGAAAGGGGTAGGTGGGCCGGAGAACGAGGGCAGGTCCTCACCAAATACCGGCCTGCCAGGAGAACATGACACGCACACACGTACATACATACACACACACACAGACACACACCCACATCAGTCACCACCTCACCCTGTGAGTGGTTGTGTATGCATACATGGGAGTGGGTCAGTGTTGACTTTGTAATGTGTGTTTAGTTGCCTTTGGGCGAGGTGTGTGTGTCTGTGTGTGAGGTGCTACAAATGGCTGGGGAACCAAAAAAAAAAAAGCAAGCATGGAAAGCAAAGATTAGATAAACACAAAGAAACACAGACATTAAACTAAAAAGAAAAGCAACATGGCAAAACACAGGAAGGTCGGTTTCAACAGAGGATGACGAGCTGAAGCATGTGTCCCAGTAGAGTGAAGCAAAGGTCAGGTGACTGTACGGAGATCACAGGCCCTTCCTCAGGGCTAAAGCCACACCTTTAACACTTTTTAGCTGCAAACAGCCGATAAAAATGCAGAATGACGTAGCTGTGAACCTGACACCCCATCCCCTATTGTTGGAAAAAGACAGGTGGAGGGATTTGAGGCAGTACCAACGTTTGGTCTTTCTCCGATTAAAGGTATAACGTTCTGCCTTCCTTCTTTGTCTTGATGGCTCTTGTCTCTATACTATGGCTTTATTGCTGCGACAAAGCTATCAAACTCTCCAGAATCCAACAAAATACATTCACTTTTCTCCTTCCACACAAACATCACCATCTACTCTTTGTATGTCAAACTTCCTCTCTTTCTCCTGTATATACTTCCTTCCCTGGCTCTGCGTACCAGTAAAGATGAGAGTGGGAACAGAGACAGAGAAGTTCTGGGACAGTCTCTGGGAGCTGCAGGCCGAATGCACTGGACTGTTGTGGGTGGAGCGGCATCCATGGGCAAGGGGAGACCTGGGCCAATCAGCACGCAGAGAGAAGAAGAAGACGGAGGACCGATTTTGGACACAAGCAGTGAGAAACGTCCCAATCCGAATGTAGCCAGAGAGCCAAGAGAGGAAGAAAGAGACGCACACAACAACCAAAACCACAACATTGCAATAGAGTGAAAAAGGACACAAAAAGGAAAAGAACAGAAAAAAGGAGGGTTGGTTTTTACTCCCTCTCTTTGCCCCTGTTATTTCAAGTAAAGCCATGTGAAAGAAGCAGGAACTTCATGCAGAGCTCTCAGCTAAATGTCTCAGTTTCACACAGACACACACAGCAGGGATGCAAACGAAACAGGAAAAAGGCCTAAACAGGTGCCACAGAAAATTAAATCAGCAACAATTGATGAATTATTTAAATCAAAAATCAAGCAAAAATACCCAACATTTTCAGCCTGTTCTGTGACTGAAGCTTCTCAAATGCTACACTCTGCTGCTTTTCTCTGATGTATATTACTGTAAAATGTCTAATCTTTGGATTTCGATCATTGGTTAGACAAATCAAGACTTGCAAAATTAAATATTTACTTATATATCGCAAGTCATAACATCATCGCAATATTGAAGTGTCATCGCACATTGCACATTTTGCTCATATCATGCAGGCCTAATAGAAATATATATATATATAAAGTCCATCATTTCAAAGACTTTCTTTGAGCAGTGATGCTAGCTAATGTCACCATAATCACAGTTCAGTTCACATGGGGGAGGGAAAAAGATGGGGAAGAAGAAGATGCAGGCACACTCAACAAACAGACTCACCATCTTTCTTCCAACTAATCAGATGGTCTCATAATTTTGTAAATAACCAGGGTATTTCCTGTCATTCAAGTCAATAGCCTTCTCATTACATTCATACAGGTCATGTAGTGGAGCCATTAAAGAGAGAATTAAAGTCATGACCAAAAGGTGTTTACATCCCTGATTATCACACACACATATACAGTTTAAATGCAAATCAGAGGCACACATGCACTCAGCTGTATTTAAGCTTACAATAATTAGATAAAATCACAAATTAACCACTCAATAGCCAAGGTGAGAAAAAAAAGAACAAAGTGAAAGAACACATTGTTAGAGGCTGAGCAGAACACGTGTGCTAGATACTCACTAAAAGATGCAGCACTAGAACATGCAGAGGCAGAGCAGAAAGCCATGCAAGAGCGGTCTAAAAGAGCAGACAAGGGAGGAGGGGGGTTGAGGATGGCTGTGTGTGTACTGTACATGTGTGTGTCTCAGGTTATGTTGTGTGCTGTTAGTTTCATGATGCAATACAAGTGACACAATAGACACAAAAACTACAAAGGGGAATCAAAGATACTGAGACACACACAGGAGTAACTGCAAAACTATACACAGACTAACAGACAGTACATTTCATTGACACGCTCTCCCTCTCATGCACACACCGGTCGTCTTTCCCCATTCTCACAAACTACATTCGCAGTGAGGTATGGTCCATGCTTGTGTTGTTGGTTCATACTCACTCCTTTCCATCCTTAGAAGGGGAATTGCAGGCATTGGAAGATGGGGCTGTGTTAGGGTGAACATGTGTGTTGGTGCTGGGGGCGCTTCCAGAGCTGAGTTTGTCCAGTGTGCAGGCGGTACCTATGGCCCGGACCACCAGACCTGACTCTCCCTCCAGATCGAAACATTGCAAGTAGCCCACCACTGCATTCCCACCCATCTCCAGCACCTTAAGCCCTATTTTCCTCTGCAGCTCTCCTAAATGGGGGAAAACACACAGCCACATTACCAATAGAGGGTAATAACAAGGTGCCAGGGGGTAAATTCCTCTTCTTCCACATCGACATGAAAAGAGTATCACAGTGAATACTCTTACCAGACATAAGAGAGATGAGTCTCTGACGAGCCTCATTGGAGGCCCGAGGAGTTCTAATACGGTCGATCCACTGGTATTCTGGATCTTCATTCACCACAAGCTCCTCCACAAACCCGTGCACCATCACTGCCCGGTAACACCGTGGAATGGATGTGGCTATCATACACAGTTAGACAAACATCAAATAGAGTGAAAAGCTTTCAAATTAAAGGGGAAAAAATACTTCTAACCTTCTCTTCAGCTCTTATTCCATTTTTAGCACATATTTTTCAGTGACAGGTCTTATTTACAGATACATTGTACTGGCACTAAGACAGCTTGTAATTTTGTTTGATCTTGGAAATGACCCCTTTTCTGTTGGAGCACGCATTTTAAGACTTAAGAAGAGCATCAACTTCAAACCTAAAACATCAAAATTATAACATCCTCTAGTTAACCATATTTCATACATTGCTTTGTAGGTAACTGTCCTATGTGCTGTTAATCTACATTTTATGTATACAAAATCTGTATACTTTAAGACAGTACACAAACAACTGTGAACCAAAAGTCAAGTCAGACGTACTGCAGAAGAACTTAACCCCGCAGGAGGACTGTCTGAAGCGGTTCAAATCATTAAAGAGCTCCACTTTGACGAGGACATTGATCTCCCCTCGGATACCTGATCGCAAGAAATAAACAGAGAGACATTATCATAAGAAATAAACATAAATGTTGCGAATATCACGGTCAGATTAGTTGACTGTTGTACCGTGGATGGTATCATAAATGGGAAACCAGCCAGAGATGACAGAGGCAGCCTCACTGCACAGCAGCGGGTCAATGTCGATGTAAACTTTCCCTATGGCATCATTAGCACTGTATGTGTCATGGTCCAACACTGTGATCTGCAATGGTTCATCCTGCAAGTCCTCATCATCAACCTACACAGCAAGAAGAAGGAGAGGGAAAGAGGACATAAGGGAGCAAAAATAAGAGTGTAACAGATGTTAGAAATGCTAAATGTTTATGCTATTCATTCGCAGTGTGTGAAATGTGTGTTAAAATATTACTACCACTGCCTGCCATGTTTAAAGAGAAGATTGTAGGGATTTTACCTCAAATTTGAACCATTCTGAGTTCCACTGTGGATTGAGGGATTTGGGACAGACATCTGTTTTGAAGGTTGTGTTTCCAAACTTTACCTGTGAAATAAAGGGCACAAGACACATCCTTTAAATACATTGTTAACTATTTAGAGTAAGGATGATGTACCAAATGTAATGAAAGCAAATGTAAAGCATATATTCCTTAACTCACCTCTACAAACGCATCAGTCAGGTCACTGGCACGGTCCATCACAGGCAAGTGGCGCCCTGCCACAATTTTGGCCTTCAGTTTCCCAGGCATGATTTGAATTTAAGTTGATCTGTGAACAAATAATATCAACTCAATAATAAGTACCTTTTCAATTGGCACATGCCGTGATCAACGCTGCTGTCACAAACAACAGTGAAGATTGAAGAGTGGGACCCCTCATTACATGGGCATATGTTGTTGACAGTGTGGAGAGCCCCTTCCCCTAGCTAATAAGCTAGCTTCTCTCCGCTAAACTTACATTTAACGCTCCTAGCTTAACTTTAAATAGCTTATGGACTCGGTTCAAAGTTATCTGCTGCACCGCTGTTTATGAACACGACAGCAACGGCCAGTTAGCCAGATTACGTTAGCAAGGCAAGGCTAGCAAGAAAAGCCACTTAGGTTAACTGCATTGCAGGCACAATCTCTTCAGCTCTACCTGATCGGCCATGTTTTTACAATCATACTGCAAAGCCACCACCTAAGTAAGAACAATGTTATCCTACTACTTCCAGTGCAAACAGTATGATCCTTACCGGTGCTACTGTATCAACAGACAGCTGACAAGGCGCCAGCAGGCTCGTATTACTCGGACATTATTGTTGACAGCCCACCGCTCGTCTGACCTCCGTGTCTCTCCCATAACACGAGACGTTAGTTCCTACTGCACCAGCCAGGAAGGTGTCCTCTCAGTAAGAAATATTCACCAGCTGATACTACGGATAAATAGATGCTGTTGCTATACAAGCGATCTTAAGAACGACTTATTAATTCATTACACATGCCGGTGGTTAGCGTATAAAGCCAGCAGCTAGCTTGATAAGGATGCCGCCCGTGGTGAATGAATTTTCGGGGGTTGGTGCGGGCTGCTTTCAGGACACATCGTAAATTCATACTTTCCAGTTAAAATGTTGCTATTCATCAAATTAGAAAAAAAGAAAAACACCATTTAAAAATATTCTACATATAAAGATTTGAAAATATATACATATTCATACCAAGCACTGGAAGCACATTTTTATCTGTTTCGCAGGCGTATGAGTAGGCCTCCTGCGCACTTATATAAAAACTGTATTCCGATAGTACGTGAAGGCAGCGTTACAGTTTGTCTCGGGCATGCGCAACATCAAGTTCCTCTTCCAGGTACAAGTAATTAGTCACCTGTGCGTGCATAGCATAATATAATCTGCATAATGGTCAGTCTTGATATTGTCCAGCTTTTGTCTATCACGTGTTTTATTTGAATATTATTTTATACCACTATGACAGTAATGAGAAGAGACAAATTGTAGCACATCGTGATTTTCGACATCTTTTTTTTTACTGTCAAGGAACCCCTTGAAAACACCAATACCACTAAAGATCCTACTAAGTGCTGTCTATTTGGCCAAAGAAACAACTGAAAACACATCAGTGAACCACACTATTGCACTGGCTGACACATTCCTTCATCTGATGTTCATGGGCTCTGTAGTTTAATTTCAGATGATCTCACATTATCCCTCCTGCTGTCATAAATGTTCAGTAGTGAACCAATTCTGTTGTGGAACAAAGTGTCCAACAAATGCAAAATAAATGGTTGTTGCTGGAGTGAAATTGTGCGTGTGTGTATAGAATGGGTGTGTATAGAATTTTCAGTTGTTCCTCAAAACAAGAAACCATTTATTTGGCTGGTATCCTACATTACATTGGATGCACCTGTTGTTTCAGTGCTTTCTGAAAAGGTTGCTGGCAGAGGCCTATTTGTCATGAAGTACTGAGCCTCGTGCCAGGTGGATTTGTCTGGATTAAATCATGAAGCCTAGAGCTTGTCACCTCTGTCCAGAGGGAGAAGTCAGACCATAGGCTGGTATTTTTGGTCAGTATGTATCTATGAAGACAAATGTCTGTGCAATCTCTGGAACTATGGGGAGAGAATCATCACTCAAGTTTAAGTTACACATATATATAACCATCTATATGTGTTAATGTGATCACCTCCTCTCACCTGGACAAATTTTAATCATGTTGCAAAGAACACACACACAATGACCCAAAAGTGATTTAGTCCAATGCAAAATTATTGTTTTCAATTCAAACACAATGGAGAGAAGAGGGAGGGGTACAAAACTTGTCCATCTTGAAAGCGACGACAGAGCATATATTCACACGGTGCTTTCCTAGTAATCCCACATAAACCTGTAAACATCCTGTAAGAAATATGAGAAATATTAGCTCTGAGGTTAGCACTGTGACTTCACATCAAAGCAGTGTCCTTGGTTTGAGTCTCAGCTGTAGCATTTGTATTTGTTAGTTAGAAGACTTACGAGTCAGGTGAAGTGGGGCATGGCCTGTCATCTCCGGGTGCATGCGGGGACTCCAGCTTGTCTGTGACCATGAAAAACAATACACAGGTATGAAGAATAGGTGAATGTGACAGGCTGAACTCTTGATGTTGTTGCTCAAGCCCATGCAGTTGTCAGGTGACACAGAGCTGGTGCATGTGTCCCTGCAGCAATAAATTTAGACAGAAGCAGTGCTCCTCACGACAGTCACTTGATGTCCCTTCGCTCTTTTTGGCCTGTAATACACACACATATTTTAATATTTTTATTTATGTGAATGTTTTATTTATGAATAAGAAAAACTTTAACACTTGAGAAGGACATTTTTCTATCAACATGACACATGAGCATCAATAAGGGTGCAGGTGTTACAAAAATATACAAGAGAAAGAACAAAGTTTCCTCATCATAATGTACTGCTACTGTGCAAAACATCAGCGGAGGAAATGCTCAAATACAAATCAGATAATGCAAGCTTGAAATTTTGTACAGACTCATACTGGGCACAGAGGATAAATCACAATGATTGTGGTGATCCCAGGAAATTTCTTCTAGCACTCTGTTTTGATTCAGATAGTTTTCGCCTTCATTAGCATACTTGAGCTTATATTGTTCAGACATGGTGCATATTTCTAATGAAAGTCTTTTCTGATTCAAACAGCAAAACAAAACAAAAAAAAAATCTGTTTCCAGGAAGTATTCCAAAGAAAGAGTGTCTGTCGTGCACCTTCTACTCGATAGGAACTTTTTCACCCTGGACCCTGAACAGGTTAATCCTACTGTGTGTTTAATAGTCACTGAGTGGGTGCACTACATTGTGTAGATGACAGACATAGCAACAGAAAGGTTATTGTGACATTTGCTGTGGAGCAACACAAACAGAAAGAACAATCATGTCTGTGGTTCTTGACTTTCCCTGCAGAAATACATTATACACAATAATGTCTGTATATTGAAAAACATACACAGAACACTGTACAGTACACTGTGAAGAATACAGTCATAGTAAGTCATTTCTATAACTCCTCTCAATTGACCAGGATTTGAATTAGCAGAATTCTTTGCTTTGGTTTCAGATCCGTTTGGTTTGGTGGTAGAATAGGTGATAGGTGATCAATTTTACAGAGGTGATAATCTTATCAGTATGTAAAGAGTTGTTGAGTTAACAAGGGGAGCTTTCCCATTAATCCCCCATGACCAACCAATAATTCCTGACTGAGAGGTGGGTGGTGTCACAAGGCTGCTAGTGAAGCTGGAAAAGGAGAAGACATCTCACTCATGTTCTTATTTCTGGGCACCAAAGATGTGGTAATGAATTTATGTGTTTGGATCAAATTGTGCTTAACGTGAAAATAAATAAATAAATAGGCTATTTGTCAAAAAAGTTGTGTTTTTGTGATGAACAGGGTCATTTCTTTTTTCTTTATCAAAAATCAAACCAGATTAGCAGAATCTGACTGCTGTTAAATTCACTGTTACTGAAGTGGCTAAACTAAAAAGCAAAACAAATTAACTGTGGGTTCACACTTGCAGCTACGCAGGATGTCATATGTGTTCAGTGCAAATCTGCAGCACTGGGAGGGACTGTGTCGCCTGAACAGCATTATTTCTCTGTGTGCCTCCCAAAGGTCATCTTTCACTTTTGTCAAACCAGAATAACCACTTGAGTGATTCATCTTCTCAGTAGAAGATCTTTGGTGTACAAGTCTGATGTATAAAAACCAAGTGCAGTTAAATACCATCCTGATTTCTTACTCTTACTATATAGAAATACATTGTCTGAGAGTGGAGTTTATTTTCTGTTGATCACTGGACTATTTTTTTCTTTTTTCCTAATTGTTTCTTTCTCAAAGGTTCAACAATGTCTGATGAGTAAGTTGTTATCACACTATTTAAAAGTTGACTTTTCCAGAACATTTATTGGCCTTTCGTCTCAGAATAATAACTGTGTTGGTTTGCTTGTCTGTCTGTGATTTCTCTGGCCCAACAAACTCCACATGACCATTACAGCTATGTAAGTTACAGCATGCATGTCTTCCCATGCTATCTAACCCAAATAATTGGAGGAAAAAAATTGAGTTTCATGTAGCTTAAAGTCTTTGTATTTATTCCTTTATCCTCAGTACATGCCAGCACCCATGGCCCCCAAGGCGGAGGCAAAGGTAGTGACACCACTTTGTGTATGAATAATCGTCACATTGTGCTAACCTGTCACGTAGTTAGGTGTTTGCATGTTTGCACGGCTGTGTCTTTTCACTTTCAAATTATTTTCTTCATAATGTGACCTAGAGGTAACAGTATAGGTGTTTATTCTTTTAGTCAAATTTGGTTCTCTGTGAGCTGTTGCTGTCATTTTACAATGAGATAAAGCAGAGAGTAGTAAGCATGAAAGCATGAGGCTATTACAAGAGTGGCAGACAATAATTTGTGCCAACCAGCATCATTATAGCTAGAAGGCCACGTGTAATATGTCAAATTTTGTGTTATTTACAGCCCAAATGCAAGATTTCAGCCTCCCGCAAGCTGTCACTGAAGGTAAAGACTTATTAACATATGAAATATACCTGAGGTCAAAATCAGAGACTCTTTTTCACGTAATGGCCTATGGGAAAATACTGATTATGCCACTCCATGTTACTTTCGATATCATCAGATCCTCTTGCTGACTCGTGCGATGGAAGAGCTGGAGGCAGAGAAAGCTGCAAGAGAAGAAGAGAAGGTTCACTACCTGGGAGAGAAGCTTCCACCTCTGCAGCTCACTGGTTTAAGCATGGATGACCTGCAGGTGGGTCACACAAAAACAGTCAGAGGAGGTAAAGCTTGGCAGGTTATAACCCTAAAGCAATCGAGTGTCTCATTCATGTATGTAAACACAATGTGTGTATTTGTGTCTGCTGTTGTTTTGTAGAAACTCTGTAAGCAGATTCATGCAAATATTGATGTGGTGGATGAGGAGCGGTACGACTTTGAGGCCAAAGTATTCAAGAACAACAGAGATGTATGATGTCAACATGCACCATATTTGAGTGAAACCTACTGAAAAGATTTGTTTTATTTTTTTTAATTTTTTATTTTTTCACCAACAAAAACTCACCAGCAAAGTTGTTCTCCATTTCTAGATCAATGAGTTGAAGCTAAAGGTGCAGGACCTCGGAGGAAAGTTCAAGAAACCAGCTCTGAGGAAGGTGAGAGTGTCGGCAGATGAGATGATGAGAGCTCTGTTTGGATCCAAAAATAAGGGCTCCATGGACCTGAGGGCAAACCTCAAATCTGTAAAGAAAGAGGATATCAAACAAGAGAAGGTATGGTTACACAAACCAGCATGTAGATATCTAGTCATGAAACATGAAACTACAAAAACCTAATGATCTGAACGTGAGTTACGAAAATTTCAGGAGCTGAACATGGAGGTGGGTGACTGGCGGAAGAACGTGGAGGCCATGTCTGGTATGGAGGGGAGGAAGAAGATGTTTGATGCTGCGGGTGGTGTCCAATAGAAAAACCCCTTTAGTGGGTTAACACTGCAGAATATTAGAGAGTGAGAACCAAATAAAACTTTGACTACTGGATATAAATAAATACAACGAAAGAATACATCATTTAAAAAACAAACAATGAAAACAAAAGGAGACAATGAAAAAACAATGAAGCTCACTGATAAAATATATTTAAAAAGTTGGTGCTGTTTTTGCAGACATGTAAGAATACATGTCACTTTCACGTCACTGTTCCCAAGTAATCAATTTGTAAAATAACCATGTGAATACACAGTGTATTATTACCTGATATTGCTTTTATGATATTGCCTTACCTTTTGTGCTACTTACACATACTGACTGCACAATAGATGTATAATATTATACAGGTTTAATATTGAATCTTATTTGTAATTGCAATGTACTCGATATTGTCCTTTTACACGGTTATGAAAAGGGTACTGTAGCTGTTTTTCATGTACAGTGTTTACACTAAGCTATGCCATTGACTTACAGTGACAAAGCACCAGAGATATTTTCTGTCCCAGCCAGGATATACTTAGCCTTTCCTCTTGACTGGAATGAATTCCTCCCCAATAATAAACAATAAACACCGTCACAAACACCAGTCGCTGTCCTTGGACTGACATCAGAGCGTGCCAGTAAGATGGAGGGTGAATGATGGAGGTGGATGGGATGGAGTCAGCTGCCTCCAAGGAATTTATGAGTGCTGGTGAGCATCTGTGCAAATACAGCATGTGCCTGTTTGAATGCCAGTGTACAGTGAGACTATTATTCTCACTGTGTAAAGCACTTTTATCACCACCAGCTTAAAATGGTCCTTGTGCACTGCAGTTGTACAATCTCTCCTCACACTTGTGTTTCTCTTAAACTGCCTTGTGGCAAAAGTGCGTTAGCTAAGAGCCTCTTATCAGAAACCGCTCCCTATCTCATTTCTGAAACCATCAGCTAGATTAAATACTTTGCAAGAGCTGAGTCATCTAGTTGCAGGACTACCCAAACAGCAGCAACCCACGTAGAAAATCATCTGTATTTTTACCTTTGACTGTAATTTGTACAGATTTTTGGAAATATTTAGTAATTCATTACTTGTGCTTTCACTGCCAGAGACTTCCACCTAAGGAGTGTAATTGTCCATTTTACTGCTGTGTGTGCTCGGCTCTGACACTACTAAACGGGATTTGGTACTTGCGTGTGCTGTGGGTGCAATACGGATTCATAAGATTCAGAGGATAAAATGAAAAGCATGTAATGGAATTAAAGGCGACAGAAACATTTTTTGGAGAAATTTATTCCTAAGATTTGTCAAGGCAGTGTAAAATGGAAAAATCTGTCCCTGAGAGAAGAGACTCCTGAACCATACAATAAGGCAGAGATTAACTCCTAGCATTAAGAGAGGAATGAGGTAATCTAAAAACAAAACATTGCACAACTCTTTGCATAAAGCCATCAGCAAAGTCTGGCATCAGACCAGAACTGAGTTGTGTTTTCATCCTACATGACAAATGAAAAGGTTCAACATGTATCAGTTTCAAATCTCTAAGAAAGGCACAAATTTGTTAAAGCGGAATGTGAAAATGCTGCCATTAGTTTTGTCTTAAATAACAATAAAACAATATGATAAATCCACAAGATCATTTTTCACCCACTACATTTCCTATCTATTTTACTGTGTTGACAGTGAAAACAGTATATGACTGTGAAGCTTCATGGACCGAGTCAAAACAAACAAACAAACAAACAAACAAAGATTTTGAGATTCTTCAGAACAGAAACGATTAAATTCAGCTGGTAGAAATATAAAAAGAATATGAGCTGGTTGCATGGACATAAATTACAGTAAAATGAAGACTTGACTAAAATGGCCCTTAATGCTATATTTCCACAGACACTTTCAATAGTTTCAAAAAACAAACCCTGCTTCATGAACTTTCTGCACTTCTCAACTTTCAGCTATTATCTTTGGTAAGTGGCAGTGTATGGAGAAAAGGCAGAAATGGACAACATATGCCGGTTCAGTATTTCTATTATATACATATATCACCGTTTCATGTCTGTGATTAACTAGGACAAGCAAACATGCTTATCTAAATCCAAGTCATTTTTTTTTAAAAACTGACAAGCCTTCTCTTTCTCTCTCTTAAATATTTAATTATTTTACCATTATCTTCATGACTTGTCTGTAAAAACAGCCCTCAGTACCTGAATAACAATCACAGAAGAAGGCACATTTTTATCAAGATGAGAACGGGGGGAGGGTGCTCAACAGGCAAACTGAGGTACACTTATCAGAAATTTCATTGCATCTCCCTAGAAATAACTTTAAACACAAATGGAAAAAAAAAAACATCCTACAAACATTGATATAATAAATAGAAAGTTTCCATAATTTACAACATGACAAATAAGGCTGTGTTTACCTTATACATGAGTCAAATACACATATTTCATTTTGTCACAAACAAAACAAATATATATTTTTATCCACTTAAGACTCCTGTGCAAGATCTTCATGATATAGGACACTTGTGGTTATGCATCCTTGGAGTGTGCTCTGTCATTTAATTTACGTTTTGTCTTTGGATCGGGTCAGGTCTTGGTAGCCAGTAGTGCAGGTCATTGTGGTCTCAGTTAGCAACATGGTGCACAGCAGTATCTTCATTTATAATATCACTTAGTTGATGGAACACACCAGCCAGCACCATCTCAGTAGTCAACAGTACATCCAGTGAAATAAAAAATAGTATCAGTAGTATCTCCTTAGCAACGACCTTCACTGCTGCCACTTGTAAAGTTGCTGCTCTGCAAAGCTTGAGTGAATGAAGGCCATATCTAGTCCTAGTTCACTCTCTCTGTCAGTCAGCAGGTATTACAATTATATAGCAGGAACCATGCTTCAGCCTTAAAGTGCTCTGGTTGCTGTGGTTGTAACTGTGGCAGATTCATAGTGCAGCCGTGGGCGACAAGGTCACCTGTGGCTGGGCGACATCTGACGGTTCCACATGCCACGTTTGGAGTGATAGTGGTGGAAGAAGTTCCTCAAGTAGATCCTCTCCACTTCCAGTCCTGCCTGGAGGATCCTAGAGCAGAAGACCGAGGAGAATTAGTTTCATTTCATTTTTGTTAGCCTTCAGGGCAGCGGTTCCAAAACTTTACAAGGCACAGTGTCAATATTAAGTGAAATAACAGGCCTGCTCTCAATCAGAAAAAAAGAAGATAGGTGTTTTTTTGCTACTTTGCAGATAAATACTGAACTTAAACTAATCAATTAAAAAAATGGAAGTGTATTTCTTCGTGAGATGTATTTCTTCTGTTGTGCTCAAAATTAAAATCTGTTTAAACCTACAGTAAGTGATATTTTTTGGCCACTTGGGGGCAGTGGAAACAAGCTTTGAGCACAACTCTAATACTTCATCACCTTTCAAGTAAACATGGGGAACTTGTTTCAAACAGTTGCTTATTTACACACTCGGCAGTTATGAAGCAATATTATAATTATTTTGGCTTTGAGTTTCTGTCCACCTGATGAATGTAGGTCCAATATTCACTCTCTTTTAGCTCTGTTTTTGGTCTCATAACTCCTGATGGAAATATCTGGCTTTTCAGGGGCCAAATGCTCCACTATGTTCAGCTACAACCACAACCTGTGTCTGTCTTCCTTTTAGTGCTGAACAGGTAGCATACAATGAGTTTTATTCTATGGGTGAAAACAACTGCCTGCTCCTCTCGTTATGAGAGCAGTGAAAGTGAACCAAAATGGTGAAGTCGTGGGCGAGAAAAATAAACAGTGGGATGACACTCGCTATTAAACTCCACAAAGCTGAGGGAAGTGGCAGATTTAGCCAGTAATTCTCAGTAAGTTCATCACTATGTAACCCCTTTTGTTGACGTGGTTAAACATTATTAGAAATAAGCAGTTGCCTAAATGTACAGTTAAACAAAAGGTAGGCTAATAAATCTTGTGGCATAGTTTGCCTGTCCCTAAGGCACTCACTTTGAGAACTACTGTTTCAGGGGAATTAAAAACAACCCAAGCACATTCTCACACTGTTATGCATCATCAGTCTGTCATGTCACATAGCTTCCAGCAGTTATTTTTCCAATCCTTTCCTTCTCCATCTCCATCTGCTTGAGTGAGTTATTATCCAGTCTATCCAGAATTACTTTTGACATCTCTATAAGAAAAAAATGCATGAACTTGCTACACATGCAAGTAACTGTGACAGCAATATAGTGAGTTTTACATGACAAAACCACAGTGACTAGAAATATAAGCAGCTATGTTACACATGTTTTCCCAATAATGTTTTGAAAGTCTTATGGTTGATAAAGTTAAAGGAAAGTAAAAGCGGCCAATAGAGGAAATAGAATCAAAAGCTAAAAGCAACAAACAACATGAATCTATCTGTTAAAATACATTTAGTGAGGAACACACCTGTCGAGGAGCTCCCAGTCTTCTCCTCCCCAGCGGTCTGTGAATTCTTTGGTGTTCATTCCTCCCACTGCATCCAGATCTGACTTATAGATTCCCAGCAGGCCAAAGCCATTCACCTCCCAGTAACCTGCAATCCCCCGCACACACACACAAATTTCCTACACTTAATTTAAAAATGATGTTTTGTTTCATTTTTGTGGCTACTTTTGCTTAAAGCTATTTGCATGATTTCACTCATTTTGTCCTACATGTCTTAAATAGACCTCTACCTTTGTTTGAAGATCTCATATCAATGTGAGAAAACATTTTTTACACCTGCCACATGTCGTAACCTGACAGGACTGTGTACCATGATTTACTGAAACAGGTGTAGCCAGTAGAGACTATTTGTCTGAGTGTGTGTGTATGTGTGTGGCTGTCAGCAATAAGAAGTTAATGCAACATGTCAATGCAAGAACAACAGATAAAGACATGAGCTTAGAGGCTGTGGTGAAATTTCCATTCCATCCGTTACACATCTGCCATGACATGAAGCACACAAAAAAGGCTTGGCAAGGCAGTTAATCTGCTTAATCCAAAGCACAGTTTCTCATTTTGCTACATGGCATGAAATGACTTATCTCCTTTTGTCTTTGTCCAAGATTTAGATCTAAATCCAAATCACAATCGTCTCACCTGTTTCTCCACCGACTATTTACATTTTCTCTGGATCTTTTCAAAACAAATCTCTGAGTAAAACCATTCATTTCCAAACTACTACTACATGAGCACTGTATTAAAAGACTTCTGATGCCTTCTCAAATTGGTAAAGTTTTAGAGCGACAAAACTTTTAGAATTACATTTTTTTGGCAAACAGAGGTAATTTCTGTGCAATTTTTATTTTACATTTACAACCTGCAAAAAGAGCAATGGTCACATCAAAATAAAACTAAAGATGTGTGTGTGTGTGTCTGCATCTACCTCTGGCCTCTAATGGTGTAGCCCCGCAGTCCAGTCTTAGGACTATGGGAGCAAAGGCCATGTATCCCTCGACACAGTGTTTCCTAATGGTATCGATGATAGAGGGAGGGAAGTGGATGTGGAGGTCACAAAGAAACACTATGCTGTGGTCATCCTGAGGGAAAAAGAGAGTTAAAAAAAGAGATTTGTTATTATTTACTGCCTATTTATGCAAGTTCATTTTAATCATATATTGCTAAGTGATGTTGCAACACTTACATTTATAAGGTTGATACCTGCTTGCAGACCAGCAGAGCGCTCAAAGTTTCCACCCAGCTTCACATACTGGTACCTGGTACATTCCACAAGCACAATTATAGCACATACATGTCACGTATACTTAGCCGCAAGTTTGCATTCAGTGTAAAAGTGAGGCAAACATGCACAAACACATACCTGGGGAGTGAAGATTTCTGTAGAGCCTTCCTCACGTCCATGTCAGTGCTGTTGTAGTCAGTGATGATGAGGTTGAAGTTGGCGTCTCCAGTTTCTCTGAACAGTTTCTCCATGTCGGCAATCAGCTGCAGCACCCATCGAGCCTGGTTTTTCACTGAGAATGATGTACAGGCAAATTAACAAAAAAACTATAAAACAGAACTATGGGATTAGTGTTTATCAGCGAGAACATGTGTCAAAGCTGATAATCACATTTAGAAGTTTTACAAAAAAATGTAGATATGCACAACTGTATGTATGTAGGCATTTTTTATAGGAGCATCAAATCAGTATGCAGACACCTTTCTTGATGCAATTTAAAAAACAACCATGCAGAAAAGGATTAACAGCATATATGTATTTTACAGAGAAAAGGAACTATTAAAAACTTGATCAAGACCCAGTGTTAACTTCCTAGACATTAAAAGGCTTATTTAAAAGTCTGTTGTCTAAATACATTACTAAAGCAAATAAGGACTTGTGTTAGGCGCTCTATGTAATATGAATTCATCAGTCCTGTCATCAGGCAATGCAGCAAGCTTTCTTAACATCTCTCTTCCAAGGAAGACAGAGCTTATTCCTGTGCACTGGCTGCCACGCATCACTCCCACAAAGAGTTCTTCCAAAAGTTGACTGAGATGTTTATACAGTTTTGGATATGACACTGATGATTAGATAACAGTGCACAAAGCACATAACGAAGTCCTTTCTTTCTCTGAGTGATGAAATATTGACAAGGATTACGTGATTAGGACATGCCTGTTAATGTCAACATTGCACTTTATACAGTAGCCTAAAAGTCTGTGGCACATGTTGACATACTGAATTAAATGTTATGTTGTTTAAAAATGCTTCCCCCCTGGTAAATATCTAAATTCCATGTCAATTATTTGTTATTGAAATGTCATGTGTCTGTACTTCAACATGTGAGTACCTTGCCAACAGGCAAAGAGAAGCACAATGAACGACAACACGTGGAAAGAGTGAGTGGGTGAACGTAATGCTTGTAATGAGGATGTTTAAAGGTGGATGTATAGTACCTGGCACTATGAAGTGGACGGTGGCAACAGGATTCCAGCGGAAGCCCACGGGGTTGCACAGCACCTGCTCAGGTTTTGGCTGTTGGAAACCAAAGTCCCTGCTGCGATGCCTGCTGTGGCGACTCAAAGCGTAAATGTACTGTGATACACGCAGCTTCTGGCCGCTGGCGTCTTTCAGCTCCAGCTCTAGGAGGTAGCGGCTGCCCTGGATACCATCCACACGCTTCACCACATTAACCACACGCACCAATGTGAATCGCCTGCAGGGACAGACAGGGTCAAAAACACAGTGATATGCCTGCAAAACACTTATGAAAACCGTGCACATTTTTGTACTTGATATTTAATTATACTGGAAGTGTGCTGAATTCCAAGATGCAACATGCTCACTCAAAAGAACCGGAAGGCCATTTTTTCCCCCCTATTCCGACCAGAAAATATTCACGTTTGTGGAACTGTAACTAGTGAGTTTTGCTTGAACTGATTATTAAAATAATGGCTCATTAACTTTCTGTCAATCAACTGACTAATCATTGCAGCTCTCTATATATTTAACCTGTTTGAGGGGTTGCAGATAGATATAGCTCAACTTTAAGGTGATGCACTGGCACAGATAGAGACTTACCCATGATGCTTTTCTTGGAGTTGGTCCATGAAAGCCTTGACTATGGGCAGAGCATCACTGGAATGGAGAAGCACATTGCCTGAGATGTTGCAGCGGAGGTCAATCCAGTCTGAACGCCGTGCCTGAAGGTCCAGGTGGTTGACCTGGAAGGTCTGGCTCCAGTTAACCTCAGTGTCAAACACTGGCGCAGGGGTAAGATCCTCATCATCGGCACCTTCAAAGTCTCCTCCTGTTCCCCACAGGGAGTCTCTGTCACCCTCCCTGGTGTCTCTCCTGTGCTCAGCCCTGTTGTGAACCTCATCTTCCTTTTCTGCTTGCTCCTCCTCATCGTTCGTGTCTGACCACTTTTTGTCCACCTTGTCTCTGGTTCTTGTCTTTGCTGTGTGGATGCTATTTTCTAAATCCTGCTGTAGAGGCATATTCATCTCTATCTCCTTTTCCCTGAGGTGTTTTCTGGTATCTGTGTCCTTTTGATTTAACCTTACTAAAGGGCGGTTGATGTCTCTTTTGGGAGTGGTAAAATGCTTGTTCGCGGGTGGCTGGAGCCCCACTTCTCTGGTTACAATCCTCCACTGCTTGGCCACTGTGGGTTTTTCACCCAAAGGAGCCTCCCTCTTCAAGGGTTGAAGCTTTGAGGCTCTCAGTCTCTGGATTTGAGTTTGATTCATTTTACGGGACCTCAGACGCTGTTTAGAGTTGAGCTGCTCTGACGGGACTACTGCTCGCTCCTTTGCTTTAAGCTGCTCTCTGCCCACTGATATCGGTGGATTTGTCAGTCTTGGTTTCCCAGTTGTCTTTAGTGATTTTTCCTTTTGTCTCTTTGTTAGTCTTTTTCCTTTTTGTTTTATCTGTTTTACTTTTTTAACTGGGCCCTCGAGTTTCAACTCTGTCTGGTTTTGTTGCAGCGGGTGTTTCGAGACTTGTGTTGGCTCTGACTGCAAAAGCTCACCTGGTTTCTCTGGCTGTGGCTGTGAGACACTGGCTTTCCCTTGCCTCCTCTGCAGCTTATCTATGTGCGGTCTTGAGTTAGAAGAGTTCAGTGTGTTGTTACTTTCTTGTTTGAGTAAGGAGAAGAGTTTGCGTCTGCGTTTCTGAGCATAATCATCATAATCATCTCCATAGTCTGGATAAAGTGCACTGTCTCTCTGGTCCGGCCTGACTTCTTTTTCTCTGTAATAGGCCTCATTTTCAAAGTCGTGCTCCTCATCTATGACTGATTTCCTCCCATGGAACCCAAAATCTATCATTCACCAGAATCAGAGACAGAAAAGCAGAGTGAAATGGACTGACAATACAATAGAAACAACTTATGAGTATCTTCTTTTTGTGTCTTAAGAAAAGATAAGAAAATACCTCTTCCTGTGTTTCCTTTTTCCTGCATATCAGGTCGGTCTAGTCTCATGTATCTAGAGAAACCAAACCTGGGGAGGAGACAAAATACAACATTATGCAAATAATGAAGGGAAGTTAATTTGCTTTGTGTTTTCAGATTGAAAAGTACAGCACCCTCTATTGGTGATACTGTTTGCCTAATTATGCTCTGCGTTACTGTAAGAATTCACATTCAGTAATTAATAGTACACATGAATCTATAATTTATTTGTCATGTTTATCCATGGGGGTCTCACATCTTCATGTAGTAGGGGCTCTGGGGGTAGAAACAGCTGTTCTCTGACTCCATGTGTGTGAGTCGGGTGTAGTCATTGGGGTAGATGTAGGACATGTGGACCTGGGGAGAGGAAATGAAATGACATGACATGACATGCTGTCAAAGCTATGACAGTTTACTCTTGCTGCCACAAACTGATGAATCATGAGGTCTTACGAAATAAGAGTTATCCAGCCACATCCACATATATATACTGTACATACATACATACATGCACACACAAACACACACACACACACACACACACACACACACACACACACACACACACACACACACACACACACACACACACACACACACACACACACACACAGAGATAGATACAGATATGTAGCACATATCAGAAATGTTGTGAAGTTCATATTTAAATAATTTCCTAACTAAAATAAATATGCACTAATTTAAAGAAATTATTTGCTACCTTTGTCTGAGCTGAATTCCACTCTCATATGTCTCTGTTAAATGATATCTTTATACATTTGGGGGTGGGGGCACAGGACTACCTCTTCGCTGGGCAATGAGTTCCTGGAGTCTTTTGGTCACCATGAGGTTGCCTGGCAACCAAAAAAGTACCTCAGCTGAGCAGAAAGTTACTCCAGGAAGTCACTGCAAGGTGACAAATAATGACACTGTAACATAGACTGTAGAATCAGCTGAGAGAAATCAGGAACTGGCCCAGTAAATGTTTTTTTCTAATGGGTGCAGCATGGCTTGAGTCTCCTTAAATTGATCCGCAGGGGGTATTAAGTATGTTGTCATGATTTAAATTCCTCAAAAAGTCAACAATACTCAACACAACGGAAAGAAATTTAAAAAACCAATTCAGAGAGAACTATGACAGATGGAAAAAGCTTCTGCGTCCTTCTGGGGCAACATAAACAAGAACAATGGTTTCCTCTGTGCTAACCCGTTATCTTTTTGCGAGACCATAGACCATGGCTGTACTCAGGATCTATATGATGTGAATCATGAGCTCTAAAGAATTGTGAGCTGGAGCAGTTAAGCAAACAAACTACATAAATACATACAAACTGCAATCCTTGGTAGCGGAGCAGAGGAAAGTCTTTGATTGTGTAGCTGGGTTTGTACGAGCAGTCGGGCAAAACACCTTGAAGGAATTTGGTGTTTATCAAAGGCACTGCAAACAAACACAACACACTGATTTAAGCAAGATTACTTTGCAGAATACTTAAAACACACACTTTAAGACAAAATCAATAACGGTAGATATTGGTGAAGCAGAAACTACAACAGCTTTAATTTTAAAATGATGGATTAAAAATGACTGATACAACTGTTTTCACAGGCTGAGTAGCACTCCCCATGATGAGTAAACTGATCCTTGTGCGTAAAATTAGTGGAGCATCCCCGAAGGTTGGGATATTTATAGATGGTTTAAAGTGGTTAAAGTTAAAGTGGCAACAACCACTACTTCAGAAATATTAAAATGAGAATCTGATAACAGTTGCTGGGTGGTTTGTTTATGTTGCCTAGGGGTGATGGGTTTATGAGTCTTAAACTCCAAACACATAGATTTAAGCAAGATTACTTTGTGTTTTTAGCAGGAGGAAACAACTTGCACAATGCTTGCATCCGGGGACAGTAGACAATGCGCTTTATCTACTGTGTGGCTGAGAAATAGAGCAAGACATACACGTCTCTCACCTTGGTAAATAGCGTCTCGTGGGTCTTCCCTCAGCAAGTCTGCTGCTGCAGCAGCGCTTTGCTGTTTTGTGAGGGTGTGCTGGTGGCTTGCAGCTGTCTGTGGTATGTGGGCAACATCACTCATTAACAAGGCAGACTCATCTGTGGGATGAAGCCACAGGCCAACAGAATTAGAAAAGTGCTCTGTATTTATTGTGAAAAAACACAAACACACTACTGACTTGATATGCAGTTTGAGCATCCTTGCAGAATACTACAGGCAACAGGATTATGAGCAACTGTGTGATGGAGATTTACTCTGAGCTCTAGACTAATAAAGATTCATTGAGTAATGTTTTTTCAGGCAGCAGGAATTATGTGTGGGTTTTTGTGTACTTACTAACATAGAGGGAGATGTGTTTAGAGTCAATAACCATGAACCTGAGGCCTTGGTCAAGGAGCTGCCACTGTGTGAAAACAAACACAAAGAATTGCGTGTCTCTTCCACTTTATTACTCACATTGCACATAGAAATGCACAGGGACTTGAGAGTTGGAACCAATGAAATGTGATGATGAGCAAACAGAGAGAGGAAGTTTGTCTGTGCTGAATCCAGCTACTTACTGCCACCTCCACATGGTCTGTCCCTTTGTTATTCTGCTTGTGGATGACTTCAAAAAAGTACCTCAGCTGAGCAGAAAGCCTGTCAGATAGTAAAAGTTCATATTCAGGGCGACGCAATAAACATATCAGACACAATCTAAACAACATAGTTAAATAGCTTCAAGTACAGTACAGTCCTATGTCCTGGCTGGCTCGGCTGCATAAACCTTGCTGCATGCTCCTGCTGTCAGATAAAAATCTGTGTATTAAACTCTTCCCTCTGGGGCCTCTCTCTATTAATAAGGTTAATTTTGGGAAGAGCACAAACAAGAATAATCTCCTGCAACTGTTCTTTTTTCTGGATATATTTCTGTAAATTTTGGACCGTTGTTGTGCTGATACTTAAACTAATGGTAAGATCCATAGGTACCACCTATACAGTACTGCCTGTGCCTAACTAGCACTTGCCAGGCACTTTCAGTGCACTTCTTTACCTCATCTCCTTGCACTCCTGCTCCTTGTCGTATTGGATAGATGTAGTATGTAGTACTTACATCAAGGTCTCCTACTGTATTGAAGCTTTAGTGCTGTCCCTCGCTTGTAAGTTGTTTTGGATAAAAGCCTCGGCTAAATGAGTAAATGCAAATGTGTGTGACTGCATGTGTGGCGTTGCTGGCTCTGCACCTTTATTTGTTTCAGAGAATAACACCATATATAAAGTGGACTTTATAATGTTCTCTCTCTCTTATGGGTTTCTCCTCCTGGAGCATCTTAAAACACACACTTTGAATGAACATTTACACTCTAAAGTAATACGTTTTGCTATTCTTGCAAAACATTTTTTAAAATCAAAGTTTCCAGTAGAAACAATGCCACGAGGCATGTGCAGTGCATAAAGTTAGTGTCGATCTTAATTGCTGATACTTAGATTTTCAATGAACTCACCAAACTGGTCTAGATTGTGAAGCCTACAAAACTTCCTGTCCGCTTTCAGTAAACCACACCCACACTGTATGACAAAGCTTTCCAGCATGCTAAGCAGCATGCAAAGCTCTGTAATGAGTAAGGAAGAGTAGTCTAATTTTTTCCAGCACCTATGCCGCAATAGTAATGTTGAGTTTTTACCTTATCAGCATTTCTGGGTTGGATTCCCAGAAAGACATATACATTTTTACACAGAACTGCTAAAGCTCGAGTGATTAGATTAGAAGTGTTTATGTTTAGGCATCCATTTGGGTGTGTTTAAAAGGGCACTCCTGCAATTAAATGTTGCAGTTCCATAGAAATAGAGCACTCGTAAGAGAGACAAAATCAAGAATGGTAGATACTGGTGAAGCAGAAACTGCAATAGCTTTAATTTCAGCACCCTGTGTCTGAGAAGCTCTTCAAAATGATGGATTTCCCACTATGCAACTCCAAATTTTATATTTGTTTACTCATTATACAACTGTTTTCACAGGCTGAGCAGCACTCCCCATGATAAGTAAACTGTTCCTTGTGTGTAAAATTAGCAGAGCATCCTTGAATGTTGGGATATTTATAGATGAAAACATGATTTTTTTTCTAAAGAATGCTCTTCTCACTGGTTTAAAGCGGTTAAAATTAAAGTGGCAACAATCACTACTTGCAATACTAAAATGAGAACCTGATAACAGTTGTTGGTTGTGGTTTGTTTATGTTGCCTAGGGGTGATGCCACTGTCAAATAAATCTGATCACACCACACTCACACAGTCCTGATAAAGATCATTAGCTGAGTTTATGAGTCTTAAACTCCAAACAAATAACACCCAAGAAACTTTTTATTTTTGCTTATTTCTACAGTTTTCATTCACAGTTTTCAGGGGTCTTCAACAACTGAGTTTTGCAATCAGGCAGAGAGATTGTTCCTGAAATGATTTAGTTAGTACACAAACACACATGCACCGAATACTTTATGTTCATCTACTCACATTGCATGTTTATCTTAGCTGTTGATCGGACAATGAACTTACCTAACTGGTCTCGAGGTCTGACTGGCATACTTCTCAAACTCGCCTGGAGCGGTCCACTCTGTGCCAGTCTAGATAATAAAAACCCACATGCAAACAGATATTGAGGAACACAAATGAGGAAATGATCCCCCCCTCCACTGCTTAGGAAGACAACAACAGACATGCATACCTTTCCAACCCATGCTAGTAACTGCAGGTTGAGGGGAGAGTCATCAGTGCTGAGCCATAATTCAGAGTTGTCATCAGAACTCAAAGCAAACACATACTCTCCTGAAAGACGAGGGGTGGGGACAAAGAGATAATATGACAGCCTGATGGAGAGATAGAGGGCGATGTATAACACGCAAGTGTGGTGATAGACAGGAACTAAATGTAAAAGCACATGTTATACCATCAGTATATGGATGCAGATAACCAAATATCCTGAGCCCATAGTTGGTCCACTGAGGTGAGATGGCCAACTTCTGCACTGTAGTCCTGGACTGAAAGAGCAAGGAGAGGAAAACACAGAAAAACAGCCATGATGTTTACTCAAAGTCAAACTACATTTTGAGTCCAGAGACATGAGGATTTAGCATGTGGACGTAGAATGCACTTCTGAGTGATAACAACTGTATGTATGTGTGTGTGTGTGTGTGTGTGCGTGTTGTATGCATCAATGCTTGCCTATGCTGTGTGTGTGAGAAGAATGTTTTCCTTGCCACATAAAGGACCCGGCTGCATTTAAGTCAGCTGAACTACTGCAGTATTTTCCCTTAAAGATATACAAGATTATACAAGTAAAAAACATTGCTAAAAGCTATGACACACATAAAGACATACTGAGAAGCTTTAGGTTTGGGGACTTGGGGAACTAAGAAGACTGAAAACATCTACAGCCATGCTAACTGTGAGGCAGTATTAAGACATTGGTGCTTTGAGCTGAATGCTAACATCATGTCATCATAGTGACATGCTCATCATTGCAATGTCCCAAATGCATACTATATGCAGGTTTTTAGTATGCAGTGGGTACACAATGCAAAGGAGGGGAAGGAGTTGCTCACAGTGGAAAAAATCTAAACAAAATGAGGGTGGTGAAGGAGGCTTCATAAACATGTTGGAGGGGGGGAGTTTTGTGGTACAGGATGTTGACATTTTTGTATACAAACTACTAAAACAGTGTACTGTGATGATTAATATCTAGTACATAATGTATAAAATTAGTATGTAGTATAGGACAAAGCAAATTTAAATGGTAACAAACCATCTTAGTTTGGCTTGTTAACATGCAAACGTTAGCTAATTAGTACTAAGTAGATACAAAGTACAGCTGAGGCCAATGGGAACTTCATTAGTTTTGCAGGTATTTGGTAACAATAGTTTAGGACTAATTAGAATTTTGACCTGATGATGTTGATAAATTAAAAGTGAGAAGATCACCAAAGTTTTAGATTTCATCCGGAGGGGACATAAATCTCAATGGCAAATTTCATAGCAATCCATCAAATTGTTGTTGACACATTTCATTCTAAAACACAGATGAGAACCTCATTGTGGCACTAGAGGAATAATCAGGGGATCACCAGAGTCAGTAGGATTCATCCTCGGGGGACGGTGAATGTCTCAAATGCATAAAATTTCTTGGAAATCCATCTGATAGTTGCTGAGATATTTTAGTAAAAATGAGCAATTAAACACAATAAATGAAAGCTGAGTGAACTGCTAAGATAAAGGTCTGACTCACATGAGGATACAGTGGGTAATGCAGGTTCTTGCGGAGCTCAGCTGTAGAACTGCCACACCAGTCCTCAAAGATGTGGAGATTGGCCTGTCCCTTATACTGCAAGAAGAGAGAAGGGGAGATGATGCAGTGTGTTTGTGCTGCAGTGTTTCAGCAGTGGGACAATTAGCCATCTGGCATCAGTTCTTAGCAATCTAAAACCAACAAATACACACTTCCTTAGAAACCACTTGACAATACAATGACAGGAGTACTAGTTTCAACTGTCCTACAAACCAGCCCTCTTCCTGTGTATAAACATCTTAGTTAAAAGACTTGGCTCACCCAAATCACAAAACAGCATATTCACTTTCTTACCTCTGATGTTAGAGGTAACATCAAAATATAAAGAAACTACTATCTATCAAAGAAGTTGTCCCTATAAAAACAGCTGACAGTTCGTTCTGTGGATTATTGAGAGTAACTGGTGCACTTTTTCTGAAACTCCCTTTGTTGTTGAGCTTTTAAAATGTAAATTTCCAATGTTTTGAACACAAATTTCAAACCAACAAAATTCTATTTACCTCCACTGAAATAGGGTCGATGCGTAAATCTAAATCAGATGTCTCAAATCTTGCCAAATAATTTGAGTAAGCTCCTCCTTTGAGTAAGGTATGTTTTCACAAAGCCAGAGGAGTGGATTACAGGAATTGGATGGCAATGGAAATCACAGTCATATTTCTCTCCCGCACTAATCACTTCAGTGAAAGTCAGTAGGAAACACTGGCACACACAAACGTAAGCGATGAAGCAGCACAGTTTCAGCAGAAGCCCAGATGCCCTGTAAACATACACCACTGTGACATCTGCTAAAGAGGCCATGTTATCTGATCTCTGTGTGTGTGTGTGTGTGTGTGTGTGTGTGTGTGTGTGTGTGTGTGTGTGTGTGTGTGTGTGTGTGTGTGTGTGTGTGTGTGTGTGTGTGTGTGTGTGTGTGTGTGTGTGTGTGTGTTGATTGTAGCTCAGAGGCAAACTACTGCAGGTCAGAGCCAAAGCCTTGGTATTTCATTAGTCCAGTAGTTCATCAGATTTCATGAGTGGTCAAGCTAAAGACTGCTGTCATCAGCACAGTTGGTTAAATGCAAGCATAACCTGGACTCTGAGGTACAGACAAAAGGGTGTAAACTAATGACTCAAAGCGCTTGACAGGCTCTGTGTAGCTTGTAATCATTCATCAATCATCAACAAGCCTCTTCCCTTCTATTTTCCATGTCCGTGATCAAAGGCCACTTGAGTCTGAGGAGCTCATTTGCTGTCAAGTTCAATCTTATTTTATTTCAACCACTTTTTTTCCCTCTTTCCTTCCCTTCCAATCAGTAGAGCACTAAATCTGAGAGAGTAGTGACATTTAACGGAGTGCCATACTCTCAACATGTGAATTCCCATCTTCTGTTTTTGATGGAGCAGAAACTGTTTAGTGTAAGTTTTAATTTACTGCAGCATTACCAATCATTGCTCATGTTGAACCTTTAACATCCTCCACATGTTTGTCTATAAAAGCGGGCATGGGCAACATAGTTGCCTAGGCCACAGAATTTCACAGGGGCACAGAAAGAATGCCACTGACATCATTTTAATAATCAGGCTTACAATAACAGCATTGTCAACAAAAAAAGCCTTTTGATTACAATAATAAACACGCTGCGCCCCCTGAACTGTCAGCCACAAGTAGACAACATGATGGAGTAAACACTGCTGCTCCTCACAATTTTCCATCTGCCCTGCAATGCACTTGTACGGTGTTTCTCTGTGTTGCACTTGTATTAATAGTACCTAGTTAAGAAGCAATTATTTTATAGATATACTATTATAGCTGCTAGACTCAGACACAGACTGAAGGATAGGAATCTGAATGAAAAACGAATTGGCAAATTCTTTGATTTTGATAATCAATTAACTGTTAAAGTCATTTTTCTAGCAAAAAATGTCAAACATTCCCTCATTCCGACTTAGACTTTTGTGATTGTGAATTGAATATCTTTGGGCTGTTTGTTGGACAAAACAAGCAATTTGAAGATGTCACCTTGGACTTCCTGTAAGTGAATTTTAAAAATTTTAAATTTTGACAGCAATGTCTAGAAATATTAAAGGGATACCTACCTCAACATAAACAGTATTTAAAAAAAACCAAACTAAATCACAGGCACTTGATAAATTGCATATGTCATATCACCCCGCCCTAATTGGTACTTTGACTGTTTGTGAATCATAACGTTAGACAATTAACCTTAGAGTGACAAATGATTACACTGATCTGTAAAGCCAGAAACAGCAAGAGCTGAAATTTGAGGTGCAAGCAACTGGCCAAAGCACAGACCTGCTTAATATAGTGGAAATATGATATCCCTCATACAGAGCAGTGGAAGCTGGTGAAGGGGACTCTGCTGCAGGAAACATACTGTACACAGAGGAAAAAGCACTGAGGTGGGAGGGAACTGGGCAGGCCCAGGCAGGTTATTCAGAGTTCAAAAGAGGTGAGTATTTAAGAACGTGGGCACTATTGACACACACACACACACCTCTGGTTTCCAGGTTTGTGGAGTATAGCTGGAGCTCCACGCAGCTGAGTCCTCCATGTGATCTGGCTGATGGTCCCTTCTGACCTGGAAAACACACATATTACAGTGACTGACTTTAGCTTGGTTTCCTCCACCCCTCCTTGCACAAACACACACCCATGCATCACCATATTTTCTTTTACCGCTTCTTTTTCCATGCACCATCCTTACCCATTCGTCAAACACGGCTCTCCTCCAGCTGCTGCCGTCAGCGTCAGGATTCATACCTACGGAAGTGTGTGAAAACAGTCAGAGCAGCGAAAGGGGTGACAGGCAAATATGCAACGACTGTGGACAGATGGGCAAAGCTGTCACATGGTCTCTTCTTCCGGAGATGGAACATGTTTGTATTCCTGCAGTGACTTTGCATTCAAACAAAATGTATTCTAATCCAAATTTAACATGCGGCACGACCTACTTCTTGTGGCTGGTGGCACTGGAAAATCAGTGAACTCACATATTCAGCTCAGACGGCGTGTGGAGAGGGGTAAGCACTCATGTGCGTGAATGAATGACCAAATCCAGTAACAGTTAAGCCAAAACCCAAACACTGTTGCTATAAACCTGACACAGACACTGTTCTGCTATAACCACAGAAAACAACAACTTCTGCAAATTACTTAAACTGTGCAGATCACATCACATCCTGTGTCATACAGCCAACCTGCTTTATGCTCGATAAGTGCCCTACTATAGGTGTTACCAGATTTTCAGTCTTTTTCTTGCAAGATGCTTTTCCATCCATTTCTTCTGTGCTTATGTTACATGAACAATGAAGCCCAGTGTCCCAACAGAGTCCCACCCACTCCCTGTTCCAATTCAATGCTGATGACCACTGAATGTAACTCATCTCAGTCACAGCCTTCATTTGAGCTGCAGTGTCACTCCTGTGCTGGGAAAAAAAAAATCTCTGGCCCTCTGGCAGAGCAGATTTACTCCTTCAAACATCTAACGTCATCTTTCAAATTATAGGGTAGTGTGTATTTTAAAAGAGAACCTCAGTGTTTGTTTTTTTTTTTTTTTATGAGCCTGTGGTGTCAGTGAATGAACTGGGGTTACAGTGCATGTGGACGCTGGGTCTGTCATTATCACCAGGGTGGAGATCTCTAAACACACACACACCCTCGAGACGTAGTGGACAATTTTGGCAACACAAGTAATTCTAGAGTGGAGGTTAAGAAAAGCAAGAGCAAGAGTATTTTTATCCTCATCTGCACTCATCCAGTCTTCCTACCTACCCTTCTTCTGTTGCCTTTTCTTCACAGTATTTATTTAATCAAATTCACCCATTTAAAAATGTCTGTCAGAGCTTTGTCTGGTGAAATTCAATGGCTCTGAGCTGAAATGTTTCGGCTGATGAAAAGAGAATTGCTGCAGGGTTTTACAGGGTTTCAGAACTCATTCAGGGCACAGATTTATATCCAAACAACAAAGAGATCAGAGGGGTTTCATGTCTATGGAATTTTTGTCAAACATGGTTGCATCAGTGTGCATATTTTAGGGGGAGAGGCTATGCAAAGCATTAGATATTCAAACATGCAGTTTACATAGTCAAACATATAGCAAACAGTTATGGGGAGGCAGCACTCTGCAGGCTGTAATGCCAAGAGGTTTCCCACTGGAAAGAAAAGTAGCAGAAGGGAGAACAACATTAGAGACACCCTGGTGAAAAGTTCTTATCATTGACTCAACTACGACTTTCTCCTCTTCTACCAAAGGATTATTTCAACATATGGGAGAAGTGCCCAGTACAGAGGACCACCACATAAAAATTGCCCACCCACACAGGCAGCCATTTCTCCATTAGGGACATTTATTAACTGCAGCACTTCATACGTTATCTATGTTCTTAAGTGCCTGTGTGACCTACGTGTGGGAAAAACAAGCCATCCCTTAAAGACCCATATCTACAGGGCCAAGCCTGTGAGTGCTCCTGTGGCAACCTGTGTTAGCAGTGAAAATCATTCAGCTCCTTTTCTGCAGTTTATAGGAGATGACCATGTTACTGCCCTGCTGTACAGGAGGAAACCAGAACAAGAGGTTTTTAATAAAGAGTGCCAGCTCTGTTTCTTAATGTAAGACCCTCTGAGAGATTGTGGTGTTGGTTTACAGGAACTGGGTCTTTCGCTTATTGTTTCAAACGTTTGTTGGCCAGGTGTAGGTCACTGAAATGTAACGTAGAGCCAGTTTTTAATCTCCGTATTTAAGCTTACGTGTAAAGATGTGATTACATTTTGTAACCCAGCTATCTTTCTTATTTCTATTTGATGTTTCGGGCTGACAAATGTTTTACAATTTCTGCTATATTGACTAAAAGAAAATGCATTAAGAATTATAATCAGAATAATTTTGAACAACGCATTTTAATCTAAAAGTCTTGTGCATTTGAATTTGATCCCTGCATTTTAACTTACAAACTTCTAAAAATTTATGACAGAACACAAATATGGACAGACATTTCAAATGTACTTAGACTATAAAGGCTGGGGCAATGGTCCATGTCTCACCTGGCCATTTTTATAATGTAAATGACTATAAAAATAAGCCGGAAGTTTATGTCACATAACAAGGATATCTCTTCACAAACGTGTTGTGTAAGGGAGCCTTGCAAATGACCAAAAACTTGTTTGCAATAGGAGGAGCATGAGCATAATACTGATTGGGCACAGCTTCCTTGCATTGAGTTATAGTCCTTTTAATCACAGTCTACATTACAGCTATTTCTAAGTGTTACAAAACTCTATAAACAAACTTTTTGTTTTTGTTTTTAATCAGTCCTCATCTTGTTTGTTACCTGGACTCACCTCATTTGTGTGTCTGATATTGTATTATTATTTATCCCATGTCTCCAGTAAAACTGGAATTTCAATCAAGGCAGATCAGAACTGGTGCAATAAATTATGCATAAGACTGGCATCATATCACTTTAAAAAAACAGCTTGTGTCTGTTCATTGACTGAGCTTAATTAAACAAAAATAACTGTAAAAGCAAACTACTTTTCACACTTAAAAAAAATGAATACTCCTGGTGCCCTTTATGACACACCTACACGCCCTCTGTCACCACACACACCTCAGACAATACCCCACCTGCCAATCTCCTATTACACATTACGATCCTCACATTGCTCTTTCAGCTTTATGGAGCACTTCCCTTGAGAGAAGTCCCACTGTGACGAGGGGGCTACAGCCCAGGAATGTGTACATATAAGCGAGTCCTGTAATGTAGGTCTTAGGCATGTGTTTACACGTCAGGCTTTGTCATGCCTTGTTATTTCTCTCTTGTGGGCAGACACCAGCTTGACTGTTTTCGCAGTTTTTATGTCCATCCACTGCCACTGTAGTGACACCCTGGTGTTATACTTGGGTGTGAGTGCAATGGAACAGATGGCAGGCTGAGGTGTAAATAAGGTAAAGGGTGGGAAGTTTGGGTTCCCTTTGTGAGACAAGACTTCCTTCTGAGTGTAAACCTGCGATCTGACCTTGTGACCTCCCCATCCCCCTCTCTCTTACTCTAAAACTCACACACACACACTGATCCATCTCTTTAAAAGGATGTGTTGTTTCACCTGCTGTAGGCTCGTGTTTCCTGTGCCAATGCATCTAGGATCATTAATGAAAAGTAAAAGTAGATGAAGACGAAAAATACCTTCCTGTTAACGCTCACATTAGAAACTTCAAGAGAATATCTGTGGTACTTCATAGTCCATTTACAGTTATTTGAACATATTCTACTGAGTGACCAGAAAAAACAGAAATCCAACAGTTCAGCAATACAGTTGTCTTTTGAAATAGGTTAGTAAGTTGAAATGTCCTCCTTGTCCACTGTGTAGAAATTGTCTTTGGCTTTAAAAACTGCTAGTGATACCGTGGCAGAGAGATGATGACTAAGCTCTGGTCATTGTTGAAGCTGTACTTTTTTTATGGCAATGAAATGCATTTTATGCTAAGATGTTTTTAAGATGGGTGCTTCTCTAATAGATGTGGTGGGCAATATATACATATACCCACATTTGAAAGTCATCTTACATGATTCATGTAAATGAAAAGACAAATACAAATATTTTAAGATAGGAAGTCACTGTCACATCATTTCTGCTTTTCTGGTCACTGCATCATAGTATCTTGGGATGTTACACAATTGTTTTTTGTTTTTTTACCTCAAAGTGTCTGTCGACTTTGTTTTTTACATTCTCGCTTTCTATTATTAAGCTGCTGTATCAGTTACAGGTTGTTTATTAGAGCTCGGCGCAGTCTAAATGATGCATTACTTTAACAAAAGTTTAGAAAACAAACACCTGTTGAGCAAGATGTGTTGTAACTGCGCAAGGGCTGGCAAACCACAGACTTACTTGTATCACTGCTCCATGCTTTCGCAGCAACCATCTCATGGTAGACCGCCAGAGCTCCGACCAGCAGAATCGCCCCGAACAGAAGGTACTTGCCGTTGCGCCGCAGTTTCTTCAAGGGGAAAAACGCCGAGATCATCTTGTCTCTCGGGCAAAACCTCGTCCCGATTTATTCATCGGTCGGGTCACAAGCTTTGTCATGAGGAAGGGACCGACCCCACCGCCCGCTTACCACCCACCGCTGCTCACAGTAGGTGCGCACTACCGGCGCCCTGGATATCCCCAGTGCGCGCGGCCCCTGGTGGCTCCTCTCAATCCCGCAAACAATCCCACCATGACCCGGGATAGCCGGTAATCTACCCCGAGCACTCTCGATCACATAAAACTTTCAAGAGGTTTCCTGTTGCTCCTTATCGCCGGAGTTGAGCCCTGCTGCCGCCCCGACCTCTGCTCCGACTCTGGTCCCGCAAGTACGCGCGCACAAAGCAGCACAAACAGCGGAGTGAGCAGTGAAATGTCACACCAGCCTCAGTTGCACAGTTTCATGAAGACAGACAAATGATGCCGCAGAGAGAGCGGAAACAGCATGTTTTGCCTTCAAAGTAAAACCACGATTCACGATCCACGGCCATAGGAGGGCGAAAAATAAATAACCGCAATCCCGGATGTGTGTACACTCACACAGCCGGTATTATATACTGCATATTACCGATAAATGCTTAATTTTATTTATTTTTATTTTGGCACACTGTAGTACACATTTTAACACGTCTGTCACTGCGTGGTTTATTTTGAAATCTAACCGGAAACGCTCTTTTGTTTGTCATTGGTTCAACACCACTCGCTCTGAGATTGGAGGGAGGAGTGAGCATGGGCAGCACCCATCACCCTTTTTCACTCTGAGATTTACCTGTAACAGGTAGTGGATACATTTACACATACTTCCTTCAGTCATTTTTTTTTCTCCCCACTTTCCGGAAATTGCCAACACCCGCGCTTGAAACGTGTTGTACATGCATGTGTGCAGCTTTTGATTAGATTATCCAATTTCCCTGCAACTGTAAGCACTTTGTTTACTGATCTGCTTCATTACCGGCTAATTTTATTAGGTAACATTAAAAGTAGAATACTAGAAACACTCGATGCTTCAACACCCATATGAGTAGAAAGGTTGTGAGTACAGACACAGTTTTGAACGTTGAACATCAGCATTATACAGGATCATTAAGCAATAGTGGTTAAAAATACGCTTAATTAAAAATGCTTACCATCAGATAATTTGGAAATTCAATAACTGCAGTCGAATCTACAATTAGTGGTAATTTGTTGGGAGTGAATTCATTGTTTAAACCTGTTGGGTGCCTCAGTAGAAATCCTTTGCGTGGTTTGTTTGTCCATCATCAGAAAAAAAAGTTGAAAAAAAAAAAAAAGTAAAAATGTCTTTGTTACTGCACGTTATTTGGATTGTACGTCTTTTATACGTTTGTAAGTTCACTCTCTTGTGGCTTATTTGTCTATTGTCAAGCAAGCAAGCAAACAACTACTTCTCTGGGGATAAAACACCCTCCCAGGTGAATGCAGCTCTTAATATAAACCTGTCACCTAAGACAAAACGAAGAACTAAAAAAAAAAAATAAAAAATTTCTCAAAACAAAGCAATGCTACTAACTAGCCTAGAATAAATTAAATAACCGCAAATAAATAATTACTAACTGTTTTTTCACCTACCAGTGGAGGACAAGCGGTGCTGGGCTATAATCACCCCAGAAGGAGATCACATCCGTAAGCTGACACCGGTACAGGATCAGATCAGATCCAGTCCGGCCTCGGGAAAAGAAGACTCTGACCTCCTGACAGCTGCAGGTGCGGTGCGCACTGGGTCAAATAATGAACTTAAACTCGGAAGTTAATTCATTCTGTAAAAAACATATTTTTATTTTGGGGTATTTAAAAAAAATACACAGAAGCTATTTCTTTAAGAAGTGTTTGTTTAGACAGTGAAAATTTATCTTTAGATTGTTCCCCTACAGATGCAAAGGAAACCTGTTCAGCAAGGCCTCTACAAATTATTCCCTTTATCATTTAATCTGCCTTGTATTTCCTCTATTAATCGTTCGTTCTATAAAGTATCCCCACAGTGCAAGCTGACATCTTGCAGTTGCTTATTTAAACATTAAATTTACAACTCGGAGAAAACAAAAAATCTTCAGCAAATCTCTACCTTGGGATACCTGCTTAAAATAAAATTATTTCAGGATCAGTTCATTAACTAAACTTTTAGCCTCTAAAATGTTTCATGCAAATTTATGTTATGTATGTTAGAATTACAATGTCGGCCTGAGGTTAGGTTGTACATTGATAGAGCTGAAACTGAGTTTCAATTGTAACTCCTGGGAAATGACAACTGTCATTTTCCTTTGTGTGTCCCTCGCCACATTTGGTTTTTAAGCAAAAGACAGGGCAGCGGAAAAAAAAAACAAAAAACGAGTACTGCATGGTAGCTGGAAACTATGAGGAACAGGCAAACCGGTCAAAAATGTCACACGTACACATTCACGTTGTAGCTATTGTTTATTATATCCTTCTGTCAGGGCAGACCAAACAGTGACCCTTCCAACAAACACAGATAAACTCAACACATGACCCTGTTTTAAATCAGCCCATCAGTTCAGTTTCTGCTCTTCTATACAGATGCTGCTGACTGAACAGAGCTCATATCTTCCTCTGAGTACAGCCTTTAACAGCCTGAATCCGATGAGCCGTGTACGCACATGTTCACACATGTACTTTTTACAGTAAATTAAGACTAAGACTTAACTGTTTATTACTTGAGTGTGTCCAGGAGAAGCTATTTAATGTCCTTTCTACTGTAGCTGCTTTAAAATGCACATATTCCAGTTAAGTAATTGGTTGTATTCATCATTTTTAGAACAATACAGAAAATACAAGCACAACACTGAGGAAAAAAAAAAGTACAAAGTCAAAGCAAAGGTGAACAGTCCTGTACCCATGGGGCTATAGGGGAGCTCCATCTTTAGACTGAGTGAGAAGCTCGAGCTCCAACAGCTATTCCAGGAAAACAATTAATTATTCCACCTATCCACAGTGCTGCTACATACGTACTTTGGGACACAGGCACTCTAACATTCAGACACATCATATCTATGCACACTGCCATCACAACTCCAGGAATTGATCAGTAGGCCCATGAGAGGTGGGAAGGGAGGGGTGTGATGGGTAGCAAAAAACGCGAGGAAGGGTAAAGGACGGAAGGTGGTGCAGGGTGAATGGTCTAGCCCTTGACGGGTGAGGGTTTTGAATATCTACACGTAACACTTGGGATGCACTTTTTTTTTCCTACCCCGAAAGGCTGTGAACACACATGCACATTTCAAAGCTGTGAGCTGAAAGGGTTCGGGGGGTGGGGGTGGGGTTGTGGCACTCAATTCATATATTAAAACCACGTCCCTCAGTGCCATCAGCTGCTGGGGAAGCCCCCACCCGCTCGGCTAGCTGCCACAGCAAAAAAGCCCAGACACAAAGAAAGCCAGCAAAGGCGTGCCCAAAGTCAGTGCTCTCGTTGGACGCGCTCGTTCTCATACACACATTTCATATACACACACACCTTAAACACAAACGGCTGAAGTTACAAAAGTCTGAAATACAGATGAGCTGCGACGCTGTGACATCTTCATCTACGCTTTTGCTTCGCTCGCAGCTTCCTTCTCTCCGTTCTCAACCTCCATCTCGTCATCGCTGTTCTCCTTGCTCTCGCTCTTCACCCTCTCTGCTTCTTTCTGTTCATGCAGAAGGAAAAAACACAAACCAGTCAGTCTCTTTGACAGTCCATAAACATGCTTATCCTGCCCTCTTGTGGCTGTTGTAGAAAAGACAAACCGTCACCTTTGAATCCCTCTCTGCAAATTTCTGGAACATGTTGGCGTAGATGCGTTTGTCCTTCTCGTGCTGCTCCTTGATACGTTTCTGACAGAGCACCACCTGGCCGGATATAATAGAGGTCAGATAACAGCCAAAAGATACAATTATTTTGATATTTACTGAATTTTGACAAGATATATCTTCACTCCAGGACCAGTTTGACCAGAGCTAAAGGATTACTAGGACTCCGCCTTGTAGGAAAATGTTCCCACCCACCGTGCTTCTTAATTACAACCACGAATGCCTCAGTTTACTTGCCAAAGAAGCTCATGCCAAATATAATGACACATCTCATAGTGCAACATGTGAGTGTATCGTTTTGGAGAAAGAGTCTTGACTACATTTTTTTAAAAAAGACATTCATTTATCTTCATTAACTCTTTTTTTGGTTTGTAATGAACTAAACCATCATGGTGGCAGAATCTAGAACAACAGGACCCAGGGTGAAAGTTGTTGGAATTATCTTTTAAGACATATGGCTCTATACCTGACTCTTGGCAGCCTTGTTGGCAGGATACAGCTGAACAACTCGCTGGAAGTCATCTCTCGCCCTGTCAAACTCCTTCATACCAAAGAGCGCCTCTCCCCTTCGGAACAAAGCCTTCTCATTGGATGCGTCTAATTCCAGAGCCTATAATTATAAACAGGGTACAATTAAAATGCTTTCAGCATTAAACCATATAAATATTCAGCACTTAGGAGTAAAAGAGTCTGCCCATATAACAGACGTTTGTTCAAACTATCATCTGCGTGAAAAAAAAAAAACAAGGCACTTCAACAAGTCTCTAAATATTGCTAAATGCTGAATGAACAGTTTACAAATTGCTGTCAAATCTGCATCCAGCTTAAGAGTAAAGACCACAGATACTTGATACCTTGTCACAGTTTTCTAGGGCTTGGTTTGGCTCCTGTAGCTTAAGGAAGCACATGGCCAAATTCAAGTGTGCCGCCAGCCGCAAAGCTTTCGCTTTTTTGTCGTCCTCCTCCGACAAACCGGATTCATGTTCCAGCCATGACACAATCCTTTTGTACTGAACTGATGCCTGCTTGTATTTTCCCTCCTGAGTGATATAAAATCAAAGCATTAGAAAACATGAAAAAGTACAAATCTGTCTTTAAATTCTTTATAACTACGGTATGTGCTTTGTGAATACACAATAGCCCTGCATACTGTACCTTAAAATACTGTGTTCCCTTCTCTTTGACAATGCTGCTCTGTTCCAGCTTCTCTACTGTGTTCATCTCCCATGATTCTTTGGCCTAAAGGAAAAACAAATATTCATGACACACAACTGACATGTAACTGGCCAACTAAACTCAAGCTCTGCCTGCAACACGGCGTTCAGGTGTGTTTACCTTCTCAAAAGCTGCCAGTTTGATCTTGTACTGCAGTGTTGCTCCACCAGGAATCTCAAACTTTGCATTTCCTGCATTCCCAAAGCCATATCTACAAATCAAAGACACAAATTAGTCATCTCCAGTATGGTATGGTGGTTTTGTAAATGTTGTATTACCTGTTGCAGTTTAACCTGAAACAGTTAAGAAGTGTGGTATGCTGTGTTCTAGAGTAACAGAAGTTATTTTCTTTTGTTGTCATGTCACAGCTTAGAGCTCTTTGATTGTGTTGGCCAAATTTCAGTACTGTTATCCATTTGCCTAAACTCTAAAATAATGTTATTACCCCACAGAATTCAACACATTTTTTTTCCTTTAAGTATTGATATAGCATGAAAATAATATGTGAACAACAAATGTAGATAAACAGTCTGAACAGTCTGAGATTAAAACAAATTCCTGACTATCACGAGACATCATTACAATGAAATGGCAGGCGTCTTCGTCTTGGAACATGTGACCGTACTTAGGCTTAATGTTGAAAAGTGCCTCCTCTCCTTGCTCCATAGCCATGATTGCCTTCTCCACTCCAGCTGGTAAGCCAAGACTCTCCCCATCACCAATCTCAAATTTCAATTCTCTCTCGTCAAACACTCGTCCCTCAGAGATGCCCTCCACAGTTACTGAAAGGGGTTGGAAAACACTAGTGTTAGCTTGTGCTGCAAATTACACTCTTGATTCAGCATCAAATTTGTTAACACGCAGTAGATTGTCAGCTGTGGGAAAGCAGCAACTGAAAGCAAATGATGCAATTTTTAAACTGTACGTCAATATTTTTTGCTTTATTTACGGTGCCTTTAAAAAATTAATCATAGACAAAATTAAATTACAACTACATATGAATTGTAAATAAGTTAGAGCAACACCACAATCTGACACAGGTAAGAGTATTTTTTTTAACAAACTAATCCTTTAAAAGACATTGTTCTGTTAGTCAATATCAACAGCAAAGAATTTAAGCGATACCTTCAGTCCCAAACTTGTTCAGTCCGCATGTCAAACAGTGCCATGAGTGTGTAACTGTATATGAATGTGTGTGAATGGATGAACGGCATTTAGTGTGAAGCGCTTTGAGACGTCAATTAGACTAGAAAAGCGCCATATAAGTTCAGTCCGTTTACCATTCTCCAGTCCTTGTCTGCATGCTCACGTTTTAAACACTAACTTCCACAAACGTGACTAAACTCACAACTTCTGTATCAATTCTCACATCCTTCCTTGTTAAAGTTTGTGTACAGGTAAATCACTGTTTTACAAATACCAACAAAAGAAGCTGCGCTGGTGTCTGCATGTTGCTACAAGCACCAAGTGGACGAAGAAATTGAAACATGAACCAGGAAGTCCAGTTCGAAAGTTCAACAGCAGTTCATGCTCCTTTACAGAGGGATTTTATAACTCTAGAGAGTTGAAAAACAGATCTCAACGTTTGTAAGGGAAACTGTATAGGTGGCACACTGCTACACAGTGCATGCTACAAGGTGTTCTACCTGCAGTGTGCACTTACATGCAGTTGACTGGCTAAAATTAACCAAAAACAAAAACACTGGACTCAAGAAAGCCAGTATCCTGAATCCTGACTGTTCCCCCACTATGAAAACTTGTCAGTACTGGAATCTGTTGTAACATGACATGAATTCTAGCTTTATCTAGCCTCCTCCATCCATGAAGGATGAAATGAAAAACACTGTACAGACACCTTTCAAGAACAACAGGGGGTGAGTATCTTGATAGTCAAAGTATAGATTTTAGGTGTACCAGTTAAGCATCAAATATCAAACAACAATTTCTTTAATGTTAGCAAGGAAATAGCTGTGTCTGGATGTGTTACCTTCAACAGCAGCTCCTTCATTAGGCTTGGAATATCCCTGGCCTTTAGTGATAATGCGACGGATGATTCCTCCATCCTCATCATCAGTTATGTCCTCGCCACGAAACTCAAACAGTTCAACCTACAAGTGTATAAATAGGTAAGTTAATGTCTTAATATCTATTCACATCGATTAGGGATCAAGGTAAATGATACTGTATTTCAACCACAAGTATAGGAATGTGGTTTAAAGTATGTAATGGATAATCAAAATAACCTTACATCACTGGGGCTTACCTCAAAAACAAGAGTGGCATTGGGGGGTATCTTGGGTGGGCTGCCTGCAGATCCATATGCATACTCTGGCTTACAGATGAGCTGGCACAGCTCCCCCACTTTCATAGTGGCTACACCAATGTCCCACGCCTTTATTACTTGACCTAAACACAGAGAAGACTGATTAACAACAACAATATCAGTGTAACTACAGCAGGTGAATGTTAATGTCTCTGTTAGATATGAAACCAACCTTTGCCCAACTCGAAGGAAAACTTCTCTCCTCTGTCTCTGCTCGAGTCAAAATGAGTACCATCCATTAGCGTGCCAACATAATGCACAAACACTTTATCACCAGTCATAGGTGACTCTGTGCCTGTGCCTTCCCTTTTCACCAACTGGAAAAATGAACAGAAAACAAGAGAATTACATTAAAAACGGTCGGAAATCTATTTAAAAGTCGCTTCTGCAACAAATGCCTGACACCAGCTCCACACTTCTGTATCCTACAATATGGTGCTCTAGATCATAAGAAGTGAAACTGACAAATTCTTCATTGTGCATGAAAGTGGGCTGCTTCATTCAAACCCCTGTGTGTACATGTCTTCCTATGCTTGTGTGGACAAATTTTGCTTTGAAACCATCACTGTGAGGACATTTTGGCCAATCCTTACAACTTCAAAGAACTGTTTGATGGTTAATGCTTGGTTTAAAGGTTCAGGTGTTTATTTATGATGGTTAAGGTTAGGATAAGGGGCTAAGAAATGCCTTGTCAATGTCAATGAATGTCTTCATATACCACAATAGAAAAACGAACATGTGTATGTGTGCTTAAATATTAAATGCCACCATTATTAGCATTAATAGTTTTTGCATTTGGTCTTTCTCCAAAACTCCAGAGCCTTCTTCTAATGTAGACGGTTAAAGTGGCTTATTATCCATGTTGTTGATATGATAATGAGTTAGCTATGAAACCATTGACAGGAAACGAGATAAAAGGGTTACGGTGCTGTCAACACTTAAGTTAGCTTGCATTGGCTATTTTTATTGATACACGATAGCCTAGCTTATAATAGCTAATATTAGCCTGGTCGAATGAGTAAATTACAAGCCGCCCGCTCAGCTAGCTGTATTAACATACAGCAACAAAACTGTGTTATTTACCTTTAAAACACCCCCATCTTTCTTTGGTGTGATATCCTCTCCCTCCATTGGGATGGTGTGTTGTCCTTCACTTGTCTGCTCCTCTGCAGTCATTGTCATGAAGCAGATTTCCTCCTCCTACTCTGACCTGCACCACAATTCAAAGCTAACTAACGCTTGCTAACAACAGTGGAGGCTAAAGCTAACTACTTCTCAAACCACGCCGAGGGCAGCAGGCAACAACCTGACTAACGTCAACGCTAGCTGGCTTACTAACGCTGGTTAAAGCTCTCTGCTAGCCGTGCTTAGCTACTTTTTCAATGCGACCGTAAATAAAATATACGTTACAACTTCCAGCTAGCTGCACAGAGACTCCGCTAGTGTTGTGCACCAATCACACTTGTATCCAAACAAAATATGCGCTATCGGCAAGGCTGCCTCGAGTCCACGTTGTCTCGGAGTCTGGGATTTGACAAGCGCTAAAAGAAGGACAGAGAACTTTCCAGACAGTCTAGAAGGAACCAGGGGGTGTGAACCCGCTTCGGTATCCTTACTTATTTATTACGTGTACCTCCCGAAAAGGCGGTGCATATAAAAAGAGCAGGGCAAATGCACAATTTACAGATCCAGTATATGGTCAAATAGCTAATTTACAGTGTACTTAATTCTGGTAGTCTGAAATAACCGAATAGCCCGCGTTTTGGGGCAAAAATGGGGCAAATGAGTTCATAGCCCCGTCCACGCAAGCACTACGTTAAAATAAAACATGCACGCCTTATTGTATCTTGCTTCCTATTGGTCAGATCCCTTGCCCACTGCTGTCTGTTGGCGCGGTTGTTGAATGCCCGGGTGCCGAAAATAATAATAACACAAAGTGAAAATTGCTTTCTTTTAAAGACGTCTGCGGGTAAGTATATGGCAACGATCTCTCTTAAGATTAATAGCTACAGGAGATAAAAGACTTCAGCCAATAAGGCGACTTGGGTTGATAGTAAATTAGCTAGCTAACTAGCTATGAATTTGAGAGTTTATGGCATTAAGGTTCTCGTTTCGAAACGGCTAAACAGCGTTTAAGATCAAATGTTAGCTGCATGACATGCATGAACACAAACTGGGAAGCTCCACAGTTATATGGCTATTTTACATCGATGCGGTAAATGGTGGTATTGTAGTAAAATGAGGCAAATTGAATCGGAAATTTTATAGACATAACATCACTTTAAGGAGTTATTAAAAGCCGGTCCAAGCTCGCTGCGTGCTGCTCTGCTGGTTAAGTAGCCAGGGATCATTTCATGATGACTATATCTGAACTGAAATGTTTGATGTGACCTTTGTGATATCCATCAGGGAGGTTCACAGGAATGGAGAATGGCAGGGCCCGATTTCCATTTCCCTACCAGCCCTACAACATCCAGGAGCAGTTCATGCAAGCATTGTACAGTGCACTTGACCAGGGCAAAGTTGGCATCTTTGAAAGTCCAACTGGAACGGTGTGTATGTGTGCACGTGTATTACATCAGTGCACAAACTGTTAGATTTCATGAATAACTTTCCTTTTGTGTATGCATGCATGCCCTTAACCCCAGGGTAAGTCT